>NW_026690866.1:6310618-6943880 GCF_020826845.1 Diceros bicornis minor
TTAGAAACTTAACTTCGAGTTGTAGTCAAAGAGCATAACATAAGAGCACTGAGCTTGGGCTCTGCCATTTATCAGCTTTGTAACCTGGGTTTGTTTTCTAGCCACTGTACCCAGTCTCTTCATCTGTAAAATGGTGAGAAGAACAACATCTACTACATCAGGATATTTTGAGGGATATAGGAGTTCATGTATGTTCAAGCACAGAAGTAACATTCGGATTGCCGTGCCTGGTTCAGTAGAAGTGTTTGCTGCTGTTATTATAATTATCATTATTTTATCTCATTATCTTCCTCATGAGTTCCCTGTAAAACCAACAATGATCCACAGTGTCAACAGTTTTATTCTAGGTCCCTGCTTAAAGGCCTGCAAAGGGAGCCTCGTGTTTATAACCTCCTGTTTTATCCCAGTCTCTGGAGGGATGCGTTTATTTCTTTCTTGTTTGCACTAGGCACTGAATGGGGGTCCACACCCAACCCTGCATGTCCTCCTTTTAGTATCTGATGCTTTTGAAACACTGCTTAGTGTTTACTTGTTGGATTATAATCCCTGACATGAGAAACTCATGGAAGATAAGATGTAAGAAACATTGTTCCATGTAGGTCTCTGAGCTTATGATAACGCAGAATACAGTTGATCAAGGGACAAGGTAGAGTTCCTTAATGCAAAGATCTTCAGAGATGAGGGTGTTCTAATGTGACACCACCTGAAAATAAAGGAAGAACATAAAAGCATATGTAGTTTTACAAGGAAAAGCACACAACTAAAAGAATTGATCTCATTAAATACACTATTCTATTTGTTTATGCATCAAATTACTGATAGGAAATAGCCAGGTATAGAGATAGTAGAATTGATCGATTTCATAGAGAATTCTTTTTAACAGTTGTTCATATCTTGTGTTTTACATCATTGATTAGGGTAATATTTTCATCTTTTCCTGTCCTAGTGTCTTTATCTTTCTCAATTTTTCCAAGAGATATATTTATATTATCCTCTAAAATTCTAGGGCAATTTAAAAAAAGTTATGAAACATTTTAAGTTGTTGATATTGTATATTGGAGGAGCACTAGATTGTAAGTGAATTAGTGATAATTAGAGTTTTAGTTTGGTGAAAGATAGTAGTTGGAATTGATACTAGAATGTTTGTAACCCAGTTTTTTCTTCATTTTTTGATGTAGTTTTCAAAATGATAGAACAAGTAATTTTTAATATAATAACTTGTCTCATTTTAAAATATGTGTTCTTGGAGAGGGTGATGGAGGTAGGTAGAAAATAGTTTAATGTAGTGACTTGTTTTTCTCCAGTTGATCTTTTATAAACCCAACAGCCATATAGCATCCTTTTGTCCAAATGACCTGATGGCACTTTCTTGACATTTCTTACTGTGACTCTAGCAATCTGAGGCCACACTATCTTCTCCCTCTTAGTCATGTTTTCAGTAGTAAGAGTGACATTGTCAATAATATAGTGACAACTTTGTACACAGTCTACTATTTACTAAAATATATATCAATTGCAAACTTTGATAACATAATTGTTAAGTTTGAACTATTTGCAGTGCACTTAACAACTGATTGTTACACAGTATTGTGTAGTGACATCATGGTTAAAATCATTATTTGCAACATGTGACCCCTTTCAATTTTATTTTAAAGGAAAGGGTTCAATGACTCTTTTCTTTTTGAAGAAGAAGAAGACTTGCATTTCCATCTTAGAAAACTGAGAACTTGTTTTTTGTAATTTTATTTTTTGTCTTCAGCTCTTCTATGTATTGGTTACTAATTCACATGTCCAGTTTCTTCAGATTCATGGTGCTACCTCCTCTGTCTTTTTCATGGCCCTCACTTTAATTTTTCCATAATCCCTTCTGTGAAAGAGGTTTTTCTCCACCTTCATAGATCGGGGAAGGAACTGACTCTCCTTTATATGAACTTGGAGACAGAGGCCAAGTTGAAGCCTTGGTGCCCCTCCCCACCAGTGAATTGCAGAAGGGCTGCAGATTCCTTTGAATCTTTTGCTCCCCTCCTGGCTCCCTACATAGTTGGCTATGTCTCCAGGGAGGAGCCCAGCTTGGTAAAATCAAATTTTTGAAGTCTATAGAAGCCTGCTGAAAGATAAGACTGGCTAGAAAGGACATCAACAAGCAGTGTGCTCCAAAAGTTGGTGGCAGAAACATTAAGAAGAAGAAAACCTTTCCGTTTATCTTGTGTTCTCTTTATCTTCTCTCCCTTCATTTTCCTTTACTTAGATGGTACAAAGCCTGTCCACCCCCCATGGTGGTTGTTTTTTTCCTCAAAGCCCCAGTACATTGCTATATATCTTAGTTGTATGTCAACCGATGGTGGCTCTTTTCCTGGAGTCCCATGACATTTTATTCATATCTCTTTCATTCAAATTATTTCTGTAGTGTAATTTATCTGTTTATACATATCTGTCTTACTTGCAGACTGCCAACATTTCAAGACCTTTGGGCACATAGTATATACTTAAGTATTTGAGTAAATAAATGAAGCTCTTTTGTTGAATAAGATCTAAATAAATAAAGTACCTACTCAGCAAATGAATGCAAGCATTTGAGAGAGAGTTTTGTGGCTGTTAAAGCAGATTGCGGATCAGTTTAGGGACTCAGTGCCAAAGTTACACAATAGATTTAGATAAAATGAAAGACAAAATTAACTTTAGTTTTAAAATTCATGGAGAACAGGAGCAGGATATCTAGGTGTGAATCAAGACTTGATCATTCTTGTTGCACCTTTGGAAAATCCAGTCCTTTATGTTTCTATGAAAATGTCACTGGCCAAGAGAATGAACAGAGGACTGATTTTTAGAAAGGCAATTTGGTCACAGGAAGTCCTGGAGGAAAATATATGGAAGGAGAGCTGGTAGAAACATGGCAAAAACGTTTTGTATATAAACACTAAAGATTGGTTTTACATGCTGTCTGAAAGTACTGTAACCCAACTTTTCTCCGATATAGATTTGAGCAGCTTTTAAATATCTAGGTATACAAAAGGATTACAAAGGAAAATAGATCAAACTGAAAGGAGTTTAGGATGGAACAATGTAATGAAGCTGAAGTAATCCAGCTCACTGAAAAGTGTTTCGGAAGGACCTGCAGTTTTCTTTCTTTTTTTTTCCTTCTTTTTATTTATTTTTTCCCCCAAAGCCCCAGTAGATAATTGTATGTCATAGATGCACATCCTTCTAGTTGCTGTACATGGGACGCGACCTCAGCATGGCCGGAGAAGTGGTGTGTCGGTGTGCGCCCGGGATCCGAACCCTGGCCGCAAGTAGCAGAGCGCATGCACTTAACCACAAAGCCACGGGGCTGGCTCGGAAGGACCTGCAGTTTTTAAAGGTAGTTGGAAATGTATCCCTCAGGTTTAAAGTAGAAAGGGTAATGGGAGCAGTTCTCTATCATCTCATGTCCATGAGATTAAAAGCAACAGTCTCTCAGAGAAGCAAAACTTTTCTGGTCTCTAATGTCCCAAAAAGTGTTTTGAATGGTGCCTAATGAAAGAGATACTGTGTGACATAATGCAAATACAGTATCATTAACTCATTTCCAAGTTAGGTCAAACATTTTAGGACACGGTCAATTGAGGTAATGCAGAATTCTATAAGGGGCCAAGGAAGAGGTCGACAACATTCTCTCTCAGCTTTTCACTTGACCAAGTGAGAAAATGTTCTTGAACAGATTGACCACGTCTCCTCAAGGCAATGCTCCATTTAAAATTTTTCTTTTTGTAAAATCAGCCTGTGTTTCCCATTACATATGCAAACTAAAGCCTGTTTGTAGACATCCTTAGTTGGCAATGAGGAGCAGATCCATACTATTAAGTAATCAAATAAGCAGAACATCTGGTTGGCCCCTTTTAGGAAAATGACAGGTTTAAGCCCACCTTCATTGGTGGAAGGACATGGTATACCAGAATTAAAATATCTACCACTTATTATGCAGCTAATCATAAGTCATGCTATTTAAATGAAACTGAATGAATTCTTCTTCTATTAAGTTGACTAGATTTTAGTCAAACTGATGTGTAATTTTATATAGGTGCATTTTTACTTAAAATGTAAAACTCTTTAGAGACATCTTCATTCAGTTTTAGAGGCATATTTTGTATATTTTGGTGATTTTATTTATTTTCCTTCATAGCAGAGAGGAACATCCTACTCTTTTTCTTGCTGCCCTCTCTCCCCAAGATAAAACTCATCCAAGTTTATTTTGTTTTATAAGGCATAGGCTTACATTGTGATGATAAAGAGATCATTTCTGAAACATATTTGGAACTGTAGGGAGCCCAGAATTTTAGATTATGCTCAGAATTTTGTGAGGTAACTTCAAAAAAGATGCAACATTTAAAGATTTGCCAAGAAAGTTTTCTCCTACTTTTCTTCACAGTAATTAAAAAAAAAAGTTTAGTTTCTTAATTCTTCAGATGGGTGAGTGTAGGATTTGGCGGGATTATATGTACCCTTGAGAGATCTCTCTCTGAGTTATTCTTTCAAAACAACCGTCCTGGGAAGGCCCCATGGCTTAGCGGTTAGGTGATCACACTCCGCTGTTAGTGGCCCAGGTTCAGATCCCGGGAGCGAACCGACGCACTGGCTTCTCCAGCATCTTAAGATGCTGAGGCCGCATCTTAAAAACAGCAACTACAAGGATGTTCAGCTATGACATACAACTATTTACTGGACCTTTGGGGAAAACAAATAAATAAATAAAATTTAAAAAAAAGTAATAAAAAAAATAACACCATCCTACTCCATGAATATTTAATGGGGACGATGTCAGTCCCAGAGCTGCTGAGAGAAGCAGTTCCCAAAGCTCCAGCAGGTCCTGGGAGAGGAGAGCTATGGTAATCAGTGTCATCAGAGTTTGGATGAGCATTAGTCATTCTCTGGATGTTAGAACTGAGTGGAGTTTTCAAGCGCAGCCCAATGACTCTAGACCTGAGACCTGCTCAGAAGCCAGTTGACTTGTCATTCGCTCTGAGCATGGTGTCTTCCCTCTGCTCATGCCCCTTTTTGTCATTTATCATGCTTCTCTTGACTCTTTCTTTTTCCTACACCTACTTCTTTTTCTCACTTTCTTACTTTTACTCTATTATATTCCTTCTCCTTAACATTTTTTTCTTCCTTGTCTTATTGTTCTCATTCATTTTCTTTTTATTTTGTAGTACAGTTACTCTGTACATCACTTTCATCTTAAAATCTTGACCCTCTACAATTCTTATACTTCAGTTAGCTATTTTGAAGAGAGTATTTTGATAAAATTCTCTTAGATGTTATAACATGCTGATTCAAGGAGATAAAAACTATCACGAAAGGGATGGGGATGGAGAATGAATTCAATTCAGGTGGCCATGGAATTAGACAGAGGGAAACTGAGAGCTTAGGTGTGGGTGTTCAAAATATTTCCTGATACATCTTTGTAGTTCATTGTTGTGGTAAGCTGAACACAGTCTTCTTTACTGCTGGAGCCCAGAAGTTTGCTTCTCTGGGCAGGTCAGCAAATCTCGGCCTATAGAAAAGAAGCTAGGAAACACTGAATGCATTTCTAATGTAAAGAACTGTTAGTGTTCCACCAGGAGACCCCTTGGGCTCTTCCCTGCACTATCTGAATAGAAAAAGAGGAAGAGACGCTTTTCTCCATCTGCACAAAACCAGGATTTTATCTTGAGTTTGAGAGAGTTTGCATGTGACTGAAAACAAAAGTTTTCCCGAGTTTGGATTTGTTTTAATAGGATCTATTGGCTGGCTTTGATGTTAAAGGTCTTTATTCAAAATTGGCTACCTCTAGTGCTAAGTTCAGAGTGGAGATTTGTCAGTATAAGAGAGAAGAATCCCTTTTGGATTAACTCAGTGTAATATAGTATTTGGGAAAATGGTTATATTTGAAGGCCACTTGTTAATATTCTGTCGCCACAGTGACATCTGTTGGTAAGTGACTACTTCATGCTATTCTCGATGATTTCCTTTTGAAAGACACACCCTGAGCTTGATAAATAAATGGCAAGCAATAGGATATATTGGAGCATATGAGGAAGTCATTTGGGGTAAATCTAATTCGGACTGAGTTTGTTTTTCCAAAAGGACCTGTCGCCTGCATTGTGTATCTGCTTTGCCTTGTCTCAAAGAGAAGAGTAAATGCCCTTAACATAAGGATGCAACTTCCCCTTCATTGACATTGCCTTAAGGGTAAGCATTTCTCCTTAGGCTTGGATTTTACTGCTGCACTCATCCTGTGACCACCCAGCTCCAGACAACAGACCTGACAGCAGCCATGCCCAACGAGACAGCAGAACTGTTCCACGTTGTTTCCATTTATAGCTATTCTGCCAGGGCAACCTAGCAGGGCGATCTTGTGGCTATTGTAAAAGGGACATTACAATCCTATGTGATACTTGCTCTTTGACGGTATATAACCACTCTGTACACGCCACTTCTTCAGTGCCCTTCCTTCCTTATGGAAGGAAGGCCCAGGGCCATGGTCCTCAAAAGTTAGCTCATAATAAATTTACCCCAATTTTGATTTACACATTGGTTATGGATTATTTATGTAGACATTTGTTGGTGTAGTCGTGGCAAGATTTCAGAGAAACCCACCAGAGACCACCTGGAATCTACACTGAACTAGCATTTGGTACCAATAGGAGCCCATTGTGCTCCCCAGATCACTGCATTCTTCAGGTGACCCAAGTGAGTTCTCCTGAAACCTGGACCTCTTTATTTTAAGTCGACGGACCAGAGTTTATTTGAGCTGTTTTCAAGGCTTAAGGCTAGGTGTCTTAAGGGGGTACTGATACATTCCCTAGGTCAGAGGAACCTAGGGAGGAATTCCTAGGAAAGAGAAATATAGAGAAAATTTCCTAGGCCAGAGGAGCCTAGGGGGAACTTTTGGAGTGAACGGGTCAGGGTGACTTTTTAATATGGCTTAAAATTGCGAAGAATTATGTTTACAAAGTGTGAACAAAACTGCTTGATAGAGAAATGAGAGACTGAATCCGTTCGGCTCCAAAGAAAAGGGACATTGCTCCTCCCGACCTTTCGGGAATTCTCAAGCAACTGAGAATCTCATCGGGGGTGTCAGAGACAAACCCCATGACTTGTAACCCTCCTTCCTATAGCGAGCTCCACTATCATTCATGTTAATTTATCACAGGTTAGTCCGGGGACGTGCAGGAGAGGGTTAATCTCCCGCACTCCAAACCCCACGGCAGTACCCAGACTGCGGGCGGGAGAAATCAAGGCCTGTAAGAGAGCGATTACGACCTTTCTTTAGGGGGTAACACTCACAAGCAGCACACTCCTGGCCCACTACACAGTCCCTAGAAATTGTTTAGACTTTGTAGCAAAAGAAAAGAAAAGGAAAGTGGGAAATTGAGTTTGCCTGATCATTCCCGGCTGAGCTGCCTGGGCTTTGAACCCAGGAGACTTGCGCAAGTGTTAAGACAGCAGGGGGCCTAAGACTGAAAGAAAAAAGAAATTGGAAGGAAGCTTTCTGCAGATGGAAACTGCAAAATTTTCTAAAACAGTAGCTATAAAATCTTTGTTGCAGCCATTTGTGACAACATGGATGGACATTGAGGGTATAATGCAAAGTGAAATAAGTCAGAGGGAGAAGGTCAAATACCGTATGATTTCCTTCATTAAGTAGTAGATAATAACAACAATAAACAAACACATAGGGACAGAGATTGGATTGGTGGTTACCAGAGCGGAAGGGGGGAGGGAGGAGGGTGAAAGGGATAATTCGGTACATGTGTGTGGTGATGGGTTGTAATTAGTATTTTGGTGGTGAACATGATGTAATCTATGCAGAAATAGAAGTACAATGATGTACACCTGAAACTTTTACAATGTTATAAACCAATGTTACTGCAATAAACAAAAAAATAAAAAAAAATCTTTGTTGCATCTGTCTGTTCTTTATGTGTGTGTCTCTACATGTATGTTATATGTGCGTGGTATTTTACCTCCAGAGGTTATGGTCAAAATCAAGAGGTTTATTCAATTAACTTGAAATAAGCACTCACAAAAGTTAGTTCTAAGTCGAAATGCTTTTCCAGTTAACGTGATATGAAATAATCTTTGGTAAATAAAAGCTTATTTAAGCTTGTTAGTTTTCAGCATTGAATATAATGCAGATATGCAGCTTTTATTCGTCAAATAAACTGATGTTACTTCTACTACAAAACTGGTCTCAAAAATAATAAATGATGGCTAATATTATCTAATGTCTCATAAAGTCTTGTAGGCAATCTAAATAATTATTGAAGGGCCGGCCCCATGGCTTGGCGGTTAAGTGCATGAGCTCCACTGCTGGTGGCCCAGGTTCGGATCCAGGGCCTGTACCGAGGCACCACTTCTCCGGCCATCCTGAGGCCGAGTCCCACATATAGCAACTAGAAGGGTGTGCAGCTATGACATACAACTATCTACTGGGGCTTTGGGGGAAAAAAATAAATAAATAAAATCTTTAAAACATAATAAATAATTATTGAGAACAGGTAACTAAATAGATGAGTATTAAGTGAACTTTAAACAATAATCATA
Source organism: Diceros bicornis minor (assembly GCF_020826845.1). Classification (NCBI taxonomy): domain Eukaryota; kingdom Metazoa; phylum Chordata; class Mammalia; order Perissodactyla; family Rhinocerotidae; genus Diceros; species Diceros bicornis. The sequence goes on from NW_026690866.1 coordinate 6,319,181, forward strand.
TGTTATAATGTATATAGCTTCTAAACTCTTTTTGGTGACTTAAAAATTTAGGATTTTGCTAAATTTTATGATAAAAATTCATTGAGTATCTAGATCATATCCAAATAAGATAAGATATTAGACATTGCTAAATATGTTTATCTACTTTTGGCTTATTACAGAAAAACTACAAGGTGTTTTGGGTCTATTGGTAAACATGTCTTGTGTTTTATTTAAAAGATTGTACTATAAAGTAACATGTTTCCAAAAATTATAAAAAGTGTCCATATAAATTTGTCAAGCCACAAAATGTAAAAGAAATTTTGTAATTGTTTACTTCGTTATTTACTTAAAAATTAAGGTTTCTAAGGGTTAAAAATTTCTAATATGTGATTAAGCTACTAAAAACTTAAGAAAAATATGTTTGTATTCAAGGAGAGTAAGATGTGTGTTTTCGTTAAGAAGATATAAAAAATGGAAATATTTTTGTTTGGTTAGGAAAGATAAATTTGCCCTGAAAAGTAGTAGAAGGAAAAAAAAGGAGCGCATGGCACAAATTCTGAATGTAAACAAAAAGTTATAGAAGGTTTGCTGAAGAGAATCCCTGAGGAGTTTTATACATGGTCGAGTTGGCTAAGATTAAACTAAATCCAACTAAGTAAATGATTTTTAATATCAAAAGTAAGCTGGTACAAAATTCAAATTTGGTCTTCTTCCTTTTAAAAGGATAATTTTATTCTACTCTTTTTTTTCCCCAAAGCCCAAGTAGATAGGTGTACATCATAGATGCACATCCTTCTAGTTGCTGTATGTGGGACGTGGCCTCAGCATGGCCAGAGAAGCAGTGTGGGGCGTCAGTGCGCACCTGGGATCCGAACCTAGGGCCACCAGCAGCAGAAGGCATGCATCCAACCGCTAAGCCACGGAGCCGGCCCTATTCTACTCTTAATCTTCTCTTGATAGAGGTTATTACGTAAAAAGATTTTTCTTTACATTTGAGTTAAGTTTATCTAAAGAACAGAGATCTGTTTTGTTAAGGTAATTTCCTATGTTCAAAAGACTGAGGTTTCTCTATTATGCTTTTTTTGACTGTTTAAATGTTGTTTGTTAATTAAGCATGGTTTCACTGCGACAAGAACAGGAACTCCTTGATCTTGTCGGACCAAGTGTTTAAAACCTCTCTGTATTTTTGACAATCTCCCCAAAATTCATATCCTAAATAAAGTCTTTCTTATAACTTTTTTCTTTGAGAATTTTCAAAGATCCCTGGCAATTCTCAAGTAAATTTGATCCCTTCCTATAAAGAGGGAGATACTAAACTAATTAGGCTTGTTAAGTATGCCAAATTGCATGGGAAGCATTATCAAGTAAATGATAAAACTTCTTAGGTTACACTGCTTAGGTAAATATTACCCACTATTTTAACCCTGCTACCTTGCTTCCAACATTACAAGAGGAATGACCACAATTGCATTCTATTTAATTTGGTTTACAGATGGGTCTTACTTAAATGATAAGCAAGATATTACAAAGCTGGATATGCTTTCCAGTCTCGAGAATCCCTGTGTGGGGGAAGAAGGAGAATCCTCCTCTGCCCTTTCCCTTAAGGTTCTTATGGCTGGCCAAATAATTAACAAGACAGGTTAGCAGGAGAAAATAATACCAAGTATAATAACATGTATACATGGGAGAAACCAGGGACACTGCATTTCTCAACACAATAGCAGAAATTCTCATCTTAAATACCATCTTTACGAAAAGACAGAGGAGGATGTTGGGGGTGGGGGGGTGTCAGTTACAGGAGATCACCACTAAAGCACTGTAAACAAGAGTAAGGCTATTATGCAGATTTAAGGCCTCACCTTCCACATTGATAAGCTTCTAGAAATGAGGTCATCCCCCCTCTTCCCAATACAGAGAGAGAGATACCTTTACAAATGGAGATTTCCCTTATAAATGTAAATGTTTTTCTGGCAACTCCTCACAGGGCCATCCAGAGAATGTGGCCAGAGAGACAGAACTTCTGATAAGATGGGCTTGTTGGTGCCTTTCGTATTGTAACATCTATTTTACATTATAGTACAGCCATCAGATAGAAGAGCTGTTGCAGGAAGGAGTTACTATGTCAAATTCTTTAGGCAGTTAGTGGGGGAGGTCAAATGTCCGTCAGAGAAAACAATCGAGGTAAAGAGATATTTCAGGGTGGCCAAATCCTGATCTCGCACACCTGCTGATTCCTATAACTCTGCTAACCCAATAAAAGAGTTCTTTCCACAGGCTTGAAAGAAATCGCCACGGAAGAAGAGAAACAGATATAGCAGTCAAAAGGGGCAAATTTTATCACCCCCTCACAGATGTGGCTTGCACCCAGTAAAAAACCTATAGTACTGTGGGGAGACAGGGAAAATCCCTCTCTGTCCTTTCCCTTAAGGTTCCTATGGTTGGCCAAATAACCAACAAGACAGATTAGCAGGAGAAAATAATACCAAGTTTAATAACATGTGTACATGGGAGAAACTCAGAAATGAGCAACTCGTCCCTCTGTCTAAGCTGTTTGCTTAAGTATTGTAGCTAAAGGTGGGAAGGTGTTGGAGGTGGGTAGTGGTCTGGGACTTCAGAGTGCAAGAAGACAATTCTTTTCAGTGTCATCTATAGATAATGTGGTCAGGGAGAGATAGAGATTTTTGATAAAAGGTGCTTGGTGACCCTCCCATTGTAAGATCTATTTTACATTATCATTACAGCCATCATGATAGATGATCTGTTCCTGGAAGGAGCCACCATGTCAAATTCTTTAGGCAGTTAGTGGGGGAGGTCAAATGTCCTTCAGAGAAAACAATCAAGGTAAAGAGATGTATTTCAGGGTGGCCAAATCTTGATCTCCCACAGTCCCACCTTTGAAACTAAAAGTTTCACAGTCCTTTTGAAACTTAAAGAAGTTTCATAGTCCAGAAGCTGAGTTAGTAGATTGTTTCATCTCACTGAACATATTTCTTAGTCCTTATAATAGATCAGTTCAATTCAGTTCATTTTAGAAGGTGGTGATGCAGGTGGGCTCTCAAGGTTACGCCTATATTGTGGAAGCAAGCAATCAAGTATTTAATAGAAGCATTTCTATGTATACAAAAGAAAAACAAGGTTAATGATTGGAGCAAGTTGTAAAGCAGTTTCTGAGTTTACAGGACAGCCAGTTAAGAAGATTTTTAGATGTCAGCATCAAAGCATCTTTTGTAGTTTAAAATGTTCTGATGATGTTGTCAGGTCATCTCTCAAGTTTATATCAAGTCCGTTGGCTTCAGTTTGCAAGGCTTCAGGAAAAAGAGCAGGTTTAATTCTCAGTGATTCCAAATGAAAATGATGGAAAAAATGAAAAACATTAGTTTGGAGATCTGTAGCCAGATATTACTAGTAGACTAGAAGAAATCAGGATCCAGTCCAGTAAACAGATATAAAACACAAACCTCAAAAGACAATTCACAAAACTTGAATCTAATATCCACAAATATACACTATAGTTTTTACTGAAATATAATTTTTCTCTCTAAAATCACCCTCATTTTTATCAAAGATAGCCAAATTTAGACTAACTAGTTTGTAAAATGTCTAGTTCCAATAGAGTTGGCCTAATTATTTACATAAGTACATCAATAATAGCAATTGATCATATAAGCTCTTTTAAATCTGCTTTGCTGGAACTTTTTATAAGGAATCTTAGATTGAGCTTTAAAGGCCTCTTGAGGCCATGAAAGCCAAGCCAAGGATTTTGTCATCAGACTTCGCCTGCAATACCTACAAATTTGGGTGCATTCCTCTCGTCTGAGGTTCCCCCAAAATATTTCGAGTTTCCTTGTACCTTCTAGATAAGTGACATTCTTTACTTATTCAGTAAATGCTGCTTGGAACATTGAACATAAGGCACCAGGCCAATATTTCCACATGGCTTTATTCCATAAAGTCCAATCTTCATTCCTCAAATCTTTATGGCTATATCGGAAATATGATGTTCCAGTCACAACCTTGGTAATATAACCAGTGTTTCCAATTGTGTCCTGTTGTAAGGAGAACAGATTCTTATTGAAATTATGCAAATAACTATATTGCCATGAAAACAATAATACTTACTAAGAGTTTTTAAATTCTGGAGGGATCAGGTAGAGAGAAAAAGAGAAATATTTTAATATTGCTTACATAAGTATAATTTACCAAATTTCTATAAGTTATAGTTAGCTCAGGTGAAAAGAGAAAAAGTTTTCCTTAAATCTGAAAAAACAAAACATTAAAAATTCAGCAATACTTCAAATGAAAAATCATAAAAATTATAATCATCCTTATCAGTTCATTCAGTCCTGTGTAATCCATTTTTGATCCCAATCTTTTTGTTAGTGGCTTCATGAAGTCATCACTTTCTCCATGAGATTTCTGTAATTTCTTACCCAGTTCAGTTTTATGATCAGCAAGTTTATCAGAAGCCTGTACTCCAGTGTAACTGTCACAGTCCTTTCCATGAATTTTTCTAAGTTGAAACATTTTGCAAAAGCCTTAGAGCAAAGAAATAAGTCTGTAGACAAGACCTCAATATGACAATTGACAAAGAAATTTGGTTAAGTTTGTGACATACAACACTTTAAAATAATAATAACCAGAATTATTACTGATAACCAGGACAGATCAGAATTTCAGTGATGTAATACAATTTTAAAACTCCTATATCAATAACATTTACCCACAAAATACCACTTAAGCAGGTTTATCATCACTTGTCTGGCAATGTTTCCCATGTAGTTTAACATACTGAATAAGCCTAATAAGTTTAGTACCTTCCTCCTTCTAGGAAGAGAGCAAATATCTCCACACTACGATGAGAACAAGACAACATCAGTTGTAGACAGCTGCTCCAAGACTCCGGACCAGGACTGTATTCTCAACCTTAAATCCACTCATTTAAACCTTTGTTATGCTTAAACTGTATACCTATTTTATAATTTGATGGTGCTCAGGGCAATCTACCCCGGGAGGCACCACTCTGGTATGTGGATTATTTCAAGCTGAAGAAAATAAGGACTCAGAGAACTCAGGAAGAATATTTGAGTTTCCCCTCCCAAACTGCCTAAAGAATTTAAAACAAAATATCTATTTCAAGAAAGAGTTGTTATCATGATGGCTGTAAAGATAATGTAGGATAGAGGTTACAATAGGAAAGGCACCAAACCTCTTTTATCAAAAACTTTGTCACTCCCTGACCACATTATCTATAGATGACACTGAAAAGAATTGTTTTCCTGCCCTCTGAAGTCCCAGGCCATTACCCACCCACAAGACGCTCCTCGCCTTTAGCTGCAATACTTAAGCAAGCAGCTTAGACAGTGGGATGAGTTGCTCATTTCTGAGTTTCTCCCATGTATACCTGTTATTAAACTTGGTATTATTTTCTCCTGCTAACCTGTCTTGTAAATTATTTGACCAGCCATAAGAACCTTAAGGAAAAGGACAGAGGGAGATTCTCCCTCTTCCCCCGACAAATTATTACAGTTAAGAATTTCAGAATACTATCATACTTAAGGAAAGTGATTGATTTGGAACAGACTGGTCTTAAAGTCCAGGCATTTATCAGGAGGCTCCTAATATAACTTAATGGTTATATAGAACAAATCTCTGGCCTTGACTACTGGCCTGATGGCTAAAACACTGCACCCGATCTTCCCTTAAATGCAGGGAAGGATTCACAGTGACAACTGCTGCCAACATTCCTCTGCTTAAGGCCAGATGGGCTCATTCACTGTTCCCCTGTTATCCCCACCAAGCAGCTAGCTATATTTGTTCCTTTTTTAGGGCTAAATGATGTCACATCACATACAGAAGCCCTTAATGACAGTCAAGCAGGGATTGCCTTATTAAATACTAAGTTGTCTTTAATAAAAAGACTGTCCTTCAAAATAGAATGGCCTTAGATATTTTAACTACATCCCAAGGTGGTATACATACAATCATTCAAATTGAATGCTGTGTTTTCATACCTGACGAGTCTTCCAATGTGTCATCTCTGCTAAAGCACATGAAAAAGCAAGTGAATGCCATAAGCGGTCCTGCGTTCAGTCTTGAATTTTCTGGTTTTCTCCCTTCTGGTATTGGTTCCCTTTTTCGATCTGAATTGCAATTCCTTTTTATATTATTTCTTGGAATTCTTGTATTAGTCATAATATTTAAACTAATTGCTGTTTTCTTTACTCAGTGCTGTGAGACTGTCATGTAAGCTGGAGTAATGAAAGCTGAGGTGGCCGATTGTTCTTAGATCCTTGGACAAACTTCCTTTTTTGATAAGGACTAGGCCTAAGAACTCATTTTAAACTAATCTTTTCAAAGATGTTAAATTATTATCATTGTTACTGTACTTGTTCTATAATTGTGAATAGCATAAATACAAGGAGTCATAAAAAGCACATATACAATGTTTGTGCAACAACCTAAAATTAATCCAAAACCCAAGAAATGCTTCCTCTATTAGTATATATATATACGTCTTGGCTTGTCCACTATATCCAATTAATTCCCCCCAAGGTGGACAACTGGGCAAATAAATGAGACAAAAGCCTGGCACCGAGGGACATGAGGGACCCAGGGCAGGCAGCAACCACTCTGGGGCCGAAAGACAATATTTTGATCATCAATGTTTTTATCAAAAGATTATAGATCAAAAGGGAGAAAATGATAAATAAATGGCAAGCAATAAGATATATTGGAGCATATGAGGAAGGCGTTTGTGTTAAAACTAATCCAGCCTGAGTTTGTTTTTCCAGAAGGGCCTGTCGCCTGCATCATGTATCTGCTTTGCCATGTCCCAAAGAGAAGAGTAAATGCCCTTAAGATAAGAATGTAACTTCCCCCTCATTGGCATTTCCTTAAGGATAAGCATTTCTCCCTAGGCTGGGATTTGACTGCTGCACTGATCCTGTGACCACCCAGCTCCAGACAACAGACCTGACACCAGCCACACCCTCCCCACTGTGTCCATCAATAGCTATTCTGGCAGAACAATCTGGCAGGGCAATCTTGTGGCTATTGTGAAAGGGACATTGCAATCTGATGTGAAACATGCTATTTGATGGTATATAACCGATCTGTACACTCCACTTCTTTGGTGCCCTTTCTTCTTTAGGGAAAGAAGGCCCTGGGCCATGGTCCTCAAAAGTTGGCTCATAATAAACTCACCCCAATTTTGATTTATAGATTGATTATAGATTATTTACGTCGACATGTTTTACAAGTAATATCTTGAAAGGAAAAAATAAAGCAGCAGCCCTGCATTACACATGAAAGTTGTGCTCCCCCTGGAGGGAAAATGAGGATACAACATTGGTCGAGTAGTTGATTTTATAATCCACTGGTGCCTTTCAAAAATATAGCTATTATTGTAAGAGTAAAGATATCCTTAAGAATACTGTCACAAAACAGGTTTTCCCACCTTCTTTTTGTAAGAGATGAGACCGACATCAGCCTGGGGCACTTGAAGAGGCATGGTGGACTCAGCTGAGGGTTATTTAATTACTGTGAGTTAATTAGCCAATAGAGAATAAGATGCAGAATGATTAAAAAGAGGTAAAGGGACATAAAGTTGGAAATAATTAAGAAAAATAGTGCTTTCAAAATATCCTCTCATTATTTTTATAGCATTTTTTTTGAGGCATGGCTAGGATAATATGTTAGACTTTTCTAAATCCTTATCTCCAGGGCATATATTACTGAGTTTTTCATTAAATATGATAATGCCAAAGAAAACTTTGACAAAAGTATTCTGTACTATCAACAAGGACAAAATATGTACAACATTGCACTATATATTAAGATTCCAGCTGTAATAGTCAAAATATATATTCATGTGTGTAAAATTATAATGATTTTCTATTTTTCTCGGGCTGCGAACCATGGTAAAATATATAGTAATAAGCAGAAAACCTGATGAACTAGGTGATTTAAAACACCTGATGTTACAGCTAGGCCATTCAAAGGTGAAATAAATCAATTTCAATTTCACACCTTCTCCTTTCCTTGTAGCCAGTGAAGTGTCTGGAAGACCGAAAACACATAAAATTAATTGAGAGTTAACAGTATTTGGAAACAGTTGAGGTTAAGCCCTCAACAATGGTGGCCCTTACTTCAGGAGCCATTGACTCTTTGTCATAAGTTTATTGTATAGACGAGTTCTATTCTTAGATGATTTGTGTATGTTTCATAGAAGAGAGACAGGGCAGGTGAATTAACTATCACTCTACACCGGTTCCTTTACTGTATTACCTCATGCAATTCTTACAGTAATCCTTTAATGTAACTATTATAATTCATATTTAACTGATAAAGAAAACCATGTTTAGGGGCCTGCCTGGTGGCACAAGTAGTTAAGTGCGCGCATTCCGCTGCACCAGCCTGGGGTTCACCGGTTCTGATCCTGGGCACGTGCCAATGCACCGCTTGGCAAGCCATGCTGTGGTGGCCTCCCATATAAAGTGGAGGAAGACGGGCACGGATGTTAGGCCAGGGTCAGTCTTCCTCAGCAAAAAAAAGATGAGGATTGGCAGATGTTAGCACAGGGCTGATCTTCGTCACAAAAAAAAAAAATTAAAAAAAGACCATGTTTACAAAATTGATCAAGGGTAAAAGGGAAGATCTGAACATCAGTCTGTTGGGATTTATGCCTCATATTCTCTCCACTGTGATAAAAATGGTGCTTCAACATGGGTACTCATCATCTGGCTATTTAATACCGGCTCCTGCCAACAGTATTGGATGAGATGAGATGAGAAGTTTATTTCCAAAATTATTCTATTATATTTAAACTATACTATATATGAGTCAAACGTCAAGTCATATTTTAGAGGCATAGAGAACAACTGATTACTTCACCTACACATTTTCCAGTTTTACTATAACTTTCGTGTGCCACATTCTGTTAACTTTGTGTCAACTTTACGAACTTTAGTGCTTCACTGTTCTTTTATAAAAAACTTACAATTTCATTTTCCATGTAAAGCACCTTGCTGTTTTCTTCCTAGTCACTAGATGGCAGTTCTGTATCTCTGTAAATTACCACAGCAGCAGGAAATGAGAGGTCTTAAGCCAGTTGGTTCTGTACAAATGATGGACATGGGAGGACTTCTGGTCCATCAAGGCTGCCTGTGTCATTCTGTGGCCATAACGGGGATGTCCAGGACTGCTTAGTCAGGCATGAAGTAGGGTCAGAAAGCATCCTCTAAGTTCTTCTTCAGATGTGAGTTCAGACACTTACCATCTAACCTGAGCACACTAGAGTTTATTGAATGTGTTCTGACTCTTAATCTCTCTGTGTTCTTAATAATTCTGGGAGCTCCATACCCCTAGAAAAAACTCATGACACATAAAGGCTTTTCTGAAATAAACGGAGTTGAGGACTATGGTGTTGCCCGAGAGTCTGATGCTTAATGCAAACGCAGCTGGTGCTCATATGGAGGGAAAGAGCGTCAGCTACTCCTGGAGGGCTTTTATTGATGTTCCTACGGAATGAGCAAGTTTAAAATAAAACCACATGGCTTAAACCTCACTAACTGATTATTTTATTTTCAAGTAATATGCTGTGAAAATCTGCTATGTCTAAAAAACGATTTCATAAAACTGAAACAATTCTCTCTTTTATTCTCTGGTATTTGAAATACTATTAAAACTGTAAATCCTTTAACATTCTACAATATACAAATAGGCAAATATCAATTATATTCTCAAAAAATGTTTGCTCCCATGTTAAAGATTAATATATGGTAGCAAAATGGGTTACCACACAGTTTTTAACTAATTTTTTGCTTTGGAAATTACATATAAAATTTATGTTATGAAGTATTTTCCTAAAACTCAGCATCTCTCTGATATAAATAGACTAGTGGAAAGGTAACTAGAATGAAGTTTGATCTTTAAAACTCTAGCTTTGTGTAAGAATTAATAATATCAGGCAGTTGAGAGTTGGGTCTCTCCACATTATGATATTTATTAATTTTGAATAACCAGATTTATTACAAAGTGCTGAATAATAAAAAGAAATTAAACAATATCAGCACTCTCTTACCCCACACGTACAGTTTATATGCAAATAAACTCTTAAAGGTCAGAAAAATGCTTATGATTTCGGATAATTGGTAAAATACTATCTCATTCAAGTTTTAACCTCATTTGAAATTGACTTAAAACTCTTCTCTTAGGATCCTGCTCTGATCAGTGCCCCCTGGTCCCCTCAATGTCTCATTTGATTTCAAACCTATCTGAGGAATTGAATATTCTCTTCCATTTGTTCTCTTTAAAGTATCTGTGATAGTGCTTTTTATATAATGACCACTTGGTATAAGTTATTATTCATTTCAGAAACATCTTGGGCCGGCCCCGTGGCTTAGCAGTTAAGTGTGCACGTGGCACTACTGGCAGCCTGAGTTCGGACCTCGGGAGCACACTGACGTACCGTTTCTCTGGCCATGCTGAGGCTGCATCCCACATATAGCATGTAGAAGTATGTGCAACTATGACATACAACTATCTAGTGGGGCTGTGGGGGGAAAAAAAAGGAGGAGGATTGGCAATAGATGTTAGCTCAGATCTGATCTTCCTCAGCAAAGAAAAAGAGGAGGATTAGCATGGATGTTAGCTCAGAGCTGATCTTCCTCACACACACAAAAAAAGAAACATCTTTATTTAGGAACAAATCAAGGAAACAGATGTGAGGAATGTAGGGTCACCTAGTTGATGGTGTCTTATTTTTTTTTAATGTTTTGTTTATTGCAGTAACATTGGTTTATAACATTGCATAAATTTCAGGTGTACATCATTATACTTCTATTTCTGCATAGATTACATCATGTTCACCATAGTGGCTGCACCAGTTTGCACTCCCACCAGCAGTGTATGAGACTTCCCTTCTCTCCACATCCTCTCCAACTCATGTTGTTTCCTGTCTTGTTAATTATAGCCATTCTGACGGGCGTGAGGAGATATCTCATTGTAGTTTTAATTTGCAATTCCCTGATAGTTAATGATTTTGAACATGTGTTCATGTGTCTGTTGGCCATCTGTATATCTTCTTTGGAGAAATGTCTGTTCATGTCTTTTGCCCATTTTTTAATTGGGTTGGTAGTTTTTTTGTTGTTGAGATGCATGTGTTCTTTATATATTTTGGAGATTAAGCCCTTATCAGAAGTATGGTTTGCAAATATCTTCTCCCAATTGTTAGGTTGTCTTTTCATTTTGTTAATGGTTTCCTTTGTTGTGCAGAAGCTTTTTAGTTTGATGTAGTCCCATTTTGTTTATTTTTTCTGTTGTTTCTCTTGTCTGGTCAGACATGGTGCTTGAAAATATGCTGCTAAGACCAATGTCGAAGAGTGTACTGCCTAAGTTTTCTTCTAGAAGTTTCATAGTTTCAGGTCTTGCATTCAAGTCTTTAATGCATTTGGAGTTAATTTTTGTGTATGGTATACGGTAAGGGTCTACTTTCATTTTTTTGCATGTGGCTATCCAGTTTTTCCAACACCATTTGTTGAAGAGACTTTGTTTTCTCCAATGTATGTTCTTGGCTCCTTTGTCAAAGATTAACTGTCCATAGATGTGTGGGTTTATTTCCGGGATTTCGATTCTATTCCATTGATCTGTGTGTCTGTTTTTGTGCCAGTACCATGCTGTTTTGGTTACAATAGCTTTGTAGTATATTTTGAAATCAAGGAGTGTGATACCTCCACCTTTGCTCTTTTTTCTCAGGATTCCTCTAGCTATTTGGGGTCTTTTTTTGTTCCATATAAATTTTAGGATTCTTTGTTCTATTTCTGTGAAAAATGTTGTTGGAACTTCGATAAAGATTGCATTGAATCTATAGATTGCTTTAGGAAGTATGGACATCTTAACTATGTTAATTCTTCCAATCCAAGAGGACGGAATATCTTTCCATTTCTTTGTGTCTTCTTCAATTTGTTTCAGCAATGTTTTATAGTTTTCCGTGTACAACTCTTTCACCTCCTTGGTTAAGTTTATTCCTAGGTATTCTATTCTTTTTGTTGCAATTGTAAAAGGTATTCTATTCTTTTTGTTGCAATTGTAAATGGGGTTGTATTCCTTTTTTTTTTTTTGAGGAGATAAGCCGTGTGCTATCATCTGCCAAAACTCCCCCCCTTTTTTTTTTTTGCTGAGAAAAACTGGCCCTAGGCTAACATCCGTGCCCATCTTCCTCCACTTTATATGGGATGCTGCCACAGCATGGCTTTACAAGTGGTACGTCGTTGCACACCCGGAATCTGAACTGGCGAACTCCGGGCTGCCTCAGCGTCGTGCCTGCACTTAACCACTTGCGCCACCGGGCCAGCCTTGGGGTTGTGTTCTTAATTTCTCTTTCTGCTACTTCGTTGTTAGTGTATAGAAATGCAACTGATTATTATAGGTTGATGTTGTATCCTGCAACTTTATCATATTCGTTTATTACTTCTAAAAGTTTTCTGGTGGATTCTTTAGGGTTTTCTATAAACAAAATCATGTCATCTGCAAGTAGTGACAGTTTCACTTCTTCTTTCCAATTTAGATTCCTTTTATTTCTTTTTCTTGCCTGATTGCTCCGGCTAGGACTTTCAGTACTATGTTAAATAGGAGTGGTGACAGTGGGCATCCTTGTCTGGTTCCTGTTCTTAGAGGGATAGCTTTCAGTTTTTCACCATTGAGGATGATATTAGCTCTGGGTTTGTCAGATATAGTCTCTATTGTGTTGAGGTCCTTTCCTTCTATACCCATTTTATTCAGAGTTTTTATCATAAATGTATGCTGTATCTTGTCAAATGTTTTCTCTGCATCCATTGAGATGATCATGTGATTTTTATTCTTCATTTTATTAATTTGGTGTATCATGTTGATTGATTTGCAAATGTTAAAACATCCCTGCATACCTGGAATAAATCCCACTTGATCATGGTGTATAATCTTTTTAACGTATTGTTGTACGTGATTTGCTAGTATTTTGTTGAGGATTTTTGCATTGATGTTCATCCGTGATATTGGCCTGTGATTTTCTTTTTTTTTGTGTTGTCCTTGTCTGGTTTTGGTATCAGGGTAATGTTGGCTTCGTAGAATGAGTCAGGGAGCTTCCCAACTTCATCAAATTTTTGGAAGAGTTTGAGAAGGGTAGGAATTAAGTCTTCTTTGAATGTTTGGTAGAATTCACCAGGGAAGCCATCTGGTCCTGGACTTTTACTTTTGGGGAGGTTTTTGATTACTGCTTCGATATCCTTACCGGTGATAGGTCTATTCAAATTCTCTACTTCTTCTTGAACCAGTTTTGGAAGGTTGTATGATTCTAAGAATTTATCCATTTCTTCCAGATTGTCGAATTGGTTGGCATATAGCTTTTCATAGTATTCTCTTATAATCTTTGGTATTTCTGAGGTGTCTGTTGTAATTTCTCCTCTTTCATTTCTGATTTTACTTGTTTGTGCCTTCTCTCCTTTTTTCTTGGTGATTCTAGCTAAAGATTTGTCAATTTTGTTTATCTTTCCAAAGAACCAACTCTTGGTTTTATTAATTTTTTCTATTTTTTTTTAGTCTCTATTTCATTTATTTCTGCTCTGATTTTTATTATTTCCTTTCTTCTACTGATTTTGGGCTGTGTTTGTTCTTCTTTTTCCAGTTCCTTTAGGTGCATTGTTAGAGTGTTTATTTGAGATTTTTCTTCTTTGTTGAGATAGGCCTGTATTGTTATAAACATCCCTCTCAGAACCGCTTTTGTTGTATGCCATAAATTCTACTATGTCGTATTTTCATTTTCATTTGTCTCCAGGTATTTTTTGATTTCTTCTTTGATTTCTTCGTTGACCCAGTCGTTGTTCAGTAGCATTTTGTGTAATCTCCACGTATGTGTGACTTTTCTGAGTTTCTTTCTATAGTTGATTTCTAGTTTCATACTGTTGTGGTCACAAAAGATGCTTGGTATTATTTCAATCTCCTTAAATTTATGGAGACTTGTTTTGTGGCCTAATACGTGATCAATCCTGGAGAAAGTTCCATATGCATTTGAAAAGAACGTGTATGCTTCGGTTTTTGGATGGAATGCTCTGTATATAGCTACTAGGTCCATCTGTTCTAGTGTATCATTTAAGGCCAATGTTTCCTTATTGATCATCTGTTTGGATGATCTATCCGTTGTTGTAAGTGGAGTGTTAAAGTCCCCTACAATTATTGTGTTACTGTCTATTTCTCCTTTTATGTCTGTTAATAATTGCTTTATATATTAAGGTGCACCTACATTGGGTGCGTAGATATTTACAAGTGTTATATACTCTTGTTGGATTGTTCCCTTGATCATTATGTAATGCCCTATTTGTCTCTTTTTACACTTTTTCTTTTAAAGTCTATTTTGTCTGATATGAGTACTGCTACCCTAGCTTTCTTTTCATTGCCATTTGCATGGAGTATCCTTTTCCAACCCTTCACTTTCAGTTTGTGAGTGTCTTTATGTCTGAAGTGTGTCTCTTGTATGCAGCATTTATATTGGTCTTGTTTTTTTACCCAGTCAGCCACCCTATGCCTTTTAATTGGAGCATTTAGTCCATTGACGTTTAAAGTAGCTATTGAAAAGTATGTACTTACTGTCATTTTTTAACTTTTTTTCTCAGTGTTTTAGTAGTCCTTCTCTCTTCCTTTCTCCTTCTATACAGAATTGATGGTCTCTTTAGCTTTACCTCTGTCTGAAAGCTCTACTCTTTAACTCCCCTCCTCCCTCCTTTTATGTTTTTGATATCATATCTAACCTCTTTTTTCTGCATTTGTATCCATTACCCTCTTATCATGGAAATAAATAATTTTTCCTATTGGTTTTCTTCTCTTTTCCCCTTAAATCAGTCACTTTATCTTTTCATGTAGCAGTGGTTTCTTGGTGATAAACTCCTTTAATTTTTGCTTGTCTGGGAAATTTTTGATCTCTCCTTCCATTTTGAATGATAACACTGCTGGGTAGGGTATTCTTGGCTGTAAGTTTTTTCCTTTTTAGCACTTTAAATATCATGCCGTTCTCTTCTAGCCTGTCAGGTTTCTGTTGAGAATTCAGCTGATAGCCTTATGGGGTTTCCTTTGTATGTAACTTGTCTTTCTCTTGCAGCTTTTAGAATTCTCTCTTTATCTTTAATTCTGGACATTTTGATTATGATGTGTCTTGATGTGGGCCTCTTTGGGTTTATCTTGTTTGGAGCTCTCTGTGCTTCCTGTACTTGGATGTCTGTTTTGTCCCTTAGGTTAGGGAAGTTTTCACCTATTATTTCTTGAATAGATTCTCTGCCCCTTTTTCTCGCTCTTCTCCTTCTGAGACACCTGTCACACAGATGTTAGTGTGCTTGATGTTCTCTCAGAGGTCCCTTAGATTGTCCTCACTCTTCTTAACTCTTTTCTCTTTTACCTGTTCAGCTTCAGTAATGTCTTCTAGTCTTTTGTCCATCTCACAGATCCGTTCTTCTGTATCCTCTACTCTGCTTTTGAGTCCCTCTAGTGAATTTTTCATTTCCAGTATTGTATTCTTCATTTCTGATTGGTTCTTTTTATATCTTCCATTTCTTAGTTGGCTTTCTCACTGAGTTCATCTATTCTTCTCCCCAGATCAGTGAGCATCCTTAACACTCTTTGTTTGAACTCTCTGTTGGGTAGGTTGCTCATTTCCGTTTCACTTAGTTCCTTTTCTGGGGTTTTGTCCTGTTCCCTTACTTGGAATATATTCCTTTGCCTCCTCATTTTGCCTCTTTCCCTGTGCTTGTGTGTACGTATTAGGTAGGTCAGCTACGTCTCCTGCTCTTGGATAGGTGACCTTATGTAAGTGATGGCTTAGGAGGCCTCCAGTGTGCTTCCCTCAGTTCTCAATGTTCCAGGGGTGACCACTATGTGGGCTATGCGTGTCCTTTTGTTGTGGCCTGTTTTCTCTCCCTGTAGGCGCCCAGGGAGGGCGAGTTTTGCTCCCGGCCAGCTGTTGTAATGCTCAGCTGTTTGTAGTTGTTCTGGGCCCTTCAGTCTATTTATCAGGTGTGGTGAGCCTCAGCACAGTTGGCTGCAATTTCTAACACCACATTTGTGTTGTAGTATTTCTTTTAAGTGAGTAGGCCCCCAGCATGGCAGGTTGTTAGGATCAGGGCCTTACAATTGCTATAAGCCTCCAGCCTTTAGGTCTCTTGTCAGCTCTCTGAGGATTGCAGCTGGGTGTGGCTGGCCTCAGGCACATGGGAACACCCAATTGTTTCAGGCTTTGGAAGGTGGGGCAAACCCCCTCTGTGGGTCTTTGACAAGCACAAGTCTTCTGCAGCTGACAAGGCCTGCTGCCCACAGGTCCACTCTCACTGTCAACACAGTCCTGCCCCGTGTGCACGCCCCAACCACCCGAAGCATACCTAGTCTCTCCATGGCGGGAGCCCCACAAACTCCACCACCACCCCACACTCTCCATTTGCTCCTTGTGCACGCCCTGCCCCAATTAAGTTGTCTCAGTTGCCAGGCTGCAGAGAATACAGTCACCAATCTATGCAGGCCCACAAGTTGCCTGAAGGCTTGTTGTTGGGTGGGGCGAGTCTCTAGGGTGGGTTGCCTTCCCTGGCTGAGCTGGATTAAATTGGTTCTCTAGCGGGTGGGACAGACCCTTGGCTAGCAGACCTCAGGGAGTACTCCAATGGCTTCTATGGCAGCACGCTCACACCAGGCCACAACAATATTCGCCACCAATGTCCCAGTCCCTGGAGAGGTGTCAGCTCTCACCGAGATGCACACAGGGCCTATTAGGTGAGTCTCTTTTCACCAAAGCACTGTGCACCTTTCTTTCTGGTGTTTTTAGGGTGCTTTCTGAAACGGGTGAGTTTGTGCATGGGCTCTTTAAGAGCCGGTTTCTAATTTGTTTGTGAACCAGCTTTTCTGGGTGTACTCCCTAATGTTTTAGTAACAGGCAAAGTCAGTTATTCTGCCACTTGTCACGATTGTGCTGTGTCCACAAAATGCCCACAGCGAGATTGCTCCCCGGCTCAGGGGCCCGCTCCTCCAGGGAGGGCTGTGTACCTTTGTGTGACTCCTGGGCAGCCGTGAGGTGCTGTGGCTTGTGAAGGTGGCATTTTTCCTCTCCAGAAGGGAGTTTCTTCCTCTTCTACCTCAGTTAGCATTGTCCGTTGTTGCAGGAGTTCCTCTTATCCAGTTTTCAGTTCTGTCTCAGTGGTAATTTTTCCACGAGTAGTTGTAAATTGGCTGTGTCCTCGGGAGGAGGTGAGTTCAGAGTCTGCCTGTGCTGCCATCTTGACTTCCTCCTCCTGATGGTGCTTGGGGGGTTCCTCACGTGAGTCTTGGCATAGAAAAGTTTAAAGAGTAAAGCAGCATTGGTCAGATCAAAAGTGTTGGCTGAGCATAATTCTGAAGGAATAATGATAGAGACGTAAAAGCAAGAAGCCACTTGAATTGCATTGGAAGGTATTAAAGACATCAAAGGACTGGGAAAAACACCTTGTTTAATGTAAGTACTTTCTAAACTCTAAGGCAAAAAGTAATATGAATTTACATGGTAATTATAAACCACAAAACAACAATTCACAAGACAAGTAAACAACTAAAATAGAAACCAGAATAAGAAAAATAGAAGTTAAAGGAGAGATGGAGAGAGATGGTTGGGGTCAGAAAACATGGTTTAGTCATCCTTGAAGTCTCCCTCAGACTCTGATCATTCTTACTGCTCAGTAAACACTTTGAGCCCATCAACCTGGGGAGGGGCAAAGTGAGAGGTGATTGGAGGGGAGAAAATGCAAGGATACCCTTGTGGAGGCACTGACATTGAAAATTAGTGACATTTTGCAAAGGTGTTTACCATAATATATTAAGGATTATTCTGGAAAGTTAAGGATTTTTCTGGAATGTACATTTTCATTTTTTGGAAACTCCAACTAGCACAGAGAACGATTTAGACATTTCAGCTTTAGAAATAAAGAGAGGGGCCACCCCTGTGGCTCAGCGGTTAAGTGTGCACGCTCCACTGCGGGGGCCCCAGATTGACAGGTTTGGATCCTGGTGCGCACCGACATACCGTTTGTCAAACCACGCTGTGGTAGCATCCCATATAAAGTAGAGGAAGATGGGCACAGATGTTAATCCAAGGCCAATCTTCCTCAGCAAAAAGAAGAAGATTGGCATCAGAAGTTAACTCAGGACTGATCTTCTTCACAAAAAAGAAAGAAAAGGAAATAATGAGAAACATTTCTGTCAGTTTTAAGAATGAAAACAGTTAGCATCTGGAAAACAGGTGCAATTTGAGATGAGAATGTGGAGAAAGAATTAGATGTCACACGTTGTTTTTGCTTTTCTCTAGGGCAGTAAGGCTTGCAGGGGGAATGAAGTTCCATCTTTGTTCTATTGAGTTTGAGAAGGTGTAAAATTCACTTGTGCTGGGCAACACTGTTGACCTGTGGAGAAAGACGAATGGTTCAAGCAGCTGATCTAAAGGAATAACAGAGCTCATAAAAGTTCTTGTGTTATAAAGGTTGCTTCCTCTTTATTGAACTTTAGTGGACATCCATTGACCTATATGTGCAAAGTATTTGTGGTAGGTATTAAAGGAAATACAAAAAATTATAAGGTTCCAAGCTCCTCCACATACATGATATGGTTTGCAAGATGTAACTTGATTCTGCCAAGGTATTTAGTATATGTTGTATTAGAGAACCTAAAAAAAAATGGGAATGTTATCGAGAAATTGTAATTAAGGACAGCTTCTTAGGAGAGGTGGACTACATCAAGTCCTCAAAGGGATCACTTTTGGGCAGGTGGAAGGAAGAAAGAGTGAGGATTTCAGATGGCGGAAGAGAGGAAATGTACAGAAGTAGAAAGGAACATGGCATTTGAGCATGGGGGTGGGGAGGCCATGACAGGCACAGTCTTCCCATGACTGAGAGGCAGCTCAGTTTCCTCCTGCAGGAGCCCAACACTGTTTCCCACATCCTGGCCTCTTTCACCTGCAGAACCCCCGCCTGAGCCAAGGCCTATCTTATCTGGATCACTGCCTAGTCTCCCAACAGTTCCCTTTACTTCTAGTCTTAATTTCTTCTAATCTTTCCTCTATAATGCCTTCAGAGTTACCTTCTAGAATCAAAGTTTGTTTAAATGTGACATCTGCTTAGACTCTTTCAATAACTGCTCAGAGCATCCGAGAGAACATTCAGACTCCTGAGCTGGACACACAGGCGTTCTCTTGCTGTCCTCATCTTTAGCCTCATCACCCACTGTTTCCTACATGTTCGCTTTGTTCTAGCTTTAAAAATACCCCCATTTTCTGAAAGCTTTAGCATCCTTTATATCTGTCTTTTTATATGTGTTTCTTCTGCACTCCTACCCCCCTGTTATTCAACTTCATTCCTATTTCCTAATCTAAACTCATGTCAAATGTTCCTTTCACTTGGACACTTTTCCTGAGAGGTCTCCATCTAGAGACCCCTTTTGATGTCCCCACTCTGGGACCCTGTACTTATCTACTTTTCCATAACTGTTGTTTTATTCATGTCTCATAAACAGTGAGCTCCTTAAAGCTGAGACTATCCTTCTTCTTGATAAATAAATGACAAGCAGTAGGATACATTGGAGTATATGAAAAAACCATTGGTGTAAAACTAATTGGGCCTGACCTAGCTTTTTTTTTTTTTCAAAAGTGGCCTGTAGCCTCTGTTCATCCATTGTACATCCACTTTAAGCAATTAACATGTCTGAAAACAAGAACAATGCCCTTAAGATGTAAATGCAACTTCCCCCACATTGGCATTTCCTTAATGATAAGCATTTCTCCCTAGGCTAGGATTTGATTGCTGTGCTCATCCTGTGACCACCCAACTCAAGACAACAACCACGCCTATGGAGACAGCAGACCTGATACCCACCCTGTCCATCAATCAATGTGCTGACAGGTCAATGTCGCGGCTATTTTAAAAGGGACATTGCAATCACATGTGATACATGCTCTTTGATAGTATATAACCACTGTGTACACTCCACTTCTTTGGAGTGCTCCATTTCTTCATGCAAGGACTGTCCTGGATTATATGGTCTTCAAAGTTTGGCTCATAATAAACTCACCCCAATTTTGATTTATAGATTGGTTATGGGTTATTTGCATCAACATTTCTTGGCATAGTTGCAGCAGGATTTCAGAGAAACCCACCAGAGACAACCTGGAATCTACACTGAACCGACTCTTGGTACCAGAGGGGCACTTTGAGCCCCACATGGATCACTGCATTCTTCAGGTGACCCTGGTGAGTTCTCCTGAATCCCGGACCTCTTTATTTTAAGTTGATGGTCCAGGGGACTGCCCCGTGGCTTAGTGGTTAAGTGTGTGCACTCCACTACTGCTGGCCCGGGTTGGGATCCCAGGCAGGCACTGACGCACTGCTTCTCTGGCCATGCTGAGGCTGCATCCCACATACAGCAATTAGAAGGATGTGCAACTATGACATACAACTATCTACTGGGGCTTTGGGGAAAAAAAGGAGGAGGATTGGCAATAGATGTTAGCTCAGAGCCAGTCTTCCTCAGCAAAAAGAGGAGGATTAGCATGGCTGTTAGCTCAGGGTTGATCTTCCTCACAAAAAAATAATAATAAAAAGATAAGTTGATGGTCCAGGAGTTTATTTGAGCTGTTTTAAGGTCTTGAGACTAGTGGCTTTGAAGGATACCGGTACATTTCCTAGGTAGAGAAAAACCTAGGGGGAATTGCCTAGGCCAAGGGACCTTAGGGGAAACTTGGAGTAAATTGAGTTGGTTGTCCTTTTAATTTGGCTTTAAAATTGGAAAGAATTATGTTTATAAGGTCTGAACAAAACTGCTTGATAAAGAAATGAGAGTCTGAACTTTTTCACCTATGAAGAAAAGCAACATGGATCCTCCTGGCTGAAAAGGCGTTTTACAGGTGATGGAAAATCGTCAGTAGGAGTGTCAGAGGTGAACCTCACGACGTATAGTGGTCCTATAGGGCGTTCCATTATCATTCACGTTAATTAATTATAGCTTCGTCTGGGGACTGGCACATGAGGGTTTGTCACCCGCACTCCGAACCCCCAAGGTGATCCTAGACTGCCAGTGGGAGAAATGGAGACACGTAAGAGAGTGATTACGACATTCCTTTAGGGAATAACACTCAAAGCAGCACACTTGTGACACACTACACAGTTCCTAGAAGTAGTTCAGACTTTATAACAAACAAACAAAGAAACAGAACTAAAAATGGGAAACCATGCTCCAAAAGCCTGCCGGCTTCCAGATGGACAATCCCCCACGGGGACTTCCGCTGGTTTCACGTATACTGCATACGGAAACAATCTTTGCAAGTATTCAACTAAATGGAAAAGGTTAACTAAGGATGACAGGTTGTAAATGGCCAAAATTGGGAACGTTTGACTTCTGAAAACTACTGTATTTGCACACACAGGTTGAAAAAGCCTGCAATAAAACCAAAACAAAAGAAGGGGAAGCTTATTACGATTGGCATTTAGAGGCTTCAAAGAGTAATAATGATAAAATGACTTCTTTACAGGAGACTAACCATAAACTGACTGAGACCATTTCTGAATTAAAGAGAGAGAAGTCAGAAGCTGTCCACCCCCTCACCTCCTATACCTCCTCCACTGCCACCGCTTTCAGCACCTCAGAGGTCATCTCCTTCTCCCTCAGCACCCGTGTATCCTTTCCTTTCTGAGCTTCCGTACCCTGACCTATCCACTTTACCTCCTCCTCCCTCAACTCCTCCTCCTCCTTCACCTCCTCCTCCTCCTTCTCCTCCTCCTCCCCCACCTTCTCCTAGTCCTTCACCTCCTCCTCCTCCCTCACCTCCTCCTCCTCCTCCCTCATCTCCTCCTCCTCTTTCACCTCCTCCTCCTACTTAACCTTCCCCTCCTCCTCCACCCCTAGAGAAAACAAGGAGTAACTCTCAGGGAGCAGATACTGAAAGTCCTAAAGTTATATTGGCTCCCTTTAAGGAGAAACTTGTTACTGGGTGAGGTGAGCCTGCTCTTGTGTATACTCCTTGGACTAGAAGTGAATTTAAGAATTTGACGAAGGACTTCCCAGACCCTATGCAAGATCCTTTAGGGTTTGCTCAAGAATTCGATTTTATTGTTAGAACTTATGCACAAGACATTCAGATTTATAGCAGCTTGTGCATTTTCTGATGTCTGAGAACAAAGCAAAGGAATGGATATAAAAAGCAGATTGGAGAGACCCCCCGGAGGATTTCCATAGGCATGAGCCTCATGACCTTAAAGAGTGTAGGGATATCGCTCAAAACTTACACAAAGCCATGCCAGTAGTTTTTCCCAGGAAGACAGATTGGGCTAAAGTCCATCAATGTAAGCATAGACCCGAGAAATCTATCTTTGATTATTTTGAAAGGCTTGAGAAAACCTTCAAACAGCACTCTGGGATGGCTCCTGAATGTTTTGAGGATCATTAAAATGATTCAATTTTCAATTCAATATCCTTAGAAGGATTAGATGAGGAATTACCAAAGTTAGTTAAGAGACATGAACTGGATTGGACTTTAATGCACACTAGTGCTCTTGTCACTATTACAGATAAACTATCTAAAACATTCCAGAAACAAAAAGACCACTAATGTTATGAGTATACAGCTACAAAATCTTCGTGGCACAACAAACGTCATCCTTTTAAAATCTAACCAGAAACGAAATCACCGTTTCTGTTACTATTGCAAAAAGCCTGGTCGTTTCAAATAAGACTGCCAAAAACTCAAATGGGATTTAGGGGGTGAAAACAATAAACAGGAATAGGGCTGCTCCGAAGATTACAAGAGGGCATTTCCCCTCCTCCTCACAAATGCCGTAGGGGAAATTGAGATAACTATTGGAGGGGAAACTTTAAAGGTCCTTGTAGATACCATGGCTACCTTATCTGTCATCAACCCTACCCTTATTCATTGCCCTCTCCCTCGAAGTAAACAGAGAGTTCAAATGGTAGGGGTTTCGAATTTTCCAATGCAGGTTTTTAAATCAGAACCAATAATTTTTCAATTAAAAACCATCACAGGAAAAAAATGTGTTTCTCCTGGTTAAATGTGCTCCAATTCATTAGATTTGACGAGATCTTCTAGAAGCATACAACGTCCTTTTCACAAAAGGGTGATATGCTTCTAGATTCAGAAAATCGGGATGCTGACCAGACTGTAATTGCTGAAAGGTTGATGATTGTGAAATCAATGACTCAAATAGAAGAGAAAACTGATGACCTGTTATTACAAGTGCCTAGAGAATTATGGTCATCATCCTCTTCAGATATTGGGAAAATTAAATCAACCACTCCTATTAAGGTGACTTTGACAACTCTATGCCTCTATATAATATTTGGCAATATCCACTTAGACCAGAGGCATTAAATGAGATAAGCCCTATCATTCAGGAATTTCTTGAAAAGAGACTTATAATTTCTTGTACTAGTCCCTGTAATACACCTATCTTGCCTGTAAAAAAACCGAATGAGAAAGGCTGGAGATTTGTTCAAGATCCAAGACCTATAAAGAACATCGTGATTCCCCGACATCCTGTGGTTCCTAACCCACACACTTTGCTCTCGGCCATTCCAACTAACAGCTGCTATTTCTCAGTCACTGATTTGGGCAGTGCCTTCTTCAGCATTCCCGTGGAAAAGAATAGTCAATATCTTTTTGCCTTCATGTGGGAAGATCGCCTGTATACCTAGACAGTGATGCCACAGGGCTATACTGAGATGCCCACTTATTTTTCCCAGATACTCAAGGCTGACAGTGAATATAGAATTCCCTAATGACTCCACTTTAATTCAATATGTGGATGATTTCTCTTGCATTCAAACACTAAGTAGGAGTCTCAAAAGGACACAATTTATCTGTTGCAACAGCTAGCATCTAAAGGGGCATAAATTGTCCAAGGACAAATTATATTTTTGCCTGCCTGTTGTAAAATATCTAGGACACTTGATATCTAAGGATGGACTGTTGATTGATTCTGAAATGATTAAAGGACTCCAGGTTTTTTCTCTCCCTAAGACAAAGAAACAATTAAGAGGATTCCTAGGACTAACTGGATATTTCAGGAACTGGGTACCTAACTTTTCACTTATTGCCCAGCCCTTATATACATTACTAAAGTCTGACCAGCCTGATTTAATTGTATGGACACAAGAAGGAGAGAAGGCAGCAACTACCTTAAAGTCTCTTTTGGCCCAAGCTCCAGCCTTAGGACATCCTAATTACAGCTTGCCATTTTTCCTCTTCATACATGAAGATAAAGGAAATCCCTTAGGTATCGTAACTCAAAAACATGAAGGTCGACATTGACCTATAGGTTATTATAGTCAGCAGTTAGACTCAGTGGCAAAAGGGCTTCCGCCTTGTATGAAAGCCATTTCAGTAGCAGCGCTCTTATGCAAAACCACTGAATAAATACTGATGGGGTCTCCTTTAACTATCTATGTTCCTCACTCAGTCAAATCTCTCCTAAATTCTCATCACACTCAGTATTACTCTGTCAGCCGACTAGCCTCCTATGAAGTTCTGTTGCTCTATGCTCCTAATATTACCTTAGCCCTCTGTAATAATCTTACCCCCGCAACTTAACTTCTAGCATCACAAGAAGAAGATGCCCACGACTACATTTATTAACTAATTACCTACTTACTCCTAGGAATGATTTGCAAGAAACTCCCATTGATAATGCTGATCTAATTTGGTTTATAGATGGATCTTACTCAAAGGATGAACAAGGATGTTATGGAGCTGGATATGCAGTAACGTCCTCAGTAGACGTAATCGAGAGTTCTTATTTACCAGAGATAAAGTCAGCACAGCAAGCCGAGTTAATTGCTTTAACTTGAGCTTGTCAACTGGCCAGAGACCAGATAGCAAATATCGACACTGACAGTCGTTATCCTTTCGGAGCAGCACATGACTTTGAAATGCTGTGGAAACAACAAGGGTTTTTAACCTCTTCAGATCAGCCTATAAAGAAGGGGAAACAGGTTGCAGAATTATTTCATTCTATACAGCTACCGAGACAACTAGTGATTATTAAAATGCTAAGGTATTCAAAATCTGATACTTTGGAAGCTAAAGGAAACCAGCTTGCTGATGCAACTGCTAAACAAGCAGCCTTGAAGGCTTGCCCTACCCAGCCTCGAGAATGCCTGTTGCTTCCTATTATCTCTGCTAACCCAGTAAAATACTTCCTTCTACAGGCCCAAGAAGTGGCCATGGAAGAAGAAAAACACATATGGCAGTCAAAAGGGGGAATTTTTGGCACCCCCTCACAGATGTGGTTTGGGCCCAATAGGAAACCCATGGCACTTGTTGGAGCACAATTGCCCCTGCTCCAGCATATACACCAACTAACCCACTGAGCACCTGAAAAGGTGATTTTATGGGGAAAACAATACTTTTGGAAACTTTTTCCCACAGTGGCGCATAAAACTTATACTCGTTGTGTTATATGCTCAAAGTATAATCCAGGGAAACCACTTCATGGGGCACACTTTCCCCTTCTTAAGGGACCCTTTGAGGAATGGCAATTGAACTTTGTCTAAATGCCACCATCTCAAGGATATACATATATCTTGGTAATTATCTGTATGTTCTCACATTAGGTTGATGCCCTTCCTTGCAGAAGAGCAATGGCTCTAACAGTAGGTAAATTACTATTAGAGAGAATAATTCTTTCTTGGGGAATTCCTACTGAGTTACATAGTGAACGGGAGACTCATTTCACCGGACAAATAATTAAACCTATTTGTAATATTTGGACAATAATGCAGCATTTCCACTGCGCTTACCATCCCTAATCCTCAGGATCTGTGGAAAGAACTAATAGCTCGATCAAAATTCAGTTGGCAAAGCTTTCAGAAGCATTTAATCTCTCATGGCCAAAAGCTCTTCCACTAGTGCTCCTCAGTCTTAGATCTGCATCCTTTGGTAATCATCGACTGTCTCCTTTCGAAATAATAACTGGACGACCTATGCAATTAGATGAAGAAATGTAGGAACCAACTTTACTTAAAGGAGATATTTTACTTTATTTTCAAGGTCTCATTGAGGCTTTTAAGAGAAATGAGAAATTGGTAGCTAATTCTATTCACAGTAAGCTCCCAGGAGATGAAGACATTAAGGATCATGGATTACAACCTGGAGATTTTGTTTATTGGAAAAGACACCTGATAAAGGACTCTTTGCAGCCCCGTTGGAAAGGACCATATCAGGTGCTTTTAACCAATCCATTTGTTGCAAAACTTAAATGTGTAAACTCATGAATTCACATTTCTCATTTAAAAAAGGCTTCTCCACCTGAATGGACTTCAACTCCAGTCTCTGACACCCAACTTCGACAGACCAAGACGAATATCTCCAAATCAGGATGAGAAGAAGACGACATCTGTTGTAGACAGCTGTCCTGAGACTCTGGACCAGGCCTGTATTCCTAACCTTATATCTCTTCATTTAAACCCTTGTAGTGTTTAAGCTTTATGTAATTGCTAAAATAATCAATTTCTAGATTGCCTTACCATTTTCCTACACCAATGCTTTACCCTTCAACTTTATAAGATAGATTAGAACCTAATTACAAAACCATTTGTTGATTACAAAAAATAAATGCCATTTAAGGTTTCCCTAATGCTATGTTTGTTTTTCGAATCTACATCTGAATGGACCTCTGATGGCAATGTTTTTCTGCAATGGGCACATTCCTTTGCTACACATAAAAATCAGTCTACTTGTTGGCTATGTGGCCAACTTCCACATTCTAAGACCCTTGGTGGGTCTTTCCCTTTCGAGGCACAGATTGGAAAGCTCTAAAGCAATTTATTGTGATACAAAGATCTAGTTCTAATGTTCACAGTTCTTCTGATATTACTAATTATGATCCTGAAACATGGTCAATAGCCCATACTATTAATAATACAGGACACGGTTATTCTTTTCTATTACTCAAACCATCCAATTATCCCAACAAATTGCAGATAAACAATAGAAACCAGACATTACAGTAAAAACCATGGAAGGTTTCAAACAAATTTGGGATGGATATGTTTGGCTTACTCCTAACCATGGATCTTTAAACATACCAGCGCTTTTATGTTGGGAACAGAGAAATCATTCCCAACAAAATCTACCAAATTACACTCTAAAGATGGGCTGGATACCCACCGAGTCATGTCAGAATATTATTATACGTAAAAAAGTGATTGATTTGGAACAGACTGGTCTCAAAGACCAAGCGTCTATTGGATGGCTCCTAATGGAACTCACTGGTTATGTGGAACAAACCTCTGGCCTTGGCTGCCACCAGGATGGCTAGGGCGCTGCACTCTGGGCTTCTCTTGCATACAGGGAAAGAGTCGTCCAGAGCTAACATCTGTGGCCAATCTGCCTCCCCTTAAGGCCAGATGGGCTCATTCAGTGTTACACTTGTATGACCACCTAGTAGCTATACTTGCTTCTTCCTTGGGGCTGGAAGATGTCATATCACATATAGAGTCTCTGACAAAATTTACTCAACAAGCCCTTAACAGTAGTCAGGAAAGAATAGCTTTCATAAATATTGAAATGTCTTTAATGAGAAAAGCTGTCCTTCAAAATAGAATGGGCTTAGATATTCTTACAGCAACCCAA
Source organism: Diceros bicornis minor (assembly GCF_020826845.1). Lineage (NCBI taxonomy): Eukaryota > Metazoa > Chordata > Mammalia > Perissodactyla > Rhinocerotidae > Diceros > Diceros bicornis. Next base: position 6,346,830 of record NW_026690866.1, read on the forward strand.
GGTAGTACATGTGCGATCATTCAAACTGAATGTTGTGTGTTTATACCTGACGAGTCTTCCAATGTGTCATCTCTACTAAAACACATGGAAAAACAGGTGAATGCCTTAAGTGATCATACACCCAGCCTTGAATTGTTTGGTTGGCTCCCTTCTGGTATTGGTTTCTTTTTTCGATCTGGATTGCAATTCCTATTTCTATTACTTCTTGGAATTCCTGTACTAATCATTATATTCAAACTGTTGTTTTCTTTACCTAGTGTTGTAAGACTGGCATGCAAACTAGAGTAATGGTGGCTCGGTGACTTGAGATGGCTGATCAATCTTATAATCCTGGACAAATTTCCTTTTCTGATAAGGACTATGCCTAAAAACTCATTTTAAACTAATCTTTTAAAAAAATGTTTAATTATTATCATTGTTACCATACTTGTTCTATAATTGTGCACAATGTAGCATAAGGGGCTATATATATTTAAAAAAATAGCACATATACAATGTTTGTGCAACAACCTAAAATTAATCCAAAACCCTTGAAATGCTTCCTCTGTTTATATATATATACCTCTTTGCTTGTCCACACTATCCGACTAATTCCACCCAATGTGAAGAACTGGGCAAATAGATGAGATAAAAGCCTGGCACCGAGGGACGTGATAGAATCAGGGCATGCAGCAACCACTCTGACTCTGAGTGACAATATTTTGATCATCAATGCTTTCTATCAAAAGATAATACATCAAAAGTGGGAAAATGATAAATAAATGGTAAGCAATAGGACATATTGGAGCACATGAGGAAGCCATTTGGTGTAAAACTAGTTGGGCTTGACCTAGATTTTTTTTTTCCAAAAGGGGCCTGTAGCCTCTGCTCATCCATTATATATCTATTTAAAGCAATTGACATGTCCCAAAGACAAGAACAATACCCTTAAGTTGTAAATGCAACTTCCCCCACGTTGGCATTTCCTTAAGGATAAGCATTTCTCCCTAGGCTAGGATTTGATTGCTCTGCCCATCCTGTGACCACCCAACTCAAGACAACAGCCATGCCCATGGAAACAGCAGAGCTGGTACCCACCATGTCCAACAATTGACGTGCCGACAGGTCAATGTCGTGGCTATTGTAAAAAGGACATTGCAATCACATGTGGTACACGCTCTTTGATGGTATATAACCACTCTGTACACCCCACTTCTTTTTTTTTAATAATTGTATTTATTTATTTATTTTTCCCCCAAAACCACAGTAGATAGTTGCACGTCATAGCTGCACATCCTTCCAGTTGCTGCGTGTGGGACGCGGCCTCATCATGGCCAGAGAAGTGGTGCGTCGGTGCACGCCAGAGAGCCAAACCTGAGCCACCAGCAGCAGAGCATGCACACTTAACCGCTGAGTCATGGGGCTGACCCTGTACACCTCACTTCGTTGGAGTGCTCCATTTCTTCATGAAAGGACTCTCCCTGGCTATATGGTCCTCAAAGCTTGATTCATAATAAACTCACCCCAATTTTGATTTATAGATTGGTTATGGATTATTTGGGTTGACATTCTATTTGTCTCTCCATTATCTAAACACAGTACTTGACACCTTTGGTGCACTCAGAAAATATTTGGTGAGTGAATAAGTATGTGGGAGACCACACTGACTGGAGCAGAAGGGGCTTTTCGGGGAGTGGTAGAAAATTCGTTGACATTCCTACTATAGTAGTTGAAGCTCTGGGCTTTGGATCAGTTTGTCTGGGCACCAATCCCAGTGATTCCACTTTTAACTGGGGAATCTGTGCAAATTATTTACTCTCTGAGTCTTAGTTTCCACATCTATAGAATGGGGCTACTGAGAACTCCTGTCTCATAGGGTTTTAGTGATATTTAAATGCATTAATTAATGTAAAGTGGTTAAAAGAGCTCCTGGCTCATAGTAGGCACTAAAATGTTAGCTGTTATGTTATCATTATTGCTCTTATTTCTGAGCAATACTCTGGTTTTGAAAAGATGCTTTCATAATATAGTTGATCCTCATTATTTGTGGAGTCCGTGGTTGCACACTTGCCCACTAGCTAAAATGTACTGGCAGCCCCCAAATCAACACTCTCAGGACTTTCATGTCCATTTGCAGATATGCACAAAGTGGTGAAAAATTTGATTCACTCAACGTGCACGTTCCCAACTGAGGGGGAATCAGGTGACGCTCTGCCCTCTTGTTTCAGCCCATACTGTAAACAAGTGTCTTTCTTGCAGTCTATTTAGTGACCCACTTCTTATCTTTTTGTGCCTTGTGTTGGTGACTTTGCTGTTTAATATGTCCCCCATGTGTAGTGCTGCAATGCTGCCTGGTGTTCCTCAGGGCAAGAGTCTGTGACGTGCCTTTACAGAGAAAGTATGTGTGTTCGACAAGCTTCTTTCAGACACGAGTTACAGTGCTGTTGGTGTCAGTTCAATGTTAATATATCAACTATATATTAAATAAGGTGACTTTAAAGAGAAACACAGAAAACAAGGTTATGTATTGATCAGTTGAAGAAAATGTGACTCAGGCTTGCAGGCACCTAACACTGTATTTCCCCTAGGGGCAGTGGGTCATATTCACTGATTGAGTGTTCACAGTGACTTTATAGAATGTCATACTGTGCATAATTAGAACTGTCTGTATCTTATGTAATCCTCACATACGCCTTTATAGTAGGTAGGGTAGGGAACAGGGTGTCCATATTTTGCTATTAAAGTAAGGCTATTACAGACGTTATGAACCAAGTAGAGAATTTAATGTCTTGTGCTCAGCATAAGAGCCATGATTTTTTATTTTTTTTGGTGAGGAAGATCAGCCCTGAAGTAACATCTATGGCCAATCCTCCTCTTTTTGCTGAGAAAGACTGGCCCTGGGCTAGCATCTGTGCCTATCTTCCTCCATTTTATATGGGACGCTGCCAGAGCATGGCCTGACAAGCGGTGCATCGGTGCGTGCCTGGGATCCGAACATTGGCTACCAGCAGCAGAGCATGAGCACTTAACTGGTACGCCACGGGGCTGGCCCCTAGCCAAGAGTTTTTGAGCAAGGAAGCTCTATGATGAACTGATGTTTAAGGAAAAATTACCTGGCAAGAGAATGTGGTATTGAGAGGAAGAGGGAGAACTGAACCGGAAATGAGGACCAGCTGTGAAACTCTCCAAGTATTCTCATGGCTAGGTGAGGAGATTCAGAGCTAAGGTGCTGATGTGATAAAGGAAAAGTAGCAGCCAAAGGATGAAATAATGTGTTTTGTAATCATATATAGGGTATAAATCAGGCTGTAGTTTTCAAAATGGGGTCCCTGAACCAGCAGCATCAGCAGCACCTGGGAACTGGGTTAGAAATGTAAATTCTCTGGTGCTGCTGCAGACCTGCTGAACTGGAAACTCTGAGGTGGGGCCTGGCAATCTGGGTTTCAACAAGGCCCCCAGGTGCTTCTGGTGCCCATCAAGTTTAAGAGCCAATGAATTAGAAAAATGATTCCAACACGTCACCATGTCTAGGTAAGCTGCAAGGCAGGGAGGTGGTATTTGTTTGGAGGATAAGATGCATTTTAAATTTTAAGAAAAAGTAGTTCAGCATCTGTTTCATCGTAAGGTTTCCAGAGATGCCATTTTAGATCTCTACCTGTGAAGCTCTTTTGTCCACAATATGTTCTCCTTTAGAGAGCCCTTGGTAAGTTATTTACCACTTATCGCATGTTCTGAGAATCCCTTCTTTCTTGAAATCCCCTTTCAGACTTGAATATGTACTTTATTTTTGTGCACAATCTCCTCTCTTTAAAATCTGGATTTCTCTTCCTATAGGATTATGTATGGCACATTCAACCTTACTGTCAATTTGGAATGCCATTGGTTTGTTCCAAAACCTTAGAAAGTTTTAGAATTTAGAACCTGATGAATAGAGAATGTATAAGATTTTGTGTAGGACTCATATTTTTCATATGTCTAGAGATATTCCCAACTTGCCAGTAATGTGGCCTTAGATTTAGCAGAACTTGAAAATCTGAATATAGTAGAAAATGACTTATATATCTCATATTAACATTTACAAAATAAATGATCAGAATGTTAACTTACCAATAATCACTTTCCATATTCTAGGCTCTGAAAGTATCTTGCTTACATAATAAACATGATAAAGTTTCAAAGATGAGCCAATTAACTGTTGAGCAAAAACCTGACGTGAGTGTATCTTGGCTTCCTTTTTGACAGTTGTAACCTTAATGTTACATTAACCTTTTCTTTTTCTGGGAATCAGATGATCTCGTATTTGGTGAACATTTTAATTTTTAATGGCCACTTGTATTTTGTGATATGCACGTCTTCAAGCAATCTATAAGAACTAACCATTACCACCCACATATAAGATTATACAGGAACGGAAGAATTTTGGCTGACTTGTATTTAATTGTTCAGCCAAAGCAGATGGAAGACTCTGTCACTTACAATGATTTAAGGGTTTGAAGCAGTATTTTTAAATACAAATAATCTCAAAATGGATAATATAGACAATATATTACTTACTGTGTTAACTAACCAAAACAGTTAAATTTGCTATCTTTCCTCCATTTTTAAGGATGCACCCATTATATAGATTCTGTACAAAATTGCAAAGATCACTTTTTTCATTTTCAAAATTTATTTATTTTAATTTTTAATAGTGATAACCTTAGTGTTGGGTAAATTGTTGCACAATTACTGGAAATGCTGAGAGTCTTTTGGAAAAGTGTAGAAGTCTAAAGATAATTAAAAGTACATTTCTCCAATGTCAAGTCATTTGGTCTTCTGTTTACTTGTACTCTGAAGAGATGGAAGATTAAGTACCAGCACAGGACACAAGGGAACAGGTTGCCAACTTGAGGGCTTCCCACGGACCACAGAGTGCCTGGCAGACTCTTGGAGATTAAATCTGGGCTTTGTCCATTGGTGGGCCCTGAGATGAAGATTTTGTTTAAATGACCAGAGAATAGACAACCTTTTTTCTTGATAATAAATAATATTTATCACGTAAATTTCTTTATAAATCTCTGAATAAAATAAAAAAATGTAACCCGTATAGAAATCAACTCTTACTGACAAGTCCCACAGCCTTCTCTAGAGAGCTCAACAGAAAATGTCTCCACTGACTGTGAATTGCTCTTCTCTGAAAGCCAGCGAGCCCTCACTGATAACCCTGGATAAGGAAGGTCAGATACAATTCTTTGAAGATGTTTAGCTGAATTCAGAACCAAAAATCCTACCTCCAGTTGGCTCCTTTGTGAGAATGGATGGCCGGCCTTATTTCACAGGCTGGGCAGTTGAGGTTTCAGATGAGCTTAATTGCTCTGTTCCCCAAGTATGGAAAAGGAGGCTTAGGGATGAGATTTTGCAGGTAAAGATAGGGTCATAGAGGGGAATAAATATTTCACCAAATTGGTATTTTGTTCTCTATAGTGGAAATAATTTAAGAAGCAGATAGTCTCTTTCTCCAACTGCTCTTCCCTTTTCTCTATTTGTAATATCATTGTAAAAATTCTCTCTATAAAAATTTCAGTATTTTTTCTTTGCAGTCTATTATTATCTTTATGAATTCTTTGACTTCACCACCTTCTTGACACCACAACGTTAGTCACTGAAATATTATTATAGATTCAGTTTTGCAATTTCATCCTCTTATCTCTATTTCCTCTGCCATTTCTAAGTTTTAGTTCATTTTTTTAATTTTTTTTGTTTATTGCAGTAACATTGGTTTATAACATTGTATACATTTGAGGTGTACATCATTATACTTTTATTTCTACATAGATTGCATCATGTTCACCACCCAAATACTAATTACAACCCATCACCACACACATGTGCCGAATTATCCCTTTCGCCCTCCTCCCTCCCCCCTTCCGAACTGTTACTTTTAGTTCTTATTTTATCTTATGCTTTAAAACATTTGAAGCTTACAGAGTATATCAGTTCCTTATTTTCTCAACTTTTTATTATCTAAGTGCCCTCAACTATCACTTTTTTAAAAAAGAAGTGAAATACATAACAGAACAATACACTGTAATAAATTGACCACTTATAAAATTAAGTTCAACCTGAAATCCCTCCCCACTTAACAAAGACAATATTTTATAATTCACCATGATTTAGTTCAGGCAAGATCAGTTTATCAATGATTTTTGGATGCTTTAAACCACATGAGATAAGTACAGTGTAAAGTAAAATAGTTAATCTTGCAGAATTTGTAGAATTTCCTGATGGTTAAGGAAGTTGATGGTGGAGAGCCTGAATCATATGAAAAGTAGTTGATTAATTAACACCTGACAGAGTTTGTTAATTTGGTAAAGACGTATATGTTGAAAAGATAACTTTGCATATCAGAGTATTGTCAGATGCCACTGGGAAAATTCATAATGTTCTCAAATACTACAAAAAATGACAATTTTTTCATAAAAAGTTGTCATACATGATGGCATCATATACCTCTCTCAGAAAATTTGCAATGAAAAAAATTAACACTTGAGTCATTTTAATTCTAATAATTTGTTTATGCTTACTATTAGGTTAAAAAAAATTTTTAGAAATAAAGTGATAAGTGATATACTTGTTTAATTTTTAATTTATTTAGGAAAAAACATTTTCACATTTAAAAAAATATTTATTTGTATTTATTTTATGCTGAATTTATTCCTGGGCCCAAAGACTATTTTTTAATTAACAAACACCAATTCTTTTCAAAGGCTTTCCAAAAGTTGAAGAGGAGAGAATACTTTTAAAGTCATTCTATGGGGGTTAGCACTACCCTGATATCAAAACCAAATCGATTAAAAGAAAAGAAAACTACAGGTCAATATCTTTGATGAAGAGTGATACAAATATCCTCAATAAAATAATAACAAACCAAATTAAGCAGCATATTAAGGATTATGCATAATTTTTCTAAAATAATTTTATTTATTTACTTAATTTTCCCCCCCAAAGCCCCAGTATATAGTTGTATGTGATAGCTTCACATTCTTCTAGTTGCTGTATGTGGGACATGGCCTCAGCATGGCCGGAGAAGCGGTGCGTCGGTGCGCACCTGGCATCCAAATCCAGGCCGCTAGCACTGCAGCACGTGCACTTAACCACTAAGCCATGGAGCCGGCCCATTTTAAGTGGGATTTATTCCTGGAATTCAACATGTTTCAATATATGAAAATGAATCAATGTAATAAACCACATTAACAGGATGAAGGAAAAAAACACATGATCATCACAATGGATGCAGAAAAAGTGATTGACAAAAGTAAACATGGTTTCATGTTAAAAACACCAAAAAACCCTCATGGTAAAAGGAAACTACTTCAACATATTAAAAGCCATATACAGAAATCCACAGAGAACAATGTCTTCAAATGTGAAAGAGTGAAAGTATTTCCTCCAAGATCAGGAACAATGCAAGAAGGTCCACTTTCACCACTTCTATTCAACATGGTATTAGAAGATTTAGCCAAAGCAATTAGGCAAGAAAAAGAAAGAAATAGCATCCAAATTGGAAAGGAAGAAATACCATTGTATTTTTTCACACATAATATCTTATATGTTGAAACCCTTAAAAATTCCACAAAGAAATTGTTAGAACTAATAAATTCTGCAGAGTAGTGGGACACAAAATAAATATGCAAAAATTAGTTGTTCTTCTATACATTAATAATAAGTTATCAGAAAAAGAAATTTAAAAACTTTACACTTTTATTTACAGTAGCATCAAAAAGAGTAAAATACTTAAGAACCAACCTTCTCAAGGAGCTAAAAATTCCAATGATGTTTTTTTGCAAAAATAAAAAAATATATCTTAAAATTCATATGAACTCTCAAGGGACCCTGAATAGCCAAAATAATCTAGAAAAAGAAGAACAAAGTTGGAGAACTCACAATTTCTGATTTCAAAACATACTACAAAGTAAACAAAACAGTGTGGTACTGGCATAAATACACACAATAATACTAATGAAATAGCATAGAAAGCCCTGAAATAAACCTTTGCATATATGGTCAAATGAATTATGACAAGGGTACAAATACCATTCGTTGGATAAAGGATAAGTTTTTCCTAATATGGTTCTGGGAAAACTGGATACTCACATGCAAAAGAATGAGGTTGGACTCTTACCCTACACCACATACAAAAATTAACTCAAAATGAATCAAAGATCTAAATGTTAGAGTTGAAGCTATAAAATCCTTAGAAGAAAACACAGGGTAAATGCTGCATGTCATTGGGTCCAAATGACATTGCCAACAATGATTTCTTTCATCTGACCAAAGCCATAAGCAACAACAACAACAAAATAACAAATTGGACTTCATCAAAATGCAAAAGTTTTCTGTATCAAAAGATACTATCAACAGAGTAAAAAGGCCACCCACAGAACAGTTGAAAATATTTGCAAATCACATATCTGATAAGGGATTAATAGCTAGAATATATAAAGAACTCCTACAACCCAACAATTAAAAGAAACACAATTTAAAAATGCAAAAAGGACTTGAATAGACATTTGTCCAAAGAAGATATAAAATGGCCAGTACACACATGAAAAGATGCTCAACATCACTAAGTATCAGAAAAATGCAAAATAAAACCACAGTGAGCTACCTCTTCACACCCATTAGGAGAGTTACTATCACAAAATCAGAAAATAACAAGGATTGGCAAGGATGTTTAGAAATTGGAATGCTTGTGCTCTGACGGTGAGAACATAAAACTGTGGAAAACAGTATGACAGTTCCTTCAAAAATTAAAAATAGAATTACCATATGATCTAGCAATTCCACTTATGGGTTCTGAAATAATAGAAATATATTTATTGGTCTCTGCCTCCAATTCCTGGCACAGAGCTACTAAAACCCTTGTACTTTCCTAAACGATAAGGACACTAGGAGCATCTCTTGTTCTAATATTTGTCTTTGACCCCCTCCCTGACACAGAGCTCCTAAAACCCTTGTAATTTCCTAAGTGATAAGAACGTTAGGAGAATCATTTGTTCTATTGAGGAAACTCTAGGTGGGCTCCTGGATGGCTCCTGGATGGGGGCTGGTAACCAGAAAGTCCAAGCCCTGATTAAAAGGTTGAAATTCTTAGCCCTACTTCTTATCCGTCACAGAGGGTAGAGGGGCTAGAAACTGAGTTAATAATTGATCATGCCTATGTGAGGGAGCCTTTATAAAAATCCCAATAGAAGGAAGTTCACAGCGCTTCCAGGTTGGCCATGACAGGAAGTGCTTGGAGAGTGGTGAACCTGGAGATGGCATGAATGTTCTGTGCCCCGTCTCACATATCTTTCCCTATGCACCACTTCCATCAGGCTGTTCTTGAGTTATATCCTTTTATAATAAACTGGTGATCTAGTAAATGTTTCTCTGAGTTTTGTGGTCCACTCTAGCAGATTAATCAAGCCCAAGGAGGAGGTTGTGGGAACCTCTGGTTTATAGGCAGTCAGTCAGAAGTACAGGTAACAGCCTGAGCTTGTAACTGGCACCTGAAGTTGAGGTGAGGTTGGGGTGGGTGTGCAGTCTTATTGGACTGAGCCCTCAACATGTGGAATCAGATGTATCTCTGGGTTGACAGCATCAAATATAGTTGAATTATCTGATGACCAGTTGTCATTCCAAGAATTGCTTGTTGGATGTGTGAAGAATCCTCCCACATGTGAAAAAATGAATCTCAGAACACCATTTATGGGTATACACCTAAAAGAATTGAAGAGAGAGGTAGAAAGACATATGTACACCCGTGTTATTAACAGCATTATTCAAAATAACCAAAAGCTGGAAGGAAACCAGGTGTCCATCAATAGATGAATTGACAAAAAAGAAAAAAGTGGTGTATACAGACAGTGGAATACGATTCACCCTTAAAAAGGAAGGAATTCTGACACATGTTATGACATGCATGAACCTTGAGGACTTTATGCTAAGGGAAATAAAGCCAGCCACAAAAGGAAAAATATTGTGATTCCACTCATATAAGGTACTTAGAGTAGTCAAATTTATAGGAACAGAAAGGAGACTGGTGCAAGAGGGAGAGACAACAGGGAGTTGTTGCATAACGGGCACAGAGTTTCAGTGCAAGGTGAAAATATTTCTGTGGATGGTTGGAGGTTATGGTTACACAATAATGTGAATGTACTGAATGTCACTGAACTGTACACTTAAAAATGGTTAAAATGGTCAATTTTATGTTAGGAATATTTTAAGACCATTAAAACTATTATTTTCAACAAATGAACAAACACTAGCTACATGCAACAGCATCGATGAATATCACAACCCTAATGCTGCATAAAAGAAATTATATTAAAGCTATATGTTTTATAATTCCATTTGTATAAAATCCAAAAAAGAAACAAAACTGAGATCTGGCTTCCAGTAATGGTTGAGTAGCTTGTTGAACTAACATTCTCACAGATAACAATGATAAAATCTGCATAAAATATTATATATATTTATATAGAATCATGTATCTATATGTAACACAGATACAATAAATGTGTATATGTGTATGTATAAATCTCTTCCAAAAGCAAGCAGAACTGAGAGGGAGTCTTCCCTTGAATGATGAGAATTGCACCAGGAGATATTTGCAACCTTGTGTCTTTTTCCTCAAATCATTCCAAAATCTGTACGTGGCCCAAACAGGGGAAAAACTAGTCTTACTTGTAATGTTAGAGGATGTATTTTGGGGCTGGAAGAGTAGCTGGAAAGTTAGAGGAGAAATTCTGGAAGGGAGGCAACCACAAAGAGGAAAAATCTCAAAATATGTGTGTAAGTCTCCCTCACACAGACACCAAATTCACAGATCTTTGAACAACACACATGCAAGGTAGGTCCCAGAGGGCCTAGTGTAAAAACAGCAGTTGGAAGATGAAAGAACTGAATGAGGATTTCAGCTATGCCCACTGTAAAGAAGAGAAGATTGGAATTTCAGTTGAGCCAAGTTAACTCCCTGCTAGAAAAATGACAACACTCTTCAAAGGAATACAATAGAATCCAAAGTCTGTATAACTATGACTCATGGTTTCCAGTATACAATTTAAAAAATCATGAGATTTGAAGAAATAGGAAAATATAATCCACATATGACCAAAAGCAGGCACTAGAAACTATCCCAAACGTGTTGCAATTAGCAGACAAGGAGAAGAAAGAAGCTATTATAAACATGATCATGGTGGTAAAGAAAAATATTCTCATAATGAATGAACAGATGTTGAAACTCAGCAGAGAAATGGAAATTACAAAAATTAACCAAATAGGAAGATGAAATAAATAAATACTTTTGAGTTTACCAGTAGATTAGAAATAGTAGAAGAAACATGAAGATAGAGCAATAGGAATTATCTAACCTGAAGAAAAGAATGTAAAAATTTTGAATAAAAATGAAGAGAGCCTTACCTGTGAGATGACTGAGTCCCCAGCAGAGAGGGGAGAGACAGAAAAATTAAATGAGGCAGAAAGGCAAATCAACAAGTAATAGCATAAAACTTCCAAAATTTGGTGGAAAATCTAAAATTTTAGATCGAAGAAAGTCAGCAACCTCACAAAATAAAATACAAAATAAAACCATACATAGGCACATGATAGTCAAGCTGCTAAAATCCAAAGATAAAAAGAAAAACTTGAAAGCAGTCAAGGAAATACTGGGGAAGACATTGCATACAAGGAGAAATAATGTGAATGATGAATGATATATTATCAAAAACAAAAGAGACAAATCAACAAACAAATGACATCTTTCAAGTGCAGAAAGAAAACCCAAAAGTCAACACAGGATTCTATATTTAGCAGAACTCACTATCATAAAGGACGCAGAAGCCACAATAAGATACCGGGCACATATTAGTTAGCTAAAATAAAAAATAAAATTGCAAATACCTATAAAATTGCAAATACCAAGTGCTGGTGAGGACTAGAAACAACTAGAACTGGGAATGCAACATGATAGTTGCCTTCGGAAAACAATTTAGCAGGTTCTTATAAAGTTAAACCGGCACTTATTATGTGACTCAGATATCCCACTCCTAGGGATTTATTGAAGCAAATTGAAAACTAATGTTTAAAGAAAAATCTTTGTGTGAATATTAATAGCCATTTTATTCATAATTTTCAAAAGCTGGAAATAAACTAAATGTCCTTCATCAGGTGAATGAAGAAAGAAACTGTGGTGCACTGGGACATTAGAATACTATTTGCCAATAAAAAGAATAAACTCTTGATTCACACAAGATGGATGAATCTTGAATGCATTTCTCTAAGTGAAGGAGGCAAGATTCAAAAGGCTATGTACTATGATTCCATTTACACGACTTTCTAGAAAAGTCAGCATTAAAGGGATGGAAAATGATCAGTGGTTGCCAAGAGATGGAGTGGGGGAAGGGGTTGACTACAAAGAGACAGTATGAAAGAATTTTGGGGATGAAAATAACAGCTCGGTATGGTACTGTGGAGGTGGATACACGACCACAAATTTGTCAAAACCCGTAAAACTGTACATCACAAAGAGTGAATTTTACTCTGCAAACTTTACAAATCAATCAGCATGCTAAGGAACTCATATGGAATGCAGTGACAAATGAATCTCACTGTATTACAAGTATGTGATATAACCACACTGAAGGGCTGGAGATGGAAGGCCCTAACATAAGTAACTTTGGAAGACAGTGTTTTGATGGGACACTGTAGAATTAAAGTACAGGACACAAACACTGTACTCTAGGTGGTAAATTTGTTTTTCATATGGGTATGGATTAGTAATTCTGAAACTAGTTGACACACTAGTAAATATTGCAAATACCTGGAGTTAAGTTTCTCACTGTTGGTGAAAGAAGTGATGAATAAACAAAAGGAAAAGGCTAGAATAAATTCTGTGGTGCTGGATTGGAGTTGGAAGTATCAGTATGAATCCATGTCTCTTTCAATATATCTATCCAAATAGAAAGATAGATTGATAGATAGATTGAAAGATCTATAGATAGATGTGTATACCTGATTTTATATTCATACATACATTTCCAAGCTCTGCTGAGAGATTCTAGAAGCAGTGACACTCTAGTATCAATGAGCATACCTAGCTCCCTGATCTTGGTTTCTAAATATCATTCTCCAATAAAAAGAACCAGGTTTTCTTGGAGAAATGGCTGATTCTAAGGCTGGAGATGGAAAATACAAGGTGAGCCTGGAGCATCTTGTAGTGCCAGAAAGTAAGAAAGTGCTTTAAAAAAACACAGAAAATGATGAGATGTGTGAAAAGGAATCAAACTGAAAGACATCTCAGTGGCTCAAGCTAGAAAACTGTGAGCAACAAAATAAATAACAGTAGCATCGGATTATTACCCAGAGAATAAAATAAATATCCATGAGTCTATACTGATATAAAAAAGATTAAATAAGAAAGGAAGAAAGAAAGAAAAAAAAGGGGGAAAAAAGAATGAGAGAAAGAGAGAAAGAAATGAAGAAGTCGGGGGAATCTTCCTCACAGAATTCCAAATAATAAATGCGGCTGGATAGCATGAAATAGAAAATTGCCACTAGAACACCACAGTAATAATCACTGTGGGCAAGACTGACTGATGAATGCAAAAACTGTGGGTGAAACTTAAAGAAGAAACAGTACCTTTGCAGAGCCTCAAAGCATCTCCCTCCAAATACTTAACTTTTTTCTCTTAAATTCTTTAAAAGACTTATGACTATTTAAAGCAAAAATTATAACACTGTATTGTGGGATTTATAACATGGGTAGATGTAAAGTTTATGACAACAATAGCACAAAGGACAGACAGAGGTAAATGCAACTGTTCTGTAGCAAGACTTCCATATTTTACATTGAATAAACTGGTGCACTATTAAGTCCAGGTAGACTGTGATATGTTAAAGATGCATATTGTAATCTGGACTAACCACTAAAAACTGCAAAGGTGTGTCACTTAAATGCTAATAAAGGAATTAAACAGCATACAAAAAGCGTTTATACAAGAATTTTCGCAGGAGATGACCTGCACCTCCCCAGGAGGAAGATGAACGCACTGCGGGGCATCCACAGAACAGAATGCCCTCAGCTGTGCTGAGGAGCAAACGCTGACACACACATGCTGTGTGAGTCTCACCAACCTCGAGGGAGGCAAGGTGGACAGAAAACAATACACGTGGGATGATTTCAGCCAAGATGAACCTATGGTGAAAAAACCAGAACAGTGGTTGCTTCAGGGGAAGGAAAAAATTGCCTGGGAAGGAACAGGAAGGAGTTTTCTGGGGGTGATGGATATATCCTATTCTTAAAGGGGTGAAGGTTATATGGGCATGTTTATTTGCCAAAACTGTACGGTTCTTATTTCTGCCTTTCAGTGTGCATACATCTTACCCCACAGCCACACACAAAAGACTAAAAGAATAATAAAGTGAGGTGGGAATGGGATGGAGCATGGATGAAACAAAAATGGCAGATGATTAGTAGTTGTTGAAGCTGGGTGACGGGCCTACTATGCTATTTTGTTTATTTTGTATATTGTTTAAATTGTTCTGTAATAAAACACTTGTGTAAGAAGACAAACTCGATATACAGTGTTCACTGGTAAGATACTGGTTATCTTTGGGGAGGAAGGAGCAAGAAAGGGATTGTTGGGGCCTGAGTGAAGCTGGTGCTAGTTCTTAGTCACACAAGTGTGTTCACTTTGTAATAATTCTTTGAGGTTTACATAGATGACTTCTCCATATATTTCTGTACACATGTTATACATCAATAAACATTTTAAATCCTGCATATGTGCACAAAGATACTAACTCATTATCTCAGACTAACAACAGTGTTTTGTTTTAAAGTGGAACACGTTCATTCATGACACCATTAGATGGATTTTCATACTCCCAATTATCTATTAATGCCCTCACCCTTGTGCGGCCCCATGGGTCTTTCCATTTTTGCCTCAATTGGCAAGTGGCATGGTTTTGAGTTTTTATGATGCAATCTTTTTCCAGCAAGGCCCACCCCCACGATGATACTCACCAAGGCCTCGACACCTAGCACAGTGCCGTGTTCACAGCATGAACTCAAGACCTGTGGGACTGGGTTGAATGAGGAAGAAAACGAGGAGCAACGATGTTCATAACTTATGTCTAGGTGCCATAACGTGACTTAGGAAATTGGTAGTGTTTTTCAATAGATTTGCTATGACTTCTAATTTTTTCTATTTAAAACAATGGGAAATAGGATCTCAGAGTTCTTTCTCAGAGAAAGCCTGACATTTCAGGCACAGGTTACTGACAATTATTAATGACATATGACTTTCCCACCTCATCTTAGTGTTAAGTTTTTAATTCCTTACCTTGGAAATGACCTAACTTTGCTTCTTCCAAATCTTGTAGTAATACTGAAGCTCCAGAAAGTCGGGCCATGGATATTCTGCTGTTGTGCGTCCTCCCTGCAAAGAAGAGGAGCTGTGAATCCACCAGTCTGAGAAGCGCATGGTGCTGTAGTATTTGGAGTGAATCAGAGAAGATAAATGGAAAAGTGACTTCAGAGAGTTATCACCATAACCCACCACAGCAACAAATTATTTTGCTTCATTATTTTGTGATTCTGAGGGTATATTTAAAAAGGGATATTAAAACTGGTTCCCAGGAGCCAGCCCTATAGTAGACCAGAAATTGCATATTACATTCCTCGATGAACTTGCCTAACATTGTGGGAAGGACGAACGGGACGTTTCAGCGCTGTTGCTTGTGTCAATGAGGCCAATAGGTCCAGACTGGGGTAAGGAAGCCCAGTGAACAAGCTTGTGTGCAGCCTCAGAAAAGGGGCGTGTGTGTGGGCCCCAGAAGTGGCTTAGGGGTCACTTACCAGTGCACGTGGTTTTCCTGTCTGTATAATGCAGGAATGGGGCCACACACTGTGATGTTTTCTCCTTTTAATGACATGGCTCAGGGCAGTCCTTCTAAGACGCCTTACCAAGGTATGGGGACTTCAGATGGGTGGGGTCCAAAGGGACGGTCTCTGCAGCGACCCTGACCACGGGCTCCAGAGGGAAGATAAATGGCAACCTAGAAGGATGGAGGGGATGGTAGGACAGGTGGCCTTGAAAAGGCAAATTCCAGGATCCCAGGCACCCGGTATTTCCATTTGAGGTATGGAAGCAGAGGGGCGGGACCCAGGGGCAGAGGCACAAGGCGGGAGTTGGGGCCCCTAGCTGTGCATGTTGGGAGCTTTTGTCTCCTAACCGTTCCCAGCCGGCAGCCTGCGTGGCTGCAGGACTACAACTCAAAAGATGCTCTGGGCACGGGATGATGCCTAGCCTGGGGGGGGAGCAGTGCAGTGTGAGCTTGGCCGAGGACCAAACTGCTGTTGACTCAGGACTCTGGCCCTACACCCGCTCCGTGTGGACTGAGTCCCAGACGGATGTGATGGGAAGAGAGGGACCACGGCATTACGAAGTTGTGGCGGTGCATGGGCAGCTGCAGGCCTGCAGCATGCAACTACTTTTGTCCAAAATTGAAGCCGGACTCACGCCTCTTCCCCACCGCCTCCCTCCCTTGCTTGATTCCTCCTCCTACCTGCATGCCTGTGGGTCTTTCCACAGCCTCCTACCTAGTCCAGGGCCAGGTGCTTCTCTAAACTGCTTATGGGAACTGGTTTGACATCCCAGAAACTTTCCACTTTGCCTGCTGCCCTCTGCCTTCTCCAGCCAAAGTACCATCATTTCATCAGCTTTTGGGAGACATTCGCCCTTGTGGTGCCTCTTGCAAGAACAACTTAAGAGCTTTGCAGGGTGGTAACATTGGCTGTTGCTTGCCTTTTTTGCAGATGTGGAAGTTGAGTCATCTGAGAGGTTAATCATTGGTTTGCCCGGGATCCGCTAAGAGCGGAGGATTAAAACCTAATTCCCAGGCAAGTATCTAGTAGGTCGTTTTCACCAACCCATTCCAGTGCAGAGGCCTCCGAAACAGCAAGCTTAAGATGAGAATAGCTTAAGCATTTTGCCCTTTAGGTTGATCACCTAATCTCACCTCAGGCCTGAGTGGCCGACCAGTCTCTTAGGGACATGGGTGGCAACTCAGATCCCTCGGGAAGAGAACGGTGGTCCAGCATTGGGAGAGGGATGTTCAAGGTAGAGAGCACTTGGGCAGCATTTCAAACCCATCAGCTTTAACATCTCTGCTTTGGATTCCGGCAAGGTTCCCAGATAAACACACCTAGGGATAGTCAGATGTATGGTATTTTTTAAAAATTGATTAGAGTAGTGAAAAGAACAGAGCATAAAATATCCTGCTGATTTGCAAAAGATAAAATGCAAGCAAGACCTGCCTGTTAAATTTTTTCTGGTCATTCTCTTGCCTGTACCGTACACTTGAATGCAGAAACAAAAAACTTGAATTGCCAAATTCTCTTTTCCTGAGATTAGTAAATTAAGTTAAAAGTCTTATTGAAACCTGTGGAAGAATGGTTAGCAGCTTTCGTGATGTATGTCATCGCTAAAAATCTTGGCTTCTATCTACATGAAGAAAAGTCCTTGTTTATATTACACACCCAGATAGGTTATCTTTCCGATTCCTGAATGTGGGATATTATCAAAACAAGTGAAAAACCTGGTCATGGAAACTGGACCCTGTCACTTTGTCAAGAATTTGCTTCTTTATGAATTAATGACACATGAATTCTTTAACATTTTCCTAGAGAAAGGATCAGAGACTGTAGTGTCTCTGAATGTGACAAGACAGGGTGTTCTCATTAGACCACATCCTCGGGTTCTTCTCTCGTGTTCAATAGGCCCAGGTGATAGTCCGTGTAGTCAGGTGCAGCGCTGTCACCCCAGCCCCCAGTGTTCCATACTACTCTGGCCTGTGCCCTCTTCAGGGGGTTCTGATGACACTCGTCCACAAAGTTTGGAAAAAGAAATTGTAACATGACGATATTCATCATCTTGAAACCGGGATTAATGGAGAGGAAAGTCTCGGGGTCTGTGTGCTCCGATGCACTGCTGTTGAGGTGTGGCCACAGTGACCACTGTGCTCCCAGCAGTCCCCACAATGGCTGCCTCAGACGTTTGATCTCCTGGCACAACCACAGCAGCTGTTAACAGAGCTGGGTGCTCATGCTTCAGTGTCTTCCGTCAGATTTTGTGGCTCTGACCCTATCCGCTCGGCCCCTTCCCCTTCCTATCTGTTTCATTGGTTGCTTTGTAGTTGTCTCCTAGGAGCCACTGTATGTTAGTGTATTTCAGTGTCTTTAGGGACCCACGATCTCTAAACGAGTCACTACAAAACACCCACTTATCCTGGTGTAACCCATGTTCATCGTCTCCAGTGGAGCTGTGAAGAGCCCTGCTTACTTGGAGCTCCTCTCATTCTCATGCTGCTGGGGCTGTTACGAAGCTGGGCATCTTGTCTTTGGTCTCATTAACATTATTCTTTTCATTGATTATTTTGAAGTCGCATATGACTTTGTTAATTATGTGGACACTGGCTGTCACAGGCACTTTTATGTATCTTCCCCAACAGCTCTGTGAAGTAAGCCTGTGATCCCCATTTTACAGGGGGGGACACTGAGGCTGAGAGAGGTCGAGTAGCTTCGTTCACTTCACACAGTTTCTTGGTACATTCTGAGCCTCCACCTGGATCTCCACCTCTCAGGTGTGTGCACTTAGCTGGTGTTCCACTTTGCTCCTCTCTGCCAGGCTTCCCAAAGGCACACGCCCCATCCTGAGTCCATTGTCTGCTTGGTACAAGTCACCCTGCACAAACAGGCCCCGGGCGGGAAGTGGACTAGCAGGGCGTGGTCCTCAGGCTTACCCTGGGCAGGTTCTAAGTTCATTGTGAGAGCTGGAACAGTGGAAGATACTGATCGTCACTCACCTGGAAGGTTTGTTATGGAGAAATACTCCACTGACTTTTTGCAGGTGTCATGTCTTCTTTGTCTTCATCGCTCCTCTGAGCTTTCTCCTACAGTCCGTGTTGGGCAGTAACATACAGTACAGAGACTGGTGAACATAATAGTGTTGCCCTGCACCAAACGGTCACATCACTCATTTTTCTAATTATGAAAGAAATACATACTATAAACAAAGTCAAATTACACAGATCTATGTAGAGTAAAGTGAAACCTTCCCTTTCCATCCCCTTCTCTACAAACTCACTCCGCTAGTCAGAAGAAACTATTGTAAAGAGGTTGTGGCTTATTCTTCTGGACATTTCCTATGAATTTATAAATATATAAAGTTATTTTAAAATAAATTACATAACTATATCGTTTTGCAATTTGCTCTCTCTCAAACCATACACCATAAACGTCTCTCCTTATCAGTGCATGTCACTCTAACTTAGCTTTTTATATGTTTTAGAAGTATTGCAAAGAACAGGAATACCATGATCTGTTTATTTCTTCTTTGATAGAGTTGGGATTACATCCAGTTTCACTATTATACATAATGCTGCAGTAAGATCCTTGTATGGAATTTATTACATTGCTATTCAACTGCTCAATTTGTTTTGTTTCCATTTAGTCAGAGACTATGATATTTTCAACATTTTTATGGGAATTAATTTATAGAGAAATTAATTTTATCACTAAATAAAGACATTTATGGGGAAACTGGCATTCAAGGTCATTCATCTCAGTATTCTGGAGAAAAATCATGAAACTTAGAAGGTATTATGCTTGCTCTGTCACATTCTAACAAGTCATGTCAACAATTTATTTATTTATTTATTATTTTGTTAGGAAGATCAGCACTGAGTTAACATCCCTGATAATCCTCCTCTTTTTGCTAAGGAAGACCGGCTTTGAGCTAACATCTATTGCCAATCCTCCTCCTTTTATTTCCCCAAAGCCCCAGTAGATAATTGTATGTCATAGTTGCACATCCTTCTAGTTGCTGTATGTGAGACGTGGCCTCAGCATGGCTGGAGTGGCGGTGCGTCAGTGTGCGCCCAAGATCTGAACCCAGGCCACCAGTAGCGGAGTGTGCACACTTAACCGCTAAGCCACGGGGCTGGCCCCCATGTTAACAATTTACAGATGAATGTTTGACTAGCCTCTACTCTCTCTGTTCAGAAGAAGGATGACTTTTTCTTGTCTTGAAAACTTTTGAATCCAGGGACCCTTAGTTGGGCTTCAGAGAGGATAAGATATTGCTGTTGTATCTATTTCTCTTCAGCTGTAGGCTGCATCTTCTAAAGATCATAGAATTGAACATGGTCCAATCGATATATATGATTTGGGTCAAAAAATCAAAGTAATGAACCCAAGATAGGAATCTATAACTTTGGTTCTTAATAAAAAATTTCCTTTTATATCCTCATGTATCTATGATTACTAGTAAAAAATCACCTGTGGGTGATGTGATGTGGCTCTGCTGGCAATGTCTGGCTTGAACATCCATAGTTAAGGCTGCCACATCTGTAGGTAGATTAGACTTGACCTCTTGACGACCTCTGCCCTTGGTCTTTGACATGGGAAAAATAAGAATTTAAAAAAGCTGCTGTTAGTAACACTCAATGCTAGAAATGCCCATTAAAGAGTGACTTTGATTTGGTAAACCTAAGACAGTACAAACAGAACAAAGTCTTTAATATCTAGAAAATTTAGAAAACTTCTAAATTTTAAAAATATAACTCTATTTTTGCCACAGTGCAAACTGTGTATATATGAATGAAATATCCCTCTGTCCATTTCTTAACTTGTTTCCATTGATTTGATGGATTTATCCTCTAATCCGTATTCCAATTGTGAAAGAAGATCTTGGTCCTTCAAAGAAAATAAGCCATTGAAATTTGATTTTCTTTTAGCTCGGCATCCTAGAGGTTTGAGGAATAAATTATTATGTAATGATACAATGATTTTGAAATCTAATTGTTAATTAAGTGTGTGTAAGGGATGATTGAATAGTGGTCACCCCCATGGTCAGGGGTATTGTACACATGGACGTGTAAACACGATTCAGGAAGCTGCTTCAGCCCTGTTACATCCCTGAGAACCACAGTGCAGGAGGATCTAGGCACACAGCCGTCTGCCTCGATCTCTTGGGTTACATGTAGATCCAGAGGTCTTGAGAGTGGCTTCAGAGCAGCTAACTTTTATCGATTTCTCCCCTTCCTTCTCTCTAGCTTATCTCAAACAGTCTTGATTATCATATTTTAAAGACCAATTATCGCTATTTATATGAGCTGCTTGTTCATTATTGCAGAGTAATAATCAAGTATATTATTAAATATCATTTAATTGATCTAATTAAATTTGTTGTACCTTTTAATTGATTAGAACACTAAGTTTAGTTCAGAGTTTGATATTCACCTGATGTGTTGATCTTCTTACGATTGCCGAGTGCCTCACTCACCTTAGAAGTGTATCTTTGGAAAGTCAAGATGGCAGCGTAAGCAGACTCTGAACTCAGTTCCTCCCATGGACACAACCAATTTACAACTACTCGTAGAAAAATTACCCATGAGAGAGAACTGAAAACTAGATAAGAGTAAATCCTGCAACAAAGGACAACCTTAATTGAGGTGGAAGTTGCAGAAACTCCCTTTGGGAGAGAAAAAATGACGCCTTCACAGGACGCCAGCGTCACGTCTGCCCGGGAGCAGCCCACAGGTATGCAGCCCGCCCTGGAGGAGTGGGGCCTTGAGCTGGGGAGCACCCCTGCTGTGGGCATTTTGTGGACGCAGCAAAACCTAGACTGAGTGGCAGAATAACTGACTTTGCCTGCTACTAGAACGTTGGGGAGTACCCCCAGAAAAGCTGGGTCACAAAGAAATTAAAAGCAGCTCTTAAAGGGCCCACACACAAACTCACCTGTTTCAGACAGCAACCGAAAATCAGCAGAAAGAAAGGTGCACAGTGCTTTGGTGAAAAGAGACTCACCTGACAGGCTCTGAGTGCATCTCAGTGAGATGTGAGACCTCTCCGGTGACTGGGACATTGGCAGCGGCCATTGCTGTAGCCCGGTGTGGGCATGTTGAAATAGACGCCATTGGAGATCTCCCTGGGGCCTGCTAGCCCAGGTCTGCCTCATCCACTAGAACATCGATTTAATACAGCTCAGCCAGGGCAGGCAGCCCACCCTAGAGACTGGCACCACCCAACAACAAGCCCTCAGGCAACTTGTGGGCCTGCATAGATTGGTGACTGGATTCTCTGCAGCCTGGTAACTGAGATGACTTCAGTGGAGCAGGGCGTGCACAAGGAGTGGGTGGAGAGTGTGGGGCGGTGGTGGAGTGTGTCAGGCTCCTGCCGTGGAAAGACTGCATCCACTTCAGGAGGTCGGGGTGCGCACAAGGGGCAGGACTGTGTTGACTGTGTGTGTGGATCTGTGAGCAGCAGGGCGTGTCAGCTGCAGAAGACTTGTGTTTCTCAAAGACCCACATAGGGCGTCTGCTCCACCTTCCAAAGCCTGAAATAATTGGGGGCTCCCATGCCTGAGGTCAGCCCCACCCAGCTACAATCCTCAGAGAGCTGACAAGAGACCTAAAGCCTGGAGGCTTATAGCAATTGTAAGGCCCTGAGACTAACAACATGCCACGCTGGGGTCCTACTCACTTAAAAGAAATAATGCTACACAAATGTGATAGCCAACTGTGCTGGGGCTTCCTACACCTGATAAAGAGACTGAAGGGCCCACAACAACTACAAACAGCTGAGCATTACAACAGCTGACCAGGAGCATAACTCAGCCTACCTGGGCACATACAGGGAGAGCAAACAGGTCACAACGGAAGGACACACATAGCCCACATAGGGGTCACCCTTGGAACATTGAGAACAGAGGGAAGCACACTGCAGGACTCCTAAGGCATCACATGTATAAGGTCACCTATCTAAGAGCAGGAGACGTAGCTGACCTACCTAATATGTAGACACAAGCACAGGGAAAGAGGCAAAATGAGGAGGCAAAGGAATACATTCCAAGTAAGGGAACAGGACAAAACTCCAGAAAAGGAATTAAGTGAAACAGAAATGAACAACCTACCCGACAGAGAGTTCAAACTAAGAGAGTTAATGATGCTTGCTGATCTGGGGAGAAGAATAGATGAACTCAGTGAGAATGTCAACAAAGAAATTGAATATATAAAAAAGAACCAATCAGAAATGAAGAATATGATACTGGAAATGAAAAATTCACTAGAGGGACTCAAAAGCAGAGTAGAGGATACAGAAGAATGGATCTGCGAGTTGGATGAAAGACCAGAAGAAATTACCCAAGCTGAACAGGTAAATGAGAAAAAAATTAAAATGAGTGAGGACAGTCTAAGGGACCTCTGGAACAACATCAAGTGCACTAAAATCCATGTTATAGGTTTTCCGGGAGGAGAAGAGTGAGACAAAGGGACAGAGAATTTATTTCAAGAAATAATAGATACAAATTTCCCTAACCTAATGAAGGAGACAGACATCCAGGTACAGGAAGTACAGAGAGCCCCAAACAAGATAAACCCAAAGAGGCCCACACCAAGACACATCATAATCAAAATGTCCAGAATTAAAGATAAAGAGAGAATCCTAAAAGCCACAAGAGAAAGACAAGTTACATACAAAGGAAGTCTCATAACGTTATCAGCTGACTTCTCAGCAGAAACATTACAGGCTAGCAGGGAGTGGCATGATATATTTAAAGTGCTAAAAGGAAAAACCTTACAGCCAAGAATACTCTACCCTGCAAAGTTATCATACAAAATGGAAGGAGAGACCAAAATTTCCCAGACAAGCAAAAATTAAAGGAGTTTTTCACCAAGAAACCAGTGCTACAAGACATGTTAAAGGGACTGATTTAAGGGGAAAAGAGAAGACGACAAATAGGAAAAATCATCTATTTCCATGATAAGAGGATAATGGACACAAATGCAGAAAAAAAGAGGTTAGATATGTATCAAAACCATAAAATGAGGGAGGAGGGGAGTTAAAGAGTAGAGCTTTCAGACAGAGGTCAAACTAAAGAGACCATCAATTCTGTATAGAAGGAGAAAGGAACAGAGAAGGACTACTAAAACACTGAGAAAAAAAAAGTTAAAAATGGCAGTAAGTTCATACTTATCAATAGTTACTTTAAATGTCAATGGACTAAATGCTCCAATTAAAAGGCATAGGGTGGCTGATTAGAGAAAACAGCAAACCCATATATATGCTGCATACAAGAGACACGCTTCAGAAATAAAGACACTCACAAACTGAAAGTGACGGGATGGGAAAAGATACTCCACGCAAATGGCAATGAAAAAAAAGCTGGGGTAGCAGTACTCATATCAGACAAAATAGACTTTAAAACAAAAACTGTAAAAGGAGACAAAGAAAGGCATTACATATTGATCAAGGGAACAATCCAACCAGAGGATATAACACTTGCAAATATCTACGCACCCAATCTAGGTGCACCTAAATATATAAAGCAATTATTAATAGACATAAAAACAGAAATAGACAGTAACACAATAACTGTAGGGGACTTTAACACTCCACTTACACCAACGGATAGATCATCCAAACAGAAGATCAATAAGGAAACATTGGCCTTAAATGATACACTAGGACAGATGGACCTAGTAGATATATACAGAGTGTTCCATCCAAAAACTAAAGAATACACGTTCTTTTCAAATGCACATGGAACATTCTCCAAGATTGATCAGATATTAGGCCACAAAACAAGTCTCCATAAATTTAAGGAGATTGAAATAATACCAAGCATCTTTTCTGACCACAACAGTATGAAACCGGAAATCAACTATAGGAAGAAAATCAGAAAAGCCACAAATACGTGGAGATTAAACAAAATGCTACTGAGCAGCGACTGGGTCAACGAAGAAATCAAAGAAGAAATCAAAAAATACCTGGAGACAAATGAAAATGAAAATACGACATGCCAGAATTTATGAGACACAGGGAAAGCTGTTCTGAGAGAGAACTTTATAGCAATACAGGCCTATCTCAACAAACAAGAAAAATCTCAAATAAACAATCTAACAATGCACCTAAAGGAAATGGAAAAAGAACAACAAACAAATCCCAAAATCAGTAGAGGAAGGGAAATAATAAAAATCAGAGCAGAAATAAATGAAATAGAGACCAAAATAATAAGATAAAAAATTAATAAAACCAAAGGTGCTTCTTGGAAAAGATAAACAAAATTGACAAACCTTTAGCTAGACTCACCAAGAAAAAAAGAGAGAAGGCACAAATAAGTAAAATCAGAACTGAAAGAGGAGATGTTACAACAGACACTTCAGAAATCCGAAAGATTATAAGGGAACACTATGAAAAGCTGTAGGCCAACAAATTCGACAATCTGGAAGAAATGGGTAAATTCTTAGAATCATATAACCTTCCAAAAATGGATCAAGAAGAAGTAGAGAATTTGAATGGACCTATCACTAGTAAGGAGATCGAAACAGTAATCAAAAACCTCCCCAAAAATAAAAGTCCAGGACCAGACGGCTTCCCTGGGGAATTCTACCACACATTCAAGGAAGACTTAATACCTATCCTTCTCAAACTCTTCCAAAAAATGGAGGAAGGCGGGAAGTTTCTTAACTCATTCTACAAAGCCGACATTACCCTGATACCAAAACCAGACAAGGACAACACAATAAAAGAAAATTATAGGCCAATATCACTGAGGAACATTGATGAAAAATGCTTAACAAAATACTAGCAAATCGCATAAAACAACACATTAAAAAGATTATACACCATGATCAAGTGGGATTTACTCCGGGTATGCAGGGATGTTTCAACATTCACAAATCAATCAACGTAATACACCACATTAATAAAATGAAGAAAAATATCACATGATCATCTCAATAGATGCAGAGAAAGCATTTGACCGGATACAGCATTAATTTATGATAAAAACTCTGAATAAAATGGGTATAGAAGGAAAGTACTTTAACATAATAAACGCCATATAGGACAAACCCACAGCTAGTATCATCCTCAATGGTGAAAAACTGAAAGCTATCCCTCTAAGAACAGGAACCAGACAAGGATACCCACTGTCACCACTCCTATTTAACATAGGACTGGAAGTCCTAGCCATAGCAATCAGGCAAGAGAAAGAAATAAAAGGGATCCAAATTGGAAAGGATGAAATGAAACTGTCACTATTTGCAGATGATATGATTTTATATATAGAAGACCCTAAAGAATCCACCAGAAAAATTTTAGAATTAATAAACAAATACTGTAAAGTTGAAGGATACAAAATCAACATACAAAAATCAGTTGCATTTCTATACACTAACAAGGAAGTAGCAGAAAGAGAAATTAAGACTATCATCCCATTTACAATTGCAGCAAAAGGAATAAAATACCTAGGAATAAACTTAACCAAAGAGGTGAAATATCTGTACACTGAAAACTATAAAACATTTCTGAAAGAAATTGAACAAGACACAAAGAAATGGAAAGATATTCCATGATCTTGGATTGGAAGAATTAACACAGTTAAGATGTCCATACTTCTTAAAGCAATCTATAGATTCAATGCAATCCCTATCAAAGTTCCAACAACATTTTTCACAGAAATGGAACAAAGAATCCTAAAATATATATGGAACAACAAAAGACCACGAATAGCTAAAGGAATCCTGAGAAAAAAGAACAAAGCTGGAGGTATCACACTCTATGATTTCAAAATATACTACAAAGATATAGTAACCAAAACAGCATGGTACTGACACAAAAACAGACAGACAGATCAATGGAATAGAATCGAAAGCCCAGAAATAAACCCACACATCTATGGACAGCTAATCCTTGATAAAGGAGCCAAGAACATACAATGGAGAAAAGAAAATCTCTTCAACAAATGGTGTTGGGAAAACTGGACAGCCACATAAAAAAAATAAAAGTAGACAATTACCTTACACCATACACAAAAATTAACTCCAAATGCGTTAAAGACTTGAATGTAACACCTGAAACTATGAAACTTCTAGAAGAAAACCTAGGCAGTACGCTCTTCAACATTGTTCTTAGCCACATATTTTCAAACACCATGTCTGACCGGGCAAGAGAAACAATAGAAAAATTAAACAAATGGAACTACATCAAACTAAAAAGCTTCTGCACAGCAAAGGAAACCATCAACAAGACGAAAAGACAACCTAACAATTGGGAGAAGATATTTGCAAACCATACATCTGATAAGGGCTTAATCTCCAAAATATATAAAGAAAACATGCATCTCAACAACAAAAAAACTACCAACCCAATTAAGAAATGGGCAAAAGACCTGAACAGATATTTCTCCAAAGAAGATATACAGATGGCCAACAGACACATGAAAAGATGTTCAAAATCATTAACTATCAAGGAAATGCAAATCAAAACTAGCATGAGATATCACCTCCTGCCCGTCAGAATGGCTATAATAACAAGACAGGAAACAACATGTATTGGAGAGGATGTGGAGAGAAGGGAACTCTCATACACTGTTGGTGGGAGTGCAAACTGGTGCAGCCACTATGGAAAACAGTATGGAGATTCCTCAAAAAAATCAAGGATAGAACTAACATATGATCCAGCTATTCCACTGCTGGGTATTTATCCAAAGAACTTGAAAACACCAATGCATAAAGATACATGCACCCCTGTGTTCATTGCAGCGTTATTCACAATAGCCAAGACTTGGAAGCAACCTAAGTGCCCATCAAGGGACGAATGGTTAAAGAAGATGTGGTACATATACACAATGGAATACTACTCAGCCATAAGAAACGATGAAATCCAGCCATCTGTGACAACATGGATGGACATTGAGGGCATTATGCAAAGTGAAATAAGTCAGAGGGAGAAGGTCAAATACCATATGATTTCTTTCATTAAGTAGTAGATAAAACAACAATAAACAAACACATGGAGACAGAGATTGGATTGGTGGTTACCAGAGGGTACGGGGGGAGGGAGGAGGGCGAAAGAGATAATTCGGCACATGTGTGTGGTGATGGGTTGTAATTGGTGTTTGAGTGGTAAACATGATGTAATCTATGCAGAAATAGAAGTATAAACGATGTACACTTGATATTTATACAATGTTATAAACCAATGTTACTGCAATAAACAAAAATTAAACAAAAATAAAGAAGTGTATCTTAGGCCCATCACAAGATTTTAAAGAATCAAATCATCATAGATTAAGATAATGTACTGTCCTTTTGATGACCGGGAGGCACATGGGTCCATTTTGAAAATATGCCCGTCTGTCTTTGTTCCCCACGGAAAGCTTCTGCTCACTAGGTCTCCAGTGGCTTGCACAAGCCCTAGGTCTATAATAGCTTGGTGCCTCTCCTTCTACTTGGGGTAGAAATAAAAGAGGTCAGAGAGACTTACAGTAGTTTTGGAGACTTGTAACTTCTTCTATGAAGACCATCCATGCATAATTTTCTGGATAGCTCTCTGTGCCTAAGACTACTAGTTACTTTAAGGGTTTGTCAGGAACTGTGAAAGGTCTGATATTTTACCTTACCTGCAAACCAATAAGTTAGCCTACCATGGTCTTACAGATGCTGGCAAAAAACACAAGACCCATACATAAGAGACAAAGGACTTAATGACACAGCAATAGCAGTGACCAGAGTATCAGCATTTGCACCGGTTTAATAAATCCCAGTTCCTACAGGGTGATACACAGTGGGCCAGGTGAGACACAGAGGGTTGCAAGAGTTCAGAGCTTAAGAAACTCAAATCTTTGATAACGGGCAGGAAGTCTGCTAACGTTTGCCTCGGGGGTGTGTGTTATCTTTATTATTCTGGGCAGTAAGCAAGCCTGCCCTTTGCTCCAGAGGAGGCCACTATTTCTATTTTCCAAGGCTGACAGCTCTACACACATCCTTGAAAAGATAACCTGGTTTTACTGGGTTTCAAAGATAAGCTTGAATGAGACTCAATCATCATTCAGCTCTTCTGTTTCCTTTATTGATATTGTGCAAATATGCTCTTTTCTCTGTAAAGTTCACTAACTTTATTCATACATAAGGGATGTTTTTGGTTTTATTTATTAAGTTGAAATTTTCTTATTAGAGAAAATGATGAAACTATTATGGGTTGGATCTGAAGGTATGCTTTTCCAGGAAAAATGTGAAAGATCAGTGCTCATAGAAATTTTCCACAAGGAGCTGATAGCAACTTAAATGATTTTAATTTGAATACTGTTTTGTACAAATTTCTTCCATCTTACTTCATCCTCTCTGCTTCCTGTAACTCTCAGATGGGAATGGGGCAGTTTCAGGGATTCACTGAACTCATTTACAACATTAAAATGGTTTTGTCTGTTGTGTTTTTTTAATTGAGGTAAAGTTGACATACAACATTATATTAGTTTCAGGGGTACAATGTAATGATTCAATATTTGTATATATGTTGAAATGATCACCACAAAACGTCCAGTTAACATCCGTCCCCGTACATAGTTACAAATTTTTTTCTCTTGTGACGAGGACATGGCGTGTTTCAAGGTGCAGAAGAATCAAAGATGATGTCATACTTTTCCATATACAGCTTGATGAATTTGGACGTAAGTATACACCCTTGAGACTGTCATCACCATCAAGGCCACAAACATATCCATCACGTCCCAAAGTTTTCTCTCATCTCCATTTGTACTATTATTCTGTGGTAAGAACACAACATAATATCTACTCTATTAGCAAATGTGACGCATGCAATAAAGTCTTGTCAGCTGTAGGCACTATGCCGTATCCTAGATCTCCAGAATTTATTTATCTTGATAACTGAAACTTTGTATCCTTTGACAATCACCTCCCCATTTCTCCATGCCCCCAGCCCCTGGCAACCACCATTCTAACCTCTGCTTATATGAGTTTGACTATTTTAGATTCCACATATAAGCGACTATTGTCTTCCTCTGTATGCCTTATTTCACTTAGTATAATGTCTTCTAGGTCCATCCATGTTGTCAAAAATGACAGGAATTGCTTCTTTTGTCAAGGTTGACTAATATTGCATTTCTTTATCTCTTCATCCATCAGTGATGTTTAGGTTACTTCCGTATCTTGGTTATTGTGAATTAACTGCAATGAACATTAGAGTGCAGGTACTCTCTTTGAGACCCAGATTTCAATTCCTGTGGGTAGATACCAGAAGTGGGATTGCTGGATCATATGCTAGTTTTCATTTTTGGAGGAACCTCCATACTGTTTTCCATAATGGTTGTACTAGTTTACATTCCCACAAGGGGTCCTTTTCTCCACATCCTCACCAACAGTTGCCATCTTTAGTTATTTTTGGTAATCACCATCTTAACAGGTGTGAAGTGGTAGCTCATAGTGGGTTTGATTTACATTCCCTGATGATCAGTGATGCCGAACACCTTTTTGTACACCTGTTGGCCACTTGTATGTCTTCATTGGAAAAAGTGTTTTCTGGTCCCTTGCTCATTTTTAAAATTGATTTGTCTTTTTCCTATTGAGTAAACACAAAAAAAGAGAACAAAATTTCCAGGAATTATGGGTGCTTCCCAGTTGATGCAAATGGTTTTGTATTTACAGTGGTACCAAAAGGTCATGTTTCATGCTTTTTCTTCAGCTTGTTATAAGACCAGCAGTAGCTGCGGCATGGCAGACAATCGGGATCATCTGGGTTTGGAGGTTTACAACATAAATGAGTGGTAAGGAATTTTTTATCATTCCAAGGAAATTATTGAGATCATAGTCCATGGAATCTAGGGTTGATAGGTGTAGGAGGAAATTAAGGTGAGGATTGGTGATCTGGCATTACTTTTGATCTTGAGGGACAGGTATCTACTGTATGTGTATCTGAATAAAAATATTAGAGATCAGGAATTTGTGTGGGTGAATGTTTTCTGAATTATTTACTTTTGAACATCACCATTTGGATTATGTGAACAACTGGGATATGGGAGAAAGTCACTCTCAGGGGATAGTTGATAATATCACTATTGATTTAACTTCTAAAGGAGCTATAAACACCAAATGGTCAATGGATTAAGCAAATGAGTAGTCAGAAAACACAGAAATGGTAGGATTTGGGATTTAGTACACGACTAGGGACAGACTGTCCTGAGAGGCAATGCCAGCACTTGTGCGGTTGAGAGTGACAAGGACAAGAAGAGAATAGAAACACACTCAAAGAAGGAGTTAACAGGATGGAGGAGGAGAAATGATCTGGAGAAGCCTTGAGCTTTGACCTTGAGCTTTCTGTTCTTGATGCAAATCTGCCTGATGATGTCCCAGGACACAGGTCAGATCTATCCCTAGAGGATAGAGGGAGGGTGGAAGTACAAAACAGCCAGGATAATTGTCCTAAAAAGTCAGGTTTCCTTTATCATTTGACCCAATTTCATGATTTACTTTTGTAGAGTAAGAGGAAAAGAAGGATGACAGTCACGTCTTCACAGAGGAAGTAGCGTGACTGTGGGAACCAGTCCAAACCAAAGCCTGGTTTAAGCATCTTCATCCCTTTCAGGATGTCCAGTGACATATTCAAGAGGCCAGTTACTAGAATCCCATCCCATCCTGGCAATGAAGGATCTCTGGGAGGACATCTTGGACTAGTCCCACCAGTTCTGCCGTCACGAGAGACCACAAGGACTCCAGGTCTGCAGCAGTGCAGGACAACTGGTAAGTCCTTTCAATCTTGCCACAGCTTTGCAAAAACTTGCACCTAGTCACACAGGTGAATCCCTGCCAGGTGTGCTCGCAGGTGGTCTGCACTCCAGGTCCCATGCCCACTTCTGCCGGTCTTCAGATTTGGCAGGGATGATTCCAGGAGCTGACTTGGGCATTCCACAGCTCCACTGCCAACAATTTCTGGTGACTGAGGAAGGTATCAGGAAGGAGGACAGGGCAGTGAAGAGCACAGGAGAGACATTGGTGATAGCACTGATGGCGGACAGACTTGCTAGCGAGGCAGAGAAAGTGAGGGGTCAAGAAGGACGTAATGACAGCAGATGAAACGGAGCAGGCATCTCAGTTAGGTGTTTTAGCAGCGTCCTTAATGTTTTCTTGCTTTGAGCTCTTGAAATTTTAAAACATATGAATACTTTTCTTTTATTAAACTCCACTGTATGACAGAAAATATAGACTTCAGTTTCCTTCTGAGGTGAGAGGTTGGGTTTCAGGTGAAGAGAACAAGGAGATCTTCCTTTTTCATGCCATTCGCTCATTTTCCTTTACTATGTACATTATTTATTTGTACTTTAAAATCAGCAGCGAGTTATCAAGGTCACGGGATGATTCAGTTTTTCCCCTCACAGTCACAGTAAAACCTACTTAAAGTGGATTATTCTTTTTGTGTAATATTCCAAAATATTATTTCAAAAGCACTTTTATGTCTATGTTCTCAAATTAGATATTTACTTCTAGGTCTCCATTTTTATGTTCTTTGTTGCATGCTAATACAAAGTTGCACCTAAGGAAATACCAGATTTACCTCAGTTTTTGGGATCCATATGTGTTACTAATTTGATCCATGGAGATGGACATGGCAGTTGGGGGACCGTGCTATTATCATTTTATTTTTCAATTTTTTGTTTACTGCAGTAACATTAGTTTATAACATAGTATAAATTTCAAGTGTACATCATTATACTTCTATTTCTGCATAGATTACATCATGTTCATCATCCAAATACTAATTACAACCCATCACCACACACATGTGCCGAATTATCCCTTTCACCCGCCTCTCTCCCCCATTCCCCTCTGGTAACCACCAATCCAATCTCTGTCTCTATGTGTTTGTTTATTGTTGTTATTATCTACTACTTAATGAAGGAAATCATACGGTATTTGACCTTCTGCTGCTGACTTATTTCGGATCGTGCTATTATCAAAAGAGATCTTTTCAGCATCAGTAATCTAACAACAACCCACTGCTTGTTGGGATTTAATTGACTATTTGAGGCATCAAGCTTTCATTGTTGGCACTTCTCTTTCTCTTTGGAGGGAAAGTACGGTCTTCCCAGTCTTTCCATTAACAAATCCCTTTCCTGTGTGGCTGTGCTGTGTCAGGAAGGGCTTGGGATGCCGGGAACCAGGATTCATCCTCAGCTTCTGGCTGTCCTGACAAGGCTTCCTTGGCAGAGTCCAGCCTGTGTGTCTAGGTGACACTTGCAGCCATCAGAAAGGAGGGGATAACTCACAAGTGCCAAGTGATTCATCTGGCCCTTGTCTTACAGGGTGTTCCCAAGGGATGAGGTTTAAAATGCCACTTGGTAACCCTTTGAAAGCTCCTAGTCATGGGGTGGGTTCTCGGTATGAGCTCAGAGCAGTACTGTTCACCGCCAGATGTGAAGTATTTCAGTATTTTAATTGGAAAGGCTGTGCTCATGCACGTCCATGGATCATCACTTCCGTGGCATTCCCTGCTGGAGCCACCCACACCCCTGTCATGTCTCATTTTTCAAAGCTCCAAACAGGGTTCACACCCCAGCAGGTGGTGGTAATGTACCCACAGCACAGGACTGGGGAAAAAAGACAACCACTCAGGGGTGACACTCTTTCAGGGCTAGGGCCCATTTACCCCATTTGGATGAGTTGGTAACACCAACACTTAGTGTGTAAACTGGAGGATTGTCCAAGACCATGGACCTCAGAACGACACAGGCTCAGAAGTCACCTTGGCCAGCAAGGGACAGTGTGGGGTCATTCACTGGCCAGGATTATAGTCCCTTATACTGGAAAAGTAGAGCTCACCAGGGATCCATCAGGCCAAGCCAGGGAAGAGCCTGGGGGCCATCTAGGGAATTTCTGCCCTAAAGGGAATTGCATAAGGAAGGCAGGGGTGCTGAAAATCCTAGTTCACAGGGAGCTTTCATGTTTATGGAACGAGGCCCAGCAGTAGCCTTAAAAGCTGCGTCACAAATCTTTCCTCATGGATACAAAACAAGCAGGAAAAGGAATTCAGAGTCCTGGACAAGGATCATAGCAGGATTCAAATCCAGTGAACACGGAGCCCCTAGAGGGGCCTCAGGAGGGAAAGTCCTGCCTGCCTTTAGTCTATTTGCAAATGACCTTCCTTGGGCCTTGTCCTCTCCACGTGCACGTTTTGATCTTTTTACATTGTTTTCCCCACTTAGAGCTGATGCAATTCCAGAGATTGAACTAGAAAACTACAAGTTCCTAAAATTTGCTCAAAAGAAATCTCAACAAGAGTAGCAGAAAACGTTCCCTGTTCCTCCAGAATGTAGAAAGGCAGCCCCTGCCCATGGGACAACATGGTCCTGGGTAGTGTTGTTTTAAAGACACCCACATTTCAGTGGTTGTTGCTTTGCCTGTGAAAGTACCTTGAACCTTTAAATCCCAAGAGTAAGGGCGGGGGACCGTGTCTGTTCCTGGAGGAGCTGAATGATACTGAAATTAACTGGCCTCGGAGTTAGGGGGACTTCGGAGTGTCCCCACTAGCCAGGGAAGGGGCTGGCTATTCTCCCTTCTCCCACATACAACAAGCTGACGACCCAGAAGAGTTTTTGATTCAAGGAGAAATGTGAGATTCTGTGTCTCACTTACATGCCTACAGAAAGCGACAGAACCACACCACAACTCCCAGGCTGTGAAGGGAACAGGATTTTAATATAATATCAAAATATGGCATTTATTATTTACAACAAATAACTATTGTCCCTTCCCAATGGGTGAATAGGTGCTGTGGTAGAGATATCAGGGAGCTGGGGTGTGGTCACCCCTTTCTCTTGGGCTTCAAGGGACCCCAGGGATCAGCTTACAATGCTCCCCTTACCATCAGGTGTGAGGAGCTGGCCCCGTGTATCGCAAGCCTCCCGGCTCTTTCCCCGCTGCTGAAGATGGGGCTGTGATTGGCCACTGGTATGGGGCTCGGTGTTGGGGCCTGGGGACTGATTAGAAGAGTCGGGTTATCTTGGGGGCCCTCCCTCAGAATCACGTCCCCCCACCCTGTCCCCACTGCACCAGGTGCTCCAGACTCTGTGCTCAGTGCTGTCACCCACCAGTATCCCATTTGTCTCTGCCACGTGAGCGATCATTTAGTATCACCTATTTCATAGAGGAGGAAACTGAGTCTCAGGAAGCTGAAGAGAGTCACCTCAGTCACAGGACTGCTCAGTAGTGGAGCTGGAATCCCAATGCCAGCTGTCCAAGTTCCCAAAGCCACGCTTAGCCCAAAGCTTTAGTGAACCCCTAGGAGTCAGTCACCCCGGCCCAGACACTCACTCACCCCTGACATTGATGATGGCTGGAACTTCTTGGCCTTGAGTATTCTGCTGGCCAACTAGGTCTGGGGCTCCAGCTGGCAGGACAGGCTGTAGCTACAGGACAGAGAGTCACCTGTGAGCCTACCAGGAGCCACACTTCAGGTGTCCCCCTGCTGCCTGCCCAGCAGATGGAGTCTGGGTTTCCCAGAGGTCACCATGCAATAAGGCCTGGGGCTCACCGGAGGCCCAAGGAGACAGGCTCTGTGGACTGGCCAACAGGGAGAGTCCACCCCTGCCCTCACTCAACTCCTGCCCGGCCTCACCTATCATTCTCGTTGAGCAGCTCCATGTCCAGGAACCAGGCCCCAAATCGCTCCTCAGTCTGTAGGTTGTAATTCTTTGCAGCCGCCTGGAGCAGCAGGATTTCCCTCAGGACTGGGTATTCCTGCGACCAGAGGGAAGGAGAAGATGCAGACAGGGCCTGGGTAGGGGATATTGCATGGGCCTTGTGGGCTGTGAGGGGTGGGGCAGGGGATCAGTCCTGGGAACCCTCCTTCCCTCCAGTTCCCTCCAGGCTCTACCTGTTCTCAGAATGGGAATAATCAGCACCTCCTCCAGGAATATTTCCTTGATGCCATCCTCCCCTCAACCCACCCGCCAATTGGATGTGTCTCCCACTTCTCTGTTATCAAACACTTCCACTCAATGTAAGATACAGGGGCTGGAGCCAGGGACTGTTCTGCCCAGAGGGTCTCTGAATTCCTCCTCCTTCCCCTCCCCTGCAGGGGGTGCTGCAACTGTTCACTTCAGTCCTCTTCTCAGCTTGATCTCATTCCCCTGGAAGGCAGACAGTCAGAGTCCATCAGATTGATCCTCCTAGCTTGACCAGCCCCCTATACCCACCCCTTCTCATGTTGCACTACTGCCAGGTCCCCAGAGGGTACCAGGCATGCAGAGAAAACAGGAGTTGGACCTAGGCCAGGCTCTGGGCTCCAGAGAAGGAGGACATGGGGGTGAGGTTGAGGGATGTGGCAGCACAACCCACTCTGATGACAGACTTGGAGAGTGAGGCCTCAGGCAGACGGGACTGCTCAGCCACTTATGTGCTGCCTGACTTGGAGGGGCCCGACTTCTCTCCCTCTATGGGTAGCATGAGAGGGAGAGGCTGAGTCCAGCTGAGATAAAACCTCAAACAGCTGTGCCATCAGGCAGCTCTGAGCTTCCCCAGCCTCTCGATTCGGAATGGGTCTATCAGGTGGACCCTCTGTTCACTCATCCCTAAGATGGGCCTGATGCCCCAGCTCCCAGGGGCGGCTGCGAGTCTCTCATGAGAGATGTCCCAAGTGCTGAGAGCTCAGAGCTCAGTTCCATGGTCCCGCATCCCAAGGCTCAGGATTCTGGTCCTCCCTGCCTGGTCCTCAGGTTCACCCACTTTGAGATTATCACCCATCAGCAGATGCAGCACCAGCAGGTCACCGAGGAAAGTGCGAAGATTGGGGATGACAGCCTGTGACATCGGGGTGTGTGTAGGATGAGTCCTTTATCTCAAGTCTGAACCCGGCAGACATTCTCCTGAAAAGTCCTCACCCTCAGCCTCCTGGCCCACCCCAAGTTTCCCACGGGGAGCAGCCTAGGACCCTTAGCAGCCTCCCCTCAATTCCTCCTCCCTTCACACCCAAGAACACCACACTCTTCCTCCTCACCTCCCAAGGCCGGCTTCTGGCAAATCACAAGGTGTGTGGTCCCTGGCCCTCCCCACAACAAACCCATCCTGCACCAGCTCTTCAAGGCCATCCTCCTGATCACTTCTACTTGGGGATTCAGGCACTGTGGCAGCAAGAGGAAGGGCCATCCTCTCTTGATGTGAGGCCTCCAGCTGGGAGGACAGAGCCCCTCCCCCTCAGGCACACTCACCTGCTGCTGCTGCTTCTCCTGCACTCTCTGAGGGATGATCTGCGAGGGAGCAAACGTCGAGGCCCCCTCCTGTCAGGGTCGAGGGCAGCGTCAGCGGGCCATACTCCTTTCACCCCATTTCTCTCCAGCACCACTGGCCTCCAACCCTGGACATCTGACTCCAGGCAACTGGTACCAAAGCCACTGCATCCTCCAAGGTTTTGTGATTCTAGAACAAGCCTAACTCCAACTCTCCCTCTGGGTGTGAGCTTGGGTTTGTGTCCGGGCCTCCCAAAGCCTATTTCCTCATCTGCAAGGTGTGAGAACGCCAACTACTTCACAGGTTCTCCTGAGGACTCAGTGTCACATGACTGTCAACATTGTGCTCGTCTTCACCCCTCCAGGTGGAGCAGGCAGAAAACTCTCAAGTTCCTTTCCTCCCCCTTATCTCATCACCACCCTGTGAAGCCTGCACCACACAGTCACCATCCCTCCCTTTCCTGATGAGCAGACAGAGGCCCAAACAGGTGCAGTGAGTTGCTCAGGGGCCCATAGAAGAGAGGCTGCTTACCCCTCCCAGCCAGAGGGTCTGTTCCAACACCCTCCCCTAACCCCCAGCCCCACCACAGAAAAGAGTCCTGTCCCCTGAGCTCTCAAAGCTTGGCCCTGGGCCGAGCCATGGATGGAGAGGATGGGGTGTCTTTGGAGTCTTGTTGAGTGGTTTCTGCCTGCCTCAGTCCCATGGAGTGTCTGGACCCAAGCTGGGACAGAGGCCGTGCCAGAGCCTTCTCCTCCCCGAGGAACCCCCCACGACATTCCCCTGCACTGAACTCTTTCTTTATCCACTCAGGAACTGAACACCCAAGGTGCCACCTCTGGTCCACAGGGAAGCGGGTGACAGGACTCTTTCCTTCCTCGTTTACATGAAGCTCCTAACGTCCTTTCAGCAGCATCCACTAAGAATCCATCAGTAGCCTAGATGCTTCTCATAAACCACCGGGGGCATATGTCATTGCCAACCAGGCACTCAGGTGAGACTCCTGTGGTTGACTCAAGTGATTGCTCTATGGGTTCGAGGGTGAGTCCCAGAATGCACACATATTTGTCTCTGGACCAGCCATTCAGACCCAAAGATGAGCAGCCTGTGTGTCCACCTGGGCCATGGGAATCCGCTGCCATGCCCGTCCCTGGGGCAGGCAGGGTGTCCTTCCCTTGGAGACATGGTGAAGACAGTAGGAGCAGCAGGGGCCTCACTTCCCGAGCAGAGGTTTAGGCTGAGGGATAAATGCACCCCAACCACGCAACATCCTGGAAGAAGCTACATCCAGCAGGATGGACGTGCATGGAAGCCAGAGACCTGCTGATGGCGCCAGCTCAGCATCTCCTCCTGGAACAGCCCAGCCAACACCACTGTGTCCCATGACCAGGGCCTCCTGCCCAAAAATGGCACCCCAGCAGCCAATGGGCCTAACAAATCCCTCTGCTTGTTAACCTGGACAAGATAGACGGGAATGTTTCAGAGAAAGTTCAAGTGAGAAACTATCAAACCCACAGCCTGCCCAGACCCCCTGACCTTCTCCCCCCTCCTCTTTTTCCAGACTCACAGCCTCCACTCTACCTTGGTCATCAGTTTTCTGCTCAAGGACTCGTCTTGGTTATAGAGCTCCTTCAGTTGTTCAGAGCTCTCCCTGAGAGGAGGGGATAGTGGGAAGGATAAATTTAGGGAAAATGTGAGGGGTCTGAGTGCAAATCCCTTTGCTTTGGCAACCCAAGAGATTCAACCTGCCTGGAGGAGTGTTCTCACTGGGCTCCTCTGAGTACTAAGGTCTGATGGGACTTGGAGGCAGCTCTCCTGTTGGTCAGTGGGGTCTCTACTCCCCAGCTCTACAGAGCAGCTCTGTTTTGACCACTTTGAGTTTCAACTGGGCATAGACTTCTGTTGCTATAAACACTTGGAAATCTCCAATGTGGCTCAACCCAGTACCTGACATTTAGGGAAACTGAGTCCTGAAGCAGAACTGGTATACTAAGGACACCAGAAGACTTAGCGACAACACACCGTGATCCAGGTCATGTCCCCTGCATTTGCTGCCTCCCAGGAGATCCCAGCTGACTGAGGTGCCAATGGCAGACATACAGGAGATCCCACATCCATCTTGGTCCTCCTATGGAGAGGGGCCTACCCACCAGGAAATCTCCCCTATGTGTTCTTCAGGTGACTTGTGGAGGTTTTCTGCAGAACAGAGATGACAGTGCAGGTGTAGGAGAAGTTCTTCAGGATCTCACACTCCTAGGGAAGGGAAGAGAGTGAGGTGTGAGATGGGGGTGCTGGAGCCCAGCTTGATCTAACTTCAGTCCCCTTCTATTTAAATCTCCCCTCCTAGATGAGATAGATGCTCAGGGAGCCCCAGAAGGACACATTTAGGACCCAAAGAGTAACACTCACAGGGAGGAGGATTTTAGCTCAACCCAGGGAAGGAGCCAGGTAGGAAGTGAGCATCCTCCCACTGGGACCTGGAGTCAAGGTCAGCGGCCCCTGGCAGGAAGGGCCTAGGGACTTGCAGGGGCTTAGACCACACACTTCAATGATGGGAGCTGATAAAGGTGGAGAGGCAGTTCCCAAATCTCCAGAGATGTGCCCCACAGGGCCTCCCACAGCACACCTGGGCCACCTGGATCCAGTGCTCCACCACCCTCGCCCTGTCCTGGGCCATCATGCTCAGATCCCCGAGGCAGGCTGTGATGACAAGGCTGGCCACCCTTCTGAAGTGCTCGACAGTGGCCTGGATGGTGGGTACCAGGTGCTCATTGCCGGGCTTGTTCCTCTTGCCCCAGGTGGAGCCCAGGCACTGACAGGGCACAACCTTCCAGAAGAGATCCTGAAGAACAGAGGAAGTGTCACTTAGCTCTGCCACACCCCAGTTCTGTGTCCATAGTCCCCAAATTCCCACACAAGAATCACAGTTTAGACCTGGAGCTCAGGAAGCTCAGGATGTGGCCTGAGACTTATGAGAGTCCCTGGGTTTTCTTCTCTGTCCACCGAGAGTACCCAGCACAGGATGATCCAGGACCCAATATTGGCAGGGAAGGGAGAGGGGCATTTGCACCCAGCCCCGTGATGGCTAACTCCAAGCTCCAGACGGTGGCTCAACTCGGCTCAAGCCAAGGGGGCATCTTCCATCTCCCTGATTAGCCCTCTGGTCTCACTGCCCATTCTGATGCACATTCCCCCATGGCAGCTACAACCATGGCCTTTTCTGTCTCCCATGTACGAAATATACATCAGGTGTCTAACAATTCCTGTGGCTGTTGAACCTCTTGAGCAGAAGGTTGGGCCAGCGTGGACCTGGCTGCACACAGTGAGTTCCCCTCCACCACTGACGGACCAGACCCTGTCCAGCTTTCCATCTCTTCTACCTCCTGGAGCCAGCACAGCCATTCTGTGCAGAAGATCCTCATAATGTCCACCGCTATGATCTGGAGGTGGACAGTAGAGGCTTGGGGGTTCAGAAAGTTGCCCAGGCCCTATGGTTGGCAAGGTCTGGAGCCGGGATTTGGGCCCAGATCATAGGAGTCCAGATCAGGTCTGGGGTAACGATGGCAGAAGGAAGGCCTGCTCCACCCCACCCTGAGAGCCCAGCTGCTCACCGCATCCATCACGGTCAACTTCTCCACGACCAGCTTAGGAGGGAAGGCCGTGAGGTTGGGCTTGTTCTCACAGCTCCTTAACAGCCACAGGTGGAGATGGTCTTCCCACTAGAAATGATGGTCCAGGTGACTCCAGCTCAGCAGCTCCCACTCCTGCTGGAGCCGATGTTGGCCCTTGCTCCAGCTCCAACATTGCTGATGGAGGGGACGCTGGCTCCAACGCTAGAAGGGGTGGTGTCAATGGAGCTGTAACCAGCTCTACCTCCACCACTGCCCACTGCTCTACTTCTGCCACTGGCTGGAGCTGTGCAGCTGGCGCTACAGTGGGATAAAGAGAAAGATTCACCCACATAGCTGACTTTCCATGTGTCCTTCTAAACACAGGAAATATCCCATTTCCCTTCCATGGAGCCAGCCTGCAGTCTCCTTTACCCTCTTGCTTTGCCTCAGTGGCCTCCGGAAGCTCACACCGGGCAAGAGTAAGAGGGTCAAGTCAGCTCAGCTCCGAACCAGGCAAGGAGACTTGAGTGTACATCCACTTTAGCTTGAAAATGGGACAGCCCGAGTCTGATCCTGCCCTAGTTCTGGTACAACCTGGTCATCTCAAGGTCCTGAGTGTGGAGACCCTCTGCTTCTGCTCTCATCTCGGAGCAGCACTGGTTGGTCTTTTGTGGCCTGGTGCACCTGTCTCTTCTCTAGTGAGTTGGTGGAGTTGAAACCATTGGGCAGCTCCTCGAAGACTTCCTGACTGGAGTTCTGCAAAGACTGCTCGGAAGATGTGCCAGAAGGAATCAGGGGCTGCCTGCACACTGCCACTGGGGTCAACCAACAAGAGAAAGTCTGCTCCTCAGTTCAGGCATAGAGGGACATCCCTGCAAATAACTGTGGTCAGAGAGGGAAGGAGATGAAACCTCTATGGCTCAGTAACATAAGAGTAGAGGAGCTCACCTTCTCATGCTGCCAGTCATGACCTGGGCTATGAACATGACAGACCCACCAGGCTTCTGACACCTAACAACCAACTTCTGCCTAGGAATGACCTGTCACTCATGCCCTGCCTTCTCCCATCCTCAGAAACACACAGACACACACACACACACGACGAGGGGCAAGGGGTGTGCGGCTGATCAGGTGGGATCACAGTTGTGTTTGGCCTGCACTAGCCTTTCCTGGGCTGCCCCGTGCTACTTTTCACTGCCTTCTGCTAGACGCCCAGAGGTGTCTGGGATGAGGGCTGAGCCAACGTCGGCAAAAACTAAAAAGTTTCCCATTCTGGGCTTTTTTGAACCCAGATCCTCCAAAAGTTGGGATACAACAACAAAATATTTTTGCCTGTTGACTGTCTCCAGTCAAGTGAGCTGGATGGGGGACTGTGGGTGCCTGGTTACCAGAGTTCTAAGATCTGTTGAGGTCTATGTGCAAGGAAGTGAGGTCATTTTTCAAG
Source organism: Diceros bicornis minor (assembly GCF_020826845.1). NCBI lineage: Eukaryota > Metazoa > Chordata > Mammalia > Perissodactyla > Rhinocerotidae > Diceros > Diceros bicornis. The sequence goes on from NW_026690866.1 coordinate 6,388,968, forward strand.
ATTCTTTTACCTGGGCCCCTTCCCTCAATCAGACTTGTCCAGAACTGCCCCCTGTGCCCGGGCTGCTCACCCTCCTCCCGCATGTCATCTCCTGAACCGTACACAAGGAGCCTATACAGCCCTAGCCACAGCTCCTTGAAACCTAAGTCGGGTCCTAGCTTTGAGGAGACAGAGATGAATGCAGACCATTTTTCTTACCAGTTCCGCATCCTGGGAAAATCCCTGTGCCTCTCAGATCCTCCCGAATCTCCAAACCTGCACCATGAGGATCAAGCTAGAATCTACATCCTAGGGATGTCACCCGGTGTATATGACATAATATCTATTACCCCTGTGGGCTGGTGTCACATGTACCTAAGGCACAAACTTAGAGATGGAAGAACAACAAGAAGGGGTGACAGGTAGCACAGAACACCACTCAAAACAGGCATGGGTTCTAGCAATGTGATATTGGAACAGTCGCTTCCAACTTGGCCTCATTTTCAGGTCAGCATCATGAGGGGGTTGAAACTAATGGAAATTTAGATACTGCCATCCTGCGGCATAAAACCATTCAATTGTTTCCTGTTTAATGGAGAATGAGACCCAAGTGCCTTGTCTTGGCCTATGAGGTGGGCAACCTCCACAGTGGTACTCAGTAAGCCCTACCCGTGGTATAGCCATCCCAGTGGAACAACTAAGTAGTTAGTAACTGGCTTCTTAACATAATAACAGCCAAAGTGATGGGATGTCTTGTCTAAATTTTGACTAAAAATGTCTCTCACTTCCTCTTAATACCTCTTTCATGTTCCATCTCTCTCTCTCTCTCCCTCACTCTGTCGAATCCCTGTAACTGAGGAATCAAATACCAGAGTGTGGGGCTGCCCCATGTGGAGCCCTATAGAGGAGAGAACACGGGAGTGCCCAGGCCAACAGACATAAAGAAACTAAGGCTCTCAGTCCAAACTGAACCCTGAAGGCTGAGAGAGAACTTGGGGGCCAGTCCTCCCCCAGTTGAGCCTCGGTTGCAGGCCTCACAAGGTGGTGATGAGGTAAGAGGGAGGAAAGGAATGTGGGAGCTTTCTGCCTGCTCCACCTGGAGGGGTGAGGGTGAGCACAATGATAACAGTCATGTGACACTGAGTCCTCAGGGGAACCTGTGAGGTAGATGCAGTTCTGACACCTTCCAGATGCGGAAACAGGCTTGGGGAGGCCAGACTGAAAGCCCAAGCTCACACCCAGAGTGAGAGTTGGAGTTAGGCTTGTTCTAGAATCACAACACCTTGGAGGATGGAGTGGCATTGGTACCAGTTGACTCGAGTCAGATGTCCAGGGTCGGAGGCCAGTGGTGCAGAGAGAAATGGGGTGAGAGGAGGATGATCCGCTGACACTGTCCTTGACCCTGGCAGGAGGGGCGCTCCACATTTGCCCCCCCGCAGTCCATCCCCCAGAGAGTGCAGGAGAAGCAGCAGCAGCAGGTGAGTGTGCCTGAGGGGTAGGGGCTCTGCCCTCCCAGCTGGAGGTCTCAAATCAAGACAGGAGGGCCCTTCCTCTTGCTGCCACAGTGCCTGAATCCCCCAGTAGAAGTGACCAGGAGGAGAGCCTGTGAGATCTGGTGCAGGATGGATTTGTTGTGGGGAGGGCCAGGGACCTCATACCCTGTGATTTGCCAGAAGCCGGCTCTGGGAGGTGAGGAGGTGGAGTGTGGTGTTCTTGGGGTGTGAAGGAAGGAGGAATTGAGGGGAGGCTGCTAAGGGTCCTAAGCTGTTCCCTGTGGGAACCCTGGTGTGCGCCAGGAGGCTGAGGGTGAGGACTTTTCAGGGGAGCGTCTGCAGGGGGCCGACTTTAGAGCAAGGGCTCATCCCACCCACACCCCAATGTCACAGAGTGTCATCCTCTATCTTGGCACTTTCCTCGGTGACCTGCTGATGGTCTACTTGGTGATGGATGATTATCTCGAGGTGGGTGAACCTGAGGACCAGGCAGAGAGGACCAGAATCCTGAGCCTTGGGATGCGGGAGCCCTCGAACTGAGCTCTGAGCTCCCAGCACTTGGGACATCTCTCCTGAGAGCCTCGCAGCCACCCCTGGGAGCTGGGGCATCAGGCCCATCTTAGGGATGAGTGAACAGAGGCTCCACCTGAGACACCCATTCCGGTTCCCCAGGCTAGGAAAGCTCAGAGCTGCCTGATGGCACAGCTGTGTGAGGTTTTATCTCAGCTGGACTCAGCCTCTCCCTCTCATGCTGCCCATAGAGGGAGAGAGAAGTCGGGCCCCTCCAAGTCAGGCAGCACATAAGTGGTTGAGCAGTCCCTTCTGCCTGAGGCCTCAGCCTCCAAGTCTGTCATCAGAGTGGGTTGTGCTGCCAGGTCCCTCAGCCTCACCCCAATGTCCTCATTCTCTGGACCCCAGATCCCGCCCTAGGTCCAAGTCCTGTTTTCTCTGCATGCCCGGCACCCTCTGGGGACCTGGCAGAAGTGCAACATGAGAAGGGGTGGGCCTAGGGGTCTAGTGAGGCTAGGGGGCTCTGTCTGATGGACTCTGGCTGTCTGCCTTCCAGGGGAATGAGATCAACCTTGAGAAGAAGACTGAGGTGAGCAGCTGTGGCACTCCCTGCAGGGAAGGGGAAGGAGGAGGAATTCAGAGACCCTCTGGGCAGAACAGTCCCTGGCTCCAGCCCCTGTATCTTACATTGAGTGGAAGTGTTTGATAACAGAGAAGTGGGAGACACATCCAATTGGCGGGTGGGTTGAGGGGAGGATGGCATCAAGGAAAACTTCCTGGAGGAGGGGCTGATTATTCCCATTCTGAGAACAGGTAGAGCCTGGATGGAACTGGAGGGAAGGAGGGTTCCCAGGACTGGTCCCCTGCCCCACTCCTGACATTCCACAAGGGCCATGCGGCATCCCCCACACAGGCCCTGTCCGCATCCTCTGCTTCCCTCTGGTCCCGGGAATACACAGTCATGAGCAAGATCCTGCTGCTCCAGGTGGCCACAAAGAATTACAACCAGAAACCCAGGAGCGATTTGGGGCCTGGTTCCAGGCCATGGAGCTGGTTAATGAGAATGATAGGAGAGGCCGGGCAGGAGTCGGGTGAGGGCAAGGGTGGACTCTCCCTTTTGGCCAGTCCAGAGAACCTGTCTCCATGGACCCCCACTTAGCCCCAGGCTTTATTGTGTGGCCACCTCTGGGACACTCAGACTACAGCTGCTGGGCAGGCAGTCGGAGCACACTTGATGTGTAGCTCCTGGTAGGCTCACAAGTGCCTCTCTGTCCTGGAGCTACAGCCTGTCCTGCCAGCCAGAGCCCTAGACCCAGATAGACTGCAGAATTCTCAAGGCCTAGAAGAACCCGCCATCATCAAGCTCAGGTGTGAGTGAGTGTCTGGGCCAGGGCGACTGACTCCTAGGTGTTCAGTAAAGCTTCGGGTTAAGCTTGCCCTTGGGGAGTCGGACAGCTGGCACTGGGATCCCAACTCCACTACTGAGCTATCCTGTGACTGAGGAGACTCTCTTCAGCTTCCAGAGGCTCCATTTCCTCCTCTGTGAAATAGGTGACACTAAATGATCGCTCACGTGGCAGGGACAAATGGGGTATTGGTGGCTGACAGCACTGAGCACAGGGTCTGGAATACCCAGTGCAGTGGGAACAGGGTGGGGGGCCATGATTCTGAGGGAGGCCCCCCAAGATAACCCAACCCTTCTACTCAACCCCCAGGCCCCAACACCAAGCCCCGTACCAGTGGCTTATCACAGCACAATCCTCAGCAGTAGGGACACAGCTGGGATGCTTGCAATGCACTGGGCCAGCTCCTCCCACCTGACGGGAAGGGGAGCATTGTAAGCTGATCCCTGGGGTCCCCTGAAGCCCAAGAGAAAGGGGACGACCCCACTCCAGCTCCCTGACATCTCTACCCCAGCACCTATTCACCCATTACGGAGGGACAGTAGTTATTTGTTTTCAATAATAAACGCCATATTTGAATATTATATTAAAGTCTTGTGCCCTTTACAGCCTGGGAGTTGTGGTGTGGTTTTTGTCGCTGTCTGTAGGCATGTAAGTGAGACACAGAGTCTCATATTTCTCCTTGAATCAAAAACTCTTCTGGGTCGTCAGCTTATTGTATGTGGGAGAAGGGAGAATGGCCAGCCCCTTCCCTGGCTTGTGGGGACACCCCCAAGTACCCCTAATTCCGAAGACCATTTCATTTCAGTATCATTCAGCTCCTCCAGGAGCAGACATGTCCCCCCAGCCATTCTCTTTGGATTTAAATATTGAAGATACTTTCACAGGCAAAGCAACAACCTCTGAAATGTGAGTGTTTTTAAAACAGCACTACCCAGAACCAATTCCTGCCGCAGGCACGGGCTGCCTTTCTACATTCTGGAGGAACAGGGAACGTTTTCTGCTTCTCTTGTTGAGGTTTCTTTTGAGAAAATTTTAGGAACTTGTGGTTTTCTAGTTTAATCTCTGGAATTGTATCAGCTCTAAGTGGGGAAAACAATGTAAAAAGATCAAAACGTGCACGTGGAAAGGACAAGGCTCGAGGAAGCTCACTTGCAAAAAGACTAAAAGCAGGAAGGGCCTCCCTCCTGAGGCCCCTCTAGGGGCTCCGTGTTCACCCCTGACCTAGCTTTGAATCTTCCTGGGATCCTTGTCCAGGACTCTGAATTCCTTTTCATGCTTGTTTTGTATCCATGAGGAAAGATTTGTGATGCAGCTTTTAAGGCTACTGTTGGGCCTCGTTCCATAAACATGACTGCTCCCTGTGAACTAGGATTTTCAGCTCCCCTGCCTTCCTTAAGCAATTCCTTTAAGGGCAGAAATTCCCTAGAAGACCCCCAGGCTCCTCCGTGGCTTGGCCTGATGGACCCCGGGTGAGCTCTACTTTGCCAGGATAAGGGACCATAATCCTGGCCAGTGAGTGACCCCACACTGTCCCTTGCTGGCCAAGGTGACATCTGAGCCCGTGTCATTCTGAGGTCCATGGTCTTGGACAATCCTCCAGTTTACGCACTAAGTGTTAGTGTTACCAACTCTTCCAAATTGGGCAATTGGGCCCGAACACTTAATGTGTGTCTCCCCTGGGTGGTTGTGTTTTTTTTCCCCAGTCCTGTGCTGTGGTTACATTACCACCACTTGCTGGGGTGTGAACCCTGTTTGGAGCTTTGAAAGATGAGGCATGACAGGGGTGTGGGGGGCTACAGCAGGGAATGCCACGGAACTGATGATCCATGGACATGCATGAGTACAGCCTTACCAATAAAAATACTGAAATGCTTGCCATCTGGTGGTGAACAGACACTGCTCTGAGCTCGCACTGAAAACCCACCCCATGACTAGGAGTTTTCAAAGGGTTACCAAGTGGCATTTTGAACCTCATCCCTTGGGAACACCCTGTAAGACAAGGGCCAGATGAATCGCTTGACACTTGTGAGTTATCCCCTCCTTTCTGATGGGTGCAAGTGTTACCCAGACACAGAGGCTGGACTCTGTCAGGGAACCCTTGTCAGGACAGCCAGAAACTGAGGATGAATCTTGGTTCTCGGCATCCCAAGCCCTTCCTGACATGGCACAGCCACCCAGGAAAGTGATTTGGTAATGGAAAGACTGAGAAGGCCGTACTTTCCCTCCAAAGAGAAAGAAGTGCCAACAGTGAAAGCTTGATACCTCAAATAGACAATTAAATCCCAATAAGCAGTGGGTTCTAGTCAGATTCCTGATGCTGAAAAGATCTCTTTTGATAATAGTGCGATCCCCCAACTGCCATGTCCATCTTCATGAATCACATTTCCAACACATGGATCTAAATAACTGAGAGAAATCTGTTATTTCCTTAGATGCAACTATGAATTAGCATGCAGAAAGGAACATAAAAATGGAGACCTAGAAGTAAATATGTAATTTGAGAACATAGACACAAAAGTGCTTTTGAAATAATATTTTGGAATCTATTGGAATATTATACAAAAAGAATAATCTACTTTATATTTGCAAACCATACATCTGATAAGGGCTTAATCTCCAAAATATATAAAGAACTCATGCATCTCAACAACAAAAAACTACCAACCCAATTAATAAATGGGCAAAAGACCTAAACAGACATTTCTCCAAAGAAGATATACAGATGGCCAACAGACACATGAAAAGATGTTCAAAATCAATAACTATCAGAGAAATGCAAATCAAAACTACAATGAGAGAACACCTCATGCCCGTCAGAATGGCTATAATTAACAAGACAAGAAACATGTGTTGTAAAGTATGTGGAGAGAAGGGAACTCTCATTCACTGCTGGTAGGAGTGCAAACTGGTGCAGCCACTATGGAAAGCAGTTTGGAGATTCCTCAAAAAATCAAGAATAGAACTACCATATGATCCAGCTATTCCACTGCTGGGTATTTATCCAAAGAACTTGAAAACACCAATGGGTAAAGATACATGCACCCCTGTGTTCATTGCAGCGTTATTCACAATAGCCAAGACTTGGAAGCAACCTAAGTGCCCATCAAGGGATGAATGGATAGAGAAGATGTGGTATATATACACAATGGAATACTACTCAGCCATAAGAAACGATGAAATCCAGCCATTTGTGACATGGATGGACCTTGAGGGTATTATGTAAAGTGAAATAAGTCAGAGGGAGAAGGTCAAATACCGTATGATTTCCTTCATTAAGTAAAAGATAGCAACAACAATAAGCAAACATATAGAGACGGAGATCGGATTGGTGGTTGCTGAGGGGGGGAGTGAGGAGGGCAAGGGTGATGGTTCGGCACATGTGTGTGGTGATGGGTTGTAATTGATATTTGGGTGGTGAACATTATGTAATCTATGCAAAAATAGAAGTATAATGATGTACTCCTGAAATTTATACAATGTTACTGCAATAAACAAAAAATTAAAAAAAAATGAATCCACTTTTAGTAGGTTTTACTGTGACTGTGAGGGGAAAAACTGAATCATCCCGTGACATTGATAACTCGCTGCTGACTTTAAAGTACAAATAAATAATGTACATAGTAAAGGAAAATGAGAGAACAGCATGAAAAAGGAAGATCTTTCTCTCCTCACCTGAAAATCAACATCTCACCTCAGAAAGAAACTGTTGTCTATATTTTCTATGTCTCGAAGCAGAGTTTAATAAAAGAACATTATTGGTATATTTTAAAGTTTCAATAGCTCAAAGGAAGGAATCATTAGGGAAGCTGCCAAGAGACCTCACTGAGGTGCGTGCTCCATTTCATCTGCTGTCAAGACGGTCTTCTTGGCCCTTCACTTTCTCTGCCTCAGTAGCAAGTCTGTCCGCCATGATTTCTATCACCAATCTCCCTCCTGTGCTCTTCACTGCCCTTTCCTCCTTCCTGATACCTCCACAGTGGAGCTGTGAAATGTACAGATCAGTTCCTGGAATTATCTCTGCCAAATCAGAAGACCAGCAGGAGTGGGCATGGGACCTGGAATGCAGACCACCTGAGAGCACACCTGGCAGGGATTCACCTGTTTGACTAGGTGCATGTTTTTGCAACGTTTTGGCAAGACTGAAAGGACTTACAAGTCGTCCTGCACTGTTGCACACCTGGAGTCCTTGCTGTCTCTCGGGCCAGCAGATCTGGTGGGGCTGGTCCAACTTGTTTTCTCACAGGCCATTCATTGCCATGATGGGATGAGATTCTAGTAACTGGCCTCTGGAATATGTCACTGGACATCCTCAAAAGAATGGAGATGGTTAAACCAGGATTTGGTTTGGACTGGTTCCCACAGTTACAGTGTTTCCTCTATGAAGACATGCCTATCATCCTTCTTTTCCTCTTACCCTATAAAAACAAATCATGAATTTGGGTCAAATGATAAAGGAAGCCTGCCTTTTTAGGACAATTATTCTGGCTGTTTTGTACTTCCACCCTCCCCCTACCCACTGGGGATAGATCTGACCTGTGTCCTGGGATGTCATCAGGCAGATTCACATCAAGAAGAGAAAGCTCAAGTTGAAAACTCAAGGCTCCTCCAAATCATTTCCGCCCCTGCATCCTGTTGACACGCCCTCCTTGTTTGAGTGTGTTTCTATTCTCTTCTTGTCCTTGTCACTCTCAACCTCACAAGTCCTGGCACTCTCTTTCAGGAGACTCAGTCCCCAGTTATTTACTAAATCCCAAATCCTACGATTTCTGTGTTTTCTGACTACTCATTTTCTTAATCGATTGATCACTTGGTGTTCATAGAAGTTAAATCAACAGTGATATTATCAACCATCACTTTTTAGCGACTTACTCCCATATCCCAGACGTTCACATAATCCAAATTGTTATTTTCAAAAGTAAATAATTCAGAAGACATATTCACCCACCACAAATTCCTGGTCTCTAATATTTTTATTCAAACACTCATACAGTAGATACCTGTCCATCAAGATCAGTAGATATGCCAGATCACCAATCCTCACCTTAATCTCCTCCTACACCTATCATTCCTGGATTCCATGGACTATGATCACAATAATTTCCTTGGAATAATAAAAAATTCCTTACCACTCATTTATTTTGTAAACCTCCAAACCTAGAAGATCCCGATTATCTGCCATGACGCAGCTACTGCTGGTCTTATGACAAGCTGAAGAAAAAGCACGAAACATGATCTTTTTGTACCACTGTAAATACAAAGCCATCTGCATCAACTGGGAAGCACTGATAATGCCTGGAAATTTTGTTCTCCTTTTTTTTTGTGTTGGCTCAAAAACAAAAAGACAAATCAATTTAAAAAATGGGCAAGGGACCAGAGTAAACTTTTTCCAGTGAAGACATATAGGTGGCAAATAGGTGTATGAAAAGGTGTTCGGCATCACTAATCAGGGAATACAAATCAAAACCACAGTGACCTATCACTTCACACCTGTTAAGATGGCGATTATCAAAAAATACTAAAGATGGCAAATGTTGGTGAGGATGTGGAGAAAAGGAACCCTTGTGTGAATGTAAACTAGTACAGCCATTATGGAAAACAGTATGGAGGTTCCTCCAAAAATGAAAACTAGCATATGATCCAGTAATCCCACTTCTGGTATACACCCACAGGAATTGAAGTCAGGATATCAAAGAGATACCTGCCCTCTAATATTCATTGCAGCTAATTCACAATAGCCAAGATATGGAAGTAACCTAAAAGTCACTGATGGAGGAATGGATAAAGAAATGGAATATTCGGGGCCGGCCCCGTGGCTTAGCGGTTTAGTGTGCACGCTCCCCTGCTGGCGGCCCAGGTTCGGATCCTGGGTGCGCCCGGACGGACTGCTTCTCCAGCCATGCTGAGGCCATATCCCACATACAGCAAATAGAGGGATGTGCAGCTACAACATACAACAATCTACTGGGGCTTTGGGGGGGAAAATAAAAAAATAAAAATATTTAGAAATGGAATATTCGTCAACCTTGAAAAAAGAAGGTATTGCTGCTATTTTTGACACCATGAATGCACCTAGAAGATATTGTGCTAAGTGAACTAAGACAGACAGAGAAAGGCAAATATTCACTTATTTGTGAAATCTAAAATAGTCAAACTCAAACAAGCAGAGGTTAGAATGGTGGTTGCCAGGGGCTTGGGGGATGGAGAAATGGGGAGCTGATGTTCAATGATACAAAGTTTCATTTATCAAGATAAATAAGTTCTGGAGATCTAGGATACGGCATAATGCCTACAGCTAACAAGACTGTATTGCATACATTACATTTGCTATCAGAGTAGATATTAAAAGTTCTTACCAGAGAATAAGAGTAATAAAGGAGGTGAAAGAAAACTTTGGGAGGTGATGGATATGTCTGTGGCCTTGATGGTTGTGACAGTCTGAAGGGTGTATACATATGTCCAAATTCATCAAGTTGTATATGGAAAAGTATGAAATCATCATTGATTCTTCTGCACCTTGAAATATGCCATGTCCTCATCACAAGAGAAAATATTTGTAACTCTATATGGGGACGGATGTTAACTGGACTTATTGTGGTGATCATTTCAACATATATACAAACATTGAATCATTATGTTGTACCGCTGAAACTAATTTAAGGTTGTATGTCAACTTTATCTCAATAAAAAACCCACAACAGACAAAACCATTTGAATATTGTAAATGAGTTCAGTGAATCCCTGAAACTGCCGCATTCCCATATGGGAGTTACAGGAAGCAGAGAGGATGAAGTAAGATGGAAGAAAGTTGTACAAAACAGTATTCAAATTAAAATCATTTAAGTTGCTATCAGCTCCTTGTGGCAAAGTTCTGTGAGTACCGATCTTCTTTCACATTTTTCCTGGAAAAACATACTTTGACATCCAACCCATAATAGTTTCATCATTTTCTCTAATAAGAAAATTTCAACTTAATAAATAAAACCAAAAGCATTCCTTATATGTGAATAAAGTTAGTGAACTTTACAGAGAAAAGAGCATATTTGCACAACCTCAATAAAGGAAACAGAAGAACAGAATGATGATCAAGTCTCATTCAAGCTTATCTTTGAAAGCCAGTAAAACAAGGCTATCTTTTCAAGGATGTGTGTAAGGAGCTGTCAGCCTTGGAAGATAGAAATATTGGGCTCCTCTGAGGCCAATATTTCTTACTGCCCAGTATAATAAAAATGACACCCCTCCCTGGGGCAAAGGTTAGTAGACTTCCTGCCCGTTATCAAAGATTTGAGTTCCTTAAGCTCTGAGTTCTTGCAACCTTCTGCATCTCACCTGGTCCACTGTGTATCACCCTGTAGGAAGTGGGTTTTAGTGAACTGCTGCAAATGCTGATACTCTGGCCACTGCTATTGCTGTGTCATTAAGTCCTTTGTCTCTGATGCATGGGTCTTGTGATTTTTGCCAGCATCTGTAAGACCATGGTAGGCTAACTTATTGGTTTGCAGGTAAGGTAAAACATCGGACCTTTCACAGTTCCTGACAAGCCCTTAAAATAACTAGTAGTCTTAGGAACAGAGAGCTATCCAGAACAATATGCATGGATGGTCTTCATAGAAGACTTCACACAACCAAAACTTTAATAAGTCTCTCTGACCTCTTTTATTTCTACCCCAATTAGAAGGAGAGGCACCAAGCTATTACAGACCTAGGGCTTGTGAAAGCCACTGGAGACCTAGTGACCAGAAACTTCCCATGGAGAGCAAAGACAGAGGGGCATATTTCCAAAATGGACCCATGTTCCTCCCGGTCATCAAAAAGACAGTACATTAGCTTAATTTATGATGATTTTATTCTATAAATCTTGTGATGGGCCAAAGATACACTAATAAGAGGAGTGAGGCACATGGCAGTTCTAAGCAGATTAACACACTTGGTGAATATCAAACTCTGAACCAACTTTAGTGTTCTAATCAATTAAAAGGTACAACAAATTTAATTAGATGGATTAAATGATATTTAATGGTATGCCTGATTATCACTCTAAAATAATGTACAAGAAGCTCATGTAAATAACTATCATTGGTCTTACTTTAAAACATGATACTCAAGACAGTTTGAGATAAGCTGCAGAGAAGGAAGGGGAAAAATAGATAAAAGTTACCTGCTCTGAAGCCACTCTCAAGACCTCTGGAGCTATATGTAACCCAGGATATCGAGGCAGATGGCTGTGACCCTAGATCCTCCTGCACGGTGGTTCTCAGGGATGTCACGGGGATTCAGGAAGCAGCTTCCTGAATCGTGTTTACACGTCCATGTGTACAATACCCCTGACCATGGGGATGAACCATGATTCAATCATCCCTTACACCCCTCTAATTAACAATTAGATTTCAAAATCATTGTATTATTACATGATAATTTGTTCTTCAAACCTGTAGGATGCCGAGCTAAAAGAAAATTAAATTTCAATGGCTTCTTTTCTTTGAAGGACCAAGATGTTCTTTCACACTTGGAATCCAGATTAGAGGATAAATCCATCAAATCAATGGAAACAACTTAAGAAATGGACAGAGGGATATTTCATTAATATATATACAGTTTGCTTGTGGCAAAAATAAAGTTATATTTTAAAAAATTAGAATTTTTTGAAATTTTATAGATATTAAAGACTTTGTTCTGCTTATACTCCCTTGGTTTACCAAATCAAACTCAATCTTTAATGGGCATTTCTAGCATTCAGTGCTAGTAACAACAGCTTTTTATTTGGTTGTTTGTTTGTCTACTTTTTAATAATTTCATTTATTTATTTTCCCCCTAAAGCCCCAGTTGATTGTTGTATGTCATAGCTGCATATCCTTCTAGTTGCTGTATGTGCGATACGGCCTCAGCATGGCCGGAGAAGCGGTGCATCGGTGCGCGCCTGGGATCCGAATCTGGGCCGCCAGCAACAGAGTGAACGCACTTAACCACTAAGCCACGGGGCCACCCCAAAAACAGCTTTTTTAAATTCTTATTTTTCCCAGGTCAAAGAACAAGGGCAGAGGTCGTAGAGAGGTCAAGTCTAATCTACCTACGGATGTGGCAGCTTTAACTATGGATGTTCAAGCCAGACATGACCAGCAGAACCACATCTCTTCATCCATAGGTGGTTTTTACTAGTAATCACAGAGACTTGAAGATATCAAAGGAAATTCTTTGTTAAGAACCAAAGTTATAGATTCCTATCTTGGGTTCATTACTTTGAATTTTTGACCCAAATCACATATATTGGTTGGACCATGTTCAATTCTATGATGTTTAGAAGATGCAGCCTACAGCTGAAGAGAAACAGATACAACACCAACATCTTATCCTCTCTGAAGCCCAACTGAGAGCCCCTGGAGTCAGAAATTTTCAAGACAGGAAAAAGTCATCCTTCTTCTGAACAAAGAGAGTAGAGGCTATTAAAACATTCAACTTTAAATTGTTAACATGAATTTTTAGAATGTGATGGAGCAAGCATAATACCTTGAAGTTTCATGATTTTTCTCTAGAATACTGAGATGGATGACCTTGAAATCCAGTTTCCCCATAAATGTCTTTATTCAGAGATAAAGTTAATTTCCCTATAAAATAATTCCCATAAAATTGTTAAAAATATATCATAGTCTCTGACTAAAAGGAAACAAAGCAAATCGAGCAGTTGTATAGCAGTGTAATAAATTCCATACGAGGATCTTACTGCCGCATTATCTATAATAGTGAAACTGGAAATAACCCCATCTCTATCAAAGAAGAAATAATCAGATCATGGTATTCGTGCTCTTTGGAGTAACTTTAAAACTTCTTAAGAGCTAAGTTAGAGTGACGTACACTGATAAGGAGAGACGTCTATGATATATAGTTTGGGAAACAGCAAATTGCAAAACGATGTATTTATGTAATTTATTTATGTTAAAAAAACTTTATGTGTATTTATATACTCATAGAAAATGTCCAGAAGAATAAGCTGCAACCTCTTAATAGTTCCTTCCGAGTAGAGGAGTGAGTTTGCAGGGAAGGGAATGGAAGGGGAAAGTTCCACTTTACTCTACATAGATCTGTGTAATTTGACTTTTTTTTACAGTATGTATTTCTTTCATAATTAGAAAAATGAGTGATGTGACCGTTTGGTGCAGGCTAATAGTATTATGTTCACCAGTCTCTGTACTGTATGTTACTGCACAGCACGGACAGTAGGAGAAAGCCCAGAGGAGCAATGAAGACATAACACCTGCAAAAAGTCAGTGGAATATTTCTACATGACAAAACTTCCAGGTGAGTGATGGTCAGTATCTTCCACTGCTCCAGCTCTCACAATAAATCTAGAACCTGCCCAGTGTAGGACGGACGAACACGCCATGCTAGTCCACTCCCCGCCCAGGGCCTGTTTGTGCAGGGTGACTGCCATCAAGCAGACAATGGACTCAGGATGGGGCATGTGCCTCTGGGGAGGCTGGCAGAGAGGCACAAAGTGGAACACCAGCTGAGTGCACACACCTGAGAGGCGGAGTTCCAGTTGGAGACTCAAAATGCACCAAGAAACTGTGTGAAGGAAGCTACTCGACCTCTCTGAACCTCAGTGTCCCCCCTGTAAAATGGGGATCACAGGCCTACTTCACAGAGCTGTTGGGGAAGATACATAAAAGTGCCTGTGACAGCGAGTGTCCACATTATTAACAAAGTCGTATCTGATTTAAGAATAATCGATGAAAAGAATAATGTTGATGAGACCAAAGACAAGATGCCCAGCTTCGTAAGCAGCCCCAGCAGCATGAGAATGAGAGGAGCTCCGAGTAAGCAGGGTTCTTCACAGCTCCACTGGAGAGGACGAAGATGGGTTACAACAGAATCAGTGGCTGTTGTACAGTGACTCGTGTAGTGAGGGTGGGTCCCTAAAGACACTGTGATATCCAGTTACACACAGTGGCTCCTAGCAAACAACTACAAAGCAATCAACGCAGCAGTTAGGGATGAGAAGGGGGTGAGCAGAGGAGGGTCAGAGCCACAAAATCTGATGGAAGACACTAAACCACGACGACCGCCCAGCTCCGTCAACAACTGCTGTGGTTGCGCCAGGAGATCAAATGTCTGAGACAGCCATTGTGGGGACTGTTGGGAGCACAGTGGTCACTGCAGCCACACCCCAACAGCAGTGCATCGGAACACAAAGACCCCTAGACTTTCCTCTCCATGAATTCTTGTTTCAAGAAGAGGAATATCATCGTGTTACAATGTCTCCTTCCAACACTTGTGGACGAGTGTCATCAGAACCCCCTGAAGATGTCACAGGCCAGAGTAGGATGGAACACTGGGGGCTGGGGGAGTGGCGCTGCACCTGACCACCCCAACTATCACCTGGGCCTATTGAACACAAGAGAAGTACCTGAGGATGTGGTCTAGCAAGACTTCCCCTTCAAGCCACATTCAGAGACACTACAGAATTTCTCATCCACTCTTTACAAAAATGTTAAAGAATTCATGTGTCATTAATTCATAAAGAGACAAATTCTTGACAAAGTGACAGGGTCTAGTTTCCATGACCAGATTTTCCAGTTGTTTTGATAATATCCCACATTCAGGAATCGGAAATGTAACCTATTGGGATGGGTAATATAAACAAGGACTTTTTTTCATTTAGATCAACGACCAGATTTTTAAGGATGACATAAGAGTCATGAGAGCTGCTAATCATTCTTCCACAGGTTTCAATAAGACTTATAAGTTAATTTACCAATCTCAGGAAAAGAGAATATGGCAATTCAAGTTTTTTGTTTCTGCCTTCAAGCTTACAGTGCAGCCAAGAGAATGAGCAGAAAAAAATTAAGAGGAAGGTCTTGCTTGCATTTTATCTTTTGCAAATAAGCAGGATACTTTATGCTCTGTTCTTTTCACTACTCTAATCAATTTTTAAAGAATACGGTACATCTGACTATCCCTAGGCGTGTTTATCCAGGAACCTTGCCGGAATCCAAAGCAGAGATGTTAAAGCTGACGGGTTTCAAATGCTGCCCAAGTGTTGTCTACCATGAACATGCCTCTCCCACAGCTGGACCACCGATCTCTTCCTGAGGGATCAGAGTCACCACCCAGGTCCCTAAGAGACTGGCCACTCAGGCCTGAGCTGAGATTAGGTTATCTATCTAAAGGGCAAAATGCTTAAGCTGTTCTCATCTTAAGGATGCTGTTTCAGAGGCCACTGCACTGGAATGGGTTAGTGAAAATGGCCTGCTAGATACTTGCCTGGGAATTGGGTTCTTCTCCTCTGCTCTTACCGGATCCTGGGGAAACCACTGATTAGCCTCATAGATGCCTCAACTTCCACATCTGCGAAAAAGGCAAGCAACAACCAATGTTACCACCCTGCAAAGCTCTCAAGTTGTGCTTCCAAGAGGGGCCACAAGGGCGAATGCCTCCCAAAAGCTGATGAAATGATGGCACTTTGGCTGGAGAAGGCAGAGAGCAGCAGGCAAAGTGGAAAGTTTCTGGGATGTCAAACCAGTTCCCATAAGCAGTTTGGAGAAGCACCTGTCCCTGGACTAGGTAGGAGGCTGTGGAAAGACCCACAGGCATGCAGCTGGGTGGAGGAATCAAGCAACGGAGGGAGGCGGTGGGGAAGAGGTGAGAGTCTGGCTTCAATTTTGGACAAAAGCAGTTGCACGCTGCAGGCCCACGGCTGCCCATGAAGACGCCACACCCTCCTAACTCCCTGGTCCCTGTCGTCCCGTCACATCCCTCTGCGACTCAGTCCACGTGGAGCAGGTGCAGGACCAGAGTCCTGAGTCAATGGCGGTTTGGACCTTGGCAGAGCCTTCACCGCCCTGCTCCTCCCCCCAGGGCTAGGCACCACCCCGTGCCCCGAGCATCCTGGGAGTTGTAGTCCTGCAGTCCTGCAAGCTCCCAGCCAGGAATGGTTAAGAGACAAAAGCTCCCAGCATGCACAGCTAGGGGACCCAACTCCCTACTGTCCCTCCACCCATGACCCACGCCCCTCTGCTTCTATACCTCACCTTCTACCCCACCTCTTTTCTATACCACGCCAACTGTCCATGCCCTGCACATCCCCCAGAGTATGTGCAGTGTGGTTGGGCTGCATCCTTTGAGGCCAGTACTCAGGTAGGTGTGGGACTCACCTGCTTGGTTGTTGCTCAGGATGCTTGCAGCCCTGGTGGAAGCTCCCTGGCCAGTATTTGAAATGTAAATTCAATATCTAAAATGGAAATACCGGGTGCATGGGATCCTGGATTTTGCCTTTTAAGGCCCCCTGTCCTACCATCCCCTCCGTCCCTCCAGCCTGCCATGATCCTCCCTCAGGACCCCGTGGTCAAGGTCGCTGCAGAGAGCCTCCCCTTGGAACCCACCCACCAGAAGGGCCCATACTCATCATAAAAACTCAAAGCCATGCCACTTGCCAAATTGAGGCATAAATGGAACAACCCAGGCAGCCCACGCAAGGGTGAGGGCATTAATAGATACTTGGGAGTATTAAAATCCATCTGATTATGTCATGAGTGAACATGTTCCACTTTCAAACAAAACATTGCTGTTATTCTGAGCTATTGAGTTAGTACCTTTGTACAAATATGCAGGATTTAAAATATTTATTGATGTATAACGCGTGCAGAAATATATGCAGAAGTCATCCATATAAACCTCAAAGAATTATAACAAAGTGAACACACTTGTGTGACCAAGAACTAGCACCAGCTTCACTCAGGCCCCAACAATCCCTTTCTCCCTCCTTCCTCCCCAAAGGTAACTGACATCTGACCAGCGAACACTGTTTATATAGTGTGTCTTCTTATACAAGTGTTTTATTACAGAACAATTTAAACACTATACAAAATAGACAAAATAGCACAGAAGGCCCCTCACTCAGCTTCAACAACTACTAATCGTCTGCCATTTTTGTTTCATCCACACTCCATCCCATTCCACTTCACTTTATTATTCTTTTAGTCCTTTGTGTGTGGCGGTGGGGTAAGTGGTACACACACTGAAAGGCACAAATCTCAACCGTACAGTTTTGGCAAATAAACATGCCCATATAACCTTCACCCCTTTAAGAATAGGATATTTCCATCAACCCCAGAAAACCCCTTCTTGTTCCTTCCTAGGAAATTTTTCCTTCCCCCGAGGCAACCCCTGTTCTGGTTTTTTCACCTTAAGTTCATCTTGGCTGAAATCATCCCACGTGTATTGTTTTCTGTTCAGCTTGCCTCCCTTGGTACGAGGTTGATGAGACTCACCCAGAATGTGTGTGTCAGCGTTTGCTCCTCGGCATGTCTGTGGGCGTTCTGCTCTGTGGATGCCCCACAGTGCACTCATCTTCCTCCTGGGGATGTGCAGGTCATCTCCTGTGAACATTCTTGTAGAAACCCTTTTTGTATGCTATTTCATTCCTTTATTAGCGTTTAAGAGGCACACCTTTACATTTTTTAGTGGTTGGTCCAGATTACAATATGCATCTTTAACATATCACAGCCTACCTAGACTTAATAGTGCACCAGTTTAATCAATGTAAAATATGGAAGACTTGCTACAGAACGGGTACATTTACCTCTGTCTGTCTTTTGTGCTATTGTTGTCATAAATTTTACATCTTCCCATGTTATAAATCCCACAATACAGTGTTATAATTTTTGTTTTCAATAGTCATAGGTCTTTTAAAGAAATTAACAGAAAAAAGTAAAGTATTTGGAGGCAGATGATTTGAGGCTCTGTAAATTTACTGTTTCTTCTTTAAGTTTCACCCACAGTTTTTGCATTCATCAGTCAGCCTTACCCACAATAATTATTACTGTGGTGTTCTAGTCACGATTTTCTCTTTCATGCTATCCAGCCACATTTATTATTTGGAATTCTGTGAGGAAGTTTCCCTCCCTCCCTCTCTCTAACATCTTCCTTTCATTCTCTCTTTCTCTCATTCTTTTTTACTCCTCTTTCTTTCTTCCTTTCTTATTTAATCTATTTTATGTCAGTATAGACTCATGGATATTTATTTTATTCTCTGTGTAATAATCCAATGCTACCATTATTTATTATGTTGCTCACAGTTTTCCAGCTTGAGCCATAGGGAAGTCTTTCAGATTGATTCCTTTTGACTCATCTCATCATTTTCTGTGTTTTATTTAAATCACTTTCCTACTTTCTGGCACTACAAGATGATCCAGGCTCATCTTTTATTTTCCATGTCCAGCCCTGGGATTAGCCATTACTCCAAGAAAACCTGGTTATTTTTATTGGAGAATGATATTTAGAAACCAAGATCTGGGAGCTATGTGTGCTCATTGATACTAGGGTGTCACTGCTTCTAGACTCTCTCAGAAGAGCCTGGAAATGTATGTATGAATATAAACTCAGGTATACACATCTATCTATCAATCTACCAACCTAGCAATCTATCATCTATCTGGATAGATATATTAGAAAAGACATGGTTTCATACTGATACTTCCAACTCCTAGCCAGCACCACAGAGTTATTCTAGCATTCTCCTTTTGTTTATTTTTAACTTCTTTCAGCAACACTGAGAAACTTAACTCCAGTTAGCTACAATATATTTACTAATGTGTCAACTAGTTTCAGAATTGCTAACCCATACCCTTATGAAAAACAAATTTACCACCTAGATTACAGTGCGTCCAGTACTTTTGTTTTACAGTATCCCATCAACACACTCTATTCCAAAGTAACATATCCCCATGCCTTCTGTGTGGTTATGCCACATGCTTGTAATACATTGAGATTAATTTGTCACTGCATTCCATCTGTGTTTCCCAGCATCCTGATTGATTTTTAAAATGTGTAGAGTAAAATTCACTCTTTGTGGTGTACACTTCTATGGGTTTTGACAACTTTATCGTCGTGTATCCACCTCCACAGTACCATACAGACCTGTTTTTTCCACCCCCCAAAATTCTCTCATACTGTCCGTTTGTAGTCAACCCCTTCGCCCATTCCATCCCTTGGCAACCACTGATCATTTCCATCTCTGTAATTCTGACTTTTCTAGAACGTCATATAAATAAAATCATATACTGTATAGCCTTTTGAATCGGGCTTCCTTCACTTAGAGAAATGCAGCCAAGATTCATCTATGTTGTTGTGTAAATCAAGAGTTTATCCTTTTTATTGCCAAGTAGTATTCTAATGTCCCAATGCACCACAGTTACTTTCCCCATTCACCTGATGAAGGACATTTAGTTTATTTCCGGCTTGTGGCAATTGTGAATAAAATGGCTATGAACATTCACACAAAGATTTTTGTTTAAACATTAGTTTTCAATTTTCTTCAGTAAATCCCTAGGAGTGGGATATCTGAATCATATAATAAGTGTCTATTTAACTTTATAAGAACCTGTTAAACCGTTTTCCTAATGCAACTATCATGTTGCATTCCCTGTTCTAGTTGCTCCTTCTCCTCACCAGCACTTGGTCTTTGCAATTTTATTTTTTATTTTAGCCATCTACTAGGTGTGTGGAATATTATTGTGGCTTCTGCCTCCTTTTTGAAAGTGAGATCTGCTAAATATAGAATCCTGTGTTGACTTTTGTGTTTTCTTTCTGCACTTGAAAGTTGTCGTTTTGTTGTTGAGTTGTCTCTTTTGTTTTTGATAATATATCATCCATCATTCACATAATTTCTCCCTGTATGTAGTCTTCCCCTGTATGTATGGATTTCCCTGACTGCTTTCAAGATTTTTGTTTTGTCTTTGGATTTTAGCAGCTTGACTATCATGTGCCCAGGTGTGGTTTAATTTGTATTTTATTTTGTGGGTTTCCTGACTTTCTTGGATCTAAAATTTTAGATTTTCAACCAAATATTGGAAATTTTATGATATTACTTATTGATTTACCTTTCTGCTTCATTTAATTTTTCTGTCTCTCTCTTCTTTGCTGGGAACTCAATCATCTCACAGGTAAGGCTCTCTTCATTTTTCTTCAAAATTTTTACATTCTTTTGTTCAGACTGGATAAATTATATTGCTCTATCTTTATGTTTCTTCTACTGTCTCTAATGTACATGTAAACTCAAAAGTATTTTTTTATTTCATCTTCTTATTTGTTTTTATTTTTTTGTAATTTCCACTTTGCTGAGTTTCCACATTTGTTCATTCATTATGGGAATATTTTTCTTTACCACCATGATCATCTTTATAATGTCTACTTTCTTATCCATGTCTGCTAATTGCAACACCTTCGGGAGAGTTTCTACTGCTGGCTTTTGGTCATATATGGATTACATTTTCCTATCTCTTCAAATCTCATGATTTGTAAAACTGTCTCCTGGAAACCATGAATGATAGTTATAGAGACTCTGGATTCTATTGTATTCCTTTGAAGAGAGCTGTTATTTTTCTAACAGGGAGTTAACATGACTAGACTGAAACTTCAATCTTCTCTCCTTTACAGTGGGCATAGCTGAAACCATTGATCAGTTCTTTCATCTACCAATTGCTGTTTTTACACTAGGCTCTCTGGGGCCTACTCTGCATGTTGTTGTTCAAAGATCTGCACATTGGGTGTGTGTGTGGGGGGGAGACTTACATATATATTTTGAGATTTTCCTCTTTGTGTCTCCGTCCCTTCCAGAATTTCTCTCCTAACTTTCCAGCGACTCTGTCAGCCCCAAAATATATCCTCTAACATTACAAGTAAGACTGTAGGTTTTCCCCTGTCTGGGCCATGTACAGATTTTTGAATGCTTTGAGGCAAAATAATCAAGCTTGCAAATATCTCCTGGTGCAATTCCCATCATTTAAGGGAAGACTCCCTCACAGTTCTGCTTGCTTTTGTAAGAGATTTATACATACACAAATATACACATTTATTATATGTGTACTACATATAAATACATATAATATTTTATGCAGATTTTATCATTGTTATCTGTGAGACCGTTAGTTCAACAAGCTACTCCACCATTCCTGGAAGCCAGACCTCGGTTTTTTTTCTTTTTTGTATTTTATATAAATGGAATTAAAAAATGTATAGCCTTTTTAATATATTTCTTTTATGTAGCATTATGGTTAGGATATTTATCCATGCTATTGCATGTAGCTACTGTTTGTTCATTTTTTGAAAATCATTAATTTTTTTAAATGGTCATAAAATATGCATAACATAGAACTGACCATTTTAACCATTTTTAAGTGTACAGTTCAGTGACATTCAGTACATTCACATTATTGTGTAGCCATAACCTCCAACCATCCACAGAACTATTTTCACATTTCATTGAAACTCTGTGCCCATTAAGCAACAACCCCCTGTTATCCCTCCCTCTTGCCCTTGGGAACCACCATTCTCCTTTCTATTCCTATGAATTTGAGGACTCTAAGTACCTTATATGAGTGGAATCATACAGTATTTTTCCTTTTGTGGATGGCTTTATTTCACTTAGCATAAAGTCCTCAAGGTTCATCCATGTCATAGCATGTGTCAGAATTCCTTCCTTTTTAAGGGTGAATGGTATTCCACTGTCGGTATACACCACTTTTTTTTTGTCAATTCATCCGTTGATGGACATCTGGCTTTCTTCCAGCTTCTGGTTATTTTGAATAATGCTGTTAAGAACATGGGTGCACATATATGTCTATAACTCTGCATTCAATTCTTTTGGGTGTATGCCCACAAATGGTGTTCTGAGATTCATTTTTTCACACGTGGGAGGGTTCCCCACACCTCCAAAAAGCAATTCTTGGAATGTCAGCTGGTCTTCAGATAATTCAACTCAATTTGATGCTGTCAACCCAGAGATACATCAGATTCCCCAGGTTGAGGACTCAGTCCTATAAGACTGCACCCCCACCCAACCTCACCTAAACTTCAGATGCCAGTTAGAAACCCAGGCTGTTACTTGTACTTCTGACTGACTGGCTATAAACCAGAGGTTCTCACAACGTCCTCATTGGGTTTGATTAATTTGCTAGAGTGGCTCACAAAACTCAGAGAAACATTTACTAGATCACCACTTTAATATAAAGAATATAACTCAAGAAAAGCCTGATGGAAGTGGTGCATAGGGAAAGGTATGTGAGAAGGGGCACAGAGCTTTCATGCCATCTTCAGGTTCACCACTGTCCAGGCACTCCTTGTCATTGCCAACCTGGAAGCTCTCTGAACCTCCTTCTATTGGGATTTTTATGGAAGTCCCTCACGTAGGCATGATCAATTACTAACTCAGTTTCCAGCCCCTTTACCCTCTCTGGAGGATAAGGGGTAGAGCTAAAAATATCAAGCTTCTAATCAGGGCTTGGTCTTTCTGGCGACCAGCCCCCATCCAGGAGCCATCCAGGAGCCTAACCAGAGTTGCCTCAATAAAACAAATGATTCTCCTAGTGTTCTTATCACTTAGGAAATTACAAGGGGTCTTACCCTGTGGCTTAGCGGTTAAATGCGTGTGCTCCGCTGCTGGCGGCCGAGATTTGGATCCCAGACACGCACCGATGCACCGTTTTTCCGGCCATGCTGAGGCCACATCCCACATACAGCCACTAGAAGGATGTGCAACTATGACATACAACTATCTACTGGGACTTTGGGGGAAAAAATGGAGGAGGCTTGGCAATAGATGTTAGCTCAGAGCCGGTCTTCCTCAGCAAAAAGAGGAGGAATAGCATGGATGTTATCTCAGGGCTGATCTTCCTCAAAAAAAAAGCAATTACAAGGGTTTTAGAGGCTTTGTGTAAGGGATGGTGTCAAAGACAAATATTAGAATAAGAGATGCTCCTATTGTTCTTATCATTTAAGAAATTACAAAGGTTTTAGCAGCTCATTGCCAGGAACTGGAGGCAGAGATTGAGAAATATTTTTTCTATTATTTCAGAACCCATAAGTGTAATTGCTAGATAATATGGTAACTCTATTTTTAATTTTTGAAGGAACTGCCATACTGTTTTTCACAGTTTTATATTCTCACCCTCATTGCACAAAGGTCGCAATTTCTCAACATCCTTGCCAACACTTGTTATTTTTTGATTTTGTGATAGTAACTATGCTAATGGGTGTGAAGATGTATCTCATTTTGGTTTGATTTTGCATTTTCCTGATATTTAGTGATGTGGAGCATCTTTTCATGTGTTTACTGGCCATTTTATCTCTTCTTTGGAAAAAAGTCTATTCAAGTCCTTTGTGCATTTTTAAATTATTTTTTTTTATTGTTAGGTTGTAGGAGTTCTTTATATATTCTAGATATCAATCCCTTATCAGATATGTGATTTGCAAATATTTTCAACCATTCTGTGGGTTGCCTTTTTACTCTGTTGATAGTACCTTCTGATACAGAAAACTTTTACATTTTGATGAAGTCCAATTTGTTATTATTTTTTGTTGTTGCTTATGTCTTTGGTGTCATATTAAAGAAAGCATTATTGGCAATGGCATTTGGACCCAATGACATGTAGCTTTTACCCGGTGTTTTTTTCTAAGGATTTTATAGCTTCAACTCTAACATTTAGATCTTTGATCGATTTTGAGTTAATTTTTGTATATGATGTAAGGTAAGGGTCCAACCTCATTCTTTTGCATGTGGGTATCAAGCTTTCCAGCACCATTTGTTGAAAAACTTATCCTTTCTCCATTGAATGGTCTTTGCACCCTTGTCAAAAATCATTTGAACATATATTTAAAGGTTTATTTCAGTGATATCTATACTATTTCATTAGTATATTGTGTGTACTTATACCAGTACTGCACTGTTTTGATTACTTTGTAGTAAGATTTGAAATCAGGAAGTGTGAGTTCTCTAACTTTGTTCTTCATTTTCTAGATTGTTTTGGCTATTCAGGGTCCCTTGAGAGTCCATATGAATATTAGTATAGATTTTTCTATTATTAAAAATTTTTCATTGGCATTTTTAGATCAGTGAGTAAGTTGATTCTTAAGTATTTTACTCTTTTTGATGCCATTTTAAATAAAAATATAAAGTTTTAAAATTTTTTTCAGATTATTTATTATTAATGTATACAAGAACAACTGATTTTTGCATGTTGACTTTATGTCCCACTGCTCTGCAGAATTTATTAGTTCTAACAATTTTTTTCAGCAATTTTTAGGGGTTTCAACATATAAGATATTATATGTAAACACATATAATATTACTTCTTCCTTTCCAATTTGGATGCTATTTCTTTCTTTTTCTTGTCTAATTGCTTTGGCTAGAACTTCTAATGCCATGTTGAATAGAAGTTGTGAAAGTGGGCCTTTTTGCCTTGTTCCTGATCTTAGAGAAAAAGCTTTCAGTCTTTCACCCTTGAATATGATGTTCTCTGTGGATTTCTCTATATGGCTTTTATGTCGAAATAGCTTCCTTTTACTCTGAGGGCTTTTTATTGTTTTTAACATGAAAGCATGTTTAGTTTTGTCAAACACTTTTTCTGCATCCATCGAGATGATCATTTTTTTTCCTTCATTCTGTTAATGTGGTTAATTACATTGATTCATTTTCATATATTGAAACATCCTTGTATTCCGGAAATAAATCCCACGTAAAAATGATGTATAATCCTTTTAATATGCTGCTGAATTTTGTTTGTTACTATTTTATTGAGGATTTTTGTATCAATATTCATGATAGCTATTGACCTGTAGTTTTCTTTTCTCTTAGTGTCTTTGGCTTTGATATCAGGGTAGTGCTAACTCCAAAGGATGACTTTAGAAGTATTCTCTCCTCTTCAACTTTTTGAAAGAGTTTGAAAAAAATTGGTGTTGGTTAATTAAATCAAGTCTTTGGGCCCAGGAATAAATTCAGCATAAAATAAATACAAATAAATATTTTTTTAAATGTGCAAAAGTTTTTTCCTAAAAAACATTAAAAATTATGCAAGTACATCATTTATCACTTTATTTCTAAAAAGTGTTTTTAACCTAATAGTAAGCATGAACACATTGTTAGAACTAAAATGACTCAAGTGTTAATTTTCTTCATTGCAAATTTTCTGACAAAAGTATATGATGTCATCATGTATGACATCTTTTATGAAAAAATGGTCACTTTTTGTAGTATTTGAGAACATTAAGAATTTTCCCAGTGGCCTCTGACAATACTCTGATATGCAAAGTTATCTTTTCAACATGTATGTCTTATTATCATCATTAACAAAGTAACAAACTCTGTCAGGTGTTAATTTTTCAAGTACTTTGCATATGATTCAGGTTCTCCACCATCAACTTCTCTAACTATCACGAAATTCTGCAACTTCTGCAAGACTAACAATTTTACCTTACATTGTATTTATCTCATGTGGTTTAAAACATCCAAAAATCATTGATAAACTGACCCTGCCCAAACTAAATCATGGTGAATTATAAAAGATGGCCTCTGTTAAATGGGGAGGTATTTCACGTTGAACTTAATTTTATAAGTAGTCACTTTATTACAGTGTATTTTTCTGTTATGTATTTCACTTCTTTTTAAAAAAAATGATAGTTGAGGGCACTTTGATAATAAAAATTTGAGAAAATAAGGAACTGATACACACTGTAAGCTTCAAATGTTTTCAAGCATAAGATACAATCAGAACTAATACCAAGAAATGGCAGAGAAAATAGAGATAAGAGGATGAAATTGCAAAACTGAATGTATAATTATATCTCAATGGCTACCCTTGTGGTGCCAAGAAGGTGGTGAAGTCAAAGAATTTGTAAAGATGATAATAAACAGACAGCAAAGAAAAAGACTGAAATTTGTGTGTGTGTGTGAGGAAGATCAGCCCTGAGCTAACATCCATGCTAATCTTCCTCATTTTGCTGAGCAAGACTGGCTCTGAGTTAACATCTATTGCCAATCTTCCTCCTTCTTTTCCCCAAATACCCAAAGATAGTTGTATGTCGTAGTTGCACATCCTTCTAGTTGCAGTGTGTGGGTCGTGGCCTCAGCATGGCCGGAGAAGCGGTGCATCGGTGTGCGCCCGGGATCCAAACCTGGGCTGCCAGCACCAGATCGTGCTCACTTAACCTCTAAGCCACAGGGCAGGCCCAAGGCTGAAATTTTTATACAGAGAATCTTTACAGCGATATTACAGATAGAGAACAAGTAAGAGAAGTTGGAGTGAGAGACTGTTTCTTAAATTGCTTCCACTGTAGAGAACAAAAAACCAATTTGCTGAAATATTTATTCCCCTCTAAGACACTACGTTTACCTGCAAAATCTGAGCACTGAATCAATGTCACAATCCTTCTTTTCCATCCCTGGGGAACAGAGCAATTAAGCTCATCTGAAACCTCAACTGCCCATCCTGTGAAATAAAGCCGGCTATCCATTCTCACAGAGAAACCAATTGGAGGTAAGATTTTTGGTTCTGAATTCAGCTCAACATCTTCAAAGAATTGTATCTGGCCTTCCTTATCCAAGGCTATCAATGAAGGGCTGGTTGGCTTTCAGAGAAAAGCAATTCACAGTCAGCTGAGACATTTTCTGTTGAGCTCTCTAGAGAAGGATGTGGGGCTTGTCAGTAAGAGTTGATTGCTATACGGGTTATAATTTTATTTTATTTGGAGATTTATAAAGAAATATACATGGTAAATATTACTTAATATCAAGAAAAGAGGTTGTCTATTCTCTGATCATTTAAGCAAAATCCTCCTCTCAGGGCCCACCCATGGACAAAGCCCAGATTCAATCTCCAAGAGTCTGCCAGGTACTCTGTGGTTCATGGGAAGCCCTCAAGTTGGCAGCCTGTTCCCTTGTGTCCTGTTCTGGTACTTAATTTTCCATCTCTTCAGGGCACAACTAGACAGAGGCCTAACAGGTCCTAAAGGGACTTGACATTGGAGAAATAAACTTTTCATTATCTTTAGATTTTTACACTTTTCAAAATATCTGTCAGGGCTGGCCCTGTGGCTTAGCGGTTAAGTGCGCACAATCCGCTGCTGGCGGCCTGAGTTCAGATCCCGGGCACGCACCGATGCACCACTTCTCCGGCCATGTTGAGGCCCACATACAGCAACTAGAAGGATGAGCAGCTATGACATAAAACTATCTACTGGGGCTTTGGGGGGAAAAAATGTCTCTCAACATTTCCAGTAATTGTGCAGCAGTTTACCCAACACTAAGGTTCTCACTATTAAAAACTGAAATAAATAAATTTTGAAAAGGAAAAAAGTGATCTTTGCAACCTTGTACAGAATCTATACAATGGGTGCATCTTTAGAAAAGGAGGAAATATAACAAATTTAACTATTTTCTTTAGTTAACACAGTAAGTAATATATTTTATATATTAGCAATTTTGAGATTATTTGTATTTAAAGATACTGTTTCAAACCACTAAATCATTGTATGTGGTAGAGTCTGCCATCGTCTTTGGCTGAACAGTTATATACAGTAAGTCAGCCTAAAATCTTCCATTCCTGTATAATCTTATATGTGGGAGGTAACGGTTAGTTCTTATAGATTGTTTGAATACGTGCATGTCACAAAATACAAGTGACGATTAAAAATTAAAGTGTTCAACAAATAGAAGATTATCTGATTCCCAGAAAAAGAAAACACTACTGTGACATTAAGGCTAAAATTATCATAAAGGAAGCCAAGATACACTCAAGTCAAGCTTTTGCTGAAAAGTTAAATGGCTCATCTTTGAAACTTTATCAGGTTTATTATGTAAGCAAGATACTTTCAGAGCCTAGAATACAGAAAGTACTTATTGATAAGTTAGCATTGTGATCATTTATTTTGTAAATGTTAATATTACAGATATAATTCATTTTCTACTATATTCAGATTTTCAAGTTCTGCTAAATCTTAAGGACACATTACTGGCAAGTTGGGATACCTCTAGACATCTGAAAAATATGAATCCTACACAGAAGCATATAAATTCTCTATTCATCAGCTTCTAAATTCTAAAACATTCTAAGCTTTTGGAACAATCCAATGACATTCCAAATTGACAGTAAGGCTGCATGTGCCATACATGATCCTATAGGAAGAGAATGCTAGATTTTAAATAGAGGAGATTGTGCACAAAAATAAAGTACATTTTCATGTCTGAAAGGGGATTTCAAGAAATAAAGGACTCTCAGAACATGTGGTAAGTGGTAAATAACTTACCAAGGGCTCTCTAAAGGAGAATATATTGTGGAAAAAAAGCTTCACATGCAGAGAGCTAAAATGGCCTCTCTGGAATCCTCACGATGAAACAGACACTGAATTACTTTTTCCTAAAATTTAAAATGTGTCTTATCCTCCAAACAAATACCACCTTCCTGTCTTTCAGCTTACCTGGGCATGGTGACGTGTTGGAATCATTTTTCTATTTCATTGGCTCTTAAACTTGATGGGCACCAGAAGCTCCTGGAGGCCTTGTTGAAACCCAGATTGCCAGGTCCCACCCTAGAATTTCCAGTTCAGCAGGTCTGCAGCAGCACCAGAGAATTTGCATTTCTGCGCAGTTCCCAGGTGATGCTGATGCTGCTGGTTCAGGGACCCCACTTTGTGAACCACAGATTAATTTATACCCTATATATGGTTACCAAATCCATTATTTTATCCCTTGACTGCTACTTTTCCTTTATCACATCAGCACCTTAGCTGCGAATCTCCTCACCTAGCAATGGGAATATTTGGAGAGTTTAACAGCTGGTCCTCCTTTCTGGCTCAGTTCTCCCTCTTCCTCTCAAAACTACAGTCTCTTGCCAGGTAATTTTTACTTAAACATCAGTTCATCATAGATCTTCCTTGCTAAAAAAGTCATGGCTCTTATGCTGAACACAAGACATTTTAAATTCTCTACTTGGCTCATAAGGTCTGTAATAGCCTGTAGAATGTGGACACCCTGTCCCCTACCCTGCCTGTTATAAGGGAGTATGTTAGGATTACATAAGATACAGTCAGTTCTCGTTATGCACAGTGTGGCATTCTATAAAGTCACTGTGAAGACTGAATCAGTGAATATGGCCCACTGTTCCTACAGGAAATGCAGGGTTAGGTTCCTGCAAGCCTTAGTCACATTTTCTTCAACTGATCAATACATAACCTTTTTCTCTGTGTGTTTCTCTTTAAAGTCACCTTATTTAATATATATCGTTGATATATTAACATTGAACTTAGACTAACAGCACTGTACCTCGAGTCTAAAAGAAGCTTGTCGAACACACATACTTTCTCCGTAAAGGCACATCACAGCCTCTTTCCCTGAGGAACACCAGACAGCATTGCAGCACTACACATGGGGGACATATTAAACAGGCAAGTCACTAACACAAGGCACAAAAAGATAACAAATGAGGCACTAACTGGACTGAAAGAAGGACACTTGCTTACAGTATGGGCTGAAACAACAGGGCAGAGCATCACTTTCTTCCCCTCAGCTGGGAACGTGCACTTTGAGTGAATCAAATTTTTCACCACTTTGCGCTTATCTGCAAATAGACATGAAAGCCCTATGAGTGTTGATTTGGGGGCTGCCAGTACATATTAGCTAGTAGGCAAGTGTGCAGACAGGGAATCCACAAATAATGAAGTTTAACTATTTTATGAAAGCATCTTTTCAAAACCAGAGTATCGTTCAGATATAAGAGCAATAATGATAACACAACAGCTAACATGTTAATACCTACTATGTGCCAGGAGCTCTTCTAAATACTTTACATAAGTTAATGCATTTAAATTTCACTAAAACCCTATGAGACAGGAGTTCTCAGTAGCCCCATTTTATAGATGAGGAAACTAAGGCTCAGAGACTAAATACTTTGCACAGGTTCCCCAGTTAAAAGTGGAATACGTGGGGTTGGTGCCCAGACAAACTGGTCTAAAGCCCACAGCCTCAACCACTATGGTAGGAACGTGAGCGAATTTTCTACCACTCCCCAAAAAGCCCCTTCTGCTCCAGCCAGTGTGGTCTCCCACATACTTATTCACTCATCAATCATTTTCTGAATGCCCCCAAGGTGTCAGGTACTGTGTTTAGATACTACAGGGACAAATAGAATGTCAACGCAAATATTGCATAAAAAATCTATAAAACCAAATTGGGTTGTGATTATTATGAGCCAACCTTTGAGGATCATATAGCCCGGAAGAATCCTTTCATGAAGAAATGGAGCACTCCAAAGAAGTGGGGTGTACAGATTGGTTATATACCATCAAAGAGCATGTACCACATGTGATTGGAATGTCCCTGTTACAATAGCCTCAACATTGACCTGTTGGCAAGTGGATTGATGGACACTGTGGGTATCAGGTCTGCTGTCTCCATGGGCGTGGCTGTTGTGTTAAGTTGGATTGTCACAGGATGAGCGCAGCATTCAAATCCTAGCCTAGGGAGAAATGCTTATCCTTAAGGAAATGTCAAGTGGGGATGTTGTATTTATATTTTAAGGGCACTGCATTTGTCTTTGGGACACGTTAATTGCTTAAAGTGAATATACAATGGATGAACAGAAGCTACAGACCCCTTTTGGAAAAAAAAACAAGATCAAGCCCAATTAGTTTTACACCAAATGGCTTCCTCATATGCTCCAATATATCCTATTGCTTGCCATTTATTTATGGTTTTCCCACTTTTGATCTATAATCATTCCATAGAAAGCATTGATGATCAAAATATTGTCCCTTGGCACCAGGGTTCTTGCCATCTGCCCTGGGATTATCATGTCCCTTGGTGCCAGGCTTTTTTTATCTCATCTATTTGCCCAGTTGTCCACCTTGTGGGGAATTAGTGAGATATTGTGGATAAGCAAAGAGGTATATATATATAAACAGAGGAAGCATTTCATGGGTTTTGGATAATTTTAGGTTGTTGTACAAAGATTGCATATGCGCCTTTTTTTTTAATATATATAGCCCCTTATGTACATTGTGCACAATTATAGAACAAGTACGGTAACAATGAAAATAATTTAACATTTTTTTGAAAGATTAGTTTAAAATGAGATTTTAGGCATAGTCCTTAACAGAAAAGGAAATTTGTCCAAGGATATAAGATTGATCGGCCATCTCAAGTTGCCAAGCGACCATTACTCTATTTTGCAAGACAGTCTTACAGCACTGAGTAAAGAAAACAGCAATAAGTTTGAATATTATGATTAGTACAAGAATATCAAGAAGTAATAGAAATAGGACATGCAATCCAGATCGAAAAAAGGAATCAATACCAGAAGGGAGCTGATGGTGTTCAGGGCAAGCTACCCCAGGAGGCATCACTCTGGTATGCGGATTATTTCAAGCTGAAGACAATAACGACTCAGAGAACTCAGGAAGAATATTTGAGTTTCCCCGCCCAAACTGTCTAAAGAATTTAAAACAAAAGATCTGTTTCAGGAAGGAGTTATTATCATGATGGCTGTAAAGATAATGTAGGATAGAGGTTACAATAGGAAAGACACCAAGCCCCTTTTATCAAAAACTCTATCTCTCCCTGACCACATTATCTATAGATGACTCTGAGAAGAGTTGTCAGGCAAACATTTGCATTTCTATCTCCATGTGAGTTGTTTTCTTGCCCTCTGAGGTCCCAGACCACTACCCACTCCCAACACCTTCCTTGCCTTTAGCTGTAATTCTTATGTGGGCAGCTTAGACAGAGGGACGAGTTACTCATTTCTGAGTTTCTCCCATGTACGTATGTTATTAAACTTGGTATTACTTTCTCAGGCTAACCTGTCTTGTTAATTATTTGGCCAGCCATAAGAACCTTAAGGAAAAGGGCAGAGGGAGATTCTCCCTCTCTTTCGACAGAGCCAACCGAACAAATCAAGGCTGGGTGGAGGATCGCTTAGGGCATTCACCTGTTTTTTCATGTGCTTTAGTAGAGATGACACATTGGAAGACTGGTCAGGTATAAAAACACAGCATTCTGTTTGAATGATCGCACACGTACCACCTTGGGATGCTGTAAGAATATCTAAGGCCATTCTCTTTTGAAGGACAGCTATTCTCATTAAAGACATTTCAGTATTTAATAAAACTATTGTTGCCTGACTATCGTTAAGGGCTGTTGAGTAAATTTTGTCAGAACCTGTCTATGTGATATGACATCTTCTAGCCCCAAGGAAGGAGCAAGTATAGCTGCTAGGTGGTCATACTAGTGAAATACTGAACGAGCCCATCTTGCCTTAAGTAGAGGCAGATTGACAACAGATATTATCTCTGGACAAACTTTCCCTGTATCCAAAAGAAGCCCAGAGTGCAGCACCCTAGCCATCCTGGTGGCAGCCATGGCCAGAGGTTTGTTCCACAGAACCACTGAGTTCCATTAGGAGCCATCCAATACAGGCTTGGTCTTCAAGACCAGTGTGTTCCAAACCTATCACTTTTTTTTTAAGTAGAATAGTATGCTAACATGACTTCAGGAGGGTATACAACCCATCTTTCGAGTGTAATTTGGTAGATTTTTGTTTGGAATGATTTCTCTGTTCCCAACATAAAGGTGCCGGTATGTTTAAAGATCCAAGGCTAGAAGTAAGCCAAACATATCCATCCCAAATTTGTGTGAAACCTTCCATAGTTTTTATTGTAATGTCTGGTTTCTTTTGTTTATCTGCAATTTGTTGGGATAACCGGATGGTTTGAGTAACAGAAAAAGAATAACTATAACCTGTATTATTAATGGTATGCGCTATTGGCCATGTTTCAGGATCATAATTAGTAATATCAGATGAACTGCAAACATTAGAACTAGATCTTTTTATCACAATAATTTGCTTTAGAGCTTTCCAAACCGAGCCTTCAACAGGAGAGACCCACGAAGGCAACCCAGAGGTGTTAGAAAGTGGAAGTTGGCCACATATCCAACAATTGGGCTGATTTTTGTATATAGCAAAGGAATGTGCCCATTGCAGAAAAACATTGCCATCAGAGGTCCATTCAGATGTAGATTGGAAAAACAAACATAGCTTTAGGAAAACCTTACATGGCGTTTTCTTTTTGGAGATTAACAAAAGGTTGTGTAATTAGGTTCTAATCTATCTTATAAAGTTGAAAGGTAAAGTATTGGTGTAGGAAAATGATAAGTCCATAGATATTGATTATTTTAGCAATTACTTAAAGCTTAAACATTATGAGGGTTTACATGAGGAGATATAAAGTTAGGAATACAGGCCTGCTCTGGAGTCTTGGGACAGCTGTCTACAACAGATGTTGTCTTCTTCTCATCCTGGTTTGGAAATATTCATCTTTGTCAGTCGAAGTCAGGTGTCAGAGACTACAGTTGAAGTCCATTCAGGTGGAGAAGACTTTTATAAATGAGAAATGTGAGTCCATGAGTCTACGCCTTTAAATTTTCAACACATGGCTTGGTTAAAAGCACCTGATATGGTGCTTTCCAACGGGGCTGCACAGAGTCATTTCTTAGATGTCTCTTCCAATAAACAAAATCTCCAGGTTGTACTCCATGATCCTTAAGGTCTTCTTCACCCAGGAGCTTAGTGTGAAATGAATTATCTACCAATTTCTCCTTTCTTTTAGGACCCACAATGAGACCTTGACAATAATGTAAAATATCACCTTTAAGTAAAATTGGTTCATACATTTCTTCGTCTAATTGCATGGGTCGTCCAGTTATTATTTCCAAAAGAGACAGTCGATGTTTACCAAAGGGTGTAGATCTAAGATTGAGAAGCAGAAGAGCATTTGGCCATGAGGGATTAAATGCTTCTGAAAGCTTTGCCAATTGAATTTTCATGGTGCCATTAGTTCTTTCCATCAATCCTAAGGATTGTGGATGGTAAGCATAGTGGAAATGCTGCATTATTGGTCAACTATTACAAATAGATTTAATTATTTGTCCAGTGAAATGAGTTCCCCGGTCACTATGTAATTCGGTAGGAATTCCCCAAACAGGAATTATTCTAATAGTAATTATCCTACTGTTAGAGCCGTTGTTCTTCTGCAAGAAAAGGCCTCAACCCAATGTGAGAACATACAGATCATTACCAAGATGTATTTATATCATTGAGATGGTGGCATTTGGACAAATTCCAATTGCCATACCTCAAAAGGTCCCTTAGGAAGGGAAAAGTGGCCTTGTGACCCATTAAGTGGTTTCCCTGGCTTATACTTTGGGCATATAACACAAGGAGTATAAGCTTTATGGGCCAATGTGGGAAAAAGTTTCTTAAAGTATTTTTTTCACCATAAAATCATCTTTTCAAGTGCCCAGTGGGTTAGTTGGTGTATATGTTGGAGCAGTAGAAATTGTGCTCCAACAGATACTGTGAGTTTCCTATTGGGCCCAAACCATATCTAGGGTGTGGTGTGAAAAATTCCCACTTTTCACTGCCATATCAGTTTTTCTTCTTCTGTGGCCACTTCTTGGGCGTGTAGAAGGAAGTCTTTTATGGGTTAGCAGAGTTAATAGGAAGCAGCAGGCATTCTCGAGGCTGGCTAGGGCAAGCCTTCAAGGCTGCTTGTTTAGCAGCTGCATCAGCAAGCTGGTTTCCTGTAGCTTCCAAAGTATCAGATTTGGATGCCCTGGCATTTTAATAGTCGTTATTTGTCTTGGTAGCTGTATGGAATTTAATAATTCTGCAACCTGTTTCCCATTCATTATAGGCTTACCTGAAGAGGTTAAAAGTCCTCTTTGTTTCCACAGCATTCCCAAATCACGTGTTACTCTCAAAGCATAACGGCTGTCAGTGTAGATACTTGATACCTGGTCTCTGGCCAATTGAAAAGCTCGAGTTAAAGCAATTAACTCAGCTTGCTGTGCTGACTTTAACTCTGGTAAATAAGAACTCTCGATTACGTCTACTGAGGATGTTACTGTATATCCAGCCTGATAATGTCCTTGTTCATCCTTTGAGTGAGATCCATCTGTAAACCAAATTAGATCAGCATTATCAATGGGAGTTTCTTGAAAATCATTCCTAGGAGTAAGTAGATAATTAGTTAATAAAATGGAGTCGTGGGCAACTTCTTGTGATGCTGGAAGTAAAGTTGCAGTGTTAAGATTATTACACCGGGCTAAGGTAATATTAGGAGCAGAGAGCAACAGAACTTCATAGGAGGCTATTCGGCTGACAGAGTAATCCTGAGTGTGATGAGATTTTAGGAGAGATTTGACTGAGTGAGAACATAGATAGTCAAAGGAAACCCCATCACTATTTCTTCAGTTGTCTTGCATAAGAGCGCTGCTGATGAAATGGTTCTCATACAAGATGGAAGCCCTTTTGCCACTGAATCCAACTGCTGACTATAATACGCTATAGGTCAATGTCGACCTCCAGGTTTTTGAGTTAAGATACTTAAGGCATTTCCTTTATCTTCATGTAGGAATAAGAATAATGGCAAGCTGTAATTAGGATGTCCTAAGGCTGGTGCTTGGGCAAAAACAGACTTAAAAGTAGTTACTGCTGTTGGGGGAAGAGGGAGAATCTCCCTCTGCCCTTTTGTTTAAGGTTCTTATGGCTGGCCAAATAATTAACGACAGGTTAGCCTGAGAAAGTAATACCAATTTTAATAACATACAGACATGGGAGAAACTCAGAAATGAGTAAGTCATCCCTCTGTCTAAGCTGCCCATTTAAGTATTGTAGCTAAAGACGAGGAAGGTGTTGGGGATGGGTAGTGTTCTGGGACCTCAGAGGGCAAGAAGACAACTCACATGGAGATAGAAATGCAAATGTTTGCCTGACAACTCTTCTCAGAGTCATCTATAGATAATGTGGTCAGGGAGAGATAGAGTTTTTGATAAAAGGGGCTTGGTGCCTTTCCTATTGTAACCTCTATCCTACATTATCTTTACAGCCATCATGATAATAACTCCTTCCTGAAACAGATCTTTTGTTTTAAATTCTTTAGGCAGTTTGGGCGGGGAAACTCAAATATTCTTCCTGAGTTCTCTGAGTCTGTATTGTCTTCAGCTCGAAATAATCCGCATACCAGAGTGGTGCCTCCTGGGGTAGCTTGCCCTGAGCACCATCAGTTCCGTCCTCTGAAACTTCCTTAGAAGTTTCACAGTCCTTTTGAAACTTAAAGAGGTTTCAATAGTCCAGAAGCTGAGTTGGTAGATTGTTTCATCTCACTGAACACATTTCTTAGCCTGCTAATAGATCAGTTCAGTTAAGTTCATTTTAGAATGTGGTGATTCAGCTGGGCTCTCAAGGTTACGCCTATATTGTGGAAGCAAGCAATCAAGTATTTAATAGAAACATTTCTATGTAAACAAAAGAAAAACAAGGTTGATGCTTGGAGCAAGTTGTAAGGCAGTTTCTAAGTTTAGAAGACAGCCAATTAAGAAGATTTTTAAATATCAGCATCAATACATCTTTTGCATTAAAATGTCTCTGATGATGCCATCGGGTAATCTCTTAAGTTTATATCAAGTCCATCAGCTTCAGTTTGTAAGGCTTCAGGAAAAACGGCAGGTTCAGTTTTCAGTGATTCCAAATGAAAATGATGGAAATAAATGAAAAACATTAGTTTGGAGATCTGTAGCCAGATATTTCAGGAGACTAGAAGAAATCAGGATCCAGTCCAGTCCATAGATATAAAACAAAAAAACCTCAAAAGACAATTAACAAAGCTAGGATCTAATATCTGCAAATGTATACTATAGATTTTACTGAAATATAATTTTTCTTTCTAAAATCACCCTCACTTTTATCTAAGATCACCAAATTAAAACTAACTCGTTTGAAAAATAAGTCTAGTTCCAATAGAGTTGGCCCAATTATTTACATAAGTACAACAAGAATAGCAATTAATCACATAAGCTCTTTTAAATCTGCTTTGCTGGAACTTTTTATAAGTAATCTCAGATTGAACTTTACAGGCTTCTCAAGACCAGGAATGTCAAGCCAAAGATTTTGTCATCAGCCTTTGCCTGAAATACCTACAGATTTGGGTGAATTCCTCTCTTTCGAGGTTCTCCCCAAATATTTCCAGGTTCCTTGTACCTGTCAGATAAGTGACATTCATTACTTATCCTGGTAAGTGCTGCTTGGAACATAAGGTACCAGGCCAATATGTCCACACGGCTTTATTCCATACAGTCCAATCTTCACTCCTCAAAAGCTGTGTGGTTATATCGCAAATATGATGTTCCAGTCACAACCTTGGTAATATAACCAGTGTTTCTAATTGTGTCCTGTTATAAGGAGAACAGACTCTTATTGAACTTATGTAAATAATTATATTGCCATGAAAACAACGATACTCATTCAGAGTTTTTAAATTCTGGAGGGATCAGGTAGAGAGAAAAAGAAATCTTTCAATTTTACTTACAAAAGTATCATTTACCAAATTGCTATAAATCATAGCTAGCTCAGGAGAATAGAGAAAAAGTTTTCCTTAAATCTGAAAAAAACAAAATATTAACAATTCAGCAAAACTTCGAATGAAAAATCATAAAAATTATAATCATCCTTATCAGTTCACTTAGTCCTGTGTAATCCATTGTTGATCCCAATATTTTTGTTAGCAGCTTCATGAAGTCATCAGTTTCTCCATCAGATTTCTGTAATTTCTTACCAAGTTAAGTTTTATGATCAGAAAGTTTGTCAGAAACCTGTACTCCAGTGTAAATGTCAGAGTCCTTTCCATGAATTTTTTTGAAGTTGAAACCTATTTTGCAATAGCATTAGAGCAAAGAAATGTCTGTAAACAACAAGACCTCAAAATGACAATTGACAGAGAAATTTGGTTAATTTTATGACATACAACACATTAAAATAATAATAACCAGAATTATGACTGATAATCAGGACAGATCATTATTTCAGTAATGTTATAGAATTTTAAAACACCTATGTCAATATCATTTACCCCCATAATACCACCTAAGCAGGCTTATCATCACTTGTCTGACAATGATTTCCATGTAATTTAACATACTGAATAAGCCTAATAAGTTTAGTATCTTTCTCCTTATAGGAAGAAAGCAAATTGCTTTGAGAAGTTCCAGGGCCCTTTGAAAATTCTAAAGAAAAAAAAGTAAAAAAAAAGACTTTATTTAAGATATGAATTTTGGGGAGCTTGTCTAAAATATAAAAAGTTAAAGCAAACAGAGCATCAACAGTCCAAAAAGCCTTAATAGAGAGAAATCAGTCTTTTGAACGTAGGAAATTATTTTAACAAAACAAAGACATCTCAAAGGTAAAAAAAAACTGTTTATAACCTCTCAGATGAAATGTTCAAGAAAAATAATCCTTTAAGAGAAAGAAGACCAAATTTTAATTTTGTACCAGCTCATTTCTGATATTAAAACACATTTACTTAATTAAATTCATTTTAATCTTAGCCAACTTAACCGTGCATAAAACTCCTTTTCCAGAATTCCTTCTACAAACATTCTATAACTTTCTTTTCACATTCAGAATTTGTCCCATGTCTTTCTTTTCCCACCTAGTACTTGAGGAAAAATTTATCTTTCTTAATAAATCAAAGAAAATATTTTCATTCTTTGTATCTTTTTTATATGTCTTATTTTCCCTGTACAGAGATATATTTTTCTTAATTTTTAGTAGCTTCAATCACATATATTAATTAGAAATTTTAACCTTATAAACCTTAATTTGTAAGTTAAAAATAAGTAAAAAATTATAAACTTTCTTTTACATTAGTATCTTGTGGCTTGGAAAATTTATAAACAATTCATAACTTCTAGAAATATGTTACTTTATAGTACAATCTTTGAATAAAACATACGTTTACCAATAGACCCAAAACACTTTTTAGTTTTTGTGAAATGAAAAGCCAAAAGTAGACAAACGTACATTTAGCAATCAATTTGTAATATCTTATCTTATTTGGAAATGGTCTAAATACTCAATGAATTTTTATCATAAAATTTATCAAAACTCTAAAGTTTTAAGTTACCAAAAAGAGTTTGGAAGCTGTAACCACCATAATACATAATTATTGTTTAAAGTTCACCCAACATTCATCATTTTCACAACTATTTAGTTACTTATTCCCAGTAATTATTTAGATTGCTTACAAGACTTCATAAGACTTCAGATAAAATTAGCCATCATTTAAATTACTATTTTTGTTAACCAGTTCTGTAATAGAAATAACATCGGTTTTTTCCTACAAAATTTCATGTAAATTTCATCACCTCTTATACCTCTAAACATAGTTATCATTAAGAGTTTTATCAATAGGTCTTGGTCTTCTAATTTTGGACAAGGGAAGCATTTCCAGTCAGGCATTTTAAAACATACTCAGGCAAGGTTGATGTAACTTCTTTATATAAAATTAACTCAAACATTCCAACCTTTATAATTTTATCAACACTTACACTTTTACATGTTCTCAATTCAAATGTAACCTGAGTCAAAGTCTTAAGGCTAGTCAAATTTTTCCATCCTTTTTCTGGCCCCTTTTTAGGTACCAATTAAACAATTGTGTGAGAGCTCTCAAAACATTTTTTTCCCCCAATTTAGAAGTTTTCCCAATTCAAAGGATCTGTGATCTGGCTATTGACGAGTAGGATCTTAATTTGTATATTTATTCCAATAGTGACTCAATACAATAAGCCTTTTTAAGGAAAGACCTGGAAGTAACTTTCCACGCTTAGAGTAAATCTTTACCATGGACGCAAGAGGCGTCCCTGGTGAGGGCGCAGATGATGTAGCCCCCATGATCCACAGAATTCACTCCCAAAGATATTCAGAGAAAGTAAAGACCTTCGTTGCACAGGCAGTAAGGATGGTGTAGTGAAAACGGTGTCTCCGGTCTCCCACAATAGTGTGGGATGCCTCCAGTCACAGACCCACTAATCTGTGACACTGTGCAGGCGTTACTGGAATGGAATTTTTCCAGCAACAAACAAGCAACGAAGGTTAAGACGACAAAAGCCCTTATGGACTGGTCCCTTTATGACAAACTCTCCAGAGAGCTTGGCACAGCCGGACAAAGAGACAGTTCGAAACCCCAGTTTACTCAACTGGCCACCAAGGTGCACTCCAGTAAATGCACCTTCTGTATGTTGGAGACCAAGGAGAATATTCTCACTGGTTAAAAAGCCAAGTTCTCAGGACACAGAACAAGACAGACACTACTCTGGGAGGAAAAGGGATCAAGATCAAAACCAAGAGTAC
Organism: Diceros bicornis minor; assembly: GCF_020826845.1. Lineage (NCBI taxonomy): Eukaryota > Metazoa > Chordata > Mammalia > Perissodactyla > Rhinocerotidae > Diceros > Diceros bicornis. Next base: position 6,429,357 of record NW_026690866.1, read on the forward strand.
TCTACCAAATTCACTAGAGTCACTAAAAGCACAAGAAACTAGTTTGCCAAATATTTTCTCCTGCCAATCTAAATTTAGAAAGAGAAAAATATTCACACCACTTCCTTCCACTGGACTCCGCAGATAGAGATTCCGGGAGGCTGATATGGTAAGAAGTCTCATCTTTTGCTGGCTCTTATCAGGCGTTCCCATATCTCATCATCTGCAGTAGCCCAAGGAGAATGCATTTCCTCCAGCCAGAGAAGGCAACTTGCCAGCCAGTGGGGATCCTGCTGACTACGTCAAAACTGTTGGGGGGAAGAGGGAGAATCTCCCTCTGCCCTTTTCCTTAAGGTTCTTATGGCTGGCCAAATAATAAACAAGACAGGTTAGCAGGAGAAAATAATACCATGTTTAATAACATGTATACAGGGGAGAAACTCAGAAATGAGCAAATCGTCCCTCTGTCTAAGCTGCCTGCTTAAGTATTTTAGCTAAAAGTGAGGAAGGTGTTGGGAGTGGGTAGTGGTCTGGGAACTCAGAGGGCAAAAAGACAACTCACTTGGAGATATAAATGCAAATTTTTGCGTGATAATTCTTCTCAGGCTCATCTATAGATAATGTGGTCAGGGAGAGATAGATTTTTTGATAAAAGGGGCTTGGTGCCTTTCCTATTGTAACCTCTATCCTACATTATCTTTACAGCCATCATGACAATAACTCCTTCCTGAAACAGATCTTTTGTTTCAAATTCTTTAGGCAGTTTGGGCGGGGAAACTCAAATATTCTTCCTGAGTTCTCTGAGTCCTTATTGTCTCCAGCTCGAAATAATCCGCATACCAGAGTGGTGTCTCCTGGGGTAGCTTGCCCTGAGCACCATCACTGCCTTCTCTACTTCTGGTGTCCATTCAATTACATCAGGCTGGTCAGAGTTTAGTAACATATGTAAGGGCTGTGGAATAAGTGAAAAGTTAGGTACCCAGTTCCTGCAATATCCAGTTAGTCCTAGGAATCATCTTAACTGTATCTTTGTCTTAGGGAGACTAAAAGCCAACATTCGTTTAATCCTTTCAGAATCAATCAACAGTCCATCTTTAGATATCAATTGTCTTAGACAGTTTACAACAGGCAGGCCAAAATGTATTGTCCTTGGACACTTTATGCCCCTTAGATTCTAGCTGTTGCAACAGATAAATTGTGTCCTTCTGAGAACCCAACTTCGTGTTTGAACACGAGAGCAAATAATCCACATATTGAATTAAAGTGGAGTCATTAGGGAATTCTGTATTCACTAAGTCATCCTTGAGTATCCGGGAAAAATAAGTGGGGCTTTCAGTCTAGCCCTGTGGCATCACTGTCCAGGTATCCTGGCGATCTTCCTACGTGAAGGCAAAAAGATATAGACTATCCTTTTCCACTGGAATGCTGAAGAAGGCACTGCATAAATCAATGACTGAGCAATAGCAGCTGTTAGTTGCAATGGCTGAGAGCAAAGTGTGTGGGTTAGGAACCACAGGATGTCGGGGCATCACGATGTTATTTATAGCTCTCAGATCTTGAACAAATCTCCAGACTTTCCCATTTGGCTTTTTACAGGCAAGATAGGTGTATTACAGGGACTAGCACAAGGAATTATAAGTCTCTTTTCAAGAAATTCCTGACTGATAGGCCTTGTCCCATTTAATGCTTCTGGTTTAAGTGGATATTGCCGAATATAAGGTAGAGGCTTAGAGTTGTAAACAGTCACCTTAATAGGAGTGGCTGATTTAATTTTCCCAATATCTGAAGAGGATGATGACCATAATTCTCTAGACATTTGTAATAACAGGTCATCAGTTTTTTCTTCTTCTATTTGAGTCATTGATTTCACAGTCATCAACCTTTCAGCAATTACATTCTTGTCAGCATCCCGATTTTCTGAATCTAGAACCATTTTGCCCTTTTGTGAAAAGGCAATATGGGCGTTGTATGCTTCTAGAAGATCTCGTCCAATCAAATGAATTGGAGCACATTTAACCAGGAGAAACACATTTTTTTCCTGTGATGGTTTTTAATTGAAAAATTATTGGTTCTGATTTAGAAACCTGCATTGGAAAATTCAAAACCCCTACCATTTGAACTGTCTGTTTACTCCGAGGGAGAGGGCAATGAATAAGGGTAAGGTTGAGGACAGATAAGGTAGCCCCGGTTCTACTAGGGCCTTTAAATTTTCCCCTCCAATAGTTATCTCCATTTCCCCTAAGGCGTTCCTGAGGAGGAGAGGAAATGCCCTCTCCTAATCCTCAGAGTAGCCTTATTCCTGTTTATTGTTGTTCACGCCCTAAGTCCCATGTGAGTTTACGGCAGTATCATTTGAAATCACCAGGCTTTTTGCAATAATAACATACAAGCTCATTTCATTTCTGGTCAGATTTTAAAAGGATGGCTGTTGTTGGGCCACGAAGCTGTTGTAGCTGTATACTCATAACCTTAGTGACCTTTTTTTTTCTGGAAGGTTTTAGATAGTTTATCTGTAATAGTGACAAGAGCACTAGTGTGCATTAAAGTCCAATCCAGTTCATGTCTCTTAACTAACTTTGCTAATTCCTCATCTAATCCTTCTAAGAAAATTGAATTGAAAATTGAATCATTTTGATGATCCTCAAAACTTTCAGGAGCCATCCCATAGTGCTGTTTGAATGTTTCTCAAGCCTTTCAAGATAATCAAAGATAGATTCCTCGGGTCTATGCTTACATTGATGGACTTTAGCCTCATCCATCTTCCTGGAAAATACTACTGGAATGGCTTTGTGTAAGTTTTGAGCGATATCACTACACTCCTGAAGGTCATGAGGCTCATGCCTATGGAAATCCTCAAGGGGATCTCTCCAATCTGCCTCTTTTATCCATTCATTTGTTTTGTTCTCAGACACCAGCAAATGCACAAACTGATATAAATCTGAATATCCTGGTACATATGTTCTAACAATTAAGTCAAATTCTCAAGCAAACCGTAAAGGATCTTGCAAAGGGTATGGGAAGTCCTTCATCAAATTCTTAAGTTCAGTTCTAGTCCAGGGAGTATACACAAGAGCAGGTTCACCTCTCCCAGTCACAGGTTTCTCCTGAAAATGGGCCAGTATAACTTTAGGTCTTTCAATATCTGCCCCCTGAGAATTACCCCTTGTTTTCTCTAAGGGTGGACAAGGAGGTGAAGGAGGAGGAGCTGAGGGAGAAGGAAGAGAAGGAGATGAGCTCTGAGGTGCTTAAAGCAGTGGCAGTGAAGGCGGTAGAGGAGGTGAGGGGGGTGGACAGCTTCTGACTTCTCATCTCTCTTTAATTCGGAAACAGTTTCTGTCAATTTACTGTTAGTTTCCTGTAAAGAAGTCATTTTATCATTATTACGCTTTGAAGCCTCTAAATGTCAATGTTAATGAGTTTCCCCTTCTTTTGTTTTGGTTTTATTGCCGGCTTTTTCAACCTGTGCATGCAAATAGAGTAGTTTTGAGAAGTCAAACTTTCCCCATTTTGGCCATTTATGACCTAAGTCATCCTTGGTTAATCTTTCCCATTTAGTTAAATACTTGCAAACATTATTTCCGTATGCGTTATACATGAAACGCACTGCAGTCCCAGTAGGGGGTTATGCTTCTGGGAGCCGGCCGGCTTTTGAAGCACGGTTTCCCATTTTCTTTTAGTTCTGTTTGTTTGTTTGTTTTTTATAAAGTCTGAACAACTTCTAGGAACTGTGTAGTGGGTCACAAGTATGCTTCTTTGAGTGTTATTCCCTAAAAGAAGGTCAGAATCACTCTCTTACGTGTCTCAGTTTCTCCCGCCGGCAGTCTTAAGACCACCGTTGGGGTTGGGAGTGAGGGTGACCAACTCTCAGGTTCACGTCCCCAGACGAAGCTATAATTAATTAACGTGACTGATAGTGGAACGCCCTATAGGACCACTACATATCATGAGGTTCACCTCTGACACTCCCACTGAGGTTTTTCAGTCACCCGAAAAACGCCTTTTCAGTCAGGAGGACCAATGTCCCTTTTCTTCAGAGCTGAACAAGTTCAGACACTCATTTCTCTATCAAGCAGTTATGTTCCACCTTATAAACATTATTCTTTCCAATTTTAAATCCAAATTAAAAATACAACCAACCCAGTTTACTCCAAGCTTCCCCCAAGCTCCCCTGGCCTGGGAAATTCCCCCTAGGTGTTTCTCTACCTAGGAAATTTACCAGTACCTTTGAAAGCCTCTAGTCTTAAGACCTTAAAACAGCTCAAATAAACTCTTGGACAGTCAACTTAAAATAAACAGGTCGGGGTTTCAGGAGAACTCACCAGGGTCACCTGAAGAATTCAGTGATCTGGGTGGGGCTCAAAGGGGCCCTGTCGTATCAAGCGCCGGTTCAGTGTAGATTCCAGGTGGTCTCCAGTGGGTTTCTCTGAAATCCTGCCACAACTATGCCAAGAAAGGTCAACACTAATAATCCATAACCAATCTATAAGTCAAAACTGAGGTGAGTTTATTATGAGCCAAGCTTTGAGGACCGTATAACCTGGGAGAGTCCTTTTATGAAGAAATGGAGTACTCCAAAGAAGTGGGGTGTACAGAGTGGTTATATACCATCAAAGAGCTTGTACCACATGTGATTGCAACGTCCCTTTTACAATAGCCGCAACATGGACCTGTCAGCACCTCCATTGATGGACACAGTGGGTATCAGGTCTGCTGTTTCCATGGGGGTGGCCATTGTCTCGAATTGGGTGGTCACAGGATGAGAGCAGCAATCAAATCCTAGCCCAGGGAGAAATACTTATCCTTAAGGAAATGTTAATGTGGGGGAAGTTACATTTGCATCTTAAGGGCATTGCTTTTGTTTTTGGGACATGTTAATTGCTTAAAGCAGATATACAATGGATGAACAGAGGCTACAGGACCCTTTTGGAAAAAAAAAAAAACTTGGTCAGGCCCAATTAGTTTTACATCAAATGACTTCCTCATATGCTCCAATGTGTCCTACTGCTTGCCATTTATTTATCAAGAAGAAGGATAGTCTCAGCTTTAAGGAGCTCACTGTCTATGAGACATGACTAAAACAACAGTTATGGAAAAGTAGATAAGTACAGGGTCCCAGAGTGGGGACATAAAAAAGGGTCTCTAATGGAGACCTCTCAGGAAAAGTCTCCAAGGGAAAGGAACATTTGACATGAGTTTAGATTAAGAAATAGGAATTAAGTTGATTAAAAAAGGGGGTAGGAGGACAGAATAAACAGATATAAAAGACAGATATAAAGGATGATATATCTTTCAAAAAATGGGTGGTATTTTTAAGGCCGGAACAAAGCAAACATGTAGGACATAGTGGGTGATGAGGGTGAAGGTGAGGACAGCAAGGGAAAGCCTGCGTGTCCAGTTCGGGAGTCTGAATGTTCTCTAGGCTGCTCTGAACAGTCATTGAAGGAGTCTAAGCAGATATCAGATTTAAGCAAACGTGGATTCTAGAAGATAACTCTGGAGGCACGGTGGAGGAAAGATTAGAAAAAATTAAGACTGGAAGTAAAGGGAACTTTTGGGAGACTAGGCAACGATCCAGATAAGATAGGCCTTGGCTCAGGTATGGGGTTTGCAGGTGGAGGAGGCCAGGAGGTGGGAAGCAGTGCTGGGCTTCTGCAGGAGGAAACTGAGCTGCCTCTCAGTCACGGGAAGACTGTGCCTGTCATGTCCTCCCCACCCCCATACACAAATGCCATGTTCTTTCTACGTCTGTATCTTTCCTCTCTTCCCCCATCTGAAATCCTCACTCTTTCTTCCCTCCACCTGGCCAAAAGTGATCCCTTTGAGGATTTGATATAGTGCATCTCTCCTAAAAAGCTATCTTCAATTAAAATTTCTCAATAACATTGCCATTGTTTTTAGGTTCTGTAATGCCACATATACTAAATACCTTGGCAGAATCAAATTACATCTTGCAAACCATTTCATGTATGCGGAGGAGCTTGGAAACTTATAATTCTTTGTATTTCCTTCAATACCTTGCACATATTGGTCAATGGATGTCCAGTAAAGTTCAGTAAAGAAGAAGCACCCTCTATAAGCTAAGAACTTTTATGAGCTCCGTTATTCCTTTAGATCAGCTGTTTAAACCATTTATTTTTCTCCACAGGTCAACAGTGTTGCCCAGCACAAATGAATTTTACACTTTCTCAAACTCAATAGAGCAAAGATGGAATTTCGTTCTGCCTGCAAGCCTTACTGCCTTAGAGAAGCAAAAACAACCCTGACATCTAATTCTTTCTTCACATTCTCATCTCAAATTGCAACTATTTCCCAGATGCTAACTGGTTTTCATTGTTAAAACTTACAGAAAAAATTTCCCACTATTGATTTATTTCTTTCTTTTTATTTGTGAGTAAGATCAGCCCTGAGCTAACTTCAGAAGCCAATCCTCCTCTTTTGGCTGAGGAAGATTAGCCCTGGGCTAACAACTGTGTGCCATCTTTCTCTACTTTATATGGGATGCCGCCACAACATGGCTTGACAAGCGGTGTGTCAGTGCCTGCTGGGGCTCCGAACCCTTGAACCTGAGGCCACAGCAGCGGAATATGCACACTTAACCGCTGCACCATGGGGCTGGCTCATCTTTTTATTTCTAAAGCTGAAATGTCTAAATCTTTCACTGGGTTAGTTGGAGTTTCCATAAAATGAAAACGTACATTCCAGAAAAATCCTTAACTTTCCAGAATAATCCTTAACATATTATGGTAAACACCTTGGCAAAATGTCACTGATTTTCAATGTCAGTGCCTCCGCAACAGTATCCTTGCATTGCCTCCCCTACCAACCACCTCTCAATTTGCCCATCCCCAGGCTCATGGGGTCAAAGTGTTTACTGAACACTAAGCATGAGCAGAGTCTGAGGGAGACTTCAAGGATGACTAAGCCATGTTTTCTGACCCTAACAATCTCTCTCCATCTCTCCTTTAGCTTCTGTTTTTCTCACTCTGGTTTCTACTTTAGTTGTTTACTTGTCTTGTGAATTGTTGTTTTGTAATTTTATAGTTAATAAACTATAAATTTTATAGTTTATAATTACCATGTAAATTCATGTTACTGTTTGCCTTAGAGTTTAGAAAGAACTTACTTTAAACAATGTTTTTTCCCAGCCCTTTGATGTGTCTAATACCTTCCATTGCAATTCAAGTGGCTTCTTGATTTTACGTCTCCATCATTATTCCTTCAGAGTTATGTTCACTCCACACTTTTGATCTGACCAACGCTGCTTTACTCTTTAAACATTACTATGCCAAGACTCACATGAGGAATCCCTCAAACACCATCAGCTAGGTGACCCCACACTCCTCACATTTGTTTCCTTGATTTGTTCCTAAATAAGCATGTTTCTGAAACTAATAATAAATTGTACCAAGTGGTCGTTGTATAAAAAGCACTATCACAGATACCTTAAAGAGAAGAAATGGAAAAGAATATTCAACTCCTCAGATAAGTTTGCAATCAAATGAGGCATTGAGGGGACCTGGGGGCACTGATCAGAGCAGGATCTTAAAAGAAGAGTTTTAAGTCAATTTCAAATGAAGTTAAAACTGGAATGGGATAGTATTTTACAAGTTATTTGAAATCATAAGCACTTTTATGACCTTTGAGAATTTATTTGCTACTAAACTGTGTAACATGTGGGATAAGAGTGTGTTGATATTGTTTAATTTATTTTAATTATTCAGCACTTTGCAATAGATGTGGCTATTCACAATTAATAAATATCATAATGTGGAGAGACCCAACTTTCAGCTGCCTGATATTATTAATTTTTACACAAAGCTAGAGTTTTATAAATGTATTTATTTATTTTTACCCCCCAAAGCCTCAGTAGAGAGTTGTATGTCATAGCTGCACATCCTTCCAGTTGCTGTACGTGGGACGTGGCCTCAGGATGGGTGGAGAAGCAGTGCGTCGGGATGCACCCGGGATCCGAACCCGGGCCACCAGCAGCAGAGCGCAAGCACTTAACCGCTAAGCCACAAGGCCAGCCCCCCAAAGCTAGAGTTTTAAAGATCAAATTTCATTTTAGTTTCCTTTCATCTAGTCCATTTATATCAGAAAGTTGTTGAGTTTTAGGAAAATACTTCAAAACACAAATTTTATATGTAATTTCAAAAACAAAAAATGAGTTAAAAACTGAGTGGTAACCATATATTAATCTACCATATATTAATCTTTAACATGGGAGCAAATCTTTTTAGAGAATATAATTGATATTTGCCGATTTGTATATTGTAGAATGTTATAGGATTTACAGTTTTAATAGTATTTCAGATACCAGAGAATAATAAACACAATTGTTTCAGTTTTATGAAGTAGTTTTTCAGACACAGCATATTTTCAGAACATATTATTTGAAAATAAAACAATCAGTTAGTGAGGTTTAAGCAATGTGGTTTTATTTTAAACTTGCTCATTCCATGGGAGCATCAATAAAAGCCCTCCAGGAGTGGCTGACACTCTTTCCTTCTGCCTGAGCACCAGCTGTATTTTCTTTAAGCATCAGACTCTCGGGCAACACAATAGCCCTCAACTCTGTTTAGTTGAGAAAAGGCTTTATGAGTCCTGTGTTTTTCTAGGGGCATGGTGCTCCCAGAATTATTAAGTACAGGGAGAGAGTAAGAGTCAGAACACATTCAATAAAATCCAGTGTGCTCAGGTGAGAGGACAGGTGCCTCAACTCACTTCTGAAGAAGAACTTAGATGATGCTTTCTGATTCTGCCTCGTGCCTCTGACTAAGCAGTCCTGGACATCCCATTACGTCCACGGAATAGCACAGGCAGACTTGATGGACCAGAAATCCTCCTATGTCCGTCATTTGTACAGAGCAAACTGGCTTAAGGCCTCTCGTTTCCTGCTGCAGTGGTAATTTACAACGATACAGCACTGCCGTCTATTGACTAAGAAGAAAACAGCAAGGTGCTTTACACGAAAAGTGAAATTCTGAGTTTTTAAAAAAACAGTGAAGCACTAAAGTTGGTAAAGTTGACACAAAGTTGACACGATGTGGCACACGAAAATTATATCAAACCTTAAAAATGTGTAGGTGAACTAATCAGTTGCTCTCTATGCCTCTAAAACATGTCTTGATATCTGACACATAAATAGTACAGTTTAAATATAATAGAATAACTTTGGAAATAAACTTCTCATCTCATCTCAGCCAATGCTGTTGGCAGGAGCCGGTATGAAATAGCCAGATGGTGAATACCCATGTTGAAGCACCATTTTTATCACAGTGGAGAGAATATGAGGCATAAACCCAACAGGCTGATGTTCAGATCGTCCCTCTTACCCTTGATCAATTTTGAAACATGGTTTTCTTTATCAGTTAAATATGAATTATAACAGTTACTTTAAAGGATTATTGTAAGAATTGCATAAGGTAATACGGTAAAGGAACCGGTGCACAGTAGATTGATAGTTAATTCTCCTTTCCTTTCTTCTATGAAACATGCACACATCATCTAAGATGAGAACCCATGTATAAAATAAACTTATGACAAAGAGTCAATGGCTCCTGAAGTAAGGGTCACCATTGTTGGGGGCTTAACCTCAACTGCTTCCAAATACTGTTAACTCTCAATTAATTTTATGTGTTTTCTGTCTTCCAGACACTTCACTGGCTACAAGGAAAGGAGAAGGTGTGAAATTTAAATTGATCTATTTCACCCTTGAATGTCCAAGCTGTAAAATCAGGTGTTTTAAATCACCTAGTTCTTCAGATTTTCTGCTTATTACTATATATTTTACCACAGTTCACAGCCTGAGACAAATAGAAAATTATTATAATTTTACACACATGAATATATGTCTTGACTATTACAATTGGAATCTTAATATATAGAGCAATGTTGTACATATTTTGTCCTTGTTGATAGTACAGAACACTTTTGTCCGGGTTTTCTTTGGCATTTTCATACATAATGAAGAACTCAGTAATATATGCGCTGGAGATAAGGATTTAGAAAAATCTAGCATACTATCCTAGTCATGCCTCAAAAAAAAAACTGCCATAAATTAATGAGAGGATATTTTGAAGGCATTAATATACTTTTCTTAATTATTTCCAACTTTATTTAACTTTACCTCTTTTTAATCTTTCTCCGTCTTATTTGTTATTGGCTAATCATCTCACAGTAATTAAATCACCCTCAGCTGAGTCCCCCATGCCTCTTCAAGTGCCCAAGCCTGATGTAGGTCTCAGCTCCGACAAAAGGAAGCTGGGAAATCCTGTTGTGTGGCACTATTCTTAAGAATATCTTTACTCTTACAATAATAGCTATAGTTTTGAAAGGTATCAGTGGATTACAAAATGAAGTCCTCAACCAATGTTGTATCCTCATTTTCCCTCCAGGGGGAGCACAACTTTCATGTGTAATGCAGGGCTGCTGCTTTATTGTTTTTTCCTTTCAAGACATTTTATTACTTGTAAAACTTAGTAGGGTTAATAGTGATATATGAGTAACAATATAAATTTACAAACAGCAAAAGGATACTATTTTAGTGTCATAATTTTATATACTGTAACTAACAGTAATACTTTCATAATGTAATATCTTGATTGATCATAAATTTATTCCTGGCTCATTTTTCTGCTAATTTATTTATTAGATTACCAAATTTATACTTTTATGATCTTTATGTTCAATCAATATAATTGAAGGGACATCAGTTGTTCTTGGTAAGTGAAAGGTCACAAAAATTTTTTGATAATTTTTAAGTTTGAGAAGGATCTTTCTACTTTTTAAAAGAGAAGCCATTTAATATTTGGATATGTTCTCAAAAATCATCAAATTCTTTAATTTTACAGAAAAGGATACTTAGGTTCCAGAGACCCTAAGTACGTTGTCACACACTAACCAGAAACAGACCTGGGCCTAGAACTCAGGTCTGAGTCGCCTGACTTCTACTGGACCACACTCAAGAGAGCACCCCCTCTTCTTACTGGTAATTTCTAATATTAAGTTATTTTCAAAAGCACAGTTGGGAGAAAGTATAAATAAATAAAACAGATGATTTTATATAAAAAAGTAGCAATTTCTACCCACAATTTCTATTCCATATGAGTGTTTCCTTTCTTGCAGGTTTCTTTTTTTAATAGTAAGTCCATTTTGGTAACAAGAAAAAAGAAATAAAATTGGGCTTCTTTAGTAACAGCAAAAAAAGCTTCTGTGGAAATTAAAAAGACACTAACTAATGTTTCATCTACTAAAGCAACTTAAGATATTATTTGATTTTAAAAAAGCTCTGAGAGATTTTTTTAAAAATCATATCCACATGACTATTAGTCCAGCCAGGCACATCTCCATATGACATCTTCTAGAGTGGCCAGTTTTCTGCTGGATCCAGCTGTTGTCAGGTCCAATGCTCTGGTTGGGTAGAGAATGATGCAGCTTCTGAAAAGCATGTACTCAGTTCCACTTCAAGGCTGATTTTCTCTGCAAAGTCTAAGTGGAAGAAGACATCCCCTTCCACCTGACTGGATTCCCCTGCAGGCTTAGAGAAACAAGGTGGCTTAGCCACCTGGGCAGACTGGAAGATAAATCAGTGTCTGTCACAATTTTATGACAAATAAGAGAGAAAAGGATTCGAAATCCTAACAAGATCTTCTTACTGGTGGAACAGCATCTGAACATTTTTTTCAGAGTTTCCAAAATAGCACATTGAGAGACTAGGTTGGAAAGGAAGAAGTTAGTCAATATATTAACAAATAAATTTTCTCCTTTCCTCAATCAGAAAACAAAACTAAAGAAAATATATCTTTAACCATAGGTACCAAAAAATCCAGTTTATCTTCCAGTTATCATTCTGTATTATGAGAACATGACTGCTTTTCAACATATTTAATATGTACAGTGACTGACACTCATGTCATTAATGACTTTTGAAATTAGAATAGCCGTATGCCCTTATTCACATATATCAATCATAATTACTTTGCTCAATTCCTAGTTTCTATTTTGTGCCAGAAAGTACCTGCTAAGACATTCACTTTTATATTATTCACTTAGCGTAAGTCTGTACAATGATGCATGACAACTCAGCCATCTTGAAGGATGAGGTCTCAAATGCTATATCTCACTATTGGCAAATCACCTTCTGGTTTGAATGAGAGACAATGAGCACTGTCACAAGAGACACTCAGGTAAAAGGGATCGTGCTCCTTTTGTCTATCCTTTGGGAGTCTGTGAGACTGCAAATTCTTCATACTGGAAAACCTAAGAGATAACCAAGTCCAGAAATCTTTTTAAAGCTAGGGGACACTTTCTTCTAAGTGAAGCTTGCATCGAAGTTTATAAACATAAGAAAAAACCAAAGAGCCTTCGGGGCCGGCCCGGTGGCACAAGTGGTTAAGTGAGTGCACTCCGCTTCAGCAGCCCAGGTTTCACCGGTTCGCATCCTGGGCACACACCAATGCACGGCTTGTCAGGTCATGCTGTGGCGACATCCCATATAAAGTGGAGAAAGATGGGCATGGATGTTAGCCCAGTGCCAGTCTTCCTCAGCAAAAAGAGGAGGAGTGGCAGATGTTAGCTCAGGGCAGATCTTCCTCACAAAAACAAACAAAAAAAACAAAGAGCCTTCAGGAATCCCCAATGCTCCATTGATGGGGGTCTGAAAACCACTCATCTTTTCCGTCCTCCACGTTTTACAAATGAGACATAACACAAGAAGTTGGTGGCAACTTGAAGACTAGAGTTCGTCTCCTGACTGTCACATAACTCCCACCCCCGATTGCTGTGCAGACCAGACGCCTGACAAGATACAGCAGTCATTCCTGGGGATAATTTAGACATTGCCAATTTAGCAGCATTTTAGTTGATGTATGTGACAAGGCTATAGAAAAACAAAAGTTATTTGCTACTTAAATTGTATAACGTATAGTTAAATGAAATTGAAAATTTTCATTTCACTTACAGCACAGTTTTGATGGGCCCAGTGGTCTTCTTTCATCTGTTCATGCTCCCTGGCGTCTCAAACCTTCTCTGCCTTTCCCCTCTTGCTCAATGTGCTCCAGCCACACGGGCTTCTTGCTGCCCAACAACATCCAAGTAGCAGTTCCTCCACAGCATCTCTGCAGCCCTGGGATATCTGCATGTCCTCCTGCTCTGTCCTTTCCCTCTGGGCCTTGTTCCAGCCTCCCCGGGCTCTCTAATTAAAGTAGCAACCCACTCACTCTCTAGCTCACCCCATTGCCTGTCACTTACCTTCTTCATGACACAGATCATCACACAATAGACTATATAATTCACTTGTCTGCCTACTTATCCATTATCTCACTTAGCCAACAAAAACAAGCTCTGTGAAGATAGAGACTGTGTAGACAATTTTTTCCTTAAGGTATCCCAAGCCTGGCATACAGTAAGTGTTTAAATATTTGTTGAGTAATTGTAAGGGGGAATGAAAGGAGTCATCAGAAAATGATCACACCATGGAAGTAGGTGCCACCATGAAGAGTGGGCATCCTGGGAAGGGAAAGAGGGAGGAAAGATTTTATATCAGGCAACATGGATACCATTGTGCCTTTACTACTTCCTGCACATCAGCTTGTCGAGGTAAATAATCCATAATCAATCTATAAATAAAAATTTGGGTGAGTTTATGATAAGCCAGCTTTTGAGGACCATGGCCTGTGGCCTTCCTTCCATAAGGAAGGTATATAACCGCTCTGGTTATATACCGTCAAAGAGAATCTATTGCATGTGATTGCAATGTCCCTTTTAAAATAGCCACGAGATTAGCCCTGCCAGAATGCCCTTCCAGAGCAACTATTGATGGACACAGCAGGGGAGCAGATCTGCTGTCTCGATGGGCGTGGCTGGTGTCAGGTCTGTTGTCTGGAGCTGGGTGGTCAAAGGATGACTGCAGCAATCAAATCCTAGCCTAAGGAGAAATGTTTATCCTTAAGGAAATGCCCATGAGTGGTAAGTTACATTCTTATATTAAGGGCATTTTCACTTCGCTTTGGGACATGGTAAAGCAGATACACAATGCAGGCGACAGGCCCTTTTGGAAAAACAAATTCAGGCCGAATTAGCTTTACTCCAAATGGCTTCTTCACATGTTCCAATATATCCTATTGCTTGCCATTTATATATCAAGCTCAGTATGTCTTTCAAACAGAAATCATTGAGAATAGCATGACGTAGTCACTTACTAACAGATGTCACTGTGGCAACAGAATATTAACAAGTGTCCTTCAAACATAACCATTCTCCCAAATACTGTATTTCACTGACTTAATCAAGAAGGGATTCTTCTCTCTTATACTGACAAATCTCCATTCTGAACTTAGCACTAGATGTAGCCAATTTTGAATAAAGACTTTTAACATCAAAGCCAGCAAATAGTTCTTGTTAAAGCAAATTCAAACTCGGGAACACATTCCTTTTCAGTCACCTCTAAATCCTCTCAAACTCAAGATAAGGTCCCGGTTTTGTGCAGATGGAGCAAGCTTCTCTTCCTCTTTTTCTATTCAGATAGTGCAGGGAAGAGCCCAAAGGGTCTCCTGGTGGAACACTAAGAGTTCTTTACATTAGAAATGCATGCAGTGTTCCTAGTTTCTTTTCCATACGCCAAGACCTGCTGACCTGCCCAGAGGAGCAAACTTCTGGGCTCCAACAGTAAATAAGACTGTGTGCAGTTTACCACAACAATGAACTACAAAGATGTATCAGGAAATATTTTGAACACCCACACCTAAGCTTTCAGTTTCCCTCTGTCTAATTCCAGGGCTACCTGGAGTGAATTCATTCTCCATCCTCATCCCTTTCGTGATCGTTTTTATTTCCTTGAATCAGCATGTTATAACATCTAAGAGTAATTTATCAAAATGCTCTCTTCAAAATAGCTAGCTGAAGTATAGGAGTTATAGAGGGTCAAGATTTTAAGATGAAAATGATGTACAGAGTAACTGTACTACCAAATAAAAAGAAAATGAATGAGAAAAATAAGAGACAGAGAAATAAATGAGAAGGAGAAGGAATATAATAGAGAGTAAAAGTCACAAAGTGAGAAAAAAGGTGAAAGAAGGTGTAGGAAAGAAAAAGAGTCAGGAGAAGCATGAGAAATGGCAAAAAGGGGCACGAGCAGAGGGAAGACACCAGGCTCAGAGCGAATGACAAGTCAACTGGCTTCTGAGCAGGGCTCAGGTCTAGAGTCACTGGGCTACATTTGAGAACTCCATTCAGGTCTAACATCCTGAGAATGACGACGCCTCATCCAAACTTGGACTTCACTGGTTACCAGCGCTCACCTCTCCCAGCACCTGCTGGAGCTTTGGGAACTGCCTCTCTCAGCTCTGGTACTGACAGAATCTCCACTAATTATTCATCAACTGAGATGGTTGTTTTGAAAGAATAACCCAGAGAGAGCTCTCTCAAGGATACATTTAAACCTGCCAACTTCTTCAATCACACTTCTGAAGAATTAAGAAACTAAAATTTTTTTTTTTAAATTACTGTGAAGCAAAGTAGGACAAAACTTTCCTGGAAAAACATTAAATGTTCCATCTTTTTCGAAGTTACCTCGCTAAAGTTCTGAGCATAATCTAAAATTCTGGGCTGCCCACAGTTCCAAATGTGTTTCAGAAATGATATCTTTATCATCACCAAGTAAGCCTGTACCTTATGAAACAAAATAAACTTGGATGAGTTTTATCTTGTACAGAGAGGTCAGCAATAAAAAGACTAGGATGTGACTCTCTGTTCTGAAGGAAAATAAATAAAATCACACCAAACTATACAAAATATGCCTCTAAAACAGAATGAAGTCGCCTCTAAAGAGTTTTACATTTTAAGTAATAATGCACTTATATAAAATTATACATCAGTTTGACTAAAATCTAGTCAACTTAATAGAGGAAGAACTCATTAAATTTCATGTAAATAGCATGACTTATCATTAGCTGCATAACAAATGGTAGATATTTTAATTCTAGCATACTATGCCCCTCCAAAAATGAAGGTGGGTTTAAACCTGTCATTTTCCTAAAAGGGGCCAACCGTATGGTCTGCTTATTTGATTATTTAATAGTATGGATCTTCTCCTCATTGCCAACGAAGGATGTCTACACACAGCCTTTAGCTTGCATAAGTAAGGGGAAATGCAGGCTGAGTTTACAAAAAGAAAAGTTCAAAATAAGGCATTATCATTAGGAGACGTGGTCAATGTGTTCAAGAATATTTTCTCCCTTGGTCAAGTGAGCAGCTGAAGAGAGAATGCTCTCAACCTCTTCCTTGGCCCCTTATAGAATTTGTGCATTACCTCAATTGAAGGTGTCCTAAAGTGTTTGAACTAAACTTGGAAATGAGTTGATGATACTGCATTTGCATTACATCACACAGAATCTCTTTCATTAGGCACCATTCAAAACACATTTTTGGGACATTAGAGGCCAGAAAACTTTTGCTTCTCTGAGAGACTGTTGCTTTTCATCTCCTAGACATGAGATGATCGAGAATTGTTCCCATTTCCCTTTCTACTTTAAACCTGAGCGATACATTTCCGACTACCTTTAAATACTGCAGGTCCTTCTGAAACACATTTCAGTGTACTGGCTTACTTCAGCTTCGTTGCTTTCTTCCATCCTAAACTCCTTTCAGTTTGATCTATTTTCCTTTGTAATCCTTTTGTATACCTAGATATTTAAAAGGTGCTTAAATTTGTATTGGAGAAAAGTTGGGTTACAATTCTTTCAGCCAGCATGTAAACTCAATTTTTGGGTTTCTACACAAAAAATTTCTGCCATGTTTCTACCAGCTCTCCTTCCATATGTTTTCCTCCAGGATTTCCTGTGACAAAATTGCCTTTCTAAAAGCCAATCCTCCTTTCACTCTCTTGGCCAGTCACATTTCCATAGAAAGATAAAGGACTGGATTTTCCAAAGATGCAACAAGAATGATCAAGTCCTGATTCACACCTAGACAGACTGTTCCTATTCTCCATGAGTTTTAAAACTCAAGTTAATTATCTCTTTGATTTTGTCTCAATCTCTCGAGAAACCTTGACACTGAGCCCCTAAACCGCACCACAGCCTGCTTCAGCAGACACAACACTCTCTCTCTAATGCTTGCATTCATGTGCTGAGTAGCGACTATATTTATTTGGATCTTATTCAACAAAGGATCTTCATAGATTCACTCACATACTTAAGTATATACTATGTGCCCAAAGGTCTTGAAATGTTGGGGGTCTGCAAGGAAGACAGATATGTATAAACAGATAAATTACACTACAGAGATAATTTGAATGAAAGAGATATGAATAAACTGCTGTGGGACTCCAGGAAAAGAATCACCACGGGTTGACCTACAACTAAGATATATAGCTATGTACTGGGGCTTTGAGGGAAAAAACGACCACTATGGGGGGTGGACAGGCTTTGTACCATCTAAATAAAGGAAAATGAAGGGAGAGAAGAGAAAGAGAACACCACATAAACGGAAAGGTTTTCTTCTTCTTCATGTTTCTGCCACCAAGTTTTGGAGCACACTGCTTGCTGATGTCATTTCTAGCCAGTCTTTTCATTCAGCCGGCTTCTATAGACTACAAAAATTCGATTGTAACAAGCTGGGCTCCTCTGTGCAGACAATGCCAACTATGTAGGGAGCCAGGAGGGGAGCAAAAGAGTCACAGGAATCTGCAGCCCTTCTGCAGTTCACTGGTGGGGAGGGGCACCGAGGCTTCACCTTGGCCTCCTCTCCAAGTTCACAGAAAGGAGAGTCGGTTCCTTCCTTGATATATGAACATGGAGGAAAACCTGTTTCACAGAAGGAGTTATGGAAAATTTAAAGTGAGAGCCATGAAAAAGGCAGAAGATTTAGCACCATGGATCTGAAGTAACTGCATATGTGAATTAACAACAAGTATAAAGAAGAGCTGAAGACAAAAGAAAGGCAAAAAACAAGTTCTCAATGTTCTAAGATGGAAGTGCAAGGCTTTCTTCTTCAAAAAGAAAAAAGTCATTGAACACTTTCCTTTAAAATAAAATTGAAAGTGGCCACATGTTGCAAATAATGTTTTTAACCATGATGTCACTACACAATAATGTGTAGCAATCAGTTGTTTAGTTCACTGCAAATAGTTCATTCCCTAATAATTATGTTATCAAAGTTTGAAATTGATATATATACACTTTAGAAAATAGAAGACTGTGTGCAAATTGGTCATTATTATTGACAATGTCACTCTTACAAGTGAAAGCTTCATTAGGACAGAGCAGGTAACGTGACCCTAGATTGCTAGAGTCATAGCAAGAAAACTTAAGAGAGTACCAACAGGACATTTGGACAAAACAATGCTATATGGCTGTTCGGTTTATAACAGATCAATTGGAGAAACACAGTCACTACATTAAATTATTTTCTACTTACCTTCATCACCCATTCCAAAAACACATATTTTAAAATGAGACAAGTTATTACATTAAAAAATACCAGCTCTGGCATTTTGAAAACTACATCCAATAATGAAGTAAAAACTGGGTTACAAACATCCTGGTATCAATTCCAACTACCATCTTTTACCAAACTAAAAGTCTCATTATCACTAATTCACTTGCAATCTAGTGCCCCTCCAATATACAAAATCAACAACTTAAAATATGTCCTATCTTTTTTTAAATTTCACTAAAATTTTAGGGGATAAAATAAATATGTCTCTTGGACAAGTTGAGAACGATGGAGACACTAGGAAAGGAAAAGAGGAAAATATTACCCTAATCAATGATGTAAAACACAAGGTATGAACAACTGTTAAAAGAATTCTCTATGAAATTGATCAATTTTACTATCTCTACACCTGGCTATTTCCTATCAGTAATTAGATACATAAGCAAATAGAATAGTGTATTTAATTGGATCAATTCTTTTACTTGTGTGCTTTCCCTTTTAAAACTACATATACTTTTATGTATTTGCTTTATTTTCAGGTGGTGTCACATTAGAACACCCTCATCTCTGAAGATCTTTGCATTAAGGAACTTTACCTTGGCCTTTGATCAACTGTACTCTGTGTTATGGTCAACTCAGAGCCCTACATGCACCAATGTTTCCTACATGATCTTTCCCGTGCGTTGTTCATGTCAGGGAGCATAGTCCACCAAGTGAACACTAAGCAATGTTTCAAAAGCATCATCTATTAAAAGGAGGACATGCAGGGTTGGTTTGGGCCCCCAATCAGTGCCTCAGTGCAAAGAAGAAAGAGATCACTGTATCCCCCAGATACTGGGATTAAAACAGGAGGTTATGAGCAAGAGGTTCCCTCTGTAGGCCTTTAAGCAGGGACCTGGAATAAAACTGCTGACACCGTGGACCATGGTTGGTTTTACAGGGAACTCACGAGGAAGATAAGGACATGAAATAATGATAATTATAATAACAGCAACAAACACTTCTACTGAGCCAAGGACTACACTCTGAATGTAAATTCTGTGCTTGAACATACATGAACCTAAAAATATCCCGATCTAGTAAATGTTGACCTTTTCACCATTTTATAGATGAAGAGACTGCATACAGTGGCAAGAAAACTCATCCAGGTTACAAAGCTGATAAATGGCAGAGACCAATCTCTGTGCTCTTATGTTATGCTCCTTAACTACAACACCAAGTTAAGTCTCTAATGAATATCTCCACTTGCAACTGCCAACACCATCGTCCTCGATCAATGAAGGTAGACGTGGGCAAGGCAGGGACCCAGGTGTGCGAGGCCGCCTGATCTCACATCTGGCACACCGGTTGCCAGGCTGCTTCCTCCTCTGATGGGGCCCAGCACACGCCCCAGGAGACTTGGCGGCCATCCCCAGGGCTATATCCTCTGGAAATTGTCCCCTTGGAAGGGGCCTGGCCCAGGTGGCAGGTTGGGCTGGTTGGCCAGGCTCCTTTGGAGAAAGCTGACGAGCCCTGCCATCCTTGTAGTCGCCATGGGCGTGACACCTCTGCCCTCAGGCAGAGTGCCTCACGTGTGCACTCCATCGTGGATTTCTCCCCAGAGCCATGGCCTGGTCACTAGGAAGGCCAGGCCCTCCCGACTCCAGAAAGGAGGCTTGGACCTGTCGCCAGAAGGGCTTGCCCAGTGCGACCACCGCTCCCTAGGCCTGCGGGCTCCTGGGGCCGCACTCACTGCTTTGCCATATGTCTGTCTCAGCCCTTCTGATTCCACAGAGCCTTTCCTCCACCTGGCTGCTGTGGAAAGTGCAGGTGTGGGGTTAGGCCATGGCTTTGTCTTTCGAGGTATAAATGAGCCCTGGGACAAAGCAGCTGGCCCAGGCAGAGCCTTGAGCTCGAACCCCAGTCTGCCTGGAGTCACCAGGGCCAGACCAACGCTTCCAAGGCAGTGAAGCTGCCTGCAAACTGAGATGAATTGGACGAGGGGAGGGAGACAACAGCTGAAGCCAAGTCAAGAAGGACGGTGTTTTTCAGCTGCAGCTGGTAGTCGCCCTAGGGACGCCCCAGCCGTTCAGAGCCTGGTGGGAGGGTGGGGCCTTCACTGAGGACCCCCACGGCCCGCCCTAGGCTCTGGCGGCCACGCATGCACCCTTGGCCTGAGGGGGTTGAACCCAAGCCCGCAGGGTTCCTGGAGCAGCCAGAGAAAGAAGGGCCCATGGGAGAAGTAGGAGAGGTGGGCAGGGCACCTCACCTTCCTCTCCTCAGTTCCCCAAGGCAGAGAGAGAGAGAGACAGAGAGAGAAATCCCTGACCTCTGAGTCACTGCCTCTACCACTGGCTGGTGCCAACTGACACGCCATCCCACTTCCACCTGCTGCCTCCACGCCTGCCCCGTGGCCAGCCCCACCACACAGAGGTTGGTTCCTGGTCACCTCCTTGCTGTCCCTTCCAGACCTGATCCCAGTGCAGGGGAAATGGTTCAGACATGACTTTACATGTTCCTCTCCATGAAAATTGTCTTTTTCCCCTCTCACATCCCACATGCCTACCCCTGACATCCTCCTTTGTCATTAGCTCATGAGAGGACACAAGATGAGAATCTCTGCCATTGTGTGGAGAGACATTTTTTCCCGGGTTCCTCCCATGTACACACCTTCTTCATCTCAGTATGATTTTCTCTAATGAACCTATCTTGTTAAGGATTTGGCCAGCCATAAGAACCTAAAGGGAAAGGGCGGAGGGGGATTCTCTCTCTGCCCCAGACAGCCTCGAGCTGGGTCGGTCCCTCAGACCTTGCCAGGGGCAGCCCATCCCCTGAAGCCCTCTCCTGGGCCATCCCAGGGCAAGCCCAATGCCAGCCCCACCCCACCCGCCACTGCCACGACCATCATCCTCCCTTGGGAGCCCTGCGTAGGACAGGGACCCGGGTGTGGGAGGCCACCAGATCTCAGGTCTGGCACACCACTTGCCAGGCTGCTTCTTCCTCTGATGGGGTCCAGCACTCGCCCAAGGAGACTTGGCGGCCGTCCCTAAGGCTTTGTCCTCCAGAACTTGTCCCTTTGGAAGGAGCATGTGCCAGGTGGCATGTTCGGCTGGTTGGCCAGCCTCCTTTGGAGAAAGCAGGTGAGCCGAGCCAGCCATCCCGTTGCCCTCTGCATGGCTCCTCTGCACTCAGGAAGAAGGCCTCACACGTGCCCTCCTTCATGCTTTTCTCCGCAAAGCCATTTCCTGGGCTACTATTAGTGTTACGTTAGTGTTATGGTTGGTTTCCGGTTACTGTCAGTGTTAGGGTTAGGTTTAGTTTTCGGATTACTGTTACCTTTATATTTAGGTATATGTTTAGGGTTACGGTTAGGTTTATGGTTCTGTTAGGGATAGGCTTATGATTCGAGTTAATGGTATGTTTGAGTTTACGTTAGGGTTAGGGTTAGGGTTGAGTTTAGGATTAGGGTTGATTGCCAGGTTTCGGTTAGATTTCAGGTTAGGGTTAGGGTTCAGTTAGCATAGGGTTATGATCTGGTTAGTGTAAGGGTTAGGGTTTCTGTTACTGTTGGGGTTAGGGTTATGGTTAGTGTTAGGGTCATGGTTCTGGTTAGGGTTAGGGTTTGGGTTTGGTAAAGGTTTGTTTTATGTGTAGGGTTAGAGTTAGAGTTTAGGGTTAGGTTTAGGGCTAGGGTCAGTGGTCAGGTTCAGTTTAGTGTTGGGTTTAGTGTTAGGGTTCGAGTTAGTTTTAGGGTTAGGGTTAGCTGTAGTGTTAGTGTTAGTTTTCGGGTTAGTGTCAGGGTTAGGGTTTGGTTTTCATATTGGTTTAGGCTTAGGGTTGTGGTTGGGTTAGGCATCGGGTTAGTGTTAGGGTTCGGGTTCGGGTTCTTGTTAGGGTTTGGATTCAGGTTAGCATTTGGGTTAGTGTTAGGCTTAGGGTTAGGCTGAGGTTTAGGGTTAGTATTCGGATTAGGGTTATGATTAGGTTTCGGGTTCCAAAAAGGCTTCGCTTTAGCATTAGGTTTCTTGTTAGGGCTAGGGTTAGGGTTAGGGTTGGGTTCGGGTTATGGTTAAGGTTAGGTTTACCTTTTGATTTCCGATTAGGGTTATGGTTAGCATTAGGGTTTGATTGAGGTCTAGGGTTAGGGTTAGGGTTAGGGTTAGGTTTAGCGTTGGGTTTGGATTAGGGTTAGGGCTAGCATTAGGGTTAGAAATATGGTTAGACTTCAGTTTAAGGTTAGGGTTAGCAATAGAGTTCGGGTTCGGGTAATGTTTTGTTTTAATGTTAGGTCTAGTGTTCGAGTTAGGGTTAGGCTTAGGGTTTGACTCGGGCTAAGATTAGGTTTAGGGTTAGGGTTACAGTTCGGGCTAGGATTGCTGATAGGGTTAGGGTTAATGTTCATGTTAAGTTTAGGTTGATGTTTAAGGTCAAGGTTGTTTTTGGGTTAGGGTCGAGTTAAGATTAGGGTTAGTGTTCGGGTTCGGGTTAAGTTTAGGGTTAGGGCTAGGGTTAGAATTAGTGTTGAGATTAGGGTTAGGATTAGGTTTCAGGTTCAGGTTAGGGTTAGGATTAGTGGTAGGGTTCATGTTAGGTTTATGGCTAGGCTTCAAGTTAGGGTTGGTTTCGGGTTAGGATTAGGGTTAGGGTTCGGTTGAGCATTAGGGTTATTGTTAGGGTTAGGTTTTGGATCAGAATTATGTTTAGGACTAGGTTTAGGATTCGGGTTTGGTTTAGGTTTTGGGTTAGGGTTCAGTTTAGGGTTAAGTTTAGGGTGCAGCTTAGTTTTAGGGTTAGTGTTCTGGTCAGGATTAGGGTTAGGGTTAAGGTTAGGGTTAGGTATGTGTTATGGTTAACGTTAGGTTTCACGTTAGCGTAAAGTTTAGGGTTAGAATTAGGGTTAAGTCTAGGGTTAGGGTTATGATTGTGTTGGGTTAGAGTTAGCATTAGGGTTAGGGTTCGGGTTCGGCTTCGGGTAATGGTTACTGCTAGGGTTTGGGTTATGGTTAGGCTTAGGGTTAGGGCTCGGTTTCGGGTTACGGTTCCGTTGGGTATGGTTAGGGTTAGAGTTCTGGTTAGGGTTATTGTTAGGATTATTGTGAGGTTCAAGGCTAGTGTTAGGGTTAGGGATACTGCTAGGGTTATGGTTAGGATTAGTGCTAGGTTTCAGGTTAGTGTTAGGCTTCGGGTTGGTGTTAGCGCTAAGGTTATGGGTCGGGTTAGTGTTAGGGTTAGGGTACGGGCACTGGTTTTATTTAGGTTTAGGGTTAGTGTTAGGGTTTATGGTTAGGATTAGAGTTAGGGTTCTGTTAGGTTTAGGGTTTGGTTTAGGATTCCTGATAGGGTTCGTGATTGGGTTAGTGTTAGGGTTTGTGTTCGGGTTAGGGTTAGCTTCGGGTTATGGTTTGTGTTAGGGTTTGAGTTAGTGTTACGTTTTGTGGGGTAGGTTAGTTTTAGGCTTAGGTTAGTGTTTGGGTCAGGGCTAGGTTTAGGGTTCGAATTTAAGTTAGGTTTTGGGTTAGGGTTAAGGTTAGTGTTATGGTCCAGGTTAGGATTAAGGGTAGTGTTAAGGTTAAGGTTTGGGTTAGTGTTAGGGTTAGAATTAGCATTTGGGTTCGAGTTCGTGTTCTGCTTATGTTTAGGGTTAAGGTCAGGGTTAAATTTAAGGTTCAAGTTATGCTTAGTGCTAGTTTTTGGGAAAGGGCCGGGTTAGGGTAACTGTTAGAGTTAGGGTTCAGGTTAGGCTTAATGTCAGGGCTAGGGTTAGGGTTAGGGTTCAGATTAGAGTTAAGGTTCACATTAGAGTTAGGGTTTGGGTTAGTGTTGGGGTTAGAATTAGCATTTGGGTTCGGGTTCGTGTTCTGCTTATGTTTAGGGTTAATATCAGGGTTAAATTTAAGGTTCAGGTTATGCTTAGTGCTAGTTTTCGGGAAAGGGTCGGGTTAGGGTAACTGTTAAAGTTAGGGTTCAGGTTAGGCTTAATGTCAGGACTAGGGTTAGGGTTAGGGTTCAGATTAGAGTTAAGGTTCACATTAGAGTTAGGGTTTGGTTTCGAGTTAGGGTTAGGGTTATTGTTAGAGTAGCGGTTATTGTTAAGGTTCTGGTTAGGATTCAAATTAGGCTTTATATTAGGGCTCAGGTTAGGGTTCATTTTATGGTTAGTGTTAGGTTTTGGGTTAGGGTTAGAGTTAAGGTGACTGTTAGAGTTAGGGCAAGTGTGAGGGTTCGATTTCAGATTAGGGTTATGGTTAAGTGTAGGATTAGAGTTAGTGTTAAGATTGGGTTTATGGCTCCAGTTCGGTTTCCGGAGTCGGGTTAAGTTTAAGGTAGGGTTAGGCTTTGGGTTACTTTTAGGGTTAGGGTTCGTTTTAGGATTAGGGTTAGTGTTAGGCTTAGCTTTACGGTTCGGTTTCAGGTTCAGGTGAGGTTTAGCGATAGGGTGGGGTTATGCTTTAGGTTACAGTTACGATTTGACTCTAGTTAGGGTTTAGGTTAGGGTTAGGCTTAGAGTTAGAGTTCACGTTAGGGTTAGTGTTCGGGTTAGTCGTTGGTTGTGTTAGAGTTATGGTTTGGTTTAGGTTTAGGGTTAGTTTTAGGGTTAGGGTAAGAGTTCGAGTTAGGGTAAGGTTAAGGCTAGGGTTCGGGTTCGGGTTAGTATTTGGGTTCTGGTTCGGTTTACGGTTGGAGTTCAGGTTAGGGTTAGGGTTAGGGTTATGGTGTGGGTTAGTGTTGTGGTTCAGGTTCGGGTTAGGGTAAGTGTTCAGGTTCAGGTTAGATTTAAGGTTCCTCTTCGGGTCAGAGATACAGTTCTGGTTAGGGTTTGGGTTAGGATTAGGGTGCAATTAGTGTCAGGGTTGGGGTTTGGTTTAGGGTTAGTGATAGTTTTAGTGTTATGGTTAGGTTTAGGGCCATTGCTAGTGTTAGTGCTAAGGTTTGCATTAGGTCTAGGGCTTGGTGAACGTTTACAATTCATTCTAGAGCCAGGGTTAGGCTCAGATCTAGGACTGGTTTAGGGTTAGGTCCATGTCAAGGAGAATGCTTGGTGTTAGTTAGGATTAAGGTTATTGTTGGTTAGGGCTAAGGTTAGGGTTGGGGTTAGTGTAAGGGTTAGGGCCATTGCTAGGGTTAATGCTAGGGTTAGGGTTATGAGTAAAGCTTGGTCAATTGTTAAGGTTTGGGCTAGAGCTAGTGTTAGCATCAGGTCTAGGACTAGGTGAGGGTTAGGGTCAGGCTTAAGGTTGGACTTAGGGTGAAGGTTACCATTGGGGTTAAGGTTAGTGTTGCTTAGTGTTATGGTTAGAGTTAGTGTTAGGGCTAGGGCTGGGTTATATTTGGGTTAGTGCTCGGATTAGTGTTATGGTTATTCTTAGAGTTAGGGGAGGGTGTTTGAGTTTCGGTTAATGTTAGGTTTAGCGGTAGGGGTAGGATTAGGAATAGGGCTAGGGTTAGTGTTAGAACTGGTTTAGGGCTACAGCAAGAGCTAGTGTTAGGGTTAGGGTTACATTACGTGTAGGGTTAGGGTGAGGGTTAGGGGTAGGGGTAGTGTTAGGCGTAGTGTTATGGCAAGAGTTATCATTAGGGCTGGGCTTAGGGCTAATTTTAGTTATTATATTTAGGGTTAGGTTTCCTTTTAGGTATATAACTAGATTTATTTTTATGGTTAGGGTCAGTGCTGGTTTTGAGGTTAGGGCTAGGGGTGTGATTAGGTTTAGGTCTGATGGTAGTGTTGGGTGTGCCTTAGGGTTGGGACAGTGGAAAGTGTAGGAGTAGATGTAGAGTTTTGGTTTGGGTTAAGACTAGGGTTAGCGTTAGGGTTATGCTAGTGTTAGGGTTACTGTTAGGGCTAGGGCTAGGACTAGGTTTAAAGATAGGGTTACAGTTGGCATAGGGTTACAGTTACAGTGAGTGTTAAGGGTAGGCATATGATTAGGGTTAGGGCTAGGGCTCGTTTTAGGATTTGGAGTGGGTTTAGAGTTACAACTAAAGTTGTGTTAGGGTTCATGATACAAACCCCAACCCTATTCCTAAAACTAATGCTAACATTAATCCGAACGTGAAGCCTAATTCTCACCTTAGCCCTAACACTAACCCTAACCCTAACCGTAGCCCTAGACATAACCTTATGCTTTACCCTAACCCTAAAGCTAACCCAACATTTACCCAGACACTAAACTTATGCCTACCATTAACCCTATACCTGACCTTTACCACAACACAACTCCAACCCAAACACTAACATTAACCCTAACAACAATCCAAGAATTAGCACTAAGCCTAAGCCTATCCCTATCCCTCACACTAACCCTAGTCCTAGCCTTAACCCTAACCCTGGCACTAACTCTAGCGCTAACCTTAACCCTACTGTAACCCTACCCCTACCCCTTGCCCAACCCAACCTACCCCTGAAACTAATCCTAGCCCTAGCCCTAAAACCCAGACCTTACACTAGCCATAACCTAAACTCTATGTCTAAACCTAACCCTTGCCCAAACCTTAACCGTAACACTAACACTATGCTAACTCTAGTACACTAACTCTAAACACTAAGACTAACACACACCTTAACTCTAACCTTAACAATAACCGTAACACTAATACAACCCTAGCCCTAAACCTAACCCTAACCCTATCTCTATCCCTAATCTTAAATCCAAGTCTAACGCAACCTTAACTCCAACCCTACCCCTCCTTCTCTCCATAAAACTAACTCTAACCGTAAGCAAAAACTAACTCTAACCCTATCCTTAACCCTGGGAACATGTTTGTATAGCACAGGGAATCCAGAGTAGAGCTGAGCCAAATCACGTCTAGCACCCATTCCTGGAAATAACATCATACCCCATCTCCTTTCCTTCCAGCTAGTAAGGATCACAAAATACTTAAACAACATTTGGCACAAATTGCTGTTTGGAATCCTAAACCAAACCAGTACACAAACCCTAGTCCGAACCCCAAGCCTAGCCTTAACCTTAACAATAACCTGAACCCGAACCCTAAATATAACCGTAAACCGAACGCAAACTTAATCCAAACCCTACCCCCCTTCTCTCCATAAACTAACTCTAACCCAAACCAAAACCTAACTCTAAGCCTATCCTTAACCCTAACACTAATCCTAGCCCTACCTCTACACCTCTACACCTACCCAAACCCTAACCCTAACCATAATCCAATCCGAAGCCTAAGCCTACCACTACCCCTAACACTAGGGGTATAACACTAATCATATGCAGAACCCTAATGCTAGCACAAACACTAATATTAAACATAACACTAAATCTAGACATCACCCACCCCTAAATTTACCTCTAACTTTAAACCTAAACTTAACTTTAACTGTGCACTTATCCCTAGCACTACCCTTAACCCAAACACTAAGCCTACCCCTAACCCTAATCATAACCCTAATCTTACCCATGGCCTTAAAATAACG
This sequence comes from Diceros bicornis minor, assembly GCF_020826845.1. Lineage (NCBI taxonomy): Eukaryota > Metazoa > Chordata > Mammalia > Perissodactyla > Rhinocerotidae > Diceros > Diceros bicornis. Next base: position 6,457,180 of record NW_026690866.1, read on the forward strand.
CTTACCCTAGACCTAATGCTAGCCCTAACCCTAATCCTGGCTCTTGCCATAGACCTAACCCTAACTCTAACCCTAACCCTAAACCTGACACTAACCCTAGCCCTACCCGAGCCCAAACCTTAACCCTAGCCCTAAGCCAACACTTACTACTACCCTAGATCCTAGTCATAGACCTAAACCTAACCCTAACACTAACCCTTACTCTAACCCAACCGTAACTCTAACCCTAAGCCTAACCCTAATCCTAGACAGAGTCCTAACACAAACACTTGCCCTAACCCTAACCCTTTTCCTAAACCTAAGCCAAACCCAAACCCTAAACATAATGGTAACCCTAACACTAAACTTACTCTTATACATAACCCTCATCCTAATATCAGCCCTAAACCTAACCCAATTGCTAAGCCTAACACTAGCCTTAACCAAATGCTAGCCCTACACATAACACTAACTCTAAAGCTAGCACTAACCATAACCTAAACCTTAGCACTAGACCTAACCTTACAACTTACCATAACACTCCACACAAGCCTTAACCCTAACACAAATCCAAGCCCCAGACCTGACCCTAAACTTAGCCTCAGACATGACCATGTCCCTAAGACTAACCCTAGCTCTAGCCCTAACTCTAGCCCTAACCATAACTATAGACCTAGGCCTAGCCCTAATGATAACCCTTGCCCTTTCCATAGCCCTGGCACTAACGCTAACTCTAACACTAGCACTATCACTAAACTTAGTACTAACACTAAGGCTAATATTTACCATAGCCCTAAACCTAACCCTAACCCTAGTCCTAACCCTAACCCTAAGCCTAGACATAAGCCTAGACCTAACCCTAACCCTAGCCTTAAAACAAACAGTAAGCTTAACTATAACTCTAACGTAGCAATAACCTTAGCCATAGATCCAAAACTACGCCTAAACCAAATCCTTATGCTAACCCACACTAACCAGAGTACTAAACCTATCCATAAATCTAGGCCTATTATTAGCCCTAACCCTAACCCTTGCCCTAACCTGAACTCTAGCTCTAACGCTAACTCTAACACTAAACCTACACCTAACTCTCACCATAACCCTAAACATAACCCAACACAAGACCTAAGTCTAAACTTAGCCCTAGGCATAACTCTAACCCTAACCTTAACTCAAACTCTAACACCAACCCTAACCATTTCCCGCTTCCCCACCCCAAGGTCAAACACTAACAGAACACCTACCCTTAATACTAACCCCACCTAGACCTAACCCAACACTAACCCTACCTCTACCCTTAACACTAATCCAAACCTAACTCTTACTCTAACTCGAACCTTAATTCTCACACTAGCTCTAGGCTTAACCTTATCTTTAACTTTAAGCCTAAGGCAAGCCTAACCTTAACACTAGCCCTAGCCCTACCCCCTCCCCTAAACCTAAACCTAACCAAACGCCTACCCCTACACCTAACCCTAACTCTAACAGCAAGCATAACCCAACCTTCATCCTAACCCTACCACTAATTTTAACCCGAGTTCTAATCCTAACCCTAGCCCTAGTTCTAACACTAACCATAACACTACTCATAACCCTAAACCTAGTTCTGTCCCTAGCCCTAACCTTAAACATTACACGAACCCTAACCCTAACCCAAAACCTAACGCTCACCCTAACCCTAGTCCAACCCCACCCCTATCCTTACGCCTATCTCTAACCTTAAAACTTATGCTAAGTGTAACCATACACTTATACGTAACCCTAACCCTAACCCTAACCCTATAGCTGTGACTAAACCTAAACAAATGCCTAGCCCTAAACCTAACCATAGCCATAAACCTATAACTAACAGTAAACATAGCCCTGACTCTCGCCATAGCCATAAACCTAACCCTACCCCTAACCATAGCCCTTACCCTAAACCTAAATCTACTTCTAACCATAACCCTAACTCTAACCTTGACCCAAGCCTTGAACTAAACCTAGCCCTTAACCCAGCCCCAATCCTAACCCTAATCCTTCTCCTCACCTGACCCCTAACACTATCCCTAACCTTAACACTAACCCTAATATTAGCCATACTCCTAACACAAGCCTCAGCCCTAGACCTAACGCTAACTGTAACCCTAACCCTAAAACTGGGCCTAACACTTAGCCCAACCTAGAACACTAACACTAAACGCAGCCCTATGTCTAGTCTTAAATCTGACACTAACACTTACAGTAAAACTGAACCTAACCCTGGTCCAAGCCCTAGACAAAGCCCTAGCCATAAACTTAACCCTAGCCCTAACTCTACGCCTCACCCTAATGTTAACCCTAATGCAATTCACACAGCTAACCATATCACTACCCCATAGCCTTAACTGTAACCCTATCCCTATCCCTAAAACACTCCTTACCCAGACCCTAAGACTTAAGGTAACATGAACCCTAACCCTAACCCAACCCTAAACCCAACCCTAACTGAAACCCTAAACCTAAACTTAAGCCTAAACATAACCCAATCCTTAGTGATAACACTAACACTAATCTTGAGCATAATCATAAAATTAAACCTACTCCTACACCTCATCCTAACTCTTTGTCTAACTGTAACCATAACCCTAAATTTTAGACAACCCCTACCCATAAGTCTAACCCTAACTCTAACACTAATGCTAACCCTAACCCTACGCCTACCATTAATACTACCCTGAAAACTAACATTAATTTTTTAATGCAACCACAAACCTAACCCCAATACTAGTCCTAGACTTAACCCTAACACAAACCCTTCCCTTAAGCCTAGCAATAACCCTAACACTAACCCTAGCCCTAACCCTAAAACCAGCCCTAGACCCAGCAGTAAACCTAACCCTAAATCTAAGACAAACCCAAACCCTAACCCTAATTGTACCCCAGACCTACTCCTAACCATAACCTACTCTTAACCCTAACCATGGTTCTAGACCCTAATGCCAACTCTAACACTAGCCGTAAACCTAGACCTAACCCTAACCCTAAAACTAACACTAACCCAATCCCTACAACTACCACTGACCTTAACCCTAACACTAACCCTAAACCTATCCCTACACCTACTCCTCCCCTAACCATAACCCTAACCGAAACCCTACCCCCTCCATAACCTTAGGGCAAACTCGAATGCAACCCTAACCCAACCCTACCACTAACCATAAAACTAACCCTAAACCAAACCCAAAATTAACCCCAACTCCATCTCTAATATTAACAGTATTACTAGCATTAGCCATAATCATAACCTTAACCCTACACCTAACCCTAACCCTAGCCCTAGCCCTAACCTTATCCCTAACACTAACCCTAACACTATCCTTACACGTAATGCTCTGCTAAACCTAACCTTAAGCCAACCCTAACCCCAGTCCTAACACTAACACAAACCCTAACCCTAAGCCAAACTCTACCCCTACACCTTCTCCTCCCCTAATCATAATCCAAACCCTACCCCATCCTTAAGCTTAAACCTAACCCTAACACTACCGTTAACCATAAAACTAACATTAACCCTGTACCAAACCTAACCTTAGCCCTAAACCTTACCCTAACACTAATCCAAGTCCTGCACATAACCTTCCATTAACTCTAAACCTAACCCTAATCCAAACCGACCAATAACCCCACCCATACGCCTATCCCTACTTCTAAACCAAATGTTAACTCTAATCCAGCTCTACCCCTAACCCTACCCCTAACGCTAACCCTAACCCATTTGTACTCCAACCTTAATCCTAGCATTAGCCCTAAACATAAAATCAACAACAGCCTTAGCCTTAACCCTGAACTAGCACTAACCCTAGCCCTAAACCTAACACTAAACCTAGCACTAACCATAGTCCTACACTAACCATTGCACTAACAGTCCATCACCACCCTGAGCCCTAACTCTCACCCTAACCCAGACCCAACCCAACCTCAACCCTAACCCTAACCCTAACCCTAACATTAATTCTAGCCCTAGACCTAACACTAACCCAAGCACTATCGCTCACAGTAACCATAACCCTAGCCGTAACCCTGACCCTAGCACTAACCCCATCTGTAATCTTAACGTTAACCATTGCCCTAGACCTAACACTAACCCAGCCCTACACATAAAATTAATCATAGTCTTAGCCTTAACTGTAAACCCAAGCCTAGACCTAGCCCTAAATCTAGACCTAGCCCCAAACCTAGCCCTGGCCCTAACCTTAACCCTAACATTAACACTATCCATAATCCTAGTACAAACACTAATGCTAACCCAGAACCTAACCATAACACTAAAAAGCCATCCTCATTCCCCACTAAAAACCCATCCCCATACCCTTAACACTAACACTACCCTTAAGCCTAAGCCTAGCTCTAACCGTGACCCTACACTACACCTAACCCTAAACCAAAACCTTACCCAGCATAACTCCTAATTGTACCTTAATTCTAACCCTAGCCCTACCCTAACGCTAGTGCTAAACCTAACACTGGCCCAAATTCTATCCCTAGCCCGGGCCCTACTTTTAAGCCTAACACTAGTCTAAACCCTAGGACAAACCCTAACACTACCCTACGTCAAACTCTGCCATTACACTTGACTCTAACCCTACCCATTACCCTAACCCTAACCCTCAACGCTAGCCTTAACCCAACACAAATTCTAGCCCTAGATCTGACACTAAACTTAGCCCTAGCCCTAGCCATAACTCTAAACCTAACACTAACCCTAGCTCTAACCCTAACCCTAACCCTAATCATAAATCTAGAACTAGTCCTAGCACTAATGCTAACCCTAACCCTGTCCATAGCACTGGTTCTAAGCATAACTCTAACACTAGCCCTATCACTAACCCTAACCCAAAAACTACCCATAAACCTAACCATAAACCATCTCTAAGCCCAACCCTACCCATTCCCCTAAGCCTAACATTAATCCTAACTCTAACTCAGTTCTACGCTAACCCTGACCCTAACACTTATCCCAGTCTGAGCCACAACCCTAACCTTAGTTTGACCCCTAACACTAACCATAACTCTATCCCTAAAAAAACCGAGCCACAGCAATTGCCCTAGCCCTACCCCTAAACTAAACTTACCTCTAACAATAACTCTACCACTAAAAGTAAACCTAACCCTAGCTCTAGGACTAACCCTAAACATAAAACTTATCCTAACTCTAACTCTAGCTCTAGGCCTAACCCTAACCCTAGCCTAGAGGTAAACCTAACGCTAACTCTAACAGTCACCAAACGCTAATCGTAACCCAACAGTCACCCTAACCCTAATGTTAACACTGCCCTAATCCTAGAACTAACCCCAATGCCAACACTAGCCCATGTCCAAACCCTAACCCTAACCCTAACCCTAGTCCTAATCCTACTCCTAACCATGACACAAGCCCTACACCTGACACTAACCCAAAGCCTATACCAAACCCAAACCCTAACCTTAAACATAACCCTAACCTCCCACTAACCCTAGCTGTAGCCCTAAAATTGCCCCTATCCATAATTCTAACCATAACACTAATCCTAGACCTACTCTTAACCCTACTCCTAATGCTAGGCTCAACCTTAGCCCGGAGCATAATCCTAGCTCTAACCCTAACTGTAGCCCTAAGACTAAATCTCATGCTACCACCAGCCCTAACACTCACCATAACGCTAACCCTAACCCAACTCTCACCCTACCCCTAAGTCTACCACTCCTCTAACCCTAACCCTAACCCACTCTTAGAACTATACTATCCCTAACCATAACCTAACCCTTACCCTACCCCTAACCTTAACTGAAAACCTAAACAATCCCTAACCATAACCATAACACTAATCCTAACCCTAACCTTTATCCTAAGCATAGCCCTAGCCCTAACACTATCCCTAACTTAGCCGTAATCCTAACGATAGCCCTAGCTCTAGCTCTTGTCTTAACCCTAGCTCAAAAATAACCGTAACCCTACCATAATCCGAACCCAGCCCTAAACCTAAACCGAAGACCAGCCCTAGCCTTAACTCTAACTGTAGCACTAACTCTAGACCTAGCCCTAACTGTAGCTATAAACCTAACCCAAACGCAAAGCTTAAACCTAACACTAATCCTAGGCCTAAACCTAGCCCTAACCCTAAACCTAGTCCTAACACTATCCTAACGCTAGACCTCCCCATAAATCTAACACTAAATCTAAACCTAACACAACCATAAACCTAACCATAAACATAGACCTCACTCTAACTATAGCCCTAACCCTAACCCTACCCTAAACCTAGCTGTAACTCTAACCCTACACCTAAACGTAAAACTAAACCTAGTTCTGGCAATAACCCTAAACCTAACCCTGACCCTAAACCAAGCCATAGACCTAGGGCTAACCCAAACGTTAGAGGGAGACCTGACCCTAACCCGAGACATACCATTAATCATAACTGTAACGGTAACCATGAACCTAATCCTAACCCTAGAAATAGGCCTAACTTTACCCTAGCCATAGACCTGACCCTAACCACAACCCTAACCCTAACCCTAACCCTAACCCTAACCCTAACCCTAACCCAACAGTAGCACTAACCCTAGTGCTAACCATGACCTAATCCTAGCCCTAGCCCTAACCCCAAGACAAGCCCTCGTCCTAACCCTAACCCTAACCACGGACATAAATCTAGTTCTAAACCTAAGCCTAACCCTAAACATAGCCTTAACCCTAGCCCTTAACCTAACCCTAAGCTTAGCCCTAACCCATACTCTAACCCTAACCGTAACCCTAGACCTAGCCCTAGAACTAACATTAACCCTAGCCATATCCTTAGCCCTGGTGCTAACCCTAACCTTACCCCTAACCCTATGCCTAACACTAACGCTAACCCTAACCCTAAGCCTCACTCTAGCCCTAATCATAGCCCTAACCCTAGCCATAGCCCTAACCTTAATGCTAACACTATCAGTAGCCCTATCCCAAACCCTAACCCTGCCCCAACCATAACCGTAACTCAAACCCAACTCTAACCTTACCCCTAACTCTACCGCTACTCCTACCCGTCACCTTAAGGCTTATGCTAATTTATTGTTCCCACAAAGCCATAGTAGATAGATGTATGTCATATCTGCACATCCTTCTAGTTGCTATATGTGGGACGTGGCCTCAGCATGGCCGGACAAGTGGTGCATTGGTGTGCACCCAGGATCCAAACCCAGGCCGCCAGCAGCAAAGCCCGTGCACTTAACCCCTAAGACAAGGGGGCGGCCCCACACTTACCCTAAATATAAAGCTAACCTTACACATAACCGTAAAGTTAACCCTGACTCTACCCATAACCCAAACTCTAGCTCACGCAACATTAAACTTAACACTAACCCTAATCCTAGACATAGCCATAAGCCTAAAACCAGCCTCAGCCCTAACACTAACCAGCATCCTAGCACTAACCCTAGCCCTAAGACTAACTATAGCCATAAACCTAACTGAACTATAACCCTAAATCTAACCTTAGCTCTAACCCTAGACCTAAACCTAAGCCTTTCCCAAAACCTAATCCTAACGCTAACCATACACCTGACACTCACCTAAACACTAAACCTACCCCAAGCATAACCCTAACACTAACCCTAACACTAGCCCTAAGTCTAGCACTAAGACTAACCAGAACTCTGTTCCTAACCCAACCCCAAGCCCTAACAGTGACCCTAACCACAACCACAACCAAAATCACTACCCATACCCTAAACCTAAGCCTAACCCAACCCTAATCCTAAACATAGCTCTATGCCAAACACTAACATTAAGCATAATGCTAACCTTAACACTTGCCCTAGACCTAATCCTAAGCCAGTCCTAGACTGGACCCTTACACTAGCCCTAAGCCTAACCCTAACCCTAACCACAGACCTATCCCTAGCCTTAAGTCTAACCCCAGTCCTAACCCGAGCCCTGGCCCTAACCCTAACTCTAACACTAATCTTATCCCTAACCATAGCCACAACACTAATGCTAATCCTAACACTAACCATGACCCTAAACCGATCTCTCCCATTCCCAATCAATAACTCAAACCTTAACACTAGACCTAACAGTACCCTTGCCACTAAGTCTAACACGAACCATGACCATAAACTGAACTATAATCTTAGCCATAGCCCTAACCATAATGCTAGACCTAGACCTAACTCTAACCCTAATCCTAGCCCTAATCTTAACCATGGCAGTAACCCTAATGCTCAATATAGCCCTAGCCTTAACGTTAACACTAAAAAGAACTGTAGCTCAAAGCCAACACCTACCACTATGTGTAACCCTAACCCTAAGCGGGGTATTAATCCTAACGCTAACCCAAATCTTATCCATAAACCTAACCCTAACCCTAGCCCTAGCGCTATCACTAACATAACCTTAAAACTAACACTAATCCTTACCCTAATCTGTAACCTAACCCTAACCATAGCACAGACTTAATCCTAATCCTAACCTTAACCTTCACTCTAACACTAAAACTGACTCTAACCCCTAAGCCTCACCCTAAACCTCACCAAACCAGAACCCAAAAACCAACCCAAACCCTTACCTGAACACAAACCCGAACCTGAACACTAACCTTGACACCAACACTAGGACTAAGCCTAAACATAAACTTTAACCTTAACCATAGCCCTAACCCTAACTCTAACCCTAGCCCTAATGCTAGCCTTAGACCTAAACCTAGACCTAGCCCTAACCATAACTGTAACCCTAAGGCCACTCTAGCCATAACACTAGGCCTAGCCTTAGCTTTAGACCTAACACTAGCCCTAGACTAACCCTAACTCTAAGTCTAGAACTAACAGTAGTCCTAGCCCTAAACCTAGCGCTAAACCTAATCCTAATCCTAGCCCTAGATATAACTCCAGCCATAACACTAACCCTAAGAGTAACACTAAACCTAACCATAACACTAAACGTAGCCATAAGCCTAGCCCTAGCAGTAATCATAACCCTAACCTTAACCCTCATAGTAACCCTAGCCCTAACCCTAATACTAACCCTGGCCCTAAACCTAACCCTAAACCTAACCCTAAACCTAACCCTAATCATAGCCCTAACCCACACCCTAGCCCTATCCGTAACCCTGGCAATAACCCTAAACCTAGCCCTCACCCAAGCCTTAGCCCTAAACCTAAACATAGCCCTAGACCTAACACTACCCGCAAGCCTAACCCTAACCCTAACCCTAATACTAACCCTGACCCTAATCCTAACCCTAATCATAGACCTAACCCACACCCTAGCCCTATCCGTAACCCTGGCAATAACCCTAAACCTAGCCCTCACCCTAGCCTTAGCCGTAAACCTAAACATAGCCCTAGACCTAACCCTACCAGCAAGCCTAACCCTAAACCTAGCACTAGCCATAAACCTAATGCTAAACCTAACCCTAGACTTAACCCCAGCCCTAGCCCTAACCCTAAACCCTAGCCCTATCCCTAACCGTATCCCTAACCAAAACTCTAAAGCTAATGCTAACACTAACCCTAACCCACACACAATTGGTTTTATTTCAATATATGTGAAACTTGTCGCACACAATATGTGTGATGTCATACATAAAAATGTGAATTGTGTCACAAAAAAGGTGAATGGTGTCACAGATATCAATGGGTGTGTTTTCACACACAAATGTGAGCCTTGTTACACATACACCATTGGTGTGATGTCACACACACATTGAGTGATGTCAGACACACAATGTGTGTGAAGGCACACAGCAAAGTGGTGAAGTCACAGACAATGGGGGTGGTGTTTCTCATGAAAATGAGTGTGAATTCACATATAATGAGAGTTACACAATACACACATGTGGGATTTAAGTCAGAGTAAAATGTGAGAGATTTCACAGACACCTGGGTGTTATTTCATACATAGGAGCGGAGGTCACATTACACTGAATAATATGACTGCCCTCACACACAATGGGAGTGATATCACACAATTTATGAGATGTGACTGGCTATCCTCGTGTTATCATAATCAAGGTTTGTGATGTCCAAAAAAGTGTGTGATGTCATACATAACGATTGCAGTGATGTCACACACAAAATGTGAATGATGTCGCAAGCACGACATTGGAGTGATGTCAAACACACTATCAGAATGATGCCACACTCAATTGGTGTGATGTCATACATAATAATGGGAGTGACACCAACATAACAACAGTTGGGATATCATATGCTAATTAAGTTTGCTGTCACACACAATTGATGTGATGTGACACAAGGTGAGGATGTTGTCACACACAAGTGGTGTGATGTCACCCATAATCGTGTGTGTCATGTCACGCATAATGATGGGAGTGATATCACATGCACATAATGGAAGTGATGTCACACTAAAAATGTGATTTGTGTCAAAAGGGACACGATGATGTCACACAAAGGAGTGAGAGTGTTGTGACACAATTCATATGATGTCACACATAATGTGAGTGATGTCACACAGAAACAGGTGAGTAATACAGCAGAGGACTCGTGACTGATGTCAAACATGTGTGTGAGTGATGTCACACTATTGGTGTGATGTCATAAACACAAGAGGCATGTTGTCTCAAATAACAGAGAGATGTCACTCCAAATATCTGAGTGAAGTCACAGAAACACCATGAGAGTGATGTCACAACAGTAGTAGAGTGATGTCCTCAAGAATTCGTGTGATGTCACACAGAATATTGGGAGTAACAACACAGGTAACAATAGCGATTTCATATGCTAAATTGCATTCATTGCACACACAATTAGTGTGATGTCAACATCTGAGAATGTTGTCACGCTCATAATATGTGTGATGTCATACATGAAAAGGTGTCTTGTCTTATGTCACAAAAAAGTGAATGGTGTCACACATATCACTGGGTATGTTTTCAATCACAAATATGAGCCCTGTCACAAGTACACCATTGGTGTGATGTCAGACACACAATGTGTGTGAAGGCTCACACTAACCTGGTGATGTCACAGACAATGGGATTGGTGTGTCTAAGGAAAATGAGTGAATATTCACACATAGCAATGAGAGTTACACAAAACACACCAGTGTGATATGTCAGAGTAAAATGTGAGAGATTTCACAGAAACCCGGAAATGACTTCATACATAACAGTGGGTGTCACATCACAGATAAGAATATGACTGCCACCACACACAATGAGAGTGATATTACACAGCTTGAGAGATGTGACCGTTTATCCTAGTGTTAGCACACTCATGTTGTGTGATGTCCGAAAATGGGTTTGATGTCCTACATAACGATTGGAGTGATGTCAGACACAAAATGTGAACCACATCACACTCCGTTGGAGTGATGGCAAACACTACCAGAGTGATGCCACACTCAATTGGTGTGATGTCATACATAATACTGGGAATGACACCACACATAATAATGGTTGGTAAAGCATACGGGAATTAAGGTTGATGTCACACACAAGTGTTGTGGTGTGACACACAATGAGGATGTTGTCACACTCAAACAATTGATGTGATGTCACCAAGAAGCATGTGGTCACGCCACGCAAAACAGTGGGAGTGATATCACATGCACACAATGGGAGTAATGTCACACTTTAAAATGTGAATTACGTCACTATGGACATGTCACTGATATCACACATAGCGGGAGTAATGTCACATTATTGATGTGATGTCACACCTAATGAGACTGAGGTCACACATAAACATGTGAGTAATATCACAAAGGATATGTGACCGATGTCACACATATGTGAGAGTGATATCACACTATTGGTCTGATGTCATACAACGCAACAGGCGTCATATCACACATAAAAAAATGATATCACCCAAAATATATGAGTGAAGTCACAAAACACTATGGGAGTGATGTCACAACACTAGTAGAGTGATGTCCTCGAGAATTAATGTGACATCACACAGAATTTGGGAGTGACATGACACTTAACAATAGCCATTTCATATGGTAAATTCGAGTGCTGTCACACACAATCGGTGTGATGTCAACACATGTGAATGTTGTCACACACACAATAGGTGTGATGTCATACATAAAAATGTGAATTATGTCACAAAAAATGTGAATGGTGTCAGACATATCGGTGGGTCTGTTTTCTCACACAAATATGAGCACTATCACACATACACCATTGGTGTGATGTCATACAGACATTGAGTGATGTCAGACAAAGTGTGTGAAAGCACACACCAACCTGGTGATGTCATGGACATTTGGAGTGGTGTTTCTAAGGAAAATGAGTGTGAATTCACACATAACAATGAGAGTTACACAAAACACAATAGGGACATAAGTCAGAGTAAAATGTGAGAGACTTCACAGAAACCTGGGAGTGATTTCATACAAAAATGGGGATGTCATATCAAAGTTAACAATATGACTGCCCTCACACAAGGGGAGTGATATCATACAATTTGAGAGATATGACAGGCTAAACTACTTTTATCCTGCTCAAAGTGTGTGATGTCCCAAAATGGGTGTGATGTCACAAGTAACGATTGGAGTGAAGTCACACACAAAATGTGAGCGATGTCACACACTGTTGGCCTGATGTCAAACACACTATCAGAGTGACGTCACAATCAATTGATGTGATATCATACATAATACTAGGAGTTACACCACACATAATGGTTTGATATCACATGACAATTAAGGTTGATGTCACTCACAATTGATGAGATGTGACATGCAATGAGGATGTTGTCACATACAATGGGCTGTGATGTCACTCATAAACAAGTGTGTCACATCACGCATAACATAGGGTGTGATATCACATGAACACAATGGGAGTGATGTCACAAGTTACATGTCACTGATCTCACAGAGAGCAGTGGGAGTGATGTCACACTATTGACGTGATGTCACTCATAACAATCGGTGTGATTTCACACATAAATATATGAGTAATCTCACTAAGGACACATGACTGATATCACACACAACCTGTTAATAGCCTACACTCAGGTTTCTATCCAATGTATTGAAAGAGCACTTCTGCTGAACTCAGCTTGCCAGTAGCTCTAGGGAACATACTCTAATGAGAACTTTTATACTTTTCACTAGAACTGGTACAGATTATCTGTAACATCCACTCAATGAAAGTACAGTGTGAAGAAAAACTCCTTTTTTAAATCTGTTTATGATCATCTTGAAAAGTCCCTTTTCAAAAGTTGCAGTTCGCGTCTTTCATTCAGGCTTACTCTTACATGGAACGAAAGAATATGCTCATTGATCTCAGTTTGCCAGTAGCTGTTGGGAGCATCTTCCTATGAGAGGGTTTAAACTTTTCACTACACAAGGAAGAGAAAATATCTAATATTCATTTATGAAAAGCACAGTGTGGAGAAAAACTCTTGCTTGTACCTGTTTAGCATCTGCACTGAAAAGTACTTTTTCAAACATTGCAGCTCACGACATTTAGTCAGGCTCTCTCACACAGTATATGAGAGAATGTTCTTACTGAGCAAAGGTTACCATTAGCTGTAAGTAAGATCTTCCCATGAGAGCTTTGATCCTTTTCACTACTGCTGGGAGAAAGTATCTATAACATGCATTGAAATAACATACACGGTGGAATAAAACTCATCTTAGTTGTTGAGGATCATCATGATGAGTGAATTTTTCAATCATTGATCTTCATGGCCTGCACTCAGGCTTTCCCTCAAATATAATGGAACAACACCCGTTCTGAACTCAACAGCCGTGTAGCTGTAAGTCAGCTTTTCCTTGGAGGGCTTTTAAACTTGTCACTACAGCTGGGAGGGAGGATCCTTAACATTCATAAAATGAAAGTCAAGTGTGCAGAGAATCTCAGACTGGTATGTGTATAAGATCCTCCTGCAAATTGCCTTTTCCATCATTGTAGTTAACGACCGTCACTCTGGCTCTCTCTCCTATGTAATGCAAGAAACTACTTGCTGAACTCAGCTGGTAGGGAGCTTTAAGCAGGATCCTCCTTTGAGAGCTTGTAAACTTGCACTGCAGCTGCAAGAGAATATCTGTAACATCCATTCCATGTAAGTTCTCTGTGGAGGAAAGCACTTCCTTTTAGCTTTTTAGGATCATATCGTAAAGTGCCTTTTCATCTTTGCAGTTGATTGCATGCACTCAGGCTTCCTTCTTGATATAAAAGAAAACACCCCTGCTAAACCTACTTTGCCAGTGGCTGTTAGGAACACCTTACTAGGAGAGTTTCCACTTTTCAACACAGCTCGGAAATAAGCTGTATCACATCCATTCAATGAAAGTACACCGTGAAGAAAACCTCCCCTGTAAGTGTTTATGATCATGTTCTTAAGTGGTTTTAAATACATTGCAGTTTAATCTGTATTCAGGGTCTCACGAGCATATCATGATGACCATTATTGCTTAACACAGCTTGCCAGTATCTGTTAGTAACAGCTTCATATGAGAGGATTTAAAATTTCATTACCACTGGGAAAGTGTATCTATAACATCCATAAAACGAAAGTCCAGTATGTATAAAATTTCTTGCATCTATCTGTATACGACTATGCTGATAATTGTCTTTATCAACATTGCAGTTATCTACCTTCAATCAGGAATTCTTTCCCATGTAAAGCAAGAAAATTCTTGCTGACCTCTTCTTCCAAGTACTTTACAGGAGGCTCTGCCTCTGAGAGCTTTTAAACTTTCCACAGCAGTGCAGCGAGTATTTCGCGAACATCCATTCCATGAACCTACTCTGTTGTGAGCAACTCTTAAAGTTAGCATTTTAGGATACGTTAAAGTGTCTTTTCCTCTTTGTCACTCATTGCCTGCACTGAGGCTCCCTTGCCAACCGAAAGGCCAATCACCACTGCTCAATCAAGTTTGAAAGTAGCTGCTAGGAACAACGTCCTATGCCAGCTTTCCAACTATCATTACAGGTGGTGCAGATGATCATTACCATCCATTCAATAAAAGTGGACTGTTCAGTGCAACTCCTGCTTGTAGGTGTTTAGGATCATCTTGAGAAGAGTCTTTTAATTACTGCAGTTCAATCTGCATTCGGGGTCTGAGTAGCATATTATGATGAACACTATTGATTAACACAGGTGGCCAATATCATCGGTTACATCTTCATATGAGAGGTTTAACAGTTTCATTGCAGCTAGGGGGTAGTATCTATAACATCCATAAAATGAAAGTCAATTGTGGAGAAAATCCTTCCTTGTGTCTATATAGGATCTTCTTACAAATTGCCTTTTCCCTCTTTGCAGTTAACGACCTTCACTCAGACTCTCTCTGCCAAGACATGCAAGAAAATGTTTGCTGAACTCAGCATGCAAGTATCTCTGAGGAGTATTTTCCTCTGAGATCTATTAAACATTTCACTGCAGCTGGGAGAGTATATCTCCGACATCCATTACGTGAACATACTCTGTGCAGAAAAACTCCTCCTTTTAGGTATTAGGATCATATGGTAAATTGCCTTTTCCTCTTTGCTGTTCATCGCCTGCAATGATGTTTCCTTCACTAATATAGAGACAAAACACCACTGCTCAACCAATTTTGCCAGTAGATGTAAGGAA
This sequence comes from Diceros bicornis minor, assembly GCF_020826845.1. NCBI lineage: Eukaryota > Metazoa > Chordata > Mammalia > Perissodactyla > Rhinocerotidae > Diceros > Diceros bicornis. The sequence continues at coordinate 6,472,705 of NW_026690866.1, forward strand.
CGTCTTTGTATGAGAACTTTCAAAGTATTACTACAGGTTTTGCTGATTATAATTAACATCCATTCCATTCAAGTTGAATCTTCAGAGAAACTCCTGCTAGTAGCTCTTTAGGATCATCTTGAGAAGAGACATTTAATACACTAGAGTTCAATCCACTTTCAGGCTCTCATGAACATATCATGACAAACATTATAGCTTAACACATGTGGCCTATATCTGCAAGTAACATCTTCATCTGAGATGTTTTAAAATTTCAGTACAGCTGGGAGAGGGTATCTATAATATTCATAAAATGAAAGTGAAATATGGAGAAAATCTGTGGCTTGTCTCTTTATGAGATCAGCCTGCATATTGCCTTTAGATCACTGCAGTTCACGACCTCTCTCAGGCTATCTAGCCCATGTAATGCAAGAAAGTGTTTCTTACCTCGTCTTGTAGGAATCATTAAGGACGATCTTCCTCTGAGAGCTTGTAAACTTTTCACTGCAGCTAGGAGAACCTATTCATTACATCCATTCCATGTAAGTACTCTGTGGAGGAAAACACTTGTTTTTAGCTTCAGCTGGATCATATTGTCAATTTCATTCTCACCTTTGAATTTCATTGCCTGCCCTCAGGCTTCCTCCTCGATGTAAAGAAAAAACACCACTGCTAAAACTACTCTGCCAGTAGCGATTAGGAACACCTTCCCATGCGAGTTTACACTTTTGACCACAGCTCAGAATAAAGCTCTATCACATCCATTTAATGAAAGTACACCGTGAAGATAACTTCTGCTTATAACTGTTTAGGGTCATCTTCATAAGTGACTTCAAATACACTGGAGTTCAATCTGCATTCAGGGTCTCACTAGCATGTCATGACGAACACTATTGCTTAACACAGGTGACGGATATCTGTTAGTAACATCCTCATTGGAGAGGTTTTAAAATTTCAGTACGGCTGGGAGACAGTATATGTAACATCCATAAAATGAAATTCCAGTTTGGAGACAATCTCTTGTTTATATCTGTGTAGGATTATCCTGAAAATTGCCTTTTACATCATTGCTGTTAACGACCTACACATAGGAATTCTCTCCTTGTAATGCCAGAAAGTTCTTGCTCAACTTGCTTACAAGTATCTTTAAGGAGCACCTTCCTCTGAGAGCTTTTAAACTTTCCATTGCAGCGGGGAGAGTATATCTATTACATCCATTCCATGAACATACTGTGTGGTAGAAAAGTCTTCCTTTTCGTTTTTTGGATCACATAGTAAAGCGCCTTTTCCTCTTTGTAGTTCATTTCCTGCACTGAGGCTTCCTTCACACAGGCAAGACAAAATACCACTGCTCAACGAAGTTTACCAGTAACTCTTTGAAACACTCCTAGGAGAGCTTTCAAACTATCACTACATGTGGTGCAGATTATAATTACCCTACATTCAAGGAAAGTGGACTCTTCAGAGAAACTCTGCTTGTAGCTGTTTGGGATCATCTTGAGAAGAGACTTTGACTACACTGCAGTTCAATCTGCATTCAGGTTCTCAGTAACTTATCATGATGAACACTATTGCTTATCACAGTTGGCCAATATCTGTAAGTAACATCTTCATATGAGTGGTTTTCAAATGTCAGTACAGCTGACAAAGGGTATCTGTAATATCCATCAATTGAAATTCAGATGTGGAGAAAATCTTTTGCGTGTATCTGTATAGGACTATTCTGAAAATTGCCTTTTCCAACATTGCAGTAAATAACATTCACCCATGCTCTTTCTCCCAAGTCAGGTAAAAAATATTTGCTGAACTCAGCTTGGAAGTATCTTTAAGGAGGCTCTCCCTCTGAGAGCTTTTCAACTTTTCACTGCAGCAGGGAGCGAGTATCTGTAACATCCATTTCTGGAATGTACCCTGTGGAGAAAAATTCTTCCTTTTAGCTTTTTAGGATCATATTGTAAAGTACCTTTCCTCTTTGTCGTTCATTGCCTACACTGAGCCTCTCTTACCATTGGAAACACAAAACATTCCTGCTCAATGACCTTTGCCAGTAGCCATCAAGAGTATCTTCTTAGGAGAGCTTTTGAACGATCACTACAGGCGGTGCAGATTATTGTTATGATCAACTCAATGAAAGTTGACGCTTGAGAGAAACTCCAGCTTGTTGCTGTTAAGGGTCATCTTGAGAAGAGACTTTTAATAGACTGCAGTTCAAACTCTATTCAGGGTCCCACTAGCATATCATAATGAACTATATTGCTCAAGACAGGTGGCCAATATCTGAAAGGAACATCTTCATCTTAGAGGTTTTAAAATTTCAATACTGCTGGGAGAGAGTATCTATAATATCCATAATATGAAAGACAAGTTTGGTGAAAATCTCGTTCGTGTATCTGTGTAGGTTCATCATGCAAATTGCCTTTTCCCTCATTGCATTCAATGGCTTTCACTCAGCTATCTCTCCAAAGTAAAACAAGAAAGCGTTTGTTGAACTCAGCTTGCAGGGTCCTTTAAGAATGGTCTTCCTCTGAGAGCCTTTAAAATTTTCACTGCAGCTGGGAGAACTTATCTATAATATATATTCCATGTAATTACCATGTGGAGGAGAACACTTGCTTTTAGCTTCTTCAGATCATATTGTCAGTTGCATTTTCATCTTTGCATTTCATTGCCTGCACTCACGTTTCCTCCCTGATTTAAAGAGAAAACACTACTGTTAAACCTACTCTGTCAGTAGCTGTTAGGAACACCTTCTTATGAGAGTTTCAACTTTTCAACACACCTCGGAAATAAGCTCTATCAAATCCATTCAATGAAAGTATACCGTGAAGAAAACCTCTTCTTGTACCTGCTTAGGATTATCTTCATGAATGACTATAAACGCACTGCAGTTCAGCCTGCTTTTAGGGTATCATTAGCATATCATGATGAACACTATTGCTTAACACAGGTTGCCAATATGTGTTATTAACGTCTTCATATGAGAGGTTTTAAATTTTCAGTACAGCTGGAGAGAGTATCTATAACATCCATAAAATGTGAGTTCAGTGGGGAGAAAATCTCTTGGTTGTATCTGTATGGGAGCATTCTGAAATTGCCTTTTCCACCATTGCAGTTAATGATCTTCCCTTAGGAATTCACTCCCAGGTAAGGCAAGAAAGATCTTGATGAACTCAGATGGCAAGTAGCTTTCAGCAAATCTGCTTCTGCAAGCTTTTAAACTTTCCACTGCAGCTGGGACAGAATATCTATACCATACATTCCATGTAAGTACTCTGTGGAAGAACATACATCATTTTAGCTTTTTAAGATCATCTTGCAAAGAGTCTTTTCATCTCTGCAGTTCACTGCCTGCACTCAGGCCTCCTCCCAAACATAAAGACAAAACACCACTGTAAACCTATTTTGCCAGTTGCTGCTGGGAGCACATTCCTATGAGATGTTATAGTTGTCACCACAACCGGGGAAGAAACTCTATCACATCCATTCAAGGAAAGTACCGAGTGAAGAATATCTCGTCGCTGTTTAAAATCATATTCATGAGTGACATTAAAAACATTGTAGTTCGGTCTACCTTCAGGGTCTCACTAGCATATCATTATCAACACTATTGCTTAACACAGGTTGCAAACATCTCTTAGGAATACCTTCATATGAGAGGTTTTAAAATTTCAGTACAGATGGGAGTATCTATAACATACATAAAATGAAAGTTCATAGTAGAGAATATTTCTTGCTAATATCTGTATAGGACTATCCTGAAAATTTCCTTTGCATCCTTGCAGTTAACAACATTCACTTAGTAATTCTCTCCCTATTTAATGAAAGAAAGACCTTGCTGAATACAGATTGCAAGTGGCTTTCCACAGGATCTGCCTCTGAGACTTTTTAAACTTTCCACTGCAACTGGGACAGAATATCTATAACATCAGGTACATGAACGTACCCTGTGCAGAAAAACTCTTCCTTGTAGGTTTTTGGATGATGTGGTTCAGTGACATTTCCTCTTTGCCTTTCATTGCCTGCACTGAGGCTGTCTTCCCAATGGAATGACAAAACACCACTAATCAACCAAATTTGCCAGTAGTTTTCAGGATCATCTTACTAGGAGAGCTATCACTACAGGTGGTGCAGATTATCCTTACCATCTATTCAATGACAGTTGACTCTTCAGAGAAAATCCTCCTTGTAGCTGTTTAGGATCATCTTGAGAATCTGAATGCACTGCAGTTCAAATTACATTCAGGGTCTCACTAGCATATCATGACGAACACTTTTGCTTAACACAGATACCCAATAAGTGTAAGTAACATCTTCATAAGAGAGGTTTTAAAATTTCAGTACACCTGGGAGATAGTATCTATAGCATCTGTAAAAGGAAAGGCCAGTCTGGAGCAAAATTGTTGCTTGCATCTGTAGAGGTCTATCCTGAAAATTGCCTCTCCCAACATTGCTGTTAACGACATTTACTTAAGAATTTTCTCCCTGGGGCCTGCCCGGTGGCACAAACAGTTTCGTGTGCACGCTCCACTTTGGTGGCCTGGGGTTTTCAGTTTCCCAACCCTGGGCACGCACCAACACACTGCTTGCCAGGACACGCTGTGGTGGCGCCCCATATAACGTAGAGTAAGATGAGCACAGATGTGAGCTCAGGGCCAATCTTCCTCAGCAAAAAAGAGGAGGATCAGCATCGGATGCTACCTCAGGGTTGATCTTCCTCACACACAAAAAAAATAATAATTCTCTCCTATGTAATGCCAGAAAGTTCTTGCTTCACTCTGTTTGCAAGTAGGTTTAAGGAGAATCTACCCCTGAGAGCTTTTAAATTTTCCAGTGCAGCTGCGAGCGAATATCTATAGTATCCATCTAATGAACGTACTCTGTGGAGAAAAACATTTCCATTTAGTTTTTGAGGATCATATTGGAAAGTGCCTTTTCTTCCTTTTGGTTCGTTGCCTGCACTGAGGCTGCCTTCTCAATGGAAAGGCAAAATACCACTGCTCAGGCACTTTTGCCAGTAACAAGTAAGGAAATAACTTCGTGCCCTGTCTCTCTTCCTTCTAGCAAATGAAGTCAACCTTCCTTACCCATGTTGGGGACATATTGCCATTTCAGGTCTTGAGAAGGAATATCACATTCCTTTGAGAAGGCAATTTCTGATCCCGGGTTCTAAGTAGAGCTCTAGGAACAAGTTAGTAAATGAGTTTCAAAGATTACTGGAACTTAGCTGAACTATGTATAACACCCATTGTTGGAAATAACTTCATGCCCACTATCTCTTCCTTCCATCTCGTAAGGATCAGAAACCTAAAGCAGGTATATAACAGAATACAGTTTCAGGCCTTGAGATTGAATCTCATATTCCTTTGAGAGGGCACTTTCTGACCCAGGCTTACAAGTAAATGTCTAGAAACGACTTAATATGTGAGTGGCAATCATTATTACAGCTGAGCTAATCTATGGCTAACACCCATTTCTAGAAATATCTTCATGCTCAATCTCTCTTCCTTCCAGCTCTGAAGGTTTACATTCCTAAAACAGGTTTTGAATATATTGCTGTTTCGAGCCTTAGGAGGGAATATCACATTCCTTTGAGAAGGCACTTTCTCGTCCCAGCTTGTAAGTAGATGTCCAGGAACAAGTTAGTATATGAGTGGCAATCACTACAGCTGAACTCAACTGTATAAAACCCCCTTCCCTGGAAGTATCTTTGTGCTCACTCACTCGTCCTTTCAGCTCGTGAAAATCTCCTTCCTAAAGCAGGTTTAGGACATTATCCTATTTCGGTCGTTGAGAGAAAATCTCACATTCCTCTGTGAAGACACTTACTGATAACTTCTTGTAAGTAGATGTCTAGGAAAAAGTTGATATTGGAGCATCAATCAGTACTACAGCTGAGAAAAATGATTTATAATGCCCATTCCTCAAAATAACATCATGTAAAACCTCTCTTCCTTCTAGCACTAAGCATCTCTAAACTAAACCAGTTTTGGAACATATTCCCCTGTTGGGCATTGAGAAGGAATCTCACATTCCATTGAGAAGGCACTTTCTGATCCCAGAGTGGAAGTAGATGTCTAGGAACAAGTTTGTATATGAGTGGCAAGCGTTACTACAACTGAGCTAAGCTGTGTATGATACCCATTCCTGAAAATAACTTTGTGCCTCGTCTTTCTTCCTTCCAACTCATAAGGATCACAAAGCTAAACCAGGTTTGGAACATATTGCCATGTCACTCCTTGAGATGGAATCTCATATTCCTTTGAGAAGATACATTCTGATCCTGTCCAGAATGTTGAAGTCTAGGAATAAGTATATATATGAGTGTTAGTCATTACTAGATCTGAGATCAACTGTCTATAACAACCATTCCTGGTAATACTTTTTGCCTCATCTCTCCTCCTTCAATCTCATAAGGATAACAAATATAAACCAAGTTTCATGTATCAAGCCATTTCAGGACTTGAGAATGAATCTCACACTATTTTGAAGGCACTTTCTGATCCCTGCTTCTAAGTAGATATCCAGGACAAGATTCTATATAAGTGGCAATCGTTACTACAACTGAACTATTCTTTGAATAACACCCAATCCTGAAAATAACTTCATGCCCAATCTATCTTCCTTCCAGCTCGTAATGAAGACCTTCCTCAACCAAGTTTGGAACATATTGCCATTTCAGACCTTGAGAAGAAATCCCACATTCTTTTGAGACAGCAGTTTCTGATCACAGCCTGTACATAGACGTCTAAGATCAAGTTTGTATGTGAGTGGCAATCACTAATAGAGCTATGCTTCCCTCTTCCTTCCATCTCCTAAGGATTACAAACCTAAATCAGCTTTAGAACATAATGCCATTTCAGGCCCTTGAGAACAAATCTCACACTCCTTTGAGAAAGCACTTTCTGATCCCGGCTTGTAAGTAAATGTCTAGTAACGAGTTTCTAAATGAGTGGCAATCATTACCACAGCTGAGCTAAACTGTGTATAAGAACCATTCCTCAAAATAACTTCCTACCCCATCTCTCTTCCTTCCAGCTCTAAAGGATTACATTCCTAAGCAAGGTTTTGAATGTAATACCATGTCAGGTCTTGAGAAGGAATCTCACATTACCTTGAGAAGGAACTTTCTGATCCCAGCTTCTAAGTAGATCCATAGAAACAAGTTTGCATATGAGTGGGAATCATTATTACAACTGAGCTGAACTATGAATAACACCTATTCCTGAAAATAACTTCGTGCCGGTCTCTCTTCCTTCCAGATCATAAGGCCCACCTTCCTCAACCTCGTTTGGAACATATTGCCATTTCCGACCTTGAGAAGGAACCTCATATTCCATTAAGAAGGTACTTTCTGATCACTGCTTCTAAGTATATGTCCAGGAACAAGATTCTCTATAAGTGGCAATCGTTAGTACAACTGAGCTATTCTATGAATAGCATCAATTCCTGGAAAAAAACTTCATGCTCAATCTCTCTTACTTCCAGCTGGTGAGTACCACCTTCGTCGACCAAGTTTGGAACATATTGCTGTTTCAGGCCTTCAGAAGGAATATCACATTCCTTTGAGAAGTCACTTTCTGATCCTGGGGTGATGTAGATGTCTAGGAACAAGTCTGTATATGAGTGGCAATCATTACTACACCTGAGTTAATCTATGTGTAAAACTCCTTCATGAAACTGTCATTGTGCCCAATCTCTCTTCCTTCCATCCAGTAAGGATCACAAACTTAAGCCTAGTTTGGAACACTTTGTGATTTTGGGCCCTGAGAAGGAATGTCACATTCCTTTGCGAAGGCCCTTTGTGTGCCTGACCTGTATGTAGATTACTATGAACAAGTTTGCATATGAGTGGCAATCATGACTACAGGAGCTAAAGTATGTATAACAGCCATTCCTGGAAATCACTTTGTGCCTAATCTCTCTTCCTTTATCTCATCAGAATCAGCTTGCTCAACCATTTTTGGAACATTATGCTACTTGGGGCCTTGAGAAGGAGCCTCATATGGTCCAGCACCATGGTGTAGTGGTTAAGTGTGCACCCTCTGTTGCTGGTGGCCCAGATTCGGATACCGGGCACACATCGACACACTACTTGTCAGACCATGCTGTGGTGGCATCCCACATAAAGTGGAGGAAGATCGGGATGGATGTTAGGTCTGGGAAAGCCTTGCTCAGCAATTACAGGAGGATTGGCATGGCCGTTCACTCAGGGCTGATCTTACTCACAAAGAAAAAAGAGAAGAAACCACATATTCCTTTCAGAATGAACCTTCTTATCTCGGCTTCTAAGTAGAAGTCTAGGAACAAGTTTGTATATGTTTGGCAATCATTGCTACAGCTGAGCTAAACTGTGACTGACAGCCATTCCTGGAAATTTCTTCATGTCCAAACTCTCTTCATTCTGGCTCGTAAGGACCATCTTCATCAACCAGGTTTGGAACATAGTGTCCTCTCAGGCCTTTAGAAGGAGTTTCACATTCTTTTGAGAACAGATTCTCTGATACCAGCTTCTAAGTAGATATCTAGGAACAAGTTTGTATAGGCGTGACTGTCATTACTGGGGCTGACAAAGTTGGTACAACACCCATTCCTGGAAATTACTTTGTGCCTAATCTCTCTTCCTTTCATCTCGTAAGGATCACAAACCTAAACCAGATTTGGATCATAATGCCATTTCGGTCCTTAAGAAGGAGTCTCACATTGTTTTTAGAAGGAATATTCTGATCCTGGCTTTTACGTAGATGTCTAGGAAGAAGTTTGTATATGATTGGCCATTATTACTACAGTTGAGGTAAACTTCATATAGCAGCCATTCCTGGAAGTAACTTTGTGCCTAATCTCTCTTCCTTCCATCTCATAAAGATCACAAACCTAAACCAGATTTCAAACATACTGTCATTTCGCACCTGGACAACAAACCTCACATTCCCTTGAGTAGGTTCTTTTAAAAAGTGTATAACACATAATCCCTGATTGTGCATAATCTCTCTTCCTCCCATGTTGTAAAGATCACTTTCCTCACCCAGGTTTGGAACATAATGCCATTTCTGGACCTGAGAATTAATCTCACTTTCCCTTGAGAAGGAAATTTCTGATGCAGGCTTCTAAGTAGTAGTCCATGGACAAGTTTCTATATGAGTGACAATCATTCCTAGAGCTTAACAGAAGTATGAGTAACGCCCATTCCTGGAAATAAATTTGTACCTAACCTCTCTTCTTTCCATCTTGTAAGGTGAAAAACCTGAACCCGGTTTGGAGCATAATGCCATTTTGTGCCTGAGAATGAATCTCATACTCCTTTGCTAAGGCACTTTCTCAACCCCCTTGTAAGTAACAGTCTAGGAACAAGTAGCTATATGAGTGGTAATCATTACTACAACTGAGCTAACCTATGTATATCACCTGTCTCTGGACATGACTTCGTGCCCAATCTCCCTTCCTTCCAGCTGCTACATATCTCCTTCCAAAAGCAGGTTTATAAACAGTGCCATGTAGGGCCTCGAGGCAGGATCACTCTCAAATGCCTTGGAGAACACAATTTCTTTTCCGGGTTTGAATGTAGATGGTATGAAACACCTTGGTATCTGAGAGGCATTCATTACTACAGCTGAGTTGAACTATGTATTACAACCATTCCTGATAGTAACTTCATGCCCAATATGTCTTCCTTCCAGCTCCTAAGGATCGCCTTCCCAAAGCAGGTTTTGCACAGGGCCATGTAGGGCCTTGAGAGAGAATCTCACGCACATGCCTTAGAGAAGGAACTTTCTTATCCCGGTTTGTAAGTAGATGGTAAGAAACATCTTTCTGAGTGGCATCACTACTACAGCTGAGCTAAACCATGCATAGCATCAGTTCCTGGAACAAAGTTCAGGCCCAATATCCCTTCCTTCTGGTACATGAGGATTGCCTTACGAAGGAGGGTATGGAATGAGGACCATGTAGTGCCTTGAGACACACTGACTCACAAGCCATAGAGAGCACACTTACTGATAGCGGATTCTAAGTAGATGGTTAGGAACATGTTTGTATCTGAGTGGCAAGAATTGCTACAGCTGAGCTAAACTAAGTATAACACTCATTCCTGGAAATGACTAAGTGCCCAATCTCCCTTCCTTCCAGCTCCTAAGGATCGCCTTCTCAAAACAGGTTTGGAAACAGGACTGTGTATTGTCTTGTGACAGCATCTCACTCATAAGCCATTGAGAGCACGTTTTCTCATGCTACATTCTAAGTAGATGGCTAGAAGCATGTTTGTATCTGCGTGGCAGGCATTATTACAGCTGAGCTAAAGTAAGTATAACTCCCATTCCTGGAAATTACTCTGTGCCCAATCTCCCTTCCTTCCAGCTCCAAAGGGTCACCTTCCCAAAGCAGGTATGGAGACAAGGCTGTGTAGGGCCTTGACACATGATCACTCTCAAATTCCTTAGAGAACGGAATTTCTTATCCTGGGTTGGAAGCAGATGGTTAGAAACATATTTGTTTGTGAGTGGCAATCATTACTACAGCTGAGTTAAACTATGTATAAGACCCATTGCTGTAAAAATCTTGGTGCCCAATCTCCCTTTCTCCCAGCTCCAAAAGATCGCCACCCAAAACCAGGTTGTGCACAGGGCCATGGAGGGCCTTGAGAGAGGATTTCACACACATGTCTTAGGCAAGACACTTTCTTATCTCGGTTTGTAAGTAGATGGAAATAAACATCTTTCTATCTGAGTGGCAATCACTACCAAACCTGAGTTAAACTATGTATAACACCCATTCCTGGAAAAAACATCTTGCCAGATCTCCCTTCCTTCCAGCGCATAAGGATCACCTTGCCAAAGCAGGTTTACACAGGCCCATGAAGGGCCTTGGGAGACAATCTCACTCACATGATTTAGAGAAGGCAATTTTTTATCTCAGCTTGTATTTATATGGTAAGAGACATCCTTGTATCTGAGTGGCAATCACTACTACAACTCAGATAAACTATGTATACAACCCATTCCTGGAAGTAACTTCATGCCTCATCTCTCTTCCTTCCCACTCCTAAAGATCGCCTTCCCAAAAAGGTTTTGCACAAGCCCACATAGGGCCTTCGGAGAGAAACTCACTCACATACATTAGAGAGGGTACTTTCTTATCCTGGAAAGTAAGTAGCTATTATCAAACATCTTTCTATCTTTGTGGCAATCACTACTAGAGCTGAGTGAAATGATGGATACCAGCCATTCCTGGAAGTAACTTCATGCCCAATCTCCTTTCCTTGCAGCTTCTAATGATTGCCTTCCCAAGGAAAGTTGTGCACAACACCATGTAGGGCCTTGAGACAGAATCTCAGTCTAATTCCTTAGAGAAGGGACTTTCTTATCCTGGCTTGTGAGAAGATGGTAAGAAACATCTTGGTATCTGAGGGGCAATCACTACTACAGGTGAGTTAAACTATGGATAAAATCCATTCCTGGAAGTACCTTCATGCCCCATCTTCCTTCCTTCCACCTGCTAATGATCACCTTCTGAAAGGAGGTTTGGAAACAGGGCCGTGGAGTTCCTAGAGACAGGAACACTCTCAAACTCCTTAGAGAACACACTATCTTCTCTCAGTTTGTAAGTTGACAGAAAGAAACATCTTTGTATCAAACTGTGAATCATTACTAGCTTTCGGGTTAAGGATCGTGTTAGAGTTTGTGTTAGGGATCGGGTTAGGTTTAGGGTTAGGATTAGGGTTCGGGTTGTGTTGCGGTTAGGGTTACGGTTAGGCTTAGGTTTCAGGTTAGGTTTTGTGTACTGGTTTGGTTTAGGTTTAGGGTTAGCGTTAGGGTCAGGCTTAGCTTTAGGTTCAGCTTTCGGGTTCGGGTTAGTGTCAGGGTTATGGTTGGGTTTCGCTTAGGGTTAGGGTCAGGGTGCGTGTTAGAGTTCAGGCTGGTTTATGGTTAGGGTTACATTTAGGATTTGGGTTAATGTTAGACTTAGGATTCTGGTTAGCATTAGGGTCGGGTAAGAGTTAGGGTTCAGGTTTGAGTTAGGGTTAGGCTTAGGGTAAGTGTTACTGCTTGCTTAGAATTAGGGATATCGTTGCCTTCCCATTAGGGTTAATGTTTGGGTTATTGTTAGGTTTCAGGTTATGGTTCTGGTTAGGGTTTACTTTAGTGTTAGTGTTAGGGTTAGGGTTGCGGTTAGGGTTAGGGTTAGGGTTCTGGTTAGGGTTAGAGTTAGGGTTCTTGTACTGCTTTGGTTAGGTTTAGGGTTAGAGTTAGCCTTCAGGTCAGTGGTCGGGTTAGCTTTAGTTTAAGGTTAGTGCTAGGGTTCAGGTTAGGGTTAGGGTTAGGTTTAGTGGTCTGGTTAGTGTTAGAGTTAGAGTTAGGATTATGGTTAGGGTTAGGGTTAGGGTTAGGGTTAGGTTCTGGTCAGTCTTCAGGTTAGGGTTAGGGTTAGGGATCGGTTTATGCTACGAGTTAGGGTTAGGCTTCCAGTTAGGGTTAGGGTTAGGTTTAGTGGTATGTTTGGTTTTGTGGTCGGCTTAGGGATAGAGTTCGGGTTATGGTTAGGGGTCTGGTTCTGGTTCGGATTAAATTTAGCATCTGTGTTTGGGTTAGGGTTAGGGTTCGGGTTCGGGTTACTGTTAGCATTAGGGTTGGGTTTCAGGTTAGGGTTAGGGTTAGGGTTAGGATTAGTGTAAGGTGTCTGGACAGGGTTAGGGTTAGGGTTACTGTTATGGTTAGGCTTAGGCTCTGTTTCAGTTACAGTTAGGTTTAAGGTTAGGGTTCAGGTTAGGGGTCTGGTTAGTGTTAGGGTCAGGGTTCCAGCACCTGTTTTCTTTAGGCTTAAATTTGGTGTTAGGGTTTAGGGTTAGGGCTAGTGTTCATGTTAAGTTTAGGGTTAGGGTTTGCGTTAGCATTAGGGTTAGGTTTAGGATTAGTGTTAGGTTTAGTGTTTGCATTAGGGTTGGTGTTAGGCTTTGTTTTTGGGATCTGGGAAGTTTTAGGGTTAGGGTTGGGTTTTGGATTAGTGATAGGGTTACTGCTATGGTTTGGGTTATGCTTAGGAAAAGGTTTAGGGCTAGGTTTAGGGTTGGGTTAGGTTAGGGTTAGGAATATAGTTCGGGTTATGGTTAGTGTTAGTTTTCAGGCTAGGGTTATGGTTAGGGTTAGCTTTAGGGTTAGGGTGAGGGTTACTGTTAGGGTTAGGTTTAGTGCAAGAGTTAGGGTTCAGATTTGGCTTAGGGTTATGTTTAGGTGTAGGATTAGAGTTAATGGTCTGATTGGGGTTCTGGTTCCAGTTCGGTTTCGGGAATCAGGTTAGGGTTAGAGTTAGGGTAGGCTTAGGCTTCGGGTTAGGGGTAGGGTTAGGGTTCACATTAGGATTATGGTTAGTGTTAGGGTTAGAGTTCGGGTTTGTGTTTGAGTTACAATTAACTCAATGGGGTTATGCTTTGGGTTATGGTTATCATTTGGTTAAAGTTAGGGTTTGGGTTAGGTTTATGCTTAGGGTTAGGGTTTGGTTAGGTTCAGGTTTAGTGTTTGGGTTAGGGTTACGATTGGGGTTAGGGGTAGTGTTTGGGTTAGGGTTTAGTTGGGTTAGAGCTAGTGTTTGCTTTAGGAATAGGATTAGTTTTAGGGTTAGGCTAAGAGTACAGGTTAGATTTATGTTAGGGTTAGGGTCCGGGTTCGGGTTAGTAATTGGGTACAAATGCAGTTTAGCGTTAGGTTTTGGGTTAGAATTTGAGTTAGATTTAGGGTACCGGTTAGGGCTAGGGTTATGGTGCGAGTTAGTGTTAAGGTTAGAGTTCGGTTGAGGGTTCGATTTAGGGTTATCTTTAGTGTTAGGGTTTCAGGAGGGTTAGGCCCTCCTTGAACGGGGGCCCAGCACACGCCCCAGGAGGCTTAGCAGCCGTCCCCATGGCTATGTCCTCCGGAACTCGTTCCCTTGGAAGGGGCCTGGCACAGGTGCCAGGTTCGGCTGGTTGGCCAGACTCCTTTGGAGAAAGCAGGCAAGCCGAGCTAGGCTTGCCGTGGCCCTGGGCGAGAAAATTGCGACGTCAGGCTGAGGGCCTCACACATGCCCTCCATGGCGGAGTTCTCCCCAGAGCCGTGGCCTGGGCACTAGGAAGGCCAGCCCTTCCCGACTACAGGGATGAGGCTGGGACCTGTCGCCGGAAGGGCTCACCCAGTTTCTCCCTGGCTCCCTAGTCCTGCAGTGCCATCTGAATGTCTCGGCCCTTCTGACTCCACAGAACCTTTCCTACCCCTGGCCTGGCTGCAGACGCAAAGTGCAGGCATGGGGTGAGGCCATGGCTTTGTCTTTCCAGGAAGAAATTAGCCCCTGGACTAAGCAGCTGGCCCAGGCAGAACCTTGAGCTTGAAGCCCAGTACGCCTCTGTCCATCAGGGCCAGAGCAATGCTTCCAAGGAAGGGAAGCGGCCTTCAAGCTGAGTGGGAGTGGGGGAGGGGAGGGAGACAACAGCTGAAGCCAAGTCCAGAAGGGCGGCGATGGAACAGCTGCAGCTGGGTGGCGCCAGCCGGTCAGAGCCTGGCGGGAGGATGGGGCCTTCGCTGAGGACCCCCGAGGCCAGCCCTAGGCCTCGGCGTTCACGCATCCGCCCTAGGCCTGTGCGGGGGTGTGGGGGATTGAACCCAAGCCCACAGGGTTTCTGGAGAGGAGAGAGAAAGAAGGGCACATGGGAGATGTAGGCCAGGTGTGCAGGGTGCACAACCTTACTCTCCTCAGGTCCCCGAGGTAGAGAGAGAGTGAGAGAGAAAGAAGAGAGAGAGAGAGAGAGAGAGAGAACCCCGACCTCTGAGTCGCTGCCTCCACCGCTGGCTGGTGCCAACTCACATGCCATCCCACTTCCAACAACCACCCCCACAGACGTCCCGGAGCCGGCCCCACCACAGAGAGGCCGGTTCCTGGTCACCTCCGTGCCATCACTTCCGGACCTGACCCCAGTGCAGGGGAAACGGTTCAGGCAAGCCTTTCCATGTCCCTCTGCATGACAATGGCCTTCTTCCCCTCTCCCATGCCCCTAAGCCCACTCAAGACATCAACCTTTGTCATTAGCTCAGGGGAGGATGCAAGAGGAGAATCTCTGCCCTGTGTGGAGAGACTCAGTATCCCAGGTTTCTCCCATGGACCCATGTTCTTCAGCTGGGTCTGATTTTCTCCAGCCAACCTGTCTTGTTAAGGATTTGGCCAGCCAACAGAACCAGAAGGGAAAGGGCAGAGAGCGAGTCTCTCTCTGCCCCTGAAAGCCCTGAGCCGTGTCTGTCGATCAGATCTGGCCAGGGGCAGCACATCCCCTGGCGCCCTCTCCGGGGTCATCCAAGGGCAGGCTCAGCACCAGCCTCACCCCACTCGCCACTGCCACCACCACCATCCTGCCTCGGGACGCCTGGGCAGGACAGGGACCCGAGTGTGGGAGGCCGCCAAATCTCAGGTCTAGCACACCGCTTGAAAGGCTGCTTTCTCCTCAGACAGGGGCCCAGCACACGCCCCAGGAGACTTGGCAGCTGTCCCCAGGGCTATGTCCTGTGGAACTCGTACCCTTGGAAGGGGCCTGGCACAGGTGCCAGGTTCGGCTGGTTGGCCAGACTCCTTTGGAGAAAGCAGGCAAGCTGAGCCATGCTTGCCCTGGCCCTTGGCCTGACACCTGCCACCTCAGGTTGAGGGCCTCATTCATGCCCTCCATGTCGGATTTCTCCCCGGAGCCATGGCCTGGGCACTAGGAAGGCCAGGCCTTCCCGACTCCAGGGAGGAGGCTGGGACCTGTCGCCAGAAGGGCTCGCCCAGTTTCGCCCTGGCTCCTTAGTCCTGAAGTGCCATCTGCCTCCATCGGCCCTTCTGACTCCACAGAGCCTTTCCTACCCCTGGCCTGGCTGCAGACACAAAGTGCAGAAGTGGGATGAGGCCATGGCCTTGTCTTTCCAGGAAGAAATGAGCCCCTGGACTATGCAGCTGGCCCAGGCAGAACCTTGAGCTTGAAGCCCAGTACGCCTCTGTCCATCAGGGCCAGAGCAATGCTTCCAAGGAAGGGAAGCGGCCTTCAAGCTGAGTGGGAATGGGGGAGGGGAGGGAGACAACAGCTGAAGCCAAGTCCAGAATGGCGGCGATGGAAGAGCTGCAGCTGGGTGGCGCCAGCCGGTCAGAGCCTGGCAGGAACTGGGGCATTCACTGAGGACCCCCGAGGACAGCTCTAGGCGCTGGCATTCGCGCATGTGCCCTAGGCCTGTGCGGTGGTGTGGGGGGTTAAACCCAAGCCCACAGGGCTCCCGGAGAAGAGAGAGAAAGAAGGGCACATGGGAGATGTAGGCCAGGTGTGCAGGGTGCACAACCTTACTCTCCTCAGGTCCCCGAGGTAGAGAGAGAGTGAGAGAGAAAGAAGAGAGAGAGAGAGGGAGAGAGAGAGCGAACCCTGACCTCTGAGTCGCTGCCTCGACCGCTGGCTGGTGCCAACTCACATGCCATCCCACTTCCAACAACCACACCCACGGATGCCCCTGGGCAGCCCCACCACAGACAGACTGGTTCCTGGTCACCTCCGTGCGGTCCCTTCCGGACCTGACCCCAGTGCAGGGGAAATGGTTCAGGCAAGCCTTTCCATGTCCCTCTGCATGACAATGACCTTCTTCCTCTCTCCCATCCCCCAGGCCCACCCAAGACATCCACCTTTGTCATTAGCTCAGGGGAGGATGCAAGAGGAGAATCTCTGCCCTGTGTGGAGAGACTCAGTATCCCGGGTTTCTCCCATGGACCCATGTTCTTCAGCTGGGTCTGATTTTCTCCAGCCAGCCTGTCTTGTTAAGGATTTGGCCAGCCAACAGAACCAGAAGGGAAAGGGCGGAGAGGGAGTCTCCCTCTGCCCCTGACAGCCCCGAGCCGGGTCTGTCCCTCAGACCTGGCCTGGGGCAGCCCATTGCTTGGCGCCCTCTCCCGGTGCATCCAAGGTCAGGCTCGGTGCCAGCCCCACCCCACTCGCCACCGCCACGACCACCGTCCTGCCTCGGGGAGCCAGGGCAGGACAGGTTCCCGGGGGTGGGAGACCTCCAGATCTCAGGTCTGGCACACCGTTTGAAAGGCTGCTTCCTCCTCGGACGGGGGCCCAGCACACGCCCCAGGAGACTTGCCACCTCTCCCCAGGGCTATATCATCCAGAACTCGTCCCCTTGGAAGGGGCCTGGCCCAGGTGCCAGGTTCGGCTGGTTGGGCAGCCTCCTTTGGAGAAAGCAGGCAAGCCGAGCCAGTCGTGCAGTGTCCCTGGGCCTGACACCTGCGAACTCAGGCTGAGGGCCTCCTGCGTGCCCTCCATGGCAGATTTCTCCCTGGAGCCATGGCTTGGGCACTAGGAAGACCAGGCCTTCCTGATTCCAGGGAGGAGGCTGGGACCTGTCGCCGGAAGGGCTTGGCCAGTTATGCCCTGACCCCAAAGCCCTGTGGTGCCATCTTTCTGTCTCGGCACTTCTGACTCCACAGAGCCTTTCCTAGACCTAGCCTGGTTGCAGTCGCAAAGTGCAGGCGTGGGGTGAGGCCATGGCTTTGTCTTTCCAGGAAGAAATGAGCCCCTGGACCCAGCAGCTGGCCCAGGCAGGGCCTTGTGCTTGAAGCCCAGTATGCCTGTTGCCATCAGGGCCAGAGCAATGCTTCCAAGGCAGAGAAGCGGCCTTCAAGCTGAGTGGGAGTGGGGGAGGGGAGGGAGACAACAGCTGAAGCCAAGTCAAGAAGGGCAGGGATGGAACAGCTGCAGCTGGGTGGCGCCAGCCGGTCAGAGCCTGGTGGGAGGGTGGGGTCTTCAGTGAGGACCCCCAAGGCCAGCCCTAGGCCCCGCTGGTCGTGCATGTGCCCTTGGCTTGTGCGGGGGTGTGGTGGGTTGAACCCAAGCCCGCAGGGATCCCTCAGCGGCCAGAGAAAGAAGGGCCCATGGGAGAGGTAGCCGAGGTGGGCAGGTGGCGCCACCTTACTCTCCTCAGGTCCCCGAGGGAGACAGACAGAGACAGAGTCAGAGAGAGAGAGAGAGAAAGGCAGAGAGAGAGAGAGCGAGATCCCTGACTTCTGAGTCTCTACCTCCATCGCTGGCTGGTGCCAACTCACACGCCATCCCACTTCCAGCCATCACCCCCACGCCTGCCCAGGGGCCAGCCCTACAACTGAAAGACCATTTCCTGGTCACCTCTGTGCCTTCCCTTCCAGACCTGATCCCAGTGCAGGGGAAAAGGTTCAGACAATTCTTTACGTGTCCCTCTGCATGACAATAGACTTCCTCCCCTCTCCCATTCCACAGGCCAACCCACGACATCCACCTTTGTCATTAGCTCGAGAGAGGATGCAAGACGAGAATCTCTGCTATTGTGTGGGGAGACTCAGTTTCCCAGGTTTCCCCCATGGACACATGTTCTTCAGCTGGGTCTGATTTTCTCCAGACAATCTGTCTTGTTAAGGATTTGGCCAGCCATAAGAACCTGAAGGGAAAGGGCAGAGGGCGATTCTCTCTCTGCCCCAAACAGCCCCGTGCTGGGTCTGTCCCTGAGACCTGGCCAGGGGCAGCCCATCCCTGGCGACCTCTCCCGGGGCATCCAAGGGCAGGCTCGGCGCCAGCCCCACCCCGCTAGCTACTGCCTCGACCATTGTCCTCCCTCGAGAGGCCTGGGCAGGACAGGGACCCGGTTGTGGGAGGCCTCCAGATCTCAGGTCTGGCACACCGCTTGCCAGGCTGCTTCCACCTCTGATGGGGGCCCAGCACACACCCCAGGAGACTCGGCACCCGTCGCCAGGGCTATATCTTCCAGAACTCGCTCCCTTGGAAGGGGCATGGCCCAGGTGGCAGGTTCGGCTGGTTTGGCAGCCTCCTTTGGATAAAGCAGGCAAGCCAAGCCAGTCGTGCAGTGGGTCTGGCGAGACACCTGGGACCTCAGGCAGAGGGCCTCCTGCGTGCCCTCGATGGGGGATTTCTCCCCGGAGCCATGGACTGGGCACTAGGAAAACCAGGCCTTCCTGACTCCAGGAAGGAGTCTTGGACTTGTGGTTGGAAGGGCTTGGTGAGTTAGGCCCTGGTCCCCAAGCCCCACAGTGCCATCTGCCTGTCTCAGCACTTCTGACTCCACAGCTCCTTTCCTAGACCTGGCCTGGCTGCAGTCGCAAAGTGCAGGCGTGGGGTGAGGCCATGGCTTTGTCTTTCCTGGAAGAAATGTGCCCCTGGACGTAGAAGCTGGCCTAGGCATAGCCTTGAGCTTGAAGCCCAGTACGCCTGTGGCCATCAGGGCCAGAGCAATGCTTCCAAGGCAGAGAAGCAGCCTTCAAGCTGAGTGGGAGTGGGGGAGGGGAGGGAGACAACAGCTGAAGCCAAGTCAAGAAGGGCAGGGATGGAACAGCTGCAGCTGGGAGGCGCCAGCCGGTCAGAGCCAGGAGGGAGGGCGGTGCCTTCACTGAGGACCCCCGAGGCCACCCCTAGGCCCCAGTGGTCGCGCAAGCACCCTTGGCTTTTGTGGGGATGTGGGGGGTTGAACTCAAGCCCGCAGGGCTCCCGGAGCGGCCAGAGAAAGAAGGGCCCATGGGAGAGGTAGACGAGGTGGGCCGCTGGCACCACCTTACTCTCCTCAGGTCCCCGAGGGAGAGAGACAGAGACAGAGACAGAAAGAGAGAGAGAGAATGGCAGAGAGAGAGAGAGAGATCCCTGACCTCTGAGTCTCTGCCTCCACCGCTGGCTGGTGCCAACTCACAGGTCATCCCACTTCTAGCCATCACCCCCACGCCTGCCCCGGGGCCAGCCCCACCACATAGAGGCCGGTTCCTGGTAACCTCTGTGCCGTCCCTTCCGGACCTGACCCCATTACAGGGGAAACGGTTGGGACAAACTTTTATCTGTGTCTCTGTATAACAATAATCTTCATCCCCTCTCCCATCCCACAGGCCCACCCAAGACATCCACCTTTGCCGTTAGCTCAGGAGACGATGCAAGTTGAGAATCTCTGCTATTGTGTGGGGAGACTCAGTTTCCTGGGTTTTCCCCATGGACACATGTTCTTCAGCTGTGTCTGATTTTCTCCAGCCAATCTGTCTTGTTAAGGATTTGGCCAACCCTAAGAACCTGCAGCGAAAGGGCGGAGTGGGATTCTCTCTCCCCCTTTCTTCCCCCCCCCTTGCTCAGATATGTTCTCACAGAGCAGACAGTTTTCTTATCTTCTTCCTTTCTCTCTCCTCACTCTCCAAGGCTCCTCTCTAATCCTTCATTTATTTATTTTTTTATTTTTAATTTTTGTTCATTGCAGTAACATTGGTTTACAACATTGTATAAATTTTAGGTGTATATCATTATGCTTCTATTTCTGCATAGATTACATCGTGTTCACTACTCAAATACCAATTACAAACCATCACCACTACTTTGTAATCATTGGTTTGATTTCCTGTTTGACCAAACAGTTATTCATGAGAGTCTTTATTGGCTTATAAATTGTGTGATTTGTTTAAGATATGTTGGCAGTTAATGAACATTTTTGCCTGCAAGTTGGTTAATGAACTGGATTTCAAATCTGCCCGTTCCTCTGATGAGCTACTGAGTCAGAATTTCTGTGGTTGGCCATCTATCTCTCTTCTGGCGGCTTCAGGAATTGATTGCTATGTCGAAATTGCTTGCTGGACAAGGATAGGACCTAATTTTATAATAATATGCTTTCTTTGCTTTGGAGTAGGAAGTTTGATATTTATATGCAAGCTCGTGTGTGTGTATGCTCCAAACATATTTAGTGATAAATCAAGATTAACAATATATATGATTCCTATATTGACTTTTTTTTGGATAAATACTGAGAAGTTAATTGAATACTCTTACTTTGGTTGTAGTTAGGTTCACTTTACTTCATATTTTTAAAATGCTTTTTTAAATATATGATACTATAATTGAACACATACATTTTGACTGCTAACCACCTTTTAGTCCCTAAATATTTTGCCTTCAGATATGTGTACCATTATACACATTCATATATAAAAGTTTCATATTAGTTGTGGTTTTACTTTTGTGAGCACGTGTATGGAATATCACTGACAATACCCTTTCTTTCAGCATCTATGTTCAGTGTTAGTTTCCTATGTCTTCGTGGAATGTAGAGTAACACACAATATTTAAAAAGTGATTTAAGTAACTTCAGTATAGTATAACTGCTATATGTAGCATTATCTCTGTGGTTCTATTTTTAAATTTTGTACTTTGCTTTTTTTCTTCTTTCCTTGTTTTGCTCCATTTAAAGTAATTTTCCTTATTAAACTTTTGTCCACCATGTTGGATATATATATCTTTTTCACATTCTATTTTAGAATTTTTTTTTCTGCTGAGGAAAATTGAACCTGGGCTAACATCCATGACCATCTTCCTCTACATTATATGGGACACCACCACAGCATGGCTTGATGAGCGGTGCAGAGGTCCGCACGCGGGATCCAAAGCCACGAACCCTAGACCACCAAAGCAGAGCGTGAAAACTTAACCACTATGCCACCAGGCTGGCCCTTATTTTACAATATTTTTAATTTGAGAATTAAGAAGAACCCAGAATCTGAAGTCTTGCCTCACTGCCTCCCCAATGTTAGGTGAAAAATTAATTAGTATTTTACTTCTTTTCTTTTTCTCCAAATCCAGTGTCTCTTTTCTCCTAATCCAGTATAGATTAAGCTCTTGGTTCAAGATGGTTTTAAATTTTATGCACATTCTTTAAAGTAGTTTGTGTTTCGCATTCTTTAAAAATCACATTAACACAAAGTACTGAGACAACTGTTCTAATTTTTCAGTGTTCACTTCTTTGGTAGGGTGCTTTTTTTTGAAACCTGTCAACCTGAAACTTGATTATGGATCTGAATTATCTGGAAGGCTTGTTAAAACACAGAAGGTTTGCTGTCCCCCAACCCAAACATTCTGATTCAGTAGGTCTCGGCTGCAGACTAGCATCTCCACATTGTGATTGAAAGCTCCTCTGCCTAACATTCCTTATTTTTTTCATTTCAGATGCAGTAAAATCCATATATGAGTGTGCAGTCTGTCCCTACCCAATCCTTTGATTTTTCACAGGTGTTCTGCCACAATAATCTTCTTGTACTCCTAACTCCACCTCAGCATTTGGAGGCCCCAACTGACACAAAAATGTTCTTCATTTATCTTCTGAAAGGAGTGCTTTATTTTCAAAATGTGACACAATCTGCAATAAGTTTAATGTAGATGCTGTTCTCTGCTCTTTAGACATTGCAATTTACTTATACAACACCTGTGATTTACTTATACAACACCTGCACCATTCTTCCTTGTTCTCAGTATTTAAGGCTCTAACATTGGAAACACATGGGGCTTCTGGACATTCTGGACACTCTCCCTTCTTCAAGTTTAATTGATCATATCACACCTGAACTAAGTTGAATTAAAGTTGGCCATATCATGGCTTGTCACATGACGATCAGGTATATGTGTAGTATGTGTGCACCTCACAGAAACAGAATGTTCCTGAAGTGTGCATCTCAATGATTCTTCTCCTAAA
Source organism: Diceros bicornis minor (assembly GCF_020826845.1). Lineage (NCBI taxonomy): Eukaryota > Metazoa > Chordata > Mammalia > Perissodactyla > Rhinocerotidae > Diceros > Diceros bicornis. The sequence continues at coordinate 6,495,180 of NW_026690866.1, forward strand.
ATTTGATTAAATATGTTCTAAATAGAGGTTCTTAGTTTCAGTTAAATGTACCTAATCCATACATACATTATTGTAAAATTTTCTATATCTTAAACTTATTTTGTTGAATAGCGTGTAAATTATTTCTATACCCCAAGCTCACACGTTTGATTTTAAAATTTATTTTCTTTTCAAGTTAAAGAAAGAATTTTTATTAAAAGAAAGAAATGCAAAGAAGTATCCAAAAGAATGAAATACTAGGAGTATGGAGGACTAGATACCTCAAAGGTGTTTCCCTCCACATAACACTATCTTCCATAAAATATAAAGTTATTGCATTCTTGAGTTCACATAATGTAAGCCAAGTCTCAAAGAACAGAAGAAGGAAATTGTAAGCACTAGACAAATTTGGATTCACCCAGTGGTCAAAGGCCAGTATGATCCTCTAATAAAAGGATTTGTCTTTGAGTCACCAGTGACTTGAGGGAATGAATCTGGGACTCACAGATTAGTTGTGAGTCACACAAAAAAGGCATTTAGCTTGTTGTCATCTCACATGACTGTGAGCAGAAACCAGTGACATTCTTCTCTGGAGGAAAGAATCTAAACTAAAGCCTTACATCCTGTACACATTAAAATCAGACAAATATGAGCTCATAATCAAAGTTCTCCAAACAAATAAGGAATACATGCCATTGTCGATAAGAGTCATAAAACATAAGAAAATTAAAAATAAAACAATAGATTTAAACACTAAAGCCTTCACTATTAGACTTACCAACTTCAAGATATAAAATAACTGTGTATAAGAAATGGAACAACAAAAAATGGAATAACAAAATCAAACAGGAGACTCTAGAAATGATATGACATATGTGGCAGAGGGCCTTATAGAACTTTAAGAGATTAAAAATACATAACTGTTGAGTTTTAAAACTTCATAGATGTGTTCTACAACAGAAGAGAGAATAGAAAACCAAATTTGAATTCTGAAGGAAAGAGACTGCAGCATAGAAAGACAAGGAAGTAAAAAACATGAAAGATAATTTAGATATGGAGATGGATGAGAGAGAGTAAAGAACAAGGAGAAATAAAGTACTGTACAACAAAAACAAGTGAGTCATGAGGGTAAACTGAAAGTTAAAGGGTCTATAAATTTCTCAGGAGATGAGAAACTATATCCACTTCAGGCAATGTGGGCTGGTGGTAAAATAGAAGTAGAGAATAGAACTCTCACCCAAATAGAGGAGATACAATAGAATATGGAATACAAGTATAAATCAATAAATTTTAAAGGGAAATAACATAATAAAACTTGTGGAAAACATAGAAGGAAACACATATAGATAGTGGGAGCAAAAGAAGGATATAAATAATCACAACAAATGTAAATGGAATAAATTCTCTAGTTAAATACAGATTGTTAAATTTGATGCGACAATGATAAATTTAGCTGTATCTTGTTTACAAGACTTGTGAAAACTAAAAAACATGGAAAACTAGAAATTCAAAACAGAATAGAAGATATAAAGATATGCTAGGAAAATATCAATCAAAAATCAACCCAGGGAAGCTATAATAATATGAGATAAAACAGATGAGGAAAAAACATCATTAGGAATTTAGTGGTTAATCCCCAATGGTATATAAGTTCAACTTATCATGAAGATATAGTCGTTATACTACACACGATGTCATGTGAAGATAATATAGCCTCAATTGGAAAGGAAGGAGGAGAAGGAAGAGGAGAAGAAGGAGAAGACAAGAAGAAAAAGTCGGAGGAGGAGGAGGAAGTACAGGAGAAGGAGGCAGAGGAAGAGGAGAGGTAGACATAATATATCATCATAGTGAGGAATTTCAACTTTCCTCTGAGAGAAAGAATAGTATATATCTAATAATAGAGTGTTTGAAAAACAAATTAGCAAGTTGGATTTAATGGATACACATCGAACCCTATACCCAACAAGTGAAGAACACCTATTCTTCACAGGGACACGGGGAGCATTAACAAGCAGTGAGCAAGAACTAGGGTACTAATCAAGCCTCAAATAATAGAACACTTGAAATAAGTACAAGTGACTGCTCTATTTTATTCCTGATGCTATTACAAATCCCAGGCAATAGAAATGCAGAGAATTTTCTTTGGCTTAGGTGTTATTTGTGTTTAGAAAATCTGTAGAAAAGATGAAGACAATATGGGCTATCAGGAATAGGTACCGTTAAAGATGTTAATGATAAATTTTAATTTTATATTTTTAAAATAAGAAATGGATGAGAAGCTTTTTAAACTTTACAGTGCTCTCTCCCTTAGATTCCTAAGTGTTGCTACTCCTTTCAGTCCTTCTTGAATGTTTCAATTGTTCCTGCCTGTTGATGATTCCTCCTTCATTGGATCTCTGAACTTCACTTTAGTTTCCTGGTTTTGATGGTGGCAGACGCACAGGTTTGAGGGGACAGAGGTTAGGCAATTTGATTGACAGCCTTCTATTGCACCATTCTCATCGTGCAAATATCATGCGTCTATGCTTGTCATGTATCTTTCAGTTGCAATTATTCTTTCTTCCCAGGGCTTTCTCCAATATCATGCTAATATTGTTGCTCTTCTAGGAAAGATTTAATGGTGTGCTCATATAAACAAGCATTTTGGATCCTGAACCAAAGAGCCATTTACAAGTCTATTCTGAATGTGATCTGTTTTTCCATTCATTGTACTTTCTTCTGTGTATTTAACTAGTTTCTCTCATGAGTGTGTAATTCAGTAAGGAAGTTCCACAGCTGGAGTCATGTTATTTTCTTTAGTTATAAATTCTGAGGCTTCAGGAGTGCCATCAGTTGCCACAGACATTCAAGTCAATAGCAAAGTAATTTTAATAAAGTCATTGTATTGCATTTGAAGGAAATCATTTTGAGTATTTTCCCTAAGGATCCTTATCCCTCTATGCAGGTTTCAGTACAAGAACTACCAGTATGTTCTGTCCTTGGATTTTTCCATTGAGGAAATCAACAGGAACCCTCATATGTTGCCCAACTTGTCTCTGGGATTTGATCTCTATAATGCCTTGCCCAGTGAAAGGAGGACATTGGAGAGTTCCCTGATTTGGCTCTCAGGGTTGGGCAAGGACATCCCTAATTACGACTGCAGGAGAGAGAGTAAGTCTCTAGCGGTCCTTACAGGAACCACCTGGGCAATTTCTGTCCAGATTGGAACACTGCTGGAATTGTACAAATTTCCACAGGTAAGACTGGGTGGGATGGGGAGAAATGAAACCATGCCTCCTTTGGTGCCATTCTCAGGGGCCTAAAAAGGAATAGAGGAGGAGACTGGGTTTGTGCATCTCTCAAAGGATATGATCTCAAAGGGTCCGTGTACAGGACCTCGATGGAGTATGACATATCCTTTATTTGGTGTAGAGTGAAGGTTGAGGGGGAAGGAGACAAAGCAGTTTCCTGGAACTCTGACTGATCTTATTTTCTAGAAATCTTTCACGGAGTGGAAAATGATTAGAAAATGAAATGAACAATTGTCCCCTTCTACCACTCCAGGTGTTGCTGAACAGCTTTCAGGACTAAGAGTGTGATTTTTGCCAATCCCCTTCCTCATATTGCTTCCAATTTTCTTTTCATTTTAGCTTACCTACGGTCCTTTTGATCTTAGCCTGAACGATGATGAGCAGTTTCCATCTCTCTATTAGATGGCCCCCAGGGACACATCTCTAGCTATTGGCATGGACTCTTTGCTGCTTCATTTCAGTTGGACCTGGGTGGGGCTGATCATCTCAGAAGACAAGAAAGGTGTTGAGTTTCTCTCAGAATTGAGAGGAGAGATGGACCGGAATGGAATCTGTGCAGCCTTTGTGGAAATGATTCCTGTGACTGAAAGGTCATATTACTCAAAGACATGGCCATACGATTTGCAAGTATAGGAAACAGAAGGGAATGTGGTTATCATTTATGGTGATGCCAACTCTCTCATAAGCTTGAGCTTTTCTACTTGGGAGTATTTAGTGATATGGAAAGTCTGGGTCACGACATCAGAGTCGGATTTTATCCACAGTGAGAGAGATTTCATCCTTGACTCATTGCATGGGACTCTCATTTTTTCACACCATCGTAGTGAGGTCCCTGGCTTTGAAAATTTTATCCAGACAGTTAACCCTTTCAAATATGCAGAAGACATTTACCTCACTATGTTATGGTTTCCCTTTATTCCTTGCACGATTTCTGAGTCTTACTGTAAAACACTGGAGAATTGTCCACCTAATGCCTCCTTACGATGGCTGCCTTGACAGACTTTTGACACAAGCATGACTAAATGGAGTTACAGTATGTAAAATGCTGTGTATGCTGTGCCTTGGAACCTTCACAAGATACTTCTTCAACATGCAGAAATGCAGCCAAAGCGAAGTGGGGAAGGTCTGGTGTTTTGTCCCTGGCAGGTAAAGTCTCTTCGACTTAACAGAATGTACACTCGTAAAAGTGACTTTCTTATGGTTCCACAGGTGCTCAAACCAAGCAGTTAGGATTCTTTCTCCAAGAAAAGCACAAGAGTTTCTATACTTGTTTCACTCTCTAGGAGGTATATCTAGTCCTGGATAGTAAGTCATCTACAAGAAGGTTCTAGTGGCAACGAGGAATTGAGCTATGAGTCAATATCAATGCTTTGTGTTACAAAGGATCCCAACATCCTGCCTGCCTAAGGTTTCAATAGGGAATATCCTATCTTCTCCCATGAAGCTCCTCAATGACAAGAAGAAGAGAACTTGTCCTTTATGTGCCTATCTGGTGCTGAACATCACAGTGAATACTTTACATAAATGATCTCATTTAATTCTGCAACAACTTTAGGTATTGCTAACATCATTTTGCAGATTGATGGTCTGGGAAAAGTCAGAGAGTGCATGAGCGTGCTAGATTGGACTTGTACTCGAGAATTGTCTGAATCCTATCACCACTGATCATCTTGATATTCTTGTCTTTAGGCATTTTTTCTTGAAACTAACTGATGTTTTAAAAACATTATGATATTTTAGTTCTCCACATGATTTCATTTGCTTTACTTCATTGGATACTTGCAATAAAGTTACATTATGAAGCAAGGATTACAGACAATGAAAGGCTGTCCCCAATTCAGGGTTTTTCTCTTTAACACCCGGGCCCACTTCACCACAGGATGATGTGTCTCTTTTAGCTGCACCCCTTTCTGAGGAACATAGAATTGAACAATCCTGCTGGTGACTCAGTGAATTTGGCTGATGAAGGAAAATCAGATTCAGAGTAAACTATTCTCAACTTTTGGAATTTCCCGAAGGCCTTGGACTTAAGGTGAAAGTAGGAGAATATTCCCAACATGCTCCACGTGGTCAAGAATTGTCTTTATCTGACGAGGTGATTGAGTGGGACACAGGAATTACTGAGGTGGGTTGAATCCAATCACAATTACTTACACCACACATGAATAACCAAACTCTTGTTGGAGTTTTGTGTCCCCTCAGAGCTTCATAAAGGACCACATATGGGAATTTAACAATTCACTTCCAACTGAAGTAATTTTTTCATTTATCAACAATCCAAGATGGAAACAAGACCTTCATAAGCAAAAGATTGCAATTTGCTAAAGGTTCAGAAAGTGGTTAGTAATTTTCAGGAATAATTTTTCTTAAAACATTAAGTTGTGTACATGTTTTCTAGAGATAGTGTTATTGCACACTTAGTACACTACAGTATAGTGTAAACATAACTTCTTTATGAACTAGGAAATCAAAAAATTGGTTTGACTCACTTTATTGTAATATTTGATTTATTGTGGTGCTCTGGAAACAAACCCACAGTATTTCTGAGGTGTACCAGTGTTTTATATCATACAATAAGCATGGCGTCCAACCAATGAATTGGATTTAAGTATTTCAAAATTAAGTTTGTTAAGGCCCAATACTCTAAAACACTCTAGTTTCTTGAAAATTAGGTAAAAGTCACAGCTGTTACCAAGTGTTATCTGATTTTCTCCAAACTCCACACTCTGCATGCAGTGAGAGTTGCAGTCCGGGATTCAGAAAGAGCCCTCAAGAGAGAAATGCTGCCTATTGTTTTGCTTGCATTCCCAGCCCAGAGAATGTGATTTCCAATGAGATAGGTGAGTATATGCCTTGCAGCGACATTCTCCACTTCTATTTTTTTTTTTGAAGGGAAACGTTTGTCCTCAGCTAACTAACATCTGTTGCCATTCCTGCTCTTTTATTATTGTCCTCAAAACTGTAGTACATAGCTGTATATCCTAGTTGTAAATCATTCTAATTCTTCTACGTCAGCCACCACCACAGCATGGCAATTCATAGAGAGACGGTGTAGTTCCATGACCAGGAAACCAACATGGGTCACCGAAGTGGTGAGCACTGAACTTTCACCAATAGGCTATCAGGGCTGGCTCTCCACGTCTCTTTTGTATGCACGGTTCTCCCAAAGAAACGGAAAAGCTCTGATGAGGACTGCAGGGTCAAAATGTTGCCTTCCTCCATTTAGTAATTTAACTTTTATAGCCAATAATATTTCCTCCCAAAATGATACTCTCTCTCTCTACCTTGAACTAGCTTGCTTGTCTCATTTTAGCATCATTGCAGGCATTATGATCTCAAGGAAACCCTTTACGACCACTCCACAGTAACTAACTTCAATCTCTCTCATGGAATCTAACACATGGTATTGTAGTCCTTACTTTCAGCTTCTTTAAAGCTACATTTAGATCACGTTTAACAAATCTTTATTTTTCCAGTGTCTGGTGCTGTTCTTGGCAAAGAGCAGGAGCTCAGAAAGGTTGTGTTTGATTTAAGAAGTAAGTATTTCCATGGTGTATAATGAGCTTATGGTACAGCTTGGTTTCTGATCTCCTAGAGTTCACAGGTGAGTAGGGGAGACAACATGCAGTGATGTGAATTCAAGGTGGTGACATAGGGCTGCAATATAGGTATGCAGAGATCCATGGGATGAAATAAGTGATAGTATATATGTTTGTGGGGAGGGAAGTGTCATGGACTTCTTCATAAAGGTAGTAGCATTAGTAATATATCAGACTAATGAAGGCGGATTAAATTCTTGGTGGAATTCTTAGAAATGGCAGAAACTGGCAAATTAGCCCTGCATTTAATATTCTAGGGAGCTGAGAAAAGGTTCAACATGACTAGAACACAGAAAATGTGGGTTTGGGAGTTGGGTCATGAAGTAGAAGAGGGACAGAAAACCAACACTGAAGATTTTTTATACAATAATTAACATCTTGGAATTACTCAGATTTATGATATTAAATCGTGCAATGTTGGAATCCCCTCAATGGTGGCATTATCTAATTTTATTTTTGTGATTGATATGAAGCTTAATTTCACAACATCTTTTGTATAATTTCAATTTTTTTGAAATGTAGTGAGATTGATGATATAGTCTGGCATATCGTCAATTTGGATAAAGCTTTCACGTGCACATTTGGCGTGTGGTAAGTTTGGGTATATGTTCCGTATGCACATCTAAAGAACACTACATCCACTAACTTCAATTCCTACATGCTTGGAGATTAATAAATACTCTTGTAAACAACCGATGATTAATGAGTAAACTATGATGGAAATTAGAATGTATTTCCAATTAAAAATACAATTCATCAAATCTTATGGGGTGGAATTAAATCTATCCTTAAAGAGAAATGTAGAATCCTAGATTATATATATTTATATATTATTGTGTATATTTAAATAAAGAAAGGTTGAATTTCTAAGTTCTAAGCATTCATCACAAACTAGAAAAAGAGCAGAAAAGTACACACAAGGAAAAGAGAAAACACAAAATGTTATATATTAGAGGAAGTGTTAACAAAATAAAAGACAAACATCAAAAGGATAAATAAAACTAAATTTGATTCTAATAAATGACAAATATGCTCAATAAAATCCTAGTACTAGCGTTCAAAAAAAGAGAAAAATTGCAACAAAATAATACCAAGGCTGAAAAGGGAGTAATCTGTGCAGATCATATGGAAAAATTTTAACATGAAGAAAACATAAATAACATCATGTTGATACGATGAAAATTTAGAGGAAATTCAAAAATTTCTAGGCAAATAAAAGTTACCAAACTGCCTCAAGAAAAAATGAAAAATCTGAATATTGCCACACCTATTACAGAAATTGAGACCATCCTTTAAAACATTTCTGCAAAATTTTATTGTAAGCTATTTATTTGGTATAAAGCTGATGAATCTGCCCAAATATTCAAGAAAAAAATAATATACATCTACTCAAACTCTTCCTGAGAATAGGAAAAAGTGAAAACTTTTTGACTCACTTTGAGAGACGAGATTAACATTGGTAACAAAATCTAACAAAATCATTGCAGGAAAGGAAATTACAGGCCACTCTCTTTCTTGGATTAAATTCATTGATACTAAAAAAAAAAATCAAATCATATCAAGATTCCAAATCTAGCCATATTTTATAAGAAGGACATATCATGACCAAATTAGGTTCACGCAGTGTAATTCAGTACACTAATCTCTGAAAAAAGAGAAATCATAATCTCAATAACTGTAAGAAAAACTAGTAAAATTAAACACCTATTCATATTTTAAAACAAACAACAACAACAGAAACAACACTTACCAAATCAGGAACAGAAGGAAACTCTCTTACTCCCATACACAGTAGTCACAGAATGGAACTTTATGTTGCACTGTGGAAAACAAGAATAAGAGAAAAATGTTCAACATCACTGCCTCTATAAGCCGTTAGGCTGGAGGTCTTGCCTGATACAATATTGGCAGGAAAAGAAATAAAGGGAATAATTTACTTCAAAGGAAGAAGTAAAATTGATGTTATCTTCAGATGATATTATGGTATAAATGTAAAAACCATATAAATTAAGGTATTAACTGAGTTTATCGGTGGCTGAATACAAGGTTAATATAGAAAGTTTTGCTTCCATCTACCCGTCATAAGCATTCAAAATTTAAATTTTAAAAAACGACATTTACAACATCTTAAAGTATGAAGTACCTAGAAATAACTTTAATGAGACTTTCAAAAGATTTCTGTCCATAAATTTATAGAACAGCATTTAGAAAAATGGAGGAAGACTGAAAGAAGTGGAGGGATAAATCAAATTCGTGACTGAACAGACTCAAAGTTCTACAGATATCAAAACTGTCCAAATTGATCTACAGCTTCCACAAAATTGCAGCTAAAATGATGATCCGTTCTGTGGAAATTACAATTGATACAATTCTTATGGAAATGATAAAGGAAAAACTTAACTAAGAAAATCTTGAAGACAGTGAATAGAGTGGGAGGACTTAGTCTACCTGACATCAAGTAATATAACATCACAATAGAGGAGGTTCATCATGAGGGTAAACAAGAAAATCAACGGAACCAAATGGTAATTTCAGATACAAGCTGCTCATATAGGGACTCACGTATAGACGTCTGATTTACAAGGAAACACTGAGTAGGAGTGGGAAAATGAAAGACTTTTCAATAAATCATGTTGGGTAAATTGGCTGTCTTCATGAAGAAGACAATGACTCGCCAACCCTAACTCAAACCGTCCACAGAAAACGTTATCAGGCAGATTTTAGTTGTAAACGTGAAAAGTGAAAGAATTTAAAGGGACATAAAGAGGAAGGAGCAATGCCCCTGTAGAAGGAAAAAGCATGTATTGATACCTGCAGGGATGAGTGGGCACGGAACAGTTTCAGAACCACATGAAGATTTGGGAATCTTAAAAATCAGAGCAGAGGTAGTAGAGGTAGGCAAGACCAAGGTTATACAGTCTTTTTGGTCTTCCCAAGAGTTTGTCGGATTTTTTAATGGAGGATAAACATGATCCCACTTACATGTAGAAGTATCACTTGTGATGCAGGACAAGGGCAGGGAACCAGAGTAAAAGGATCTTATGATAACATAGAAGAGAAGTGACTAAAATCTTAACAGAAGTGGTGCAAGTGAAATCAAGACGAAATGTTTTGGAGATCATTTTAGATGGTAGAAATGGTATCACTTTGAAACTCCCGAGGAGTGAGGTCTATGACTTGGTCATCTCTGTTTCCCTAGAATGTAGCATATTATCTGGCTCATGGAGGTTTTCCAATAACCGCCTGCTCATTGAATGAGTAAATCTAGGCCATAGCTTACAGGGGTATAGCTCAGAGAGACAGGGAGGACATTTGGTTTTCTGCTGAGAAAAAAGTGCTTTCATGAATATACAAGATAAATACTGAGAAGGATAATAGCTTTGTTTACTTAACCAGAAATAAGATGGGCAGTATTAACTAGGAATGGTTCTCTGCAGAGCATTCTGTTATTTGGTGCCTGGAGCAGCAAAGGAAGACAATTGGCTAAACTTACCCAATGCCTTCTTTGGGGGCATGCGAATGAGAGAGAATGACTGAACCTGGGCTGAGGACACTTTGCATCTCTCCCCAGACATGGATCAGTGTGTGAAGTGTCCAGATCGTCAGTATGCCAACAGAGGGTGTGATTGCTGCCTCAAAAAAGCTGTGACCTTTCTGGCTTATGAGGACCCCTTAGGGATGGCCGTGGCCGGCACAGCTCTGTGCATTTCTGTCCTCACTGCTGTGGTGCTGGGGGTCTTTGTGAAGCACCAAGACACTCCCATAATCAAGGCCAATAATCGGACTCTCAGCTACATCCTGCTCATATCCCTCACCCTCTGCTTCCTCTGCTCCTTACTCTTCATTAGTCGTCCCAAGACAGCCACCTGCAGTCTTCATCAAATCACATTTGGAGTTGTATTTACTGTGGCTGTTTCCACTGTCTTGGCCAAAACTATGACTGTGGCTGTGGCCTTCAAGGTCACTGCACCAGGGAGAAGGATGAGGCAGTGGTTGGTGGCAGAGGAACCTAACTTCATCATTCCCAGCTGCTCCCTTATCCAGCTGAGTCTCTGTGGAATCTGGCTGGGAACCTCTCCTCCCTTCATTGACACAGATGCACACTCTGAACACCGCCACATCTTCATCGTGTGCAACAAGGGCTCGGTCATTGCTTTCTACTGTGTCCTGGAATACCTGGGCTCTTTGGCCCTGGGCAGCTTCACTGTGGCTTTCCTGGCCCGGAACCTGCCTGACACCTTTAATGAAGCCAAGATCCTGACGTTCAGCATGCTGGTGTTCTGCAGTGTCTGGGTCACCTTCCTCCTCTTCCACCACAGCACCAAGGGCAAAGTCATGGTGGCCGTGGATGTCTGCTCCATTTTGGCCTCCAGTGTGGGTCTATTAGGCTGCATCTTTGGTCTCAAGTGCTACGTTATTTTCCTAAGGCCAGAGAGAAACACATCAAATGTGTTAACGAATAAAACACATTCAGCGAGAAAATAATCGAAATGTAAGTTATTTTCATAGGTTACAAGAACTTGCCTACACTTGAAAAATAAACTACCACATTTTTGCAGATCCACTTTAAGTACCAACTAAACTTACCTTACATCTCCACTTAATTTTTTGCTTTACGTTTCTTTTGGCTTTGTACAATTTTCCTCGGGCACTCAAATGAACAAATACAAAACATTCATACTAATTCTCCTCTAAAATTATGTGTGAAGGATTGCGAAAATGGCCACACATTAGTCTTCTCCCACTGTCTGTTTGGTCTTAGCATCCCACGTTGACTCTGGGTAGACTTGGCCTTGTAACTTGCTTTGGCCAATGGGACATTAACAAATGACATAAGCAAAGGCATGAAAAACACTTACTCATTGTTGGTACTTGTCCTTCTCTGGCTGCCCTTGGTAAGCCTGAGGCCATCAATATGTGAATGAGTCTAGATAGACTGCACATCTCCATTACTCCAGGTGACTTCAAGTCAACAATCAGATATGTGAGTAAGGCCGTCCTAGACCAGCCAATCCCAGCTGAGCCACCAATAGGTCCAGATCAAAATAACTGCCCTGTTAGCCCACAGAATCTTGAGAAAAAATAAACTATTCTTATTTGTAGCCACCAAATTTTAGGTTAGTTTTTTTATACAGCAGAAGCTAACTGATACCTTATGCTACCATTTATATATGTCCTCTCATTATTTGTGTAATTATCACAGATTTCTATTTCTTTATCCAATATCGTAGACTGGAATATTTTTCTCTAGATTAAGTCTCTGAAAGAAAATCAGAGACCATATCACGTTCCATTTTACTTTTCCTCCTTCCTCTTTTCAACCAGACATCTTTAAGCACATATATTAAGAATATCTTCACTAATTTTAAGATTATGGATATTCTTCTATATTGTCATCCACCACTGTTATACGCGGGGGATTTTTACTTTTAATTTTAGCCCTTATAATCCATTTGGAATGATTTACTTGTGAATAATGTTAGTTGATGGTCCAGTGTTTTATTTTACAAATGGATATCTTTTAGTCTATAAAACAAACACTACATCATTTTAAAAGTTGATTTGAAGCACATGGAATCTGAATAATGATTGGAAAATTGATATCTTTGAAACACTGTTTTCAATCACAAGTATAGTATATCTCTCCATTTAATCAGAGCTTTTACACGCTTTGTATCTCTTTATAATCTTCTTCATATAACTAATGTGTAGTTCCAATTATTTTAACTACTCATCTTAAATAATTCATTGCTCTTAGGAATGGAATAATTGTTTACATGTTTAAACTAATTCTTGCTCATGTAACAGTATTTTCGATGTTTCATATAGGAATCTAGCTTCCTTATACATTACTGCACATATTTATCAGTTCTAAATTTTATAAGTTATGTCCCACTAAAATAATAGATTTTCTCTTCTTCTCTAATATTATTTACCTCTTATTCTTTTGATTCTCATTTTTTCATGACTGTGCTCTCCATTGCCACACTGAATCACAAGTGTTTGCCAGGAGCATTTTCCTCTTCTTAAGTTTAGCGTAAACATCAGATAAATGCCTTGTCAGGGCACAGCAGGCATCTAAGGGAGAAAAAGTAAAAACATGAAGGGGAATCATTTCTGCCTGGAAATCAACAGACTTGCTTCTCTTGGCTGTTTGTAGCTGGAGATCTTATGACAATGTGGCCAGCTGAGAATCAGAGGATCTTTCTCTAGTCCCAGGAATTAGTCTTGGTCAAATCTCTCAACCTCTTTAGACCTCAGTTTCTTCACCTGTAACATGAAGAGTTGGACGAGTCTTTTTGAGTTCTGAAATCCAGTGCCAACAAGATACCCTTCACGCAGATGCACTTGACAAAGACCAGAGAGAATTTTTAGTTGTCTTCTTCTTCATTAACCTTATTATCCATATCACCCCTTAAAGATATATCAAATGTCTACTTTCGCATGACACTGATAAAACAGGTTCCATACCAAATCGCTGTTCATTGGGATAACAAATCTATAGTTAATTGTTTAGAGGTAAGTATAGAGATGGTCCCTGCTGGAAACACCAATCAATGGGCCAAAAAATCTTGCTTTATGTTACAGCAAGGCTGTGGAAACACTCCCTAATACACTAGAATGCTTAAGTACTTAGAAATTATGAAATAAATGGGAGCCTTGTATCCATGGTTACGAGCTAATAAGGATATGATTTTTAAAATTTTGTTAATGATGCCATTTGCCTGGTATGGGGCTGTTCTCTAGTGAGTAAAGAACAGATGTATTCAAGCCCACTTTCATTCTTTTAATAAATATTTACTCAGTGCCTACCACTTTCTGACGATAGCAGTGATCTACCCTAAGAGCATTTATATTCTAGTAGGGTGACACAGACCATAAACAAAAAGAGAATCTGGAGGTGATCAATAAAGTTACATATACGTCAAACTTTTTTCATTCTGGACTATTATTCACCCTTTCCCTTCTTTGACTGTTGACCAGAAGTCTAATCATGGACTTGAAAACCCAGAAAACATGGGTCCCAAGTTTCTTCTCGTAACACCCCTGTTTCAAAGACATAGTGTTTATCATCTGAGAGTATGTCTCTTTAAGACTAAGTTCCTATGAATCAGCATTATTTCATCACTTTCTTGAGAGGACCAATGATATTATGAAGGGGAAAAAATATCATATGGGATTTATACTTGAAATGATGTTTCCCCTCTAATTGTGTTATTTAATGTGGTGTGATTTGGGGAAAGTCAGTTACTCCTTCAGAGACAGTGGTAATAATACCCTGAAAAGCACTCTATAGAGATTAAATGAAACAAAGTATGAGAAACTGCTTTGTAAATTGGAAAGCAATCTATTTCAGCTCCTTTTTTCTAATAATATTTTCATTTATCCAATCCTTTTTGACTCTAACAAACTTGCCTAGACTTTTATCATTTATTCAACAATAATAATGGGTCAAAATGGTTGAATATTAGAAATTTCATATGGTTCAACTTAATTAATAGGCCATCACAATCTTTAATTTGGTTATAATTACAGTTAAATTTTTCATGATGCTTTATCATGTGCCAGGCACTTTCTAGGCATCTGACATGTATTCACTCATTTAATCCTCACAACAATGCCATGGAGACAATACTATTAACCTCTATTGTATGGATGAGGATCATTAGAGGTTATATAAATGACCAAGGTCACACAGCTGGTACCCAGGCAGTCCACCTACAAAATCTCTTTTAGGGATACATTAGAGGTTGTGGCGCTTACATTGTAAAAGGATCACCCTGGTTCCTGGTTGGAGAATGGACCAGAGGGGACTAAGGAAGAAAGCACATGGTTACTGAAATGATCCAGGCAAGCAATTCTGAATACAGAATTTCCTTTCTTTTTAAGGCTGAATAATATTCCATTGTATAGATGCCCCAGATTTTCTTCATCTTTTCACCCACAGGTGCACAATTAGGTAGTTTCCATCTCTTGGTTATTGTGAATAATATTGCAGTGCATTTTGTCAAAGGATTTCCTGGCACTAAGTGAGTTTGAAAAAATTCTTATACACATTAGTTACTGTAATGAATTACCTTTCTAAATGTCTAAAGTTTAAATATTTGTCATTCTACAGAAATACCTTGCCTAATCATGATTTGTGTCGTTATCAGTTCATGAATGATCTAAGATTTTTTACAAAAAATTGTTATAATGGCTTTTTTTGCATGTATTCAGGAACCTTGCTTAATGTGGGTATTCCCTGATTCTTGATTTTTAGTAGAGTTTTCTAGTCAGCCTTTGGGATAAGAAGCATCTTCGTAGATGTGAGGCAGACAGCAGAAAAATAATAAAGTGATTGTTATATTTAATTATATCAAAAGAAAACAGTAGTTTTGCTAAATTGTTTTTACACAGCCTTTTCTTATTTGTAAGAGTGACTCATATCATTTTATTAATGAAAAGAAAATCCAATAAACAATTTTAACATAAAACAATATCTATTGAGAACTTATATGAAAATTTTAGCAATATGCTGTCACCAATTTCCTCATCTGCAAAATGGAGATAGATAATACCATCTTCCTTATGGGTTACTGTGAGAATACTCAAGAGTAATGTATGTAAAAGGCTTATCAACATGTGGGTTGGAAAGTGATGCCCCATTATTTTTCCACCGGGATGATGACAGCTTTTTTAATGCTTGAAGTCTGTAGTTTTCAAAATACGTTCTACTCTTGTAAAGTGAATCCTTTTTACAAATTCTTTGTAGAGTTAGATGATCCCTTTGGAATACAAATTCAGGCTTCTGTGTGTGTGCGTGTGTGTGTATGTATACGCACATCTCTCAAATAATACTCTAAGGCTTATAATGAAAAGCTACCTTCCCAACTCTTGACTCTGGTGCCAAAAACAACTTCTTTAATTTTCTGATTTAAAATCTATATTTCTAAATTATCTACTCATACAGCTTTTTCATTTTTCAGCTTTTGACTATTTATAGTTGCTTTCTTCTCTGAAAAAATCAGCACTAAGAGTTCTTACATATGTTAAAAACATAACTCCCCTTACCCAATATAACTATTTAATGAATTAGGATAAATCAAAATTCAATGTCTACTGTTTTATGACATCAGTGTTTACCATTTTATAGCATACGAATCTTATCCAGAGATGTGCTACGTCAGATAGTATGAATACATTTTCTTTCTCACTATTTTCTTTGACCTTTTAAATGGTAAAATTCTCTTGTTTCTTTGTTGTCTTCCTATGAATTGATCACTAGTTCATATCCTTCCACCAGAAAATTAAATCTCTTCTCATTAACTTCTGATGCATGAGACAATTCATAGGTTTCAGGTTTTGCTTGGGGACATCCCTCTTGGGCTTGAACATATACACAGTCCCACATATACACAGTATGTCTGGAAGGATAGAGGAGGAAAGGATGTTTATCTCTGTGCAAAAGTACCGGGAGACAGTGGTAGAGTGAGAATATTTGAAGTTTTCCTATACGTGCACCTACGACGTAGGCCTCCCTGCCCCCAGATTTTTAAAATTAAAATAGCGTTATATCCTTATCTACTGGCTTGGAACAGAAAGTTGTAGAGAAATGTGACTATATGATCCAATTTTTTAACGAAATTAAGAACAGGAAACACACAAAAAATTTAGAATTCTAAATATGGGCACATCATTCTATGAGGCTGTGTAAAGGTGGGGAAAGGAATGAAGAACAGCTGTTCAACATCCAGCTACCTGTACAGTGTAGTGGTCCACGGAAAGCCTCGCCTCCAGCCACGCCCCTGGAGCTCATTTCCTCCCCCTGTGAAGTCTGCCTGACTTATTCCAGCCACACCCCCGCCTCTTCCCGCCCCTGGAACTGGTCTCAGCCCACAACGTTCGGGCCTGCCTCCACCCACAGCCTGGTCCCGGCTCATTGCCCTGCCTGCACCCTTGTTCCCGCCCATAGAACTGCCTCCCCGGCCTGCTGTCACTCACAGCATTGTCCCCGCCCACAGCCACGCCCTTAGATTTTGTCCCTGTCCCTGATGCAGCCCCCAAACGTTCGTCCTCCCCGAACGCCGGCCCGAGACCGGAACCGGAAGCGCGGGCGGCGCCCTGGATGGAGAGGGCGTTATGCGCGGTGTGTTCAGTCTTCTTGGCGCGGACCGCATTCCTGTGGATGTTCGCCCTCAGACGCGGCGCTCGGTGAGCGACGGGTGGTCCCGGCTCCAGTCGCGGTCCAGGGAGGGGCCTGGGCCGTGGGCAGCCCCGTCAGGGCTCGGCGTCTCTCCGTCCCCCCACAGCCCCGTTTCCCCCGGGCTGTTCTCTCAGGGCCCCAGAGGCTGCTGTTCCTCCTGGCTCTAGGAGCCGCCGTCCCCTCCTCAGAGTCCCCGTCAACGTCCTCCATGTGATTTTGTCCCCAGGGGGCTTTAGCCGCTTCTGGAGGCAATGTTTTGGTCGTTACAAATGGGGCGTTCCTGGCATCTAGGGGGGGAGGCAGGAATGCTGTTCAGCGTCCTCCAGGGCCCAGGACAGCCACTCAGAGAATTATCCGGCCCCAAATGTCAGTTGTGCCAAGGTTGGGAAACCTGCTCCAGGGCCTGAAAATCTCCCGAGCCCTGAATGAAGTGTGGAAATTGTTGACAAGTCAGCGAGTCACTTACAGGGTCCCTAAATGACAAGCTTGTTTAAAGGTCAGAGTCACCAAAAAGTCTCTGTCCAGCCAAGTGAGTTGAGTGACTCAAGTGCACACAGCACCAAGCTGCTTTCTCCCATCTCGGGGAGCAGCAGGTGGCTGGATAGGAATCTGGAAAATTCAGCCACAGCCAACAGTTACAGTTAAATCAGTAAGTAAAAAAAAAGAAAAGTGAATGTGGTTGGCCTTTCCATCCAACACCCTATAAAAGGCCTCAAAAGCTTCTTTGCACTTTTTTTCCCCCCTCAGACACGAAAAGCATCCGTGGAGCTCAAGTTTCAGGTGAAACCAGGCTCAGGGTCCACCTGTCCTTGCTGATCCGTGGATTTCTGTGTGACCAGGTGAGTACCCTGTGGACCTGGTACCAACAGGTTCCAGCAGCCTCTGCTGTGCAGAAGACCTGCTAGTGAGCTTTCCTGGGCTCGGGTTGTCACCACCTGGAGTCACTGAGAGTGAAGGTATCTTGAGAAAAATTATTGATGTTTGATGCATGGAAAGATGGTAAGCTGTGTGTGGTTCTGTGTGGTAAATATTTCAGTAAGTACAGTTATATGCAAATAAGAACATATGAAAGAAAGGTAAATAACTGCAAATGTGGATTATAGTAGAAAATATAGATTTACTTGCATTGCATAATACTCAAAAGTCAGATTTATATATAATATAAATACAGAAATGTTTTGCATGTGTATGTAGTATTAGAAGACATCCCATGAAATATTAGCAGGGATACTCAGCAACATTCCTTAGACCCACTCAATTTGACTTCTAAGGTCCTATAAATCCTTCACAAAAATTTGAAATAAAGGAGCATTCAAGGAAAAAGATGACTGGAACTTCTTTGTATTAATAACAAATTTAAAATTGAATTTGCCAGTAGCCAGATACATTTTGAGCATTTTTTTCTTTATGACATTTCAAATCATTTGGAAGAGTACTAAGCAACACTGTAGATTGAAGGGAAGGGCGCTAGTCTCCAAAAAGACTGTCCTCTCCACCTTGCCTTCTAAAGGGAATTAACTTTGTTTCTTGAAACTTTTCTGAAATAATGGTCTGGTGATTCACGTTGCAGAGAATCTTGTTAAGTAATTTTGTATTTAGTTGTTGGCCTCTACTAATTGTGTGTGTATGTGTGTGTGTCTTTTTCATTTTATATTTCCTGTGATGTTCTTGAGGGGAATTTGTGCTTGTCATACAATAGATAGTCTCTGAGTGTATAATTAATGGTGACCAACCATCCTCGTTTATTCAGGACAGTGGGGTTTTCCAGGACACAGGACGTTTAGTGTTCAAACCAGGGCAGTCCTAGACAAACCGGGATGGTTCCTGATCTCATAAGCCAGGCCCCGGGACACATGCATGGGGACCTGGAGAACCAGAGAGACCTTGTCCCACCACCAACGAATTTACATTGTATTTGGGAATTTGGATTTTGAAAAGTTAATGATGAGAGTGATGTGGGAGTTTGGCACAAGGGGAATCAGCATGAGGGGGCAGAGAAGCCCTCTTGAGAAGGACTGATATTTATATTGAGAGCTGGAGTTGGGACTGGATTTAGCTGGTAGGAGTGTTAGACTGGAGTGAGGGTGTGGGAGTGTGTTCAAGAGAACGTTTCAGGCAGAGGGACCGCATGAGGACACCCCTGAAGCAGAGAGCCTGGTGTGTCCAGGAACTGAGAAAAAGGATGGCTGAGCCGAATCAACAGAGGGAGAGGGGTGTGAGCCACACCGGCGAGGGGGGACAGGCAGGACCAGATGAGGGGTCATTGGGACTCTGTTCTAAGACCAGTGGGAACACTCTGGAGAGATGCGAGTAGAAGGATGATGTGATTAGCGTTTGATCTAAGCATGTGGGTTAAAATGGACTTCATGGTTAAGAATGAAGCCTTAATAGGCAAGATGGGAGGTGCTGGGAATAAGATTAGGAATAAGATGATTGTTCCCTACATCTGAGTGATGGCTGTGAAGTAGGAAAGAAGTAGAAAGAAAAGACCATGGAGTGTAGAACCGAGAGAACATAACGGTACTTTCTTGCCTGCATGTGTCAGATGGCACAGGGCACTGACTGTTCTCGCTGCTGTCTGTGCAGACCTGCAGGTGCCCCCTCACCCAGGTCTGTGTGTTCACCCCTCTTTTCCATTCACAGGCCCCCCCTCCACATCCTAAATGAAGTCAGTCCTTACTTGTGAGGGTGTTGTCTCACACGGGAGACACCTAGGAGAGCCCCTGCAGGCATCAGAGCAGCCCCTTCAGCATCTCCATCACCTTCCTTCCTTCCCCTCTCTCGCTTTCCATACCCGGAATGACCCCTGCTCAGTATTCCACATCTCCATGATCTTCCTCCCCCAGGCTTGAGAAGGGTGGGGTAGCCACTGGGGTGGACATCATCTGCACCTTCCACTCTGACCCCCGCAGGTCCCGGGCTGGACAGAGAGTGACTCTACTGGGAGCTGAGCCATGAGACTCAGTGCATCACCCACCTGGGCTCCTTCACCCTGGACTGGGACAACCTCTACGTCAGTGGTGAGGGGCTGTGCTACAGCCACGTTGTCTCTCCCAGTCTGAGTTCTGTGTTCCCTCCGTTGCTCTAAAGTGAGCTAGGATCCATCTCTCTATCCTCCTGGTCTGGGTTCAGTCTTCTCATCACTGTGTGATCACTGGGTCCAGCCACCTTCCATCTCAATTCCTTCCCCTGAACACCCCTCCACTCGTCCCCTCTGCTTCCCCCTCTGTTTTTCCCACAAAGGTCCCTACATCCTTCCTCTCCCTTAATGTTTTATGTTCACCCCAACTCTTGCTCACCTCCTCTCGCCTTCCCTCCACAGGTTTCACCTATGGAGCCGTGGCCCCGACTACCAACTGTGAGTATTCCTGGACCTGATCTCCTGTGTCCCGTCTGCAATTGGGGTTTGGGAGCACTTGTTCTCCTTCACCTGTTGTCCTTGGTGAGGGAAGGACCTGGAAGGGCCCTAATTCATCCCTCCTCTCCCTCCCGGGTTCTGGTGGAGAGTCCCAGCCCAGTGTGAGAAAGCCTTAGACACAGACATGTTCTCCACCACATTCTCACCCCATGTGGTTTTCACTTTAATTCTCCTAAAGCCCTGCCCTTGGTCCTCCTTTTCCAGGTATCCCATCCATCTGCCCATTTTTCTGCCTATCTGTCTCTCCTCCGAGTTCAGTCACTCTTGTTCACCAATCTCTGTCTCTTGGGCTCCTCTCATCCACAGGCTTGCTCATCCCGCTACTCACACAGTCACCCATCCCATCACTCTCATTTATGCTTCACCTGTGAATGGTGGTCCTGATACAGCCAGTGCTTTAGCCCGTGTGAGCCTGGGGGCTACTCCTACTCTGTTCCTCCTTGATGACAGACTTATCCACAGCTCCCAAGCTGGCCAACATGTCCCTGCATACTTGATCACCACCTGTGCCACCAGAAGCCACCACAGGTATCTGGGGGTCCCTTTTCCTTCCTAAGAGAAGCCCTCTGGCACCACTCCTCATGAGCCAGGTGTGATCCAGGAGCTGGGAAGCCAGGGTGTGAAATTCTGGTTTTAGGGCAATCATGCTGATCACAAAGATTGTACCAAACATTCAGTCTAAGGCCAGCCATCAGAGAGCCCCTAGTCTTGTGAAATTAACACACCATTATAATACAATGTGGGATATTTCGGGGAGAGGCACCTGGCATAATTTGGAGGGGAGGAGCTTGCTAGAGAAAGTTTCACCAGAATGAAGTCTTTAAGAATGAGTAAGGGGGACCGTGGCAAATAGAGGATGAAGGGTTTTCCTGGCAGAGAGGATTCCATGAGCAAAGGCTCCGGCCAGAAACAACATGCTATATGGGGAGAATTGAAAAGAATTTGGGTTGCATGCAGCATAAGGTTTAACCCACAGTAGATGGATAAAATGAGACTGAAAGGTCAGCAGGAGCCAGATTGAGTAGAGCCTTGGGTGCCAGGTCACGAAGGTTGAACTAAACACTGAAGGCCAAAGGGAGCCATGGGTGGTACTAGAGCAGTGGTGGCTCTAGTTAGGTATTCATTTCAGAAAGATTCTTCTAGTAGTCCATGTAGAACATCGTTTAGACAGAGCATCCAGTGAGCCTGCTGGGGTGTTGGTCCGGGTGAAGGAAGTTAAGACCTGAGCTAGGACAGGGATGGAGAGAGGGAGTGTATGTGAGGACCAGTGTGCAAGGTGAATGGGTGTTACTGGGAGGGAGGAGGAGCTGAGCTGATATGCTGGTTCTGACTTGGGTGACTACACGGTTGGGTGACGGTGCCACTGGGACAGATGACGACAGATTATAATGAGTGCAGCACTCTGGTCTGGTCTCAGCCCAGCTTTCAGAGATGGCCGTCTCTCTCCCTCTCGTCTTGCAGCTTTGGGGCACAACATGAAGACCCTCACAGTCAACGTCACCATCTCTACCCTCCGGTATTCATCAGACATGAGCAACGGCTAGGCCACGTTAAACTTCACTGAGAGGGTCTTGCAGAGCCTGGGGAGACCCTGGTCCCAGCAGCTCCTGGTGGGTTAAAGCCCACCCAGCCCCTCCCACAACCCCTGTCCCTCCTGCTGGTCCTCCTCCTCCTTCCTCCCCAGCTGGATCATTGTTCAAGAAGAGCAACCTGGGCCCCTTCTACTCAAGTTGCAGACTGGTCTCCCTCAGGTGAGACCCTCCCCTCAGCATTTGCCCCTAATGACCTCTTTTGTGACCACCCCTATCTGTCACCCCACTGTACTCCCATTTCCTCCTTCCTGTTCTGGCCCCCACCCCCAGAGGTTTCAGGAACTCTCTCTAGACTCCCCACATCCCTCTCTCCCCAGACCTGAGAAGGATGGGCCAGCCACCAGTGTGGACGCTGTCTGCACGCAACACCCTGACCCCGTGGGCCACCATGCCTCTGTGCTGGGAGCTGAGTTTCTCCACCTGTCTGCTCTTCCTCTCGGTGGCTCCAGGCTCTGCAGCCCAGAGTTTATCCATCCAGAGAGAGCACCAGCTACATTTCCGCATCATCAGCTGGAGCGTCAGCAACTCGGAGCCCACATCCTCGGAGTACACCGCCCTGCTGAGAGACACCCAGGACCAGGTGGGGTCTCCCTCTCCCGTCTCTCCTTGCCCTGGGGGCACCGTCATTCCTCCATCTGACTTACATCTGTTATGTGATTGTTTCAACCCTTCACTTTCCCTGCATGTCTGGGTTCTCTCAGTGTCCAGAGGTGATGTCCTAGATGCCTTCCCCATTTCTCACATGGGTAAACTGAAGCTCAGAGAGGGGAGTATTGTGCCTAAGGTCACACAGTGAGTTAGGGGCAGAGCCAAGATTTGAAGTCAGGTCTCCCTTGCCCCAAGGTCTGTGATCTTTCACTGGCTCCAGTGGCCCCCTGCGTCCCCAGGAGACCTCCACCTCACCCACTCTCCCTCGTGTTTGTTCTAGGTCACCAAGGTGTACAGAGGCAGCCAGCTTTGAGACATATTCCACTCCTGCCTGGTCACCGACTTGATGTAGGTTGAGGAGATTGGAAGCATTGGCTGAGCTGGTGGCTGATGACTCTGAGCTCCCGTGACACATCATTGATCTGGAAGTCACCTACATCGTGCCCATTTTGCCCCACATCCCTGTCAGCTAATCCTAACATCCCCTTCCATAGATTTTCGAGGGATGAGAAAAGCATTAACATTTGGTGCCACCAACCTCCAGCATCCTGCTCCCCCTCCTCTTCTGGAGACTTTCAACAAATATCAGCAGTCTAACTGTGTTCTCCAGTAGTGGACCCACTAAGCACATGGGGCAATTAAAATTTTTTATACACCTATTAGGATACGAATCACATTATGTGTGTGGAGAGCAGTGTATTTTTTAGGTTTTTCTATATACAATATATTCTCATCTGCAAAACTAATAGTTTTACCTCTTCCCTTCCAATCTGGGTTTCTTTTATTCCTTTTTCTTGCCTAATTGCCCTCATTAGAACCTCTAGTACCTGTGATTAACATACGAGATATGGGAAGACATCGTTGTCTTGTCCCTGGTCTTGGGGGAAATTTTCAGTCTTTCACCATTGAATATGGTGTTAGCCATGGGTTTTTCATCGATGCTGTTTATAGGTTGAGAAAGTTTTTTTGTATTCCTAATTTGTTGAGTGTTTTCTTTTTTAGACATGAAGGGCGTTGTATTTTGTCAAATTCTTTTCTGTGTATGTGGTCGAGATAGCGTGATATTGGCCCTTATTCTATTAATAAAGTTTTCAGATATTAAACCAACCCTTCAAGTAGAGGTGAGAGTTTAAGATGTTCTCAAGTCTTTCCTGGGCGTGCCACAGCCCTGAGCACTTGTGGCATTCTAGATGCCCACAAATACACTGGAGCTTTTCAAAGCCCCCTGGGGACATCTCATTCCCCCAATTTTTCTTCTAAGTTTTTGGCTCACCTCTTGCCTGCCTCAGCTAGTATCACTCCCTCAGGCAACTATAATAGAAAACAATTAGCCCTGAATATTTTTAGCAAGTGCCCTGGGGACAGACTTTCCTCCCTGGGCAAGCTCTGAGTCAAGTAACGTCAAGCCCTGAACATGGGGCTTTTTCGGGAAGCTGCCAGGAAGGTCAGCTAGTGACAGTTCGATGGGGATGGGTCTTTTCAGAGCTCCAAACCCATCATGTCTGCTTGGCTGCTGGTTGTCTCAGCTACCATGGTTCTGAGACTGATGGTTTTCAAAGTTATGGAGGATATTGTGAGAGCAGGATGGGAGTAGTGCAAGTTATAATGCCACAAAGTTTGCTCCCGTTATCAAGATTCCACCATGTTTCTTCACTAAACCATCCTCAGATTCTTACAAGCCGTTGATTAATTTCTAGACTTCTGAAAAGTTGATTTTGACCATTTTTACCAGTGTTCTCATTGTTTTTATGCATTTGCAGAAGTCCTTTCTCAAATGTTTCAGAAATGTTCTCCCTGTGGTTATTTATTTCTAAATTAATTACTTAAAATGAAATTACATGAGAAATTCAGTTCCTCACTCACACACACTAGCCACATTTTAAGTGCTCGATAACAACATGGGGCTAATAATGAGTGTATTTAGTAGTGCAGACAAATGTTTACAGTATTGCAGAAAGTTATCTTGGACAGGACACAGAAGCAGGGAATCTAGAATCAGGGTAGAATTCTAGACACACTTGTTCATCCCTTGTGCCCTTCCAGGTCTGTCCCCCACAGTAACCACACTGGAGTGGACTCCCTGTGTACCTTGCCGCCTTGGCACAGAGACTGGACAGAGTTGCCAGCTAGGAGGAATTCCTGCGGCTGACCAAGAATGGACCCAGCTGCAGAACTTGACTGTGGACAGGAAGAGTGTCCTTGGGAATGGTAAGGGTCCCTGGTCATTGGGAAAGGAAGTGAGGCCTTTCTGGGGACTCTGGATGCCTGGGGCTGAGAGAACATTGAATTTTCTCAGGCTGGCAGGAGGTGGCATAGTCCCCCAGTCTTTACCCACCATTGAGAGAGAGAAAAGGACACCAGTGTAATATAGGAGGTCGTCACCTTCTCCTAGACAGCTCTGTGACTTCAAGCTAGTCAACTCCCCTCTCTGGACTTTTGTTTCCTTATCTTTGCACTGAAAGCCACTGGGCCAGATGGTCAGTGAGGGCCTCCAGCTGTGTGTGAAGCAGACTTACAGGTTTGGGTGTCATGTGGTTTCTGATCCACAGTCTATAGTTTGCCAAGTCCCGCTCTAGATGAGCACGAATGCACTGAAACTTTTTGCAGTGGTGGAAGTGTTCTATATCTGTGCTCTCCAGTACATAGCCACATGTGGCTGTGGAGTACTCGAAGGACGGTATTGTGACTGGTCTTTATTGTTACTGATTTTTAAAGTTACTGAGGTACTAGATTTTTTATTTTATTGAACTAAAATTAATTTTAATTCAAAAAGAGACTTGTTGCTGCTCCATATCAGACAGCACACCTCTGAGAGTTTGTCTGGATAGAGGTACAAGTAGGGGGAACTGCACCCCTCCCCCCATGCCCACTGTGTGCTGTGTGTCCTCCCCTCCTGGAGTTTATGTTGTAGCTGGCAATAACAAGAATAGAGAATTGAAACTTATCAATTATTTGATGTGAACAAACTCATACTTGGAGGCGGTATTCAGAGAAGACTTCCTGCAGGTTATTACATTGTAGGTTAATCCTAGAAAATGAATATTAAGCAAATAGATAAAGTAGAAGGGGATGATGTGTTTCCAGGCATGGAAGAACACTTTTGAGTGGGATTTTACAAATTTAGAGAGATCCCTTAGGCTTGCCATCTATGATGATCCATTCTCCCCCCAACCGTCCTAAGAAAGTCCAGCCCAAATTCAGTCCTCTGTGCCCAGAGGTATGAATTTGGTTTAATTTATTACACTTTTGTTCTGTGATAATGGTCTTGTATTTTGTAGCAAAGTGTGCTCACATTTTAGAGATGGAAACTAAAATGGGGTGAAACATCATGATGTCTACTTGACTTTAAAATTTCATTGAAAACATGGGATGAATCAAGGGTGGCAAGTGTTACTAATTTATACATTGATGAATTATTGTTTTACTTGGATGGAATATATATTTTTAAATCTAGATGATGGATGTTTATGAGACTGTTCCCTCCATTTTTCTGTGTCTAAAAAGTTTTATTAAAAAGAGTGAAACACACTCACATGCATTCTCCATTTCATTCACTTCCAGAATATTCTCCCAATAGAGATGACACCTTGACTGAGAAGCCTGCTAAACCTGCAGGAAGCCCCAACCCATGGTAGGGGACGAGTATGTTGATGCTGTGTCTCATTGAAGAGAACCATGCGCACAGTGTCTTGGATGATGAAGAATTTTGGCCAACCCTTGTCAAGGAGGGTTGAGGCACAGTGGGGTCACCAGGAGCCCTTGGGCGATGACAGGATGTGGCTCACCCCACCACTTGTCTCTCCAGACCTCCCTTTCTGGGCCCTTATCCTCATCTTCTTGGCAAGACTCCTGGTGCTCATCACAGGCCTGATCTACTGTCTCCTGGTAAGCCATGACGTGTTGATTGTCTTCTTATTGCGTTGTAAGAGCTCTTTATATATTATAAATACACATCCTTTTCTAGGGATATGTTTTGCAGATGTTTTCTCCCAGTCTGTGCGTGGCTTGCCTTCTCCTTCAGCACATGAGTCTTTGGGGGAATGTAAGTGACAGTCATCATGAGATTCCACCACACTTGAGAATGGCTAACATTAAAATAACTGACTATAGCAAGTGTTGTTGAAGATATCAAGTCACTGAAACTCTCATCGAGTGCTGGTGAAGAATAGCTTGGATGCGTCTTTAATAATTACATAAGTCTACCCAGCCATTCCTCTCCTAGGAGTCCATCTAAGGGAAATAAACACATATGTCTATACACAGACTTGTACACACATGTTGATAACAAACTATTTATAGTAGACGAAAACGGAAAACAACCCAAATGTCCATCTACTGGTGAACTGATACACAAAGTGTGGTAAATCCCCACAGTGGAATACTATTCAATCATAAAAAGGAATGAATTATTTTTTTTTCTTTTTTAATTATTTTATTGAAATTATAAAGGGTTTTACATTGTGTAATTTTGGGGGTTCATTATTATATGTGAATATCTGTATAGACTGCATCGTTCTTACCACCAGTAGTCTGACTTTTATCCATACCATGCACATGTACCCCTTTAACTCTTTCACTCAACCCCCAGCCCCCTTCCCCTCTGGTAAACACTAATCTGTTCTCTTTATCCCTGTGTATGTTTTTCTTCTACATATGAGTGAAATCATGCATAGTTCTTTGTCTGGCTTATTTCATTTAACATCATACTCTCAAGGTCCATCCAAGTTGTTGCAAACAGGATGATCTTGTCTTTTTTTTCTGGCTGAGTAGTATTCCATTGTATATAATACATACCACATCTTCTTTATCCATTCATCTGTAGCAGGGCACTTGGGGTGCTTCCATGTCTTGGCTATTGTGAATAATGTCGCAGTGAACACAGGGGTGAGTAAATCTCTTTGAATTGTTGATTTCAATTTCTTTGAATAAATACTCAGTAGTGGGATAGCTGGAATGTATGGTATTTCTATTTTTAACTTTTTGAGAAATCTCCATACTGTTTTCCTTGGTGGCTGCACCAGTTTGCATTCCTACCAGCAGTGTGTGAGGGTTCTCTTTTCTCCTTATCTTCTCCAACATTTGTTATTTTTTGTCTTGGGACTTATAGCCATTCTGACAGGTGTAAGGTGATCATTCATTGTAGTTTTGATTTGAATATCCCTAATAATTAGTGATGTTATACATCTTTTCATGTGTCTGTTGGGCTTCTGTATATCTTCTTTGGAAAAATGTCTGTTCATATCCTCTGCCCATTTTTAGATTGGATTATCTTTTTTATTGTTGTTGGGTGTATGAGTTGTTTATATATTTTGGAGATTAATCCCTTGTCAGATATATGATTTGCAAATATTTTCTATTAGTTCATGGGTAGTCTTTTCGTTTTTTTTTTTTTTTTGAGGAACATCAGCCCTGAGCTAACATCTGTGCTAATCCTCCTCTTTTTTTCTGAGGAAGACCAGCTCTGAGTTAACATCTATTGCTAATCCTCCTCTTTTTTTTTTTTTCCCCAAAGTCCCAGTTGATAGTTGTATGTCATAGTTGCACATATTTCTAGCTGCTGTATTTGGGACGCAGCCTCATCTTGGCCGGACAAGCGGTGCGTCTGTGTGCGTCTGGGATCCGAACCTGCGCCGCCAGTAGTGGTGCTCACGCACTTAACCACTAAGCCACGGAGCTGGCTCTGTCTTTTCGTTTTGTTCATCGTTTCCTTTGCCTTGCAGAAGCCTTTTAGTCTCACGTAGTCCCATTTGTATATTTTTTCTTTTCTTTCCCTTGCCTGAGTAGACATGGTATTCGAAGGGTGCAGCTAAGACCGAGGTCAAAGACTGTACTGTGTATATTTTCTTCTAGGAGTTTTATGGTTTCAAGTGTTAGATTCAAGTCTTTTATCCATTTCGAGTTAATTTTTGTGTATGGTGGAATATAATGATCTACTTTCATTCATTTGCATGTGGGTGTCCAGTTTTCCCAACAGCATTTATTGAAGAGAATTTCTTTTCTCCATTGTGTGATCTTGGCTCCTTTGTCAGAGATTAACTGACCACAGATGTGTGGTTTTGTTTCTGGGCTTTCAGTTCTGCTCCATTGAGCTACGAGTCTGTTTTTGTGCCAGTACCATGCCATTTTGATTACTATAGCTATGTAATATATTTTCAAGTTAGGATTGTGATGCCTCCAGCTTTGTTCTTTCTTCTCAGGATTGCTTTGGCTATTTGAGGTCTTTTGTTATTCCATATATATTTTAGGATTCTGTGTTCTGTTTCTATGAAGAATGTCATTGGGATTCTGATTGGGATTGCTTTGAATCTGTAGATTACTTTAGGTAATATGGACATTTTAACTGTGTTTATTCTTCCAATCCATGTGCATGGACTATCTTCCCATTACTTCAGGTTATCATTGATTTCTTTCAATAAAGTCTTATAGTTTTCATTGTATAGTTCTTTAACCTCTTTGGTTAAATTTATCCCTAGACACTTTTTTCTTTTTGTTGCAATTGTAAATGGGATTGTATTCTTGAGTTCTCTTTCTGTTAGTTCATTATTAGAGTATAGAAATGCAACTGATTTTTGTAAGTTGATTTTGTACGCTGTAAATTTGCTATAGTTGTTGATTATTACTAATAGTTTTCTGTTGGATTGTTTAGGGTTTTCTATATTTACAATCATGTCATCTGCAAAGAGCAAGAGTTTCATTTCTTCCTTTCCAATTTGGATTCCTTTTATTTCTTTTTCCAGCCTAATTGCTCTGGCCAAAACCTCCAGTACCATGTTGAATGGGAGTGGCGAGAGTGGGCACCTTTGTCTTCTTCCTGTACTCAGAGGAACGGCTTTAAGTTTTTCGCCATTAAGTATGATGTTGGCTGTGGGTTTGTGATATATGGTCTTTATTGTGTTGGGGTACTTTCCTTCTCTACCCATTTTATTGAGAGTTTTTATCATAAATGGATGTTGGATCTTGTCAAAACCTTTCTCTGCATCTGTGGAGAGGATCATGTGATTTTTATTCCTCATTTTATTAACGTGGTGTATCACATTGATTGATTTGCGGATGTTGAACCATCCCTGCATCCCTGGTATAAATTCCACTTGATCATGGTATATGATCCTTTTAATATATTGCTGTGTTCCATTTGGTGATATTTAGTTGAGGATTTTTGCATCTGTGTTCATCAGCGATATTGGCCTGTAATATACCTTCTTTGTGCTGTCCTAGGCTGCTTTTGCTGTCAGGGTGATGTTGGCCTCATAGAATGAATTAGGAAGTGTTCCATCTTCTTCAACTGTTTGGAATAGTTTGAGAAGCATGGGTATTAAATCTTGTTTGAATATTTGGTAGAATTCTCCAGAGAAGACATCTGGTCCTGGACTTTTGTTTTTTGGGAAGGATTTTGATGACCATTTCGATCTCTTTACTTGTGATTAGTCTGTTCATTTTCTCTATTTCTTCTTGAATCAGTTTTGGGAGGTTGTATGAATCTAATAATTTATCTATTTCTTTTAGGTTATCCAATTTGGTGGCATGTAAGTTGTCCAGTGTATTCTCTTATTGTCCTTTGGATTTCTGTGGTATCTGTTGTAGTTTCTCCTCTTTCATTTCTAATTTTTTGTCTTTGAGCCTTCTCTCTTTTTTTCTTAGTGAGTCTGGCTAAGGGTCTGTCAGTTTTGTTTCAATCATCACAAAGAACCAGCTCTTTGTTTCATTGATCCTTTCTACTGTTTTTTTAGTCTCTATTTCATTTATTTCTGCTTTGATTTTTATTATTTCCCTCATTCTGCTGACTTTGGGCTTCATTTGTTCTTCATTTTCTGGTTCCATTAGGTATAGTTTAAGATTACTTATTTGGTATTTTTCTTGTTTGTTGAGATGTGCTTTTATTGCTATGAATTTCCTTCTTAGAACTGCTTTTGCTGCATCCCATAAGAGTTGTTTTGTTGTCTTTTCATTTTCATTTGTCTTCAGGTATTTTTTGATTTCTCCTTTGATTTGTTCATTGATCCAATGGTTCTTCAGTCTTGTGTTCTTTAGTCTCCACTTATTTGTAACTTCCCCATCTTTTGTCTTGTAGTTGATTTCTAGTGTAATAGCATTGTGGTCAGAAAAGAAGCTTGATATGATTTCAATCTTAAATTTATTCAGGCTTGCCTTGTTTCAAAACATATGGTATATCTTTGAGAAGGTTCCATGTGCACTTAAGAAGAATGTGTATTCTGCTTTTTTGGGAGGGTATGCTCTATATATATCGATTAAGTTCATCTGATCATATGTTTCATTTAATTCCACTATTTACTTGTTGGTTTTCTCTGCATGATCTATCCATGGATGTAAGTGGGTTGTTCAGCTCCCCTGCTATTATTGTGTTGCTGTTAATTTCTCCCTTTAGGTCTATTGATAGTTGCTTTATATTCTTTTGTGCTGCTGTGTTAGGTAGATATATCTTTATAAGTGTTATGTCCTCTTGGTGGAAAGTACCCTTTATCATTATATACCACCCCTCTTTGTCTCTCATAGTCTTTTTTATCTTGAAGTCTGCTTTGTCTGATATAAGTATGGAAACACCTACTTTCTTTTATTTGCCATTTGCTTGCAGTATTGTCTCCCATCCATTCATTCTGAGTCTGTTTGTTTTTAGTGCTGAGATGTGTTTCTTGGAGGCAGCGTATTGTTGGGTCTTGTTTTCTAATCTACCCCACCACTCTGTGTCTGTTGATTGGAGAATTCAATCGATTTACATTTAGAGTGATTATAGATACATGAGGGCTTAATCCCACCTAATCTATATTTCCATTTTTTCTCTTCCTTTGTGTTTCTTACTACCATTTCATTGTGGGGGTTTTCTGTGGAGGTGTTCTCTTTTTTTATGATCTATGGCTCTGCTCTGATTTTTTGTTTGCTGGTTACTGTGAGGTTTGTACGAAGATCTCATAGATGACATAGTCCATCTTCTGAGAGCCTCTTATTTCCATTAGCCTAAGCAGGTTTGATCCCTTTCCTCTTCTCCTTCTGAGTTATTGTTGTCACAAGTTATTCAATTTTCTGTTGTGCGTTTGTGACTAAGCTGAAGTGTTTATAATTACTTTTGATGCTTTCCTTCCCTTCCTCTTTTAAGTTATAATTAAGTATTTGCTACCCTGTTGTGAAACAGAGCTGTAGCTTTCTGATTTTGTCTTTCTATTTATCTCTTTGCTCAAAGCTTTGTAGACATTTGCCTTCTTTTTGTTTCGGATATGAGGGTGTTCTTGATCATTGCTTGCGTGGGAGATCTAGTGGCGTGGAACTCCCTCAGCCCTTGTTTATCTGGGAAAACTTTTATTTCTCCATTTTATTGTCGGGGGAAGAGTGAGAATCTCCCTCTGCCCTTTCCCTTAAGGTTCTTCTGGCTGGCCAAATAATCAACCAGACAGGATAGCAGGAGAAAATAATACCAAGTTTAATAACATGTATACATGGGAGAAACTCAGAAATGAGCAACTTGTCCCTCTGTCTAAGCTTCTTGTTTAAGTATTGCAGCTAAAGGCAAAGGTCCGTGTTGGGGGTGGGTAGTGGCCTGGGGCTTCAGAGGGCAGAAGGACAATTCTTTTCAGGGTCAGCTATTGATAATTTCGTCAGGGATAGATAGAGTTTTTTGATAAAAGTGGCTTGGTGCCCCTCCCATTGCAACATCTATTTTACATTATCTTTATAGCCATCATGATAGAAGATCTGTTCCAGGAATGAGCCACCATGCCAGATTCTCTAGGCAGTTAGTGGGGGAGGTCAAATATCCTTATTGTCTTCAGCTCGAAATAACCCGCATACCAGAGTGGTGCTTCCTGGGGCAGCTTGCCCTGAGCACCATCAGTATCATAAGGATCATTTCACTGGATAGAGTGTTCTTGGCTGAAAGTTTTTGTCTTTCAGTATTTTTAATATATCATTCCATTCTTTCCTTGCCTGTAAAGTTTCTGCCAAGAAATATGCTGAAAGCCTGATAGGTGTTCCTTTGTAGGTTATCTTCTTCTGTCTTGCTTCACCTTTATATTTTTTCTTTGTCATTGGCTTTTGCCAATTTTACTATTATATGCTTTGGAGAAGGTCTTTTAGCATTGATGTAATTAGGCGTTCTGTTGGCTTCATGTATCTGTAAGTCTGGTTCTTCCCCAGGTTTAGGAAGTTCTCAGCTATTATTTCTTTGAACAAGCTCTCTGCTCCTTTCTCCCTCTTTTCTCCCTCTGGGATACGTTAATTCTTAGGTTGCTTTTATAATTGAGTCATATATTTCTCCAAGAATTCCTGAATTTTTTAAAAATCTGAGTCCTCTCTCCTCATCCACTGGAAGCATTTCTATATTTCTATCCTCTAAATTACTAATTCTTTCATCCATAATATCAGCTCTGTTTTTTAAGGATTCTAGATTCTTTTTTATCTCATTAGTTATGTTCTTCATATCCAGAATTTCTGCTTGTCTTTTTTTAAATAGTTTCAGTCTCTTTGATGAAGTATTCCTTTTCCTCATTAATTTTATTCCTGAGTTCATTGAACTGTCTGAGAATTCTTTTAATTTGGTGAATTTCTTTAATGACAGTTATTTTGAATTCTCTGTCATTTAGGTTGTAAATTTCTGTGACTTCAAGGTTCGTTTCTGAAGATTTGTCATTTCCTTCTGCTCTTAATTGTTACTGTAGATTCTTACGGTGTTGGATGAACTAATCTTTTGTTTGCGTATTTGGGGTAGTATCAGGTCACAGATGCCGCCTGCTACCGCTGTGGGGGAAGCATGAGCTGTGTTTCTGATCCCACTCCATATGCTGGAAGTTGCGTGGGTACAATGGGTGTTCCCATCCGCTGGGAAAGCATTCACACTGGGCTCAGAGCTGCCACCACATGGAGGCACGTAGCCAGTTGTGAGACCGCAGCACTACTATGGGTATTTGTGCAATCTGGGAAAGCATTTGCATGTGCGCATATACCTGCTGCTGCCTTTTCTTATGCTCATGCCAGCCTCTATGCTTGGTGGGTGGGACTTCTTCACGGGTTCTGAGCATTGGTCAATCATTGGGACTGCAGTGGCACAGTGGGCTTTCCAATCATCCAGGAAAGCATTCATTTGAGGGTCCAGGGCTCCCGCCAACCCCTCCCAGAGTTGCACCAAGGCGCATTCCTACTTTTGGGGATGCAGCAGTACTATTGGCTCTCACTCCAACCTGGGAAGCACTTGTGTGTGTGCACAGTGCTGCCAGGGAAGCGTTGGGGATAAGAATGAATTCATAGTACATGCGATGACAAGCATAAATCTCAAAATAATTATGCAGAGTGAAAGAAGCCAGTAAAAAATGAGTACATAGTATATGATCCCATTTATAAATATCCTTGGAAAATACAGGAAAATCTATAGGGACATATACCAGATCACTGGTTGCCTGGGAATGAGAATGTGTTTGCAAAAGGCAGGGAAGGAGGAATTAAAATGAACATGAGAAAATTTGGGGAGTTGGGCGTTCCTTTTCTTGATTGAAGTGATGGTTCAATAAGTTATAATCAAAAGGTATCAAATTGTTCAGTTTAAATGTATACAGTTTACTGTATGTCGTTAATAGCTCAATTAAGCTAGAACATGTAGTGGAGAGAGAGCCGAAAGAGGGAAAAGGAAAGGAAAAGAAGGACTGAGGGTGAAAATTAAGTGGACAAAAGGCAGAGGGCGACACAGGAGGCATCGGGTCTCTGTGGCTTTGGCACCTCCTTCCCCTGGGGTCTCCCATACTGGGCAGCTGACTGGACCATTCTGATGCGCTCTCCTCACCTCACAAGTCACTGTCTGCCAGCGGAAGAAGGAGGGCGACTATGAGCTCCAGAGACGACGCCTGGGCTATTACTTGCCTCATGGTGACCTATGGAAGCTGCGATGACTAGATCTGACTAGATCTGAGGTCCCCTTTTCCCAGCTGTGGTCCAGAGGAGCTTGGCTGGAACAGAAAGAAACCACATTGGAGGGACACAGGCTCCGAGCTTTTCTAGACTTGGCCCCTGACTGGCTCACAGGGATCTAAGCTGAAAGGTTTCACATTTCTTAAGTCCTGAAAGTGACTTCAAATTCTGTCCTGTGGTGTCACACCAGTTGATCCCTCGGGGACACCAGAATTGGTGAAACCAGCACAGACATTGCCATCATGTAAAATCGAATCCCCACTTCAGTGCAAGGTTTTCCTTCTTAGGGAAATTTGGAATATCCCTCCCCTTCACTCTGTGCAGCCATCACACCCTTCTCGGTTCCTCTATATTCCTCCCCCACTGAAGGCCTGGCAGTCTCATGTTCCCCTTTTCTGCTTCATTCTCTGAAGCTCAGATTCATCAGGACTTCCAGATCAATCTCCCTCAATGGCTCCTCTCCCCACTCATGGGTCCTCCATGACCGGAAACAGGCCAAGATAGGAGGAGTGGGTGAGACATGACTCTGCAGTCACCTTGGGCTTTGGGAGCTGAAATGACTAGGTGTCTGGGAATCCTGAATCCCAGAGAAACACCAAGGTTCTGGGAAGAGAGTATCTGCTCTGGATGTAAAAGTGAATAATACTCAGCAGGAGAAATCTGAGGGAAAAGAAAGTGTCTTTTTTCATCTTTCTCTGTACAGAGTCCATCTAGCCTTAAAACAGAGGTTCCCCAACAAGCAGCCCAGAGCATCCCAGGAATGAGGCAGGCTGCGCTGTTCTGCCGTGGGTCTGTGGGAACAGATTACATTATCTGTACACACTATGCAGACGACCACAGCTGATAATACCCAAGGGCAGAGAATTAAAGTCACAGTCATGGTACTCTCTCATACTTTTTGTGTGTGAGTTTCACATTCTCAATCTTAAGCAGTGCTTCTCTGAGAATTCACACTCAGAAGATTAAAATGATTAATAATATAAATATATTATTATACATTGCATACATTATACACTGTACATTATAATTATAAATTAATGTATAATTATTATACATTAATATATTATTGTTACATAATACATTATTATAATATCATTATAATGGTTAGTAATCATTATCATTATTGACTATTTAATTTCTCCTAAGCAACATGACTGGCAAGTTCTGTGTGTATTATCTCAGTTACAGTCACAATATTTATGGTTTTATTCCCATTTTAAGTTAAAGATGTGGAGGCTCAGAAATATTAAATAACTTGACAAAGAAGGAAAACAATTACTACAAACCTAAATTAAACACCTATTCAAACTATGTGTCAAAGAAAAAAAGACGTTTTCTGACTTACAAACAGACTCAAAGTTGACCTCCCACAGGCCGGCAGTGAAAGAACAGGTAAAGAATGTACATCAGGAAGAAGAAATGTGAACCCAAGAAAACATAACAGGAGTCATGAGGAAAGGAAATTTAGTATTAATTTAATACTAATTTAATACTAATTTAATACTAATTTAGTATTAGTTTTAAAACAAGACATTAAAAACACATTCGAACCAAAATTCCAGATGATTACCACATGGAAGAATACAGGAGAGAAGATTTAGGTAAAAAATAACTCATTTTTTAGGGAAGATATAAATACTAAGATACTCTATTATTGTTTAACACATTGCTCTGAGAAACTGATAACTCTGAGGGACAAAAGTAAGTAACGATAAAGAGGATTTGAAGAGTGCAACATACTCGATCAGACAAATAGACAAATCCCAACACACTGGCTTATTGTGAGACTTGTGATGCTGAAAACAGTCGTTCTCCTGACAGCAAGATACCGCAATAGCATATCAATTTTCATGAATCAAATTTCCAACGTATATAAATCTAAAAAAATGGAAAATCCAGTATTTCATTGCATGCAACTAGTGATTCAACATGCAACAAATACCAGAAAAATAGAGACCCAGAAGTAGGTACCTTTTTTGAGAAGACAGATATAACAACTCTTTAGTGAAATGTTATGTTGGAATCTATTGCAATATTACACAAAAAGGACAATCCATTTGGACTAGGTATGTTTTCTCTGTGACTGTGAGGGCAAAACTCTAAAGAATTCCCTGACTGTGATAACTCTCTGTTGCTCTTAAAATACAAATACATAACACTCAGGAAAGGAAAGGAAGGAAAGATCTCCTTTCTCTCCTCACCTGAAACTCAATCTCCCACCTCAGAAGGATCACTGTCCGTATCTTCTCTGTCTTGCAAAGGAATCAATGAAAAGAAAAGTATTGCTATATATTAAAGTTTCAAGAGCTCAAAGCAAGAAAACCTAATGACCCCTGCAGAGGCATTGATGTAGTGTGAGCCCCATGTCATCTGCACCCTCTTGTCTTTTATCATCACGTTTGTCGGGACGTCCTTCTTGGCCCCTCACTCTCCCTGCCTCGCTAGCGAGTCTGTCTGCATCAGTGTTACCGCCAGTCTCTCTCTTGCCGTCTTCACTTTCTCTTCCTGTTTCCTGATATCTTCCTGAGTCACCAGAAGTTGTTTGCAAAGGAGCTGTGTGATGTACAAACCAGCTCCTGGGATGGTCTCTGCTGAATCTGAAGACCAAGCAGGGGTGGGCATGGGACTGTAGTTCGCACCACCTGTGAGCACACCTGGCAGGAATGCACCTATGCAACTAGGTGCAAGATTCAGCAGGGCTTTGGCAAGGTCCAAAGGACTTAAGGGTTCTTCTGCACTCTGCAGGCCTGGAGACATTGCAGTCTCTTCTGCCAGCAGAGTTGCTGGGGTTGCTCCAAGGTTTCCTCCCATGGATGGCAACGGACATCTTTGCCAGAATAGGATGTGCTTCTAGTAACTGGCCTCTTGAATATGTAACTGGACATCCTGAAAGGGAAGGAGATGCTCAAACCAGGCTTGGGTTGGATTGGTGTTCACAATCATGTCGCTTCTTCTGTGATGATTTGACCATCATACTTCTTTTCCTCTTACCCTATAAAAATAAATTGGGAATGTGGATCAGAGTGATAAATGAAGCCTGCCTTCCCAGGACAATTTTGTCAGATGCCTTGTACTTCTACCCTCCCTCTCTCCCTGTGGGGATTAATCTGACCTGTGTCCTGGGACATCATCAAAGAGATTTGGGTCAAGAACAGAAAGCTCGACGTCAAAACTCTGGACTACAGCAGGTCGTTTCTTCTCCCCCATGTTGTTAGACACTTATGAGTATGACTTTATTCTCTTTTTGTCCTTGTCACTCTCAACAACAAAATCCCTGGTGCTCCCTGTCAGGACCCACGTTCCCCAGTCTTTTTCTAAATCTCAAATCATAGTATTCTTCTGTACTATATGACTATTCATTTGATTAACCCATTGACCAGTTGGTGTTCATAGCTGCATTAGAGCTTAAATCAGTAGTGAAATTATCATCCACCCCACTCCTAGTGACTCTTATTTGACAACTGTGAACATTAAATCTCAGTACAGAGAATCTATGTCTGAAAAAACTCAACTTACAAATGGAGAATGTGCTGTAAGTGGGAAGTACACACTGGAATTATGGAACCCAGGAAAAAAATGTAAACTCTCTCATTATTAAGTTTTGTATAGACTGCACCCACATTGATGATATCTTGGTTATAGTGTGTTAAAATATACTATTAAAATTAGTTTCACTTGTTTGCTTTCATTTTTTAAAATGTGGCTACTAAGAAAATAATTAAATTCTATAATATAGAGTGCTTAATGCTACTATTGGACAGTGCCGATGAAGCCAACAGTGAAAATAAATACTAGAGAAAGTGGTTAGGGAAATTTTTTTCCCTAGAAAAGGCGTCTACACTGGCCCACACTGCAAGATGCTGCAAAAACAGTCATACACACACACACACACACACACACACACACACACTGACAGAATTAAACTAACCTCTTCCTAGAGTCACCACTTCTCACATGGCATGAGGTTGCACTCCTACTTAGTCCTAAGTGGACTAATCTCAAGAAAGAAGGCAGAAGTCAAGGTAATTTACCAGTTAGGTAGATCTAAAACCAGAGACTAAAGCTCAAGATATGTGGTGAATTTCCTGTCCTGGCTTCTGTTATTAATTCAATATGTTAGGGAGACTTTTCCAAGGAGGGTTGTTTTAAAACTCACTTTTTCTTTACTATGTAAAAATAGACAGGCTATGTAAAGTATAATTACTCTAGCCAATCAATGGAAAGGAGATGATAGAACACTGCTGGATTAGAGAGTCAGGGAACAGCTGACATTGGGTTAATTTGGCCTTAATTAGGCTGATTCTGATTTCATGACCATCATATTGATTGTATTATGCTAGAACCTACGAAACTTCCCAGCCTCCCTACTATGTAACCACCAAGGCCCACCAACCAGACCAGTCCTTGCTGACACATTCCCTGCCTCCATCTCTTCTGACAACACCTGGAGGATTTTCCCCATATCCCACTCTGTCCCTGCGCTCTTCTACCTGCTCCAGGGCCAGGGAATCATTTTCTCCAAGGCTCAGCCTCTGTGTGTGCCCAGCTCTGAGGATGGCACTTCTCCCTCCAGTGAAGACAAGGATCAGAGCGCAGACCCTGTGAGCTGCAGCAATTGGACAAAGACTGGGGTTTGCTGACAGAAAAGAACCTTTAGTGGGCACGGTTACCAGGGTCCAAGAAGCCCCAGTGATTCCTCCAGGGAATGTGATGCAGGACAGAGCAGGAATGTCTGCCTGTGGTTCGGCTTGGGAATGCTTGTAGTGTGACATAGGTGACATTGGTAATGAATTCGTCAATGTTGTTCACTTATTTATTCATCGTATGTCATGGAGTGCATTCTACATACATCCAGGCAACAGTCTCACACTCTGGGGCTCACAGGCAGTGTCAGAAGAGTTTCTAGTATATAGGCACAGCACTGGCAATACACTAGGTGTTCCAAACATTTTTCAAACATTAACTCCTTTAATACTCTCCATAAACCTACAAAGTAAGTATGCTGATCATTATTGCCAATTGAGTGATGAATAATCTGAGGCACAATTCAGGTAAATAACTCAGTCAATACAAATATCTAGTAAGGGATTGAGCTGGAATTTGGACATGAGGAGTTAGCTCCATACTCTGTGCTCTTAACCACGACATTTACTCTCTAAAGACTTCACATCATGAAAAAATTTGAACAGTTATTCATTTTCTTGGTAAATTGATTAGCCACACTATTTTATCTGTGTCTGAAAAATAGAATACCTGCGTAGAAACTACTGCACATACACACTCAAATTACATCTACCAATGTCCCCAGTCCCTGAAAATTCATACAGAGAACATTTCAGAATGTTTCTTGCCCAGGTTGGGAGGACTCTGAGGAAATCTCAGTGTTACTGTAAGAAGCTGAGGACAGGCTGGGACTGGATCTCAGGGGAAATGTGTCCTCAGGAGTCACCATTGAGTGACAACATTGATGGGAGGGTCTCAGCAGTGACTGAATTCAGGATCTGGTTGTGTTTTAACCTGGTGCTTATCTTCTGGCTGTGGGTTTATGGTGATGCAGCACAGGGAGAGGGGATGGTTCACTGTGTTCTTGGGGAAACCAGACCCATGAAAGAGAGGGAATGACGGTTTCCTTAAACAATGGACTCGTGGTGGGAAAAATTCGGCCTGGAAGAGACAGTCGTATGCCTGCTATAATCAGAAGGAGTTGCCTCTGCATCAGCCAAAGCAGACAGCCCTTCCTCATGCACTCATTTTATCTCAATGGGAGGAAGGAGGAGGAAATCATGTAATGCTCTTCTGGATGTAAGATCTGTGATGGTAGCGACTGTGCTAGGAGGTTCTGAAAGGCCTCTCTGAGGCATTTCAGACCTTTGCTGTGACCAGAATGACAAGTGTAAGCACCCCTGCGTATGTCTGGGAAGAGTTAGTGTGTCAAGGAGAAGACTCCCTGTTGCAGAGACTCACATGAAGCAGCGAGTTTGACTAGGGAAGGTCAGAAATGTGGCCAGTGTGGCTGGAGGGAGCCTGAGAAGAGAGAGTGAGGAGAGAGAGGAGGGTGATCAGGCTGGATCCTGGGACATGGTAGACTGTTACTTTCTGTTCCTCTGTCACAACATTACTCCAAAACCTACCACCTATACAGTACAAATATATAACATCTCATAATTTCTGTGAGCCAAGCATGTGGCATGGCTTAGGTGGGTGCCTCTGCCTCAAAGTCTCTGTGAAGCAGGGTTGTGGTAACAACAGGGCTCAAATGGGGGAGGATTCCCACGCAAGATCACTCACATGGGGTTTGTCAGGATCCATTTGGACTGAGAGTCTGAGCTCCTGTCTGTCTGTTGGCTGGACACTCTCTCAGTTCTCCCCTATGGAGCTTCTACATAGTGCAACTGAAAACCTCAGCACTTGCATTCCCAGTTCTGCTGATTTGATAGAGAGCGAGAGTGAGAGTAAGAGTCAGAGAGAGCAAGAGAGAGAGAGAGAGAGAGATGGAAACAGAAGGAGGGAGGTAAGTAGGGAACCCAAGTAAGCCAGTAAGCAGGAAGTGACAGATGTTTTGTAATTAAAACTTGGAAGTGACACCCCATCACCTTGGTTGTTCAGAAGCCAGATACTGACCACTTAGTGATGACAAAAGGCTGTACACTTCAGGAGGCAGGGAGCATTGGGACAATTGTGGAGGCTGCCCACCACATAGGCCAACATGAGCCTCTTGGGACTGATTCTGAGTAAAACGGGGACCGTGGAAGGATTAATGCCAGTGGATCACAATATCTGAATTTCCTCTAATTTCAACTCCTTCAGGATGCATACCTGAAAATGAGGCCCAGATGGGCAGTCACTTTCCCAAGATCACACATCTGGAACCCAGAGAAGTTCTGACTGGTATTCTATGTGATGTCCTACTCCTTCTTGTACTTCCTCCATCTCTAAGTGTGTACATTAGACACTTGTGACACCAGCCCACAGGTGTTGTACGTATTATCACATGTACCCTGACAAGGTCCCTAGGAAGCTGTTTTTAGCCCAATCCTCATTGTGCAGCTTGGGAGACTGGGGAGATCTTGAGAGGCACAGCAGCTTTTCCAGGACACAGAACTGGTAGGAGAAAAGAGGTCTGACTTCAGCTCTGTCTCCTCAAAGCTGGGCCCCTGGATCCACTTCCAAGGAGCTGTGGGGAGGGTGGTGATGAGTATTTGTGTACAGTGATGGAGATGACACGAGCAAGGAGGGAGAACAGCCAACAGCCTAGAGGGGCTTTGGGTGGTTCTAATTGAATGAAGGGGCCAAGTATTGGAACCTTGAAGAAATGACCTCACTTCCTTGGTGACAGCCCCCAACAGAACTTAGAACTCTGGTTACCAGGCACCCACATTGTAATCATAGTCTCCTGTCCAGTCATTTGAGTGGAGACACTCGACAGAGCAGGATGTTCTCATGTTGTCCCGTGACTTTCCGAGGCTCTGGCCCCCAGAAAGCCCAGAATGAGAGCATGTTAAGTCACTTTAAACATTGGCTCAACCCTCACCTCGAATGTGTGTGGCCTTTTGGCAGGAGGAACCATCAGGTATCAGTGTGGGCCAGGGCGGGCCACTCTAGGTCAGACCAGAACTGTGATCCCAGAAGGACAGCCCCACACCCCTTGACACTCATTGTCTGTGTGTGTGTGGGTGGGGGGAGGTGGAGTTAGGGAAGCTGGGGATGAGGAGGACCCAGCCTGGGCAGGAGCAGGAAGTTAGATGGTGGGAGTCGAGCAGTGTGTCATGTTCATACTCAAGATCTTGGTTGCAGGAGAGGAAGGTGAGTGGTGGGGACCAAACTCCTCTATCTGCATGTGAATCCCGGGACCTCAAAGTGTCCTCGCATTCCTTCCCTGGTGGAGTCTATGCAGATTCCCCTCTGTGCCTGATCTGTGGGGGTGTTTCCCCCTGTGGCAAACTCCAGGCAGGCCCCTGATCTCTCCTGGCCTGACTGCTGGGCACTGTCACTGCAGAGCTGCACCCAAGAAATGGTCAAGGAGCTGGTGGATGGTTTCCAGTTCAGCCTCTCCCTGGAGAGAACACAAGTGCACCAGTCCATCAATGACCAGGGCTGCTCTGAGGTGAGTGTGGGTGCAGAGGGGTCTTCTCAGGCAGGACTCTGAGATGACCAAGGCAGTACTAGAATGCAGACTCAAATCTGAGAACCCCCTGGACTCCCCACCTCCAGAATTTTCCCACTAGAGTACCCCACAGTCCCACTCTCAAAGGAATCTGAACCTCCACTCCTCCCTACTAGCTACACAAGAGGGTAGAAAGTCACCTCTGTCCTCCTGGTGGTTCACTGAGATATCACTGACTGTATGTCCCTCCTCCTCTCTCCCAGTGTAAGGATGAGTTCACTGTGAATTTAAATGAGGCCTGCATCATGCGTGCCCTCCAGGCAGGCATGATGGAGAATCTGACAAAGTCCATGGCACCAGCTTTCCTGAGTAGGAACACGTCCAGGTTCACCACCTTCATGGTCAACTACTCGGCCTTAGACACATCCTACCGGGTCCTGGACCAGCTGTTTACTAGCTGAGTAGCCACTCCCTCCTCAGCACAGTGGTGACTCTGCCCACTGTCAGCTGTTTACCTTGGGAAAATCTCCACATCTCTCTGAGCCTCAGTTTGCTCTTCTGAAAAGTGGGGGGGAGCATAAATTTCATGCTGATCTTGTAGGGACTAATGGGATCAGGAATGGCAGGTGCTTACCTGGTGCCTGGATCTGCGTAGAGGGCTGTGGACGTGCTGTGGTTGTCCATGGTGTTTATTTTTCTTTTCGCCGTGAAAAGTAGTCTGCCTCACTGATCTCTAGGCTGTGGCCTTTCTGAGTGTGGAAAAACACATAGAAAGCACCCTGTCAAGGAGTTGAGATTCCATGCAGCTGGTCCTGATCTTTTTCCTTGGGGTAGCCAATTAAGGATCTCTGGGGCACCAGAGAGGCCCTAGGCCCACTCAAGTGTCTG
This sequence comes from Diceros bicornis minor, assembly GCF_020826845.1. Lineage (NCBI taxonomy): Eukaryota > Metazoa > Chordata > Mammalia > Perissodactyla > Rhinocerotidae > Diceros > Diceros bicornis. Next base: position 6,538,788 of record NW_026690866.1, read on the forward strand.
GGATGGTCTGGCTGGACTTCATTCATTCACGTGTGTAGATTAAGCACCTACTACATGCAGGACTTTTGGAGACACTTAGTAAAGTCAGTGAATGAAGGAGACACAATCGCTGTGCCTCAATTGTCGTCTGAGAGTCAGACAGTGACATTAGACATCTTTTGCAGGTCCTGTCTTCCATGGTACATCCCAAGTGATGCCCTGATAGCCTCCTTTATAGCTGGAGGCATCTTCCCTTATTCCAGCCAGGAGGGCAGAGCACAGGCCCATCTAAAAAAGTGAGTGGTCTTTGGGTCCAGAAGAAGGGCTTCCTGTCTCTACAGAACAATGTGTGGAGGGAGAGATGGGGGCTGTGGCTGGGGCGGGCCTGTCAGAACATTGCGTCTCACACATCTTTTGATTCCCAAGGGAAGGCTGAGGTCTGGTGGCTTCCACTCCAGGAAGACAGGAGTCAAAGTGCTATGGATGGGTGCCAGGACCCCTGGGAAGCAGAGGGGTGGCTAGGCTGAGTTGTCTCCAAGAGACCCATTCCCATCACAGACCCATCTTAATCTGTCTCCTCTTCTCCATATCCACCTCTTCTGACCACCACCTCCAGGCCCAAGACAGGAGGTCTGTGAGCAACCCGCTCAAAAACCGGCCTCTGCTTAATCCAGTTGCACAAGTACGTGGAGGGTTGGGCTGGGCTGTGTCCCGGCCCTTCAGGAGAAGAGTGTCAGCAGGAAGAGAGTCATGACAGGCTCTGTGTTCAACGTGCTGGATGAGCAGGGGCTCATCCCCAGGATGGGAAGGGGCAGGCATCGGTGCCTTTCATGAGAAGCGTGGAGGGAAAGGCCAGGCCTCTGACTCTGTTGCCAAATTGCCTCCCCCAGTGCCATCTCTTCTCTGGTGGGAACCTGCCTGGAACCAGGGCAGGATTTCTGAGAACGCCTGCACTTTCCCTGCTTCAGGATGAAGCTGACATCTCTGCATCTCAGCTTTCCTGGCTCGGAGCTGGGGGGCCACACCTACTTTTCTCCAGGTCCAGCTGGAGTATCCAAGGCCCATTGAGGCAGATCTGGAAGGTGAGCAGACTGCAGTCTGGGAAGATGATTTGCAGGGTCTTCAAAGTCTAGTTTCCCTTAAAGGCAGTGGGGTCTTTCCTGGCTGTGACAGGGACCAAGGAAGTCAGCTACTTGAGTGACACTGTTTCTTTCTCCTGCTGCAGTATCATCTCCAGAGCTCCCTCCAGCTCCAGAGCCAGAGCAAGGACCAGCTCCATGGCTAGATCCAGCTCAAGCTCTAGTTCCACCACCTGTGCCAGAGCTGGAGCCAGTGTCACCTCCATCAGTCCCTCCAGGGCCAGAGCCACCACCAACATCAGCTCCAGCCCCAGTGCCAGCTCCTGAGCTGGAGCCAGCTGGACCATTGGCTCCAGGGAGAATCCTCACTCCACCTGGAGAGATAACAGCAGAGCCAGATCCAGCCCCAGAGCCCACCTGCCCCTGGGACGTGACCAGCAAGAACCTGCTGAGGGAGGAGAAGCCTGACTTCTTGGAGTTCCCTCTACGGCTCGTGGCAGAGCAGTTGACACTGATGGATGTGGTGAGCAGCGGGGCTCTCATGGCAGGTGGGGTAGGCCTTTGCTGTGCCATGAGCTGTCCCACACCTGACATTTTCTGATCCAGAATCCCATGATCTCGGTCCAGCTTCCCTGCTTACCCTCATGTGACCTGAGCAGACTTCTTAACTCCCAAGTTTTTGCTGTCCTCATGTGGACAGTAGAGCTGGACACTGAGAGCAGCTGCCTTGCAGAGTGGCTGTGCAGATGGACGAGGTGAAGCAGAGAGGACGTTGGGCAGAGTCTGCGGTTTGGTGGGGAGGGGAGCACACTGAAGTGCTGTCTCGTCCTGGGTTGTTCACTCATTTGCCCAGGAGGCCTCAACAGCCTCAGCACTAATTAGGCACCTCATGTGTACATGACTACAAGGCAGACAAACAAAGCCTGTGGTTGTTGCTGCCTCGGGGAAATGTGCACCTGAAAGAGGAGACAGACCCTAGGATGGTCAGAATGGGTGGGAGATACCCCTAGAGCCGGTGAAGCAGGAGCCGAGTTCTGGTGCTTGGAGGAAGTGAGACTGGGCAGCGAGCAAATGCCACTTCCCTGCACCACAGTATCGTGTCCTGGGTCATCCTGTGCTGGGTTCGCTCAGGGGACACAGGCAACACCCAGGGACTCCCACTAGTCTCAGGCCGCATTATCAGCTTCCTGAGCTCCAGCTCTGACCTCTGACCCGGCCTGGGACTGGGGGATGTGGACACTGAGCTGGACTCTGGCAGGGCTGGGTGACACTCCCTGTCCTGCCCAGGATCTCTTCAAGAAAGTGATGCCCCACGACTTCCTGGACTCCATCTGGTCCCAGTGTGACAACAGGGGTAATGAGCACCTGGCACACAACATCCTTGCCAACACGACCAACTTTAATAGAATGGTCAAATGTGTCGTCATCACCTGCATTGGGGACCCGAGCATGACGGTCCAGGACAGGGCCAGGGTGGTGGAGCTCTGAATCCACATGGTCAGGGTAAGATGTGGGAGCCCCTGAGAGCCCCTCTCTGGAGCCAGGGGAACTGCCCTTTCTCCTTTCTCAGCTCTCATGTTTGAAGTCTGTGGTCTGAGCCTTTGCACAATCCTTAGGCCCCTCCTGCCAGTGACTCGATGACCTGACTCCTGGTCCCAGTGGTGGGAAGATCACCCCTTCCTGGGCTCCTTCCTTGCCTTGAGCTAAAATCCTCCTCCTGGAAGTATTCCTCATCATGTTCCAGCTGTGCCTTTCCCGGGTTCCCTGAGCAGCTGTCTCATCCAGGACAGGAGATGTCAATGAGGCGACAGAAGCCAGAGGAAGCAGGGCTCCAGCTCCCCCTCACAGCTCATTCTCTTCCCTTCCCCAGGAATGCCAAGGCCTGAGGAACCTTTCCTCACTCCATGCGATCCTCTGGGCTCTGCAGGGCCCCTTCATTCAGCGTTTAAATGAGACATGGAGATGGGTGTCCAGGTGGGTAGGCCTCTCTCCATGCTAGCACCACCTGGGTGGACCAGACGCCACACAGGGCTGGCATTGCCCTTCAGTCAGTTGGGCCCTCCTGGAAGACAGCAAACCCTGGTGATAGGGTCTGACCTGGTTGGCAGGCTTGGAGTCTTTCTGAAAACTTAGGCCAGTGGTTCTGCTTCAGGAATCAGTTTCCCTAAGTGACAGATCCTGGCTTGAGCCAAATTGAAGATTTTCAAGTGTTTTCAGCAACAGAACTCTCTGTGCACATGAAATTAAGACTGTTTAAAACACATCTGCTGAGAAGATAAGAGAACGGAGGCCCCAGGTAACAATAGGAGAGACCCCTCCCCAGTCCCAGACACCTCAGGGCTCAGAGGACACAGTGAAAACGCTCATCCAGGCTGTCTGGATCTTCTGGGTTTTCAAACAAAAGGGATTTACCCTCAAACCACTCCATAGTGTTTCTTTCCTTTTTTCCCTCCTCAGGAAGAACTGGACAAAACTAAAAAAGTTGATGAAAACAAGCCAGCAGGAGAGCAGGAAGCTGCTCAAGGAGGTGAGTGGAGGCTGGAGATCTGGAAGGAGGGGAGGTGAGGTGGGGAGGGACCAGGCAGGATGTGCTTTGGGAAGTTTTTCACTTAAATTTCCATGAGAAATAACGGTCTGTCTTGTCCAGCTTGACAGGAAACGGAGGGTGTGAGCTGCTGGGGCTGGTGAGGACTGTTTCGGGCAGGAGGCCTTGGTCACGGGATACAGTGGTGTCACCTGGACTGTTCCAGGAGGTGAGGAGCTGGCAGAATGAACAGGTCTCTGGCTTCCATGCGGACCCATCACCTGGCCCTCTTCCTCCAGGCTTGTGGGTGGATGGAGTGGGTGGGGGTTCCTTTCTTCCTAAAGCAGCCCAGCCTGTCCTCAGGAAGCCAGTCCCTTGCTGCTCCTTCTGTCTTCACTGCACCTCGCAGCGGAGGACACTGTGCCTGGCCCAGGGATGGGCACTGCGAGGTCACACAGGCCTTGTGGACACAGGGGCTGCCCAGCCTTGGGCCAAATGGTGGATCTGGGACAGAATTGTGTGCTCTCTGGGAGTGTGCGATCTAACCCTATAGTGGTCACTGCTGACAAGCCAGTGAGTCTCGCCCGGTGCCTTGGTGACAAAGATACGCCCCAGATTGCAATGAGAATTATCGGGGAACCTACAGATTCTTAATGGACCTTCCTGACAGGACATTAGAAGTTTCCATGTAAAAAAGGATTCAAATGTCACCATTACACAGCGCCATGGTCAGCCCCTACACTGTCACTCAGATCTGGCACAAGGGGGTCCCCTTCCTGAGTGAATAAAGGAGGAGTTCTGTGCAGGGTTCATCCTGAGGGGATCCTAGGGAGCTGAGGCCTTTGGCATGGCCTCAGGTCCAGCCTGGTGTCAGAGAATCCCAGGGGGTTGGAAAACACAGAATCCACTTGGATAGGACCCCGAGACACCTTGTGCCTCCCGATACATGGCTCAGGCTAACTGAGGGCCTCAACACACCCCGAGAGTCCAGAGGACGGGACCTTGGTCAGAGGTGTGTGTGGAGGAGGAGTGAAGACCGGGGGCCAGGCCCTTTGGCTGGGAGGGGGCGCGGTCTCCTCTGTGGGCCCCTGAGCAAGTCACTGCCCCTCTGTGGGCCTCGGTCTCCTCATCTGGGAAATGGAGGGAGATGATCTGTGTTGCAGGCCTCACAGGGGTGATGAGGTACAAGGGGGAGAGGAATGTGCAGGAGCTTTGTGCTCCTCCTCCTCGACGGGGGAGGGGAGAGTACTGGTGACAGTCAGATGACACTGAGTCCTCAGGGAACCCTGGGAGGCATGGGAGACTTCCTCACACTTTCCTGATGATGAGAGAGGCTTAGGGGCCTGGGCAGGCCTGAGGGCACAGAGGAGGGAGTGTTGGAGATGGGAGTGATCTAGAATCAGAGCACTCTGGAATGGGAACAGCCATAGACACCAGATGTCCGGGGTCTAGGATCAGGCGCCTGGGAGACACGGGGAAGGGAACATGGCCTCGCTGAGCCTGTCCTTGACCCTGCAGGAGGTGACCTCTGTGTGGGCCACGCTAGAGATGGATCCCCAGGGAGCCCAGGAGAGACCGCAGCAGCAGGTGAGGAGGCCTGAGGGAGAGGGTGTCAGAGGAGGGGGTTTCTCTCCTCACGGCTTGAGGCCTCCCTAAGAGAGGGCTCCCTCCTCCTCCAGCCAAGATCCTGGAGCACCAGAGCCTCAAATGCCTGCCCTGGAAGTGACCAGGAGGAGGCCTGGGAAGGCTGGGCCCAGGATGAATTAGAGAGGGGAGGGGCAGGGAGCACATACCCTGGGATTTGCCAAAAGCAGCCCATAGGAGGTGACTGCAGAAGTTGTGTGGTCCTGGAGGGGGTAACTGAGGAGAGGCCGTTGAGGGTCCTAGGCTGCTCTCTGTGGGAGTCTGTTGTGGGCAGGAGGCTGGGGTGAAGGGATTTGGGGGAGGGTCCGTGGGGGCACCTGAGAGGTGAGACTCATCTCACCACTCCCACCCTGATTTCACAGGGTGTCGTCTCCTTCCTGGGCACGTTCCTCTATCAACTGAAGCTGCTGGACATTGGGATGGAGGATGATCTGGAAGTGAGTGAGCCTGGAGGTGGAGCCAGGGAGCAGGATCCTGAGGTTTGGGAGGCGAGAGCCCTGCACTGGGCCCTGAGCTCTCAGTACCTGTCAAACCTTCTCTCATGAGAGCCCCATGGCCACCCCTGGGAGCTGGGGAGTCAGGCCCATCTTAGCAATACATGAATAGACGCTGTGCGTAAGCCCCCCACTAGGTTCCTTGGGCTGGTGAAGCTCAGAGCTGCCTGCCTGCAGAGCTGCAGGAGGCTGTGTCTGAGCTGCACTCAGCCTCCTCATCAGGCCCTGCCCCTGGGGGAGTGCCACCAGCCCCTGCAAGTGAGGAAGCACTTCTGTGGTCCAGCTGTCCCTTCCTCCCTGAGGCCTCAGTCTCCCCATCTGTCATCAGATAGGGTGTGCTACATAAGGTCTCTGGCCTCAGCTCCCCTGTCCCTCCTGCTGTGGAGCCCAGATCCTGGCCCAGTGTCAAGTTCTCTTTGTGGAAGGTCTGCCCTCTGCTGGACCCTGATGTTCCTGCAGCCTGAGAAGGGGTGGGATGGGGGTTGGTTCTGGGCTTAGGGGGCTGTTTCTGATGGACATTGGCTGTCTCCCTTCCAGGGAAATCGGTCCAACTTCCAGAAATGGTGTGAGGTGAGCAGCTGTGGGGAGGGTTGGGAAGTGGAAATCACAGACCTCCCCTAGCAAGACATTCTCTGGCCTCATCCCTTGGGTCAGATCCACAAAGTTGGGTATCCCATCACGTTGGTGGTTGCGGGGGGGCCTGGCATCAAGGACACCTTCCTGGATGAGGAACTAATTTAAGCCAACTGTGAGGACAGGCAAGTCCTGAATGGAGTGGGAAGGAAGGAGGGTTCCCGAGTGAGCATAGACCCCAGACCAGATCCTCACTCTGCACAAGTCACTGGCAGTGTTCCCCACCCAAGCCCTGTCTGCATCCTGTCCTTCCTCCCAGAAATTCAAAGTCATCAGTAGGATCCAGCTGGTCCAGCAGGCTGCAAATGCGTATGACCTGGAGGCCGAAGAGCGATTTGGGGCCTGGTTCCAGGCCATGGAGCCCATCAGTGTCCATGAGAGGTGCGGGGGACAGGAGGTGGGTGAGGGCAGGGCAGACTCTCTCTGATGTCCAGCTCCAGAGCCTGTGGCCTGGCTCACTAATCAGCCTCAGATGTCGTAGCGTGGTGACCCATGGGGCACTGGGACTCAGCTGCTGGTAGGCTCTGGGAGGGGCACCTGAGGTGTGGCTCCTGGAAGCTCACAGGTCCACTCTGTCCTGTAGCTACTGGGTCTCCTGCCAGCTGGAGCCCGCACCCCAGAAGGCGAACAAAATGCGGCTCTTCAAGAGAAAGAGGAACCGGACATTCTCCAGTTTAGGGCCGAGTGAGTGTTGGCACCAGCAGCGACTGAATCCAGGGGCTCAGTACAGCTTCAGGCTAAGCATGGGTCTGGATCCCAGCTCCACTGCTGACCAGGCCAGGGACTGGCCGCTCCCCTCTCCTCTCTGGGATTCAGTTGCATCCTCTGAAATGGGTGATGCTAAATGATGCCTCCTGCATCAGGGACAAACAGGGTGCTGTTGATGGACTCAGCACACGGCACAGGGTTTGGATCAGAGTGCAGGGGGGGGAGGGAGTTGTGCCATGAATCTCAGGGAGGTACCCCAAAATAGTCTGTTTCTTCTCTTCAGCCGCCATGCATTTGGCAATCAGCCGTCACACTCTGGAGACCACAAGTGCAGCTCCTCCTGACCAGCAGGGACACTGGAGCCCTCGGGGTGTACCTGGCCAGATCTTCCCACTCTGAGTGAACGAGGACATCCTGAGACTTTCCCTGGTTTCCCCTAAAGCCCCAGAGGGAGGGCACCATCCCCTCCAACTCCTTGACATCTGCACCCCAGCGACTGTTAACCGATTGGGGAGGAGTGATATTATTTCTTTACTAGTAAATGGTAGATTTGACTCTTACGTTATATCCTGTTTCTGTCACAACCTGGGTGTTGTGGTGTGCTTCTTTCACTTCTTATGCTCATGTAAATGAGACACAGAATCTCACTTTCCTCCTTGAATTAAGAACTTGTGTATGGTCACAGCTTATTGTATGTGGCAGAAGGGAGGAGGGCCAGACTCCTCCCTGGCTACTGAATGAAACCCTCTAGTCCCCCTTCCTCAGAGGACAGGTACATTTCTGTGTGGTTCACCTGGGCCAGGAGCAGAGACAGCCCCTCAGATCTCCCTGGATGTAGAGGTTGGAGGGACTTTCCCAGGCAGAGCAATAACCACTGAAATGTGGTTGTCTTTCAATTAGCACCTACCAGGACCATGTCCTTCCCCAGGACAATGGCTGTCTTTCTACAGCTTTCCAGGAAGAAGGAATTTTTTTTCTTCTCTTGTTGAGGTTTCTTTGATCAGATATTGGAGCTTGCCATTTTCTAACCAGTCTCTGGATTTGCATCAACACTAATTTAGAAAAAAAATGTAAAAAGATAAAAGTTTGCCTGTGTAACGGACAAGGACAGAGGAAGACCATGTGCAGATGGACTATGGGCCCACAGGACATCCCCATCAGGCCGCCTCTAGGGCTCCCCATTCACCCTTTGCCAAGATTGGAATCCTCCTGGAATCCTGGCCCATGCCCTTGGAAGTCCTTTTCCCGCTTGTTTCATATCCAGAGGGAAAGATTCATGATGCAGCTTTTAAACCTACAACAGGACTTTGTTCCATAAACCTAACTGCTCCCAGTGAACTAGGATTTCCAACATCCCTGCATTTCCTTGTATGATTATTTTTGGGCAGAAATTCCCTAGATGGCTCCCAGCCTCTCTGTCAGAAATATCATGGCCATTCCTCCCCGGCTGGGCCTGATGGATCAGGGGTAAGCTCTGGTTTTCCAGTAAAATAGACCTTAATCCTGTCCACTGAATGACCCACACCATCCCTCGCTGCCCTGGGTGACATCTCGGAGCATGTGGTTCTGAGGTCCCTGGTCTCAGACAATCACTAGTTTACACACTCGTGTTGTTACTGACTTGTCCCAAAGGGGCTGCTGGTCCTGAGGGCATAGAGCACGTAGCCACTGGGACGGCTGTGTTCTTTTCCCCAGTCTGTGCTGTGGTTATATGGATTTGTGTTACAGGGATGTGAAACTTTCCTGTTGGGAGTTTTGAAAGATGAGGCAGGAGAGGGGCAGGTATAGAAGTTGGTCCAGCAGGGGAATGCCACCAATCTTAGACACAACAGACACAACCTTACCAATTAAAATTCTGAGATGCTCCCCAGGTGGGTGGTTAACAGACACTGCTCAGAGCTCATGCTGAGAACCAACCCGACGACCTGGAGCTAAAGGGTTAGCACCCGGCATTTTGAACATCATGCCCTGGAAACACCCTGTAAGACAAGGGCTATTGTCTTGAATTCCTTGGTACTTCTTCCCCCTCCTTTCTGAAAGGTGCAAGTGTCACCCAGGGAGGCCTTTTCAGTTCAGCCAGAAGCAGAGTAGAAATCCTGGTTCCCACAGCCCAGGTCCTTCCTTTCAAGGCACTGCCATCCAGGAAAGAAATAATTCACACATCGGTGTAGACAACACAAACACACACACTCATATCCCGCCCAAATCCCAAGATGCATGAACTACTAAGAGATTAAAAGTGACTTCAGAAACAGATCAACCAATTGCAAAAGAAGGGTTTCATTAAGATCCTGCCTCAAATAAAATGTAAAACCAGGAAATAACCTTGACAAACCTGGGAGACTGGATACTGACTAGATAGTTGATTATACGAATGACATTTTTATTTTAGTGTGTGATAACGTTATTGTGTTTGTGTTCCAAAAATCCCTCATCTGTAAGAGAAACGGAAATATTTACAGCTGAAATGATGTGCTCTCAGCCATCTCCTCTGGTTAATTCTTGGGGTCTTCGTGTGAGGATAATCAAAGCCAAATGGTATACGAGTTGACAATCTTTGAAGCAAGTAACAGGTTCACAGAGTTTGATTTTTCTCTACTCTGAGTTTTAGAGATTTTGGAAAACCTTCAGAACACAATTTTGATAAAATCAGTATACTTGGTGTTCACATTACAATGTTACAAATTAAAACATCACAAATATAAAGGAATGCTTCTCCTTCCTGACCTAAGGAAGCTCTCTCTCAGTCTGGCCTCTGTGAATGACCTGATGATGCCACCAAATATTCACTTATCACATGTTTGTTGAGTAATTCCTATGTGCTCTGTGCTGTGTGCAAGGCAAACATTTGCACGACTCTGGATCTAGTGTGGGAAGGAAGGCAATGAGCCTGCTGCCAAGGTTCTCTAAGTGGAAAATAATGTCCCCAGGGCGTATGCTCATTCTGGAGATTCCAAAATCAAAGCTACACAAGTTTTCCAAGTAACAGATAAGAGATACTTAATTCATGATATAGAAATCACATATGTTTGAATTACCATGTGACAATGAAGAGAAAGATTGATGGATTTTATGTTATAATTAGATGCAAAATCATCATGCTTTCCCCTGGCTGAGTGGTTAAGTTTGGCATGTTCTGCTTTGGTGGCCCAGGTTCAGTTACTAGGCATGGACCTACAATACTCATTAGCAGCCATGTCGTGATGGTGACCCACACAAAAAGTAGAGGAAGATTGGCAACAAATGTTAGCTCAGGGTGAATCTTTCTCTTGAAAAAGAAATAATTAGATGCAAAATCATAATAAAAATTTATGGAATCGGATTTAATATACATTCAAAGACAAATCTCATTCTAGTAGGTATCATCACTTCATTGAGTGTAAGTTCTAGAATAAACAAATGTAAGTTCAAAACACTAATTCTTCAGCTTCAATTACCCTATCAATTTTAATATAAAAAGGAGAAAGCTCATGGTAAAGAAAAATTGAGGTTTACCATGAAAGGTCAAGATCATGATGGACGTTACAAAGAGATGTTGTGAGAGTCAAGCCTGTCTCATGGGGAATTTCTCAACGGCACCACTCGCCTTTTCTTCAGCACCGATGTTGCTTTCCTCACCGTGTTTTCAGGATGCCTTTCTTGGCTCCTTGCTCTCTCTGCCTCCCCGGCAATCTCGTCTGTCCTCGAGACCACAGTCAGTCTCTCCCATGCTTTTCTTCACTTTCTGTGTCTGTCTCCTGATATCTCTAGAAGATGCCCGTTGCCTGCAGAGGAGCTGTGAGTGACCCAGACCCATTCCTGGACTCATCTCTGACCAATATTGACAGTGGCCCGGGTGGGCTCAGGGCTGGTGTGCAGATGCCTCAGCCCAGGCATGGTCCACGGATTCACATGGACCAGCCTGTGTGACTGTTTCAAAGGTATTTGTAACTCCAAAGAACTTAAGAATTCTCCTTCACTGCTGCAGGCCTGGAGTCCCTGCAGTCTACTGTATCCACAGACTTGCTGCGGCTTCCCCAAGGTCTCCTCCCACTGACTGCACCTGACCTCACCGCCAGGATGGGAAGTTATTCCAGCAACTGGCCTCTGGAATATGCAACTGCTTAGGCTTCAGGGTGCATAGATCTTCAGTTTTCTGAATGGGTTTAGTTTCATGGTCATACTGTTTCTACTATGAAGTCGGGGAATATAATTGGAGCTTTCTCTTTCAAAACAAAATAAAATGGGAAATTTGAACAAAATGGAAGATGAAGACTACCAACCATGGAGAATCTTCTCAGCTCACGTGGATATTCCACCTTCCTTCTCTCCCTGGAGACGTGTGTCTCAAATCACACTGTGCATCACAATCATTGGAGGATTTTTAAAACTCAGATTGCTGGAACTCAACCCAAGTAGGTCTGGGGAAGGAATAGAGAATTTTCATTTCTAAGAGGTGATGTTGAGCTGCTGGTACAGGGACCACACATGGAGAACAGGATTCAGTGACATCATCAAGCTGATGTGAGACAAGGACAGAAAGCTCAAGGTCATTATCCAGTGTCAAATCCAGACCAACTTCCCTCCGCCATCTTGCTTCAGAATGTTCCTCTCCTCCTCTCTCTGTCACGGTCAAATACACACATGCTGGTGCCCCACAGCCCACTGTTATTGGGACACAGAGTTCCAAGGACTCCAGAGCACCTTTCTGGGCCTCACCTCTAATGAAATTATTCACTACTCCCTCCTTAGTCATTCATTTCCACAACCTGATCCCATCATCACCCAAAATTCTCCTGCTCACAAATCAGTAATTCACAAACACCATATTCCCACCACAAATTTCCACATTTCCAGTTTTTACACAAAGAAATCCACTCTAAATAACCATTCTTCAATAAACTAGATTACTCCAGTAGGAATATCTTCACAAGCCTCTCTTTCTTTTCTTCTCATAATCCTTTCTAGTAATCTCAGATTCACAGTCCATCATTTCAATCATCCACTGACTATACTCCCAGATTCTTTATTGCCATCATATCCACCCTGCCCACTTCAGATGATTTCAAATACCTGCCATGCCATGTTGACACTTGCACTGAACAGAGAATGCGCCAGTAGCTTGTGGATCCCAACAGAGAATCAACAGAAACAAATGGATCTATATGCATTCCTCTAATGCTTCCTGAATGCTCTGCTCATTTCTTTCCATTTCTTGAGTTCCATAAATCTCTATATTCCGACCTCCTCCATATTTCACAGATAAATTGTTAACCACCTGACAAGAACTATTTCACTTTCTAGTCATCAGATCTACAAATATCCCTCATAAGGAATTCATTTATCACACCTTTTCTGTTGTTATATCCAAAGAAATTGATTTTTTGGCTGAAACCACTCTGATTTTTATCTTATCCTTCCATTTCAATGACTTTATGCCCTCAATATTTGTTGTGCTTTCCATAACTTCCCTACTGGAATCATCCCTCAAGTTTCAAATATGCACAAATCTCTACCATCTACAAACCAATCTCTCAGGCAGCATTCCTAATAGTCCTCAACCTCCATGCCCCTCCACTCCTCCTCCTGCCAGGGATCCATTTTGAAAAGGTCACATATATCCCAATGCCTCTGTTTCCACAGTGCCCACCCAATCCCATCCTCATTCTGTGGATGCTTCTTCTGCTAACCTCACAAGCCATGCCTTTTACTAATCCACTGGGGACTTTTCATGATTTTTCTGACATGCTCTGCAGTAGCATATGACATTGCGGACTCCAATGTCCTTTTAAAACCCGCTTTGTCCTTGGGATCCACCGCCCTACACTGTCCTGCTCTTGCCTGTCTAAACTTCCCGAGCAACTTCCAGGCTTCTCTTTATGACCACCCCACAATGACTGATGCTTCAGAAGTCAGCGCTGCTCTGACACCTGTTCCCCATCTGCACCCTCCTTCTGGGGCAACCCCATCCATTTCCCTGGCTTCAAATACCACTAATGAGCCAAACATGTCCAAAGAATGAACAGAGACCTAACTCTGAACCCCAGACCCATTTATCTACCTGCCCATTCACCACATCAGTGATGACTCAACTCACAATGACCAGGTCCCAATTTGAACAAGTCACTTACCCAAATAATTGGCTTCTCTCTCAGTATCCCCAAACTCATTTCTTTTTGGTAAAACCTGTCTACCCCTGGGTGTCACTCGGGACACCCTGCCACCCCACACTCACATATCAATGAACCATGCATCCACCCTTCTGAATCTACCTACAGGTTATCCACTTCTGATTTATTTCTACTCACCTTTCAGACCTCATACAAAATATCACTTCCAGACAGTGAACAATCCTGCTCCAGTAACCCAAATTACAAAACTTCATTTTTCCTCTTTGTTGATTTTTTTTCTATTTTAGTTATATGTGCATTATTATTTATTTATTTCAAGATTTAGTTCTTTCTCACTAAATTCATTATTTCATGAAGACAAGACTAATGTGGATTTTCCAAATTTTCCCAGAATAATGTTCACATATGGCTTTGCACACAAAAAGGGCTCACATGTATTATGTGTACAATATATAAATTATATTCATATACATATAAAATTCAAACACTAAAACATTGCTTCATGAAATATTTTAAATCCATCCACTTAACTATTCTTTTTTTTTTTTCTTGAGGAAGATCAGCACTGAGCACACATCCATGCTAATCCTCCTCTTTTTGCTGAGGAAGACCGGCTGTGAGCTAACATCTATTGCCAGACCTCCTCCTTTTTTTCCCCAAAACCCCAGCAGATAGTTGTATGTCATAGTTGCACATCCTTCTAGTTGCTGTATGTGGGATTCGGCCTCAGCATGGCTGGAGAAGCCCACCTGGGGTTCCGAACCACAGTCTCCAGCAGCAGAGCACACACACTTAACCACTAAGCCATGGGGCTAGCCACTCCACTTAACTACTCTTGTGCAAAGATACCACCTTTAGGTGGTACACTGCAATAAATTAGCAGGAGTAGCTTAAGATTCCAAATCCTTTATCCTCGTAATCCAATCACGAGAGTCTAGTCACAATGATCTGTTTAGAATACGAAAGTGATCAATTCATCTTAACTTTTAAATCCTCCATTTCTGTCTTCAGCACATATTTCTCCTGGTGTCTTATCATAATTATTAATATTACCCTTTTCATTCCCTGATATGTTCCAGTTTGGAAGGAAAACTATTTGGTCATTCTATTTTTAGAGCACTTACTACATGCAAAGCTCTGGTGTTAAACCTGGGATCTACAAAATAACTAAACAGACTCACTGCCCCTGTTTGATTTAGTCTTAGTGGGAGGAAAGGGATAATAAATGGCAAAGGATGTATAACGTGCCATGTAGAAATCACTGCTGTAATGAACAATAAGGCAGAGAGTGAGAGTTTGAGCTTGAGCACATTTTCAAATTTCTTGTGTGTGTGTGTGTGTGTGTGTGTGTGTGCACGTGCTCATGCCTGCTGCCAGGATGTGATGAGTTGCTTCCTCTTGGGGATTGGGGGAGCCTCCTATGACTCGGGAAATTTCCTCCATATGCACTTAATATGCACTTTGTTATCCATGTGTATTAGTCAGGGTTCTCTAGAGAAATAGAACCATAGAATATATATAAACATATAGAAGTGGATATTTATTGTAAGAATTGGCTCACAAGGTTATGGAGGTTGATAAGTCCCACAATATGCCATCTGCAAGCTGGAGAACCAGAAAAACCAGTGATATAATTCAGTCAAATTCTGAAGGCCTGAGAACCAGGACCTCTGATGTCCAAGTGCAGGAAAAGATGGACATTCCAGGTCAGGAAGAGACGATGGAGTCAGCCATTCTTTGCTTTTTGTTCTATTGAGCCCTCAACAGATTAGATGATGCCCACACACACTAGTGAGGGTGGGTTTGTTTATGTAGACCATGGAATCAAATGATAATGTCTTCCAGAAACATTCTCACAGACACACCCAGCAATAATGCTTCACAGTCTATCTGGGAACCCCTGTGTCAAGTCAAGTTGACAGCTAAAATTAACCATCACATCATGGCTCTATCCAAACAAGACCAACAGAGATATCACAACGTGACCTATGTTATTTAAATTTTCCAGAACACATGTTAAAGTAAGTAAATATAAACAGGTGAAACCGGATTTTATAACGTTTTACTTTAACCCAAGAAATCTAAATATTATCATTTCAAAATGTAGTCCACATCAGTACAAAGAACAAGATACTCAGGTTGTCCGCCCCCTCTGTCTTGCTGGTCAATTTTAATGAATACTGGCTCCTCATATATCTTAATATGATCCAATATATAATTTTCTCCCATCTATTTGAGCTTTATTGCATCAAAAGGAAATCATTTTCTCATTGTCAAACTGCTCTGCTATCTCTTATTTTATAAATTAAAGCGATATATTGTGTTTACGTTAGAACTGAAATTAAGAATTTAAGTAATTAAGAAGGAATTGATTCCAGCAAAAGGCTGGTTTACTAAAATGGAAGACAGTTCACGAGCAAATCTCCCAAGAAAACCATAGGGCAAATGACATTGGAAAATTCAGGGTAGAATTAGAAGACACATGGGGTGTGATTAAAATGAGAGTGGAGAGAATGTGGGGAGGAATTGATATCAGAAGTGAAAATACACAAGCATGTTCCAAGTTGATGAAAGACATCAATCCACAGATTCAATTAATTCAACATTCCCTAAGCAGAGTGACTACACAGGAAATATTGGTGAACTAAACTATGGTCTAAAAACCAAAGTTAAGGTAAAGGATTTTAGGGACGAGAGAGGACAAAAAAGCAAGAAAAAGGCCAATTGTTGGTTCTAACTATAAACAAAATAAGATAGACATCAACAGAGCAGCATTTTTAAAATGCTAAAAGATATCTCATGTCAAACCAGAATTCTACACCCAGCAGCAATAGTGCCCCAAATAAAGATGTCCTAGAAAAACTTAAAGTGAAACTTTTCACTGTTAGCTGCTGTGAATTAGACAAAATACTGCAGTGAGTTGTCACATCCAAAGGAAAATTAACCCATCTTGAAAACCAGGAATGCAAGAAGGACTGAAGAGGAAAGAAAAGGATAATTTATAAATAAATATATAGGAATTTTATTTTGTGAAGTAATTCTAGAAATCTCTCATGGAGGTTAAAATATATGTAGAATACAATGTATGAAAACAGTAATACAAATGTCAGGAATGTTAAAAATAGAATTGAAAGTGTTGAAGTTATTAGCATTTGGGGGAGATGGTAAAAGTAATTATTCATATTAGACTGTATTAAGGATTCAGGATTTAACCATTAGTGCAATTAAAGATTTCTATATGATTCCAAGTAATAAGTTTATAGAGGAAATAATGGAATAATAAGAGTTAAATCAACATCAGTGAAGTAAAGAGAGTAAAGGAACATTAATTATTCAAGTCAAAGGGAAGGGAAAGAGTAAGACGGTTGAAATAATTAAAAGTTTACTGATAATTACACGAGATGTAAATGCACTAAATACTAATTTCTTGTTAATGGCTGTGTGATGTATTGTAGAGACTTGTTAATAAATATTTTGGACATTCTTTTATTGATAAACGTTTACACAATCTCTATTTTTTCCTATTAAAACATAAGTGGTATGAACATTTTTGTACATATGAAATTCCATTCCCATTTTTATAAAGGTATCATTAATGGAAGAAAAAAGAAACATTAAAATGTTGATAGAAACTGCAAATACCACCTCCCCACACAATTGTATTAAATGTTTTCATACCAACAGTAGCTGACAGTGTCAATAACCCAACATTTTTTTTTACGTATAAAGTTTTAGGAATCTCTCAAATCCCATTGATAAGAGACAAGATGTCTCCCCTGGATTATCCACTGATTGGATTATCCACTCCCTTCCTCAATAAAAGGGGAATCAGAGGCAGAAGTCCTTGCATTTTCCAGCATTCCACAGGCTGTCTGCACATAAGGAGTGGTGTGAGCAGGACAACTCTGAAGCCATGGAGGAACCTGCATCGGCCTGCTTTCCAAGCCAGCCTATTCTGGTAAGTGTGGAATCCATGTGGACGGCAAGAGTGTCCTTTTGTACACTTTGTCCTTCTGTGAAACCTCTATAAGTGAGCACACAGTAGCTCTTAAAACAAGAAGATACCTTATTGAAAGTTGTTTCCTAGGTGTTAAGGTTTGTTAAGTGATGTTCACGGTATTGTACTTTTCTGTATAGGGAGCTTTCTTGGGATAATAGGCCAAACATTTGTTTTGTTTTGTTTTTAACTAACAACATCACTGGGAAGTGGACATAGTATTCAGCCCTGCACTGTTTACGCTGTTCCCATCTCTGGAAAACATTTTACCCACAATGTGATTGGTCTTTTTTAAAAAATATTCAGTTCTGTGCTCAAATATCACCTCATCAGTTAGTCCTTCCCTGATCTCTGCATCATCTAATTGTAGGTGGGCCGGCCCCTGTGGTGTAGCAGTAAAGTGCTCACGCTTTGCTCCTGGCGGCCTGGTTTCGGATCCCGGGTGCCCACCAAGGCACCACCTGTCAGGCCATGCTGGAGCAGCGTCCCATATAAAGTTGAGGAAGATGAGCACAGATGATAGTACAGGGCCAGCCTTTCTCAGCAAAAAAAAAGAAGGAGGACTGGCATGGTTGTTAGCTCAGGGCTAATCTTCCTCACAAGGTAAATAAGTAAATGAAGTAATTGTAGGTAATTTCTTTCCCCTTTATCCCTCCTTACTCTTCTTCCTCCATCCCTCCCTCGGTCTCTCTATCTCTGTGTAGCCCTTACTGTTTATTACAGGATCTAATTATACCTAACACTACATTAGACATTCATCCGTCTCTTTATTAACTGATTCCTCTCACCAAGATTAAAATAAACAGTGGGAGTGACTTTTTAAGTTAAATTCTGGATCATGGGTTTTAGTACATAACTTGGCATATAATGGGTGTTCTATAAATGGGACGCACAGATAGTTTTCCCTCCAAACTGGGACATGTTGGAGAACGAAAGGGATGGTATTTTTTTTTTTATGAGGAGATAAGCCCTGGGCTAACATCTGCCAAGTCTCCTCTTTTTTTTTTTTTTGATGAGGAAGACTGGCCCTGGGCTAACATCCGTGCCCATCTTCCTCCACTTTATATGGGACGCTGCCACAGCATGGATTATCAAGCAGTGCGTCAGTGCGTGCCTGGGATCCGGACCGGCAAACCCAGGGCAACTGCAGCGGAGCAAGTGCACGTAACCACTTGGGCCACTGGGCTGGCCCCAGAGATGGTATTAATAATTATGGCAGGACAACAGAGATTAAGTGAGATTTATGACTTCACTTTCAAAAACTATCTGAAGACAGAAATGAGAGATTGTAAAGGAAAGGTGCACTGATTAGTTTTACATTTTAAATAGATTATTGTGCCTAGAGTCTTATAATGGATTACAGACAGAAAGGATTTGCAATCTTAGTGATAATTTATTACAGTACACCACAAAACAGATTATATCCTTGTATAACTGTAGTTCAGTGAATTTGTTTGAAAATTTTAGAAAGTTTTTTTTGGAGATTGAATAATTTCTTTCCATAAATATATTGAGTACCTTGTAAGGGCAAAGCAATGAGTGAATACGGCAGTGTAAAACATTACAGTCCACATTAGTCTTCACTTCATGGAGTATCCAATTTAGTGAGAAAAACACTAGGAGAGAAATAGATGATAATACACATACAATTAAAATTTTAAAAATTAACAGAGAAAACGTGATATTAATTTTGGTGGCTGGATCAGGAAAGGTCACTCTGTTGAAATGGTATATTGTAGGAAATCTGAAAAGTGCTCAAGAATTATTCAAAAGTGGAGAATCTTTAGGTGGATTCAGGAGGGTGGATGGATGGTTCATTGATATATGAGTGTGGGGTGGCAGGGTGTACAGAATGACACTCAGGTGTAGACAGAATATCAGTACAAACAAGCGAGATTGGGGGACGCTGAGATATGGGTGATTATTTGCAGAACTGGTTGGTTCAACTTGGGACCAGCTCATTGCGAGCTGGTCATCGAGTTATCACTGATGTTGTGAGTGGGCAGATGGGTATTTGGGTCTCAGGGTTGAAGCCAGATCTGTGTTGATTCTATGGGCATTTCTAGTTCATTAATGCTATGTGAAGCCAGGGAAATGGATGGGCTGGCCTAGAAGAGGGTGTGGATGTGGAACAAATGTGAGAGCAAGATTGACTTCTAAGAAGCGTCAATTGTGTTAAATCAGATGGTGGAGCCCAGATTAACAGGGAGGTGTAGGAGGAGAAAGGAAGAGTCAGGGGAGGAAAAATTGTTTTTTACAGTGGATAGAACTATGTGATGTGAATATGGCATGTGTGAGTTATTTACTTATGAACAGGAGGATATTTGAGTGAAGGTAGGACTTGGGTGTGCAAATGAAGTGAGCATCAAATTGCTGAGAGGAACGTGATTTCATTAGAAATGAGGCACTAAATTCCTATGCTCTGGGCACAGAATCATCCAGTTTTCATAGTCCTTTCTGTCCTTGACTCATATCAGTTTGATGTCCCAGAATCTCGTTCTCAGTGTGTGGTGCCTGTGCCAGTAGCATCAGTAGCATCCGGGAACACTTAGAAATCCAAATTCTTAGCCCTCCCCAGGCATACTTTGGTTGAGGTCCAGCAATCTGAGTTTTAACAACCCTCCAGATGATTGTGATGCACAGGGAAGTTTGAGAGATATTTATCCAAGATACAGGAGGGTGGAAGATCCAAATGAAGTGAGAACATTCTCTATGGCTAGCAGTCTGCATCCCCCATTTTATTCAAATTTAACATTTCATTTTGTTTTCAAAGGGGAAAGCTCAAAAGAAATATGATGCCCCAGACTTCAGAGAAGGAAAAACAGGTCCATTTAGCCAAGACCAAGCGGAGACATCGTGTAAGGTCTGCACTTCCTAGAAGACTCACCAGCTGCATTTTCAAGAGGCCAGTTACAAGGATGAGTTCCCACCCTGGCAATGAGGTCAGTTACAGTCAACGAGAGGAGACCTTGCAGGAGCCCCAGTAAGTCTGTGCATACAGGAGACTGCAGATTCTCCAGGCCTGCAGCAGTGAAGGAGAACTTTTAAGCACTTTTGATATCACAAATACCTTAAGTATAATTGCACTAGGTGGTCCAGGTGAATGCCTGGGCTGTGCTGGTGCTGGGTCTGCAGACCCCAGCCTCAAGCCCACTGCCACACAGTCTTCAGACTGGGCAGAGATGATTCCAGGAGTGGGTCTCGGTCTCCCACAGCCACTCTAAACACAACTTGTAACTTATGGAGACATTCATAGACAGAGTCAGAGAGTGAAATAAGCAAGGGAGAGACTGGCAGAGGCCCTGAGGGCAGAAAGGTTTGCCAGGGAGGCCCAGAGAGAAAGGAGCCAAGACGGATGTTCTGAGACCTGATGGAAAATAGGAGAAGGTCATACTGAAGAAGCCAAGAAGTGTTCCCCATGAACAGCCCCCAGTTTCACTCGCCTCATTTAATGTCAACCCCACTTCTTGCTCTGGACTGTGATGCTTTGTCATTTTATAATTGTACTTAATTAAACTCTTTTGAGAGACATAAATATGAAGAGTAGACAGTTGTGTGGGTGAGAGATCGGGTTTCATGTGACAAGAAAGAAGATCTTTACGTGTCCTGGTATACTGCAATTTCTGCTTACCATGATTCTTATTCACTTTTATATTAAAGGTAATTTGGCCTAAGGGATCGTTTAGTATTTTTAGTTATATATTTGTAGAATACTTGCAATCGGGAAAAGATGATACCTATTGTAAAGAGCTTTAACGTTGTTTAACGTTAAATTAATTTGATTCCATAAATGTCTTACTTTACTAAGCTTGCTTTTATATCTCAATCTAACATGTTGTATCCTTTTTTTGCCAAATGTTAACTCAAATACAAGACATTTTCATATAATTTAATTAGCCCTTAGACTACCTGTTACAGCCTTATCTGTTACCTAAAATCACCTCGGTGATTTTTTAAAATAGAGTTCACCTTAGATTCTTAACAAAGAAAATGTTGTTTGGGAGCATTTAGCACTGAGAGAATCTTGGCAGCAGGCTTGCTGCCTTCACCTTGGCACTAGGTCCTCAGTCAAGGAAACTTGTCCACCTGCTCACAGAATAGGGCGCACCATAATTATTCAATAAACATGTCATGAACAATATTTGGTGGAAAAAAGGGTCAAGTTACAGAAGTGAGATGGTAGGACTCTTTTACTGGGTCAAGAGGGAAAAGGACTGATGTGGTTTTGGAAGGATCTGGAATTTTCTGGACTTTCTTGAAGACCTTTGATAGAGTAGTCTTAGCAGTCATGGGGAAGGAAGCCTATTTCAGAGGGTAAATGAGTGATTGCAAAATAGAAGGGCAGAGAGTGAGTGGAGGTGGACAGCTGTGCCTTGTGCCTCCTGACAATGGCCTCTGGATTTAACACAGCGATGGCTCCCTGCCAGAGTCCACAGCTGTGGTGTGGGGCTGACTCCTCCCTAGGACTAGGGTGTTCTGATTCCTCAGTGTGAGCTAATCTGCATATTCCAAACCCCCAAATGTCATGGGATTGGGGTGTCAAATGGTCCTCTCTGGTCCAACAGGATCCAGGCACAGGACCCTTTATGGAACAGGAGGTGGAGCTGGGTATACACGGGGTTCTTACCTGGCAGACCTGGAGTTCTGGGCTCAGTGAGGCCACAGTGTAGGAGCCACTGACAGGGTCTGAGGCAACTTGGGAGGAGAGCACAGTAGGTGTTGGCACGGGGGCAGTCAGGACAAGACCTGCTGCCTCATTTTTATGCTGCCTCTCTGCACTTGGTCACAATCTACTCCTCAAGTCTCGTTACCGTGAGCTGATTTCTTCCCTCATTGGATCTTTTCTTCCCTCGTATATTCTGTTAAATTATTTCAAGTTAACTTTGGTTGGGTTTTCTCTCCCATACTTTTAAATTATTCTTGACGAATTCTTATATGTATACCATGATTTCAATGAGTTATATTGAAAAATGAAGGTGTTCACATGTGATAATTGCAGAACTGAGAAATTTAAATGATGGCATCGGGCGTGGTCCATGATCTTCAGGACATCCATATGATAAGCCACATGATAATCAGAATTTTTAAGACAAGGCACTATTAGGTTTTGAGGGTTTGAGTGAGAACAAAAGGGATCCCTACAATTGAATCACAGTTTATCAACAGCAGAGAATCCTCCCTCACCTCTTCCAGGTCCTGGTGGTTCCTGCTTCCCTGTCTTGTGGCAGCAGATCTCCAATCTCCGCCTACGTCTTTCACGTGATCTTCTTCCCTCCACGTCTCTGTGTCCTCTCCTCTTCTTATAAGGACATTAGTCATTGAATTGAGGGCCTACCCTAAATCCAGGATGAGTTCATCTGCGGATCTTTAATCACATCTGCAAAGACCCTGTTTCCAAATAAGGTCACATTCTGAGGTTCCGGGTAAGCTTGAATCTTTGGGAGACATTATTCAACTGACTACATCCTCTACCCTCAAGTTGAGGTTGGGAGCTGGCTCAGGCAGATATGAATGGTAACAATATCCGAGGAGTTGTTTTCACCCACAATATTGGAGGAGTTATTTGCCTCAAAAGTACTTGATTCAATGTAATAAACTTAAAAATTATATATTTTTTTGAAATCGTGATGGTGAGTCTTAAATTCATATGAAAGAGAAATTTTACAAAATAAAAGAATTTTTGAGAACCAACCACCAAACAAAATAAACATGAAGGAGAAAAAGGACAAAGGTGACATATCAAAACATTTCCCTAGTTCTGTTAACAAAAATGGCAAACTAATGTAATCACAGAACCAGTCTCTCCACTGAAGCAACCGTTCAGTTGGACAAAACTGACAGAATCGAGTGTTTCAGAACTCTGAAATATAATAAAAAACTTACAGCATCCAGAGGAGTGATTAATGAAGGAAAATGTGGCTGAATTTGGGTAAGAAAACATTGTGGTGTTTCTGGTTAATGCCTACCCGCTGCCATTCTCTGGTACAACAGAGGATGTGAAGATGGGAGCCAAGATTCCTTGTATGGCTTCCTCATGCCAGGAGACAAATACTAACCTGCTTCTTAAAATGGGGTGATTCTGTGACTGGGTGGTAGTAATCTGTCTTTTGGGTCCCGGAGGGAACAGCAAAGAAGTTGACAGGTATTTATAACCCTCAGGCTAGACGGACTCCAAGTGGTGTCATTGTCTGATGAAAGATTTAAAGGTCTATGCTACTGGTAGATGCCCGTGCAAGGGATTATGGCCGGGACAGGAGAGAGACATAAAAATCTGGCAAGAATGGATCTGAGGAGGAAGTTTTTTGGGGATGAAAGCTGAGAAGGGCCACTGCTTATACCAGGGAAGCGGGAGTGCAATGTGCACGCCCAGGACTGGACGTGTGCTCAGAAAAGACCTGAGAGGACCTGGGTCTGCACCTCTGGCAGATTTGTGGGCTCCATGCAGGTAGGGTGTGAAGTCTAAGGAAGAGCTGCAGGGGCCCCAGCTGCAAAGGCTGGAGAGATTTTAACTTTTTCTTTTTTTTAAATGTTTTCTTTTCGATCATTGCATTTAAAGAAATCTCTGTCAGATCACTTGCTGATTGTTAAGATAACTGAAAAGTGATTTCGGTGACCACACACATCAAAGAACATAGTCTTTGCAAAAATACTTTGAAAAGTCACTAAACAAAAGGATGATTGCAGCTCATAAAAAGCCACAACAGCAAAACCTGGAGAGGGAGGAGACTCTGATTGTCACAATGACCACACTGTAATACGCAAAATGTCCAGTTACCACTACAAAATTACAAATGATATGAAGCTCCAGGAAAGAATAGCCGGTTCATATGAAATAAAACGGAAATTGAAAGAAATTTTTCCTCAGGAAGCCCAAGCATTGGACTTATGAGACAAGGACTTTAAAACAACTCTCTTATATATGCTCAAAGGATTAATGGAAAGTAGGGACAAAGAACCAAGGAAAATAAAGAGAATGATGTCTCAATTCACAGAGAATATCAATAAAGAGATAGAAATTGTAAAAAGAACCAAGTAGAAATCATTGAGTATTACCCCTGCACTTCCTTATCCCACCTCTAATCTTAAACAACCACAAATTTACTTCCTGTCTGTACAGATTTGCCCATATTTGACATTTCATGTAAATGGAATCATATAATAAGTGGTCTTCTTTGGTTAGATGTTTTCACTTAGTAGAAGTTCCTCAAGGTGCATCCATGGTGTAGCACGTGTCCTTCATATCTTTATGGCTAAGGAACATACAATGTACAGAAATATGGATCACATTGTGTTTATACATTCATCAGATGATGGATATTTGGGTTGCTCTGGTCCATCTTTTGCCGGTCCCACTTTCACCTTCAGTGGTCCAACATCAATGTCTCCTGTCACCCTTCTTATTCACTGCCATCCAGTCAGCTCAGCTCTGCTTAGGCAACAGGTCTTCTCAATGTAAACACTGGTGGAGCCCTTACCAAGGTCCCTAAAAGGCAAAGGTTGGGATGGGTAGTGGCCACCTCGCTGAAGACTGCCAAGCACAACACATGCTTTCCAGCTGCAGCAACTTGAACATAAACAATTAGAGCAGAAATTCCCAAGGCTGCTGACACATGTGGTCTCCTGTGGTTCCTCTCAAAAAACTTAAAGCACAGAGCCTCCTTGTAGACATCTGTCATCCTTCTTGGTTTTTCAGCCACTGAACCCCTATCCTATGTTTGAGGGCTTCTCTCGCTTTATCATCCTGGGGGGAGATAACACCAGCTTCCCAATTTAAAAGCAGAAAATGCCAGATACGTCCATTTGCAGCCTCACCACTGCAACCAGGGCAACTGTTCTGTGCATCTGATGCACACACACAGACTCTGACCCAGGAGGTGGGACCTACACTCTGATGAGGATGGATTTGGACAACAGCTAATAGAAGCAGCCTCAGCGGGGCTCCAGCCCGTCCTCGTCCTCCCAGAGGCTCCGTGAGGGATCACTCTAACAATCCTCTGTTTCACACAATCAAGAGCCCTGAATGAGAGCCTGGCATTGGTGTTGGAAGTGGGGAGACGGTCAGGAAGGGCCCACAGGTCGCATTGCAGCCTTGGTCTCAGATGGGGGCCTCTTCCCAGACCCCAGGTCAGCCAGAGTGGTCACTGCCCCCAGCGGCCTTCCACACGGGCTGAGTCCACGGGCTTAGCAGTGGTCAAAGGCCACCCCAAGGGGTCAGTCCCCGCAGCAGACATCGGCGCCAGACTCCACGCAGCCATCATGTCCGGAGGATGCAGCCGTGGGGACACGCGTGTCCTCGTCGTGGGCGGAGGACACGCCGCTGTCCGGCCAGGGTGCCCCGCATCGTAGGCAGTGGTGGGGCTGGAGGAGCGGGGAGGAGGGCAGCGGGGACCGGGTCCACGACCCTCTGGGGGCGGGGCTCAGGGCAGCTGGGGCGCGTGGAAGGTTCCGGGCTCCACACTCCACGTCCATGGCCCCGTCCAGCACGGTCGCCTTCATTCTCCACAGTCCTCACCTCTGCTTCCTTCCGCAGCGCCACCAGCCTGTCCTCTCTCTGCCTGCCACGACCTCTCAGCTCTTCCCAGCGGCCTTTGGGCTCCGCTGTCTCCGCCACCTCTCGCTGCTTTTTGGCTAGGCTCGGCTCCTCCAACCAGGCGTCGGACCCTTCCGCCTGGCCTCCGCCTTGTCTTCACATCTTCGGCTCTTTCCGTTTCTCTTCGGCTCTTTCCGCCCACCTCGGCTCCCTCCGCCTCTCCCTGCCACTCCTCAGCTCAGCGGTTTGGGTTCGTCTCTCTTTGTCTGGTTTCGGTTTTCTCGGATTTCACTGCCACAGTTCGGCTCTTTCCCGCCAAATCCCAGGCTCCGCTGGGGTCTCTCTGTCTGCCAAGTTCCTCGTGTGCGGAGGCGGAGGTTGTTCAAATTCACCCCGTCTTCACTGTGGTATGGGAGTGCCACTTTCTCTGCATCCTAATACATCAATATATTAAACAAACAGTAAATGTTCCTAATCTGATAAATAAATCAAGAATCTTGGTGTTTTACATCGTATTTTTCCTTTGGTGGGGGAAGTTGAGATGCATTTCTTGTACTGAGAGTATTCTGTATTTTCTGTGAACTGTCCTTCGCCATTTGTCCATTTCGCCAATGGATTCTTAGTCTTTTTTTGGTTGGTAAGAGTTCCTTAATATTAATAAATAAGCTTTTTGTGATGAGTTGCCAACATTCTCCTCTTTTCCTTGTTTTGTCTTTGTATCTAGTCGTTGCTGCCATGCAGATTTTTTGAAAGGAAATCAAAAGTGTTAGTTTCACAAATGGGACAAGAAACAAAGGAAATGCAAAGAACCAGAAAATAAGTGACAAAACAGCAACATTAAGCCCACATATATCAATAATTACCCTAAATGTAAGTGGATTGAACTCTCCAATCAAAAGATACAGAGTGGCAGGATGGATTAAAAAGCAAGACCCAACAATATGCTGCCTTCAGGAAACACATCTTAGCACTAAAGACAAGCACAGGCTCAGAGTGAAAGGATGGAAGACAATACTCCAAGCTAATGGCAAACAAAAGAAAGCAGGTGTTGCCATACTTATATCAGACAAAGTAGACTTCAAGATAAAACAGGTTAAGAAAGACAAAGAAGGGAAATATATAATGATAAAAGGGACACTCCATCAAGAAGACATATCACTTATAAATATATATGCACCCAACATAGGAGCACCAATGTACATAAAGCAACTATTAACACCCCACGTACAATGGATAGATCATCCAGACAAAAAGTCAATAAAGAAATAGTAGATTTAAATGAAAAACTGGACGAGATGGACCTAGTAGACATATACAGAGCACTCCATCCAAAAACAGCTGACTACATATTCTTCTCAAGCGCGCATGGAACATTCTCTAGGATAGACCATATGTTGGGAAACAAAGCAAGCCTCAATAAATTTAAGAAGATTGAAATCATAACAAGCATCTTTTCAGACCATAAGGCTATGAAACTGGAAATGAACCACGAAAAAAAAACTGGGAAAGTGACAAAAATGTGGAGATTAAACAACATGCTACTGAACAACCAATGGATCATTGATGAAATTAAAGAAGAAATCAAAAACTATCTGGAAACAAACAAAAATGATAATATACCATATCAAACCATATGAGATGCAGCAAAAGCGGTCCTGAGAGGGAAACTCATAGCGATACAAGCCCACCTTAACAAACAAGAAAAAGCCCAAATAGGAAACCTTAAATTACACCTAACAGAACTAGAAAAAGAAGAACAAACAAAGCCCAAAACCAGCAGAAGGAGAAAAATAATAAAAATCAGAGCAGAAATAAATGAAATTGAGACCAAAAAAACAGTAGAAATGATTAATGAAACAAAGAGTTTGTTCTTTGAGAAGATAAACAAAATCGACAAACCCTTAGCCAGTCTTACTAAGAAAAAAAGAGAAAAGGCTCAAGTAAATAAAATTAGAAATGAAAGAGGAGAAATTACAATGGATATTACGGAAGTACAGAGGATTATAAGAGAATACTATGAGAAATTATATGCCAACAAATTGGACAATCTAGAAGAAATGGATAAATTCTTAGACATATACAACCTCCCAAAATAGAATCAAGAAGTAATGGAGATTCTGAATAGACCAATAGCAAGTAAAGAGATTGAAATAGTAATCAAAAACCTCCCAAAAAATAAAAATCCAGGACCAGATGGCTTCTCCAGTGAATTTTACCAAACATGCAAAAAAGATTTAATACCCATCCTTCTCAAACTATTCCAAAAAATAGAGGAAGATGGAACACTTCCTAACTCATTCTATGAGGCCA
Organism: Diceros bicornis minor; assembly: GCF_020826845.1. NCBI lineage: Eukaryota > Metazoa > Chordata > Mammalia > Perissodactyla > Rhinocerotidae > Diceros > Diceros bicornis. The sequence goes on from NW_026690866.1 coordinate 6,566,796, forward strand.
ACATCACCCTGATACCAAAACCAGACAAAGACAATACAAAGAAAGAAAATTACAGGCCGATATCGCTGATGAACTTTGATGCAAAAATCCTCAACAAAATATTGGCAAACCGAATACAACAATACATTAAAAAGATCATACACCACGATCAAGTGGGATTTATACCAGAGACGCAGGGATGGTTCAACATCCACAAATCAATCAATGTGATACATTACATCAACAAAACAAAGAATAAAAACCACATGATCATCTCAATTGATGCAGAGAAGGCATTTGACAAGATAAAATATCCATTTATGATAAAAACTCTCAATAAAATGGGAATAGAAGGAAAGTACCTCAACATAATAAAGGCCATATATGACAAACCCACAGCCAACAACATACTTAACAGGGAAAGACTGAAAGCCATTCCTCTCAGAACAGGAACGAGGCAGGGCTGCCCACTCTCACCACTCCTGTTCAACATAGTACTGGAGGTTTTGGCCAGAGCAATTAGGCAAGAAAAAGGAATAAAAGGAATCTAAATAGGTAATGAAGAAGTGAAACTCTCAGTATTTGCAGATGACATGATTGTATATATAGAAAACCCTAAAGAATCTGTTGGAAAATTATTAGAAACAATCAACAACTACAGCCAAGTTGCAGGGTACAAAATCAATCTACAAAAATCAGTTGCATTTCTGTATGTTAATAATGAACTTACAGAAAGAGAGCTCAAAAAGATAATACCATTTACAATTGCATCAAAAAGAATAAAATACCTAGGAATAAATCTTACCAAGGAGGTGAAGGACCTATACAATGAGAACTACAAGACATTATTGAGGGAAATCCACGATGACATAAAGAAATGGAAAGATATTCCATGCAAGTGGATTGGAAGAATAAACATAGTTAAAATGTCTATATTACCTAAAGCAATCTACATATTCAATGCAATCCCAATCAGAATCCCAATGACATTCTTCACAGAAATAGAAAAAAGAATACTAAAATTTATATGGGGCAACAAAAGACCCCGAATAGCTAAAGAAATCCAAAGAAAAAAGAACAAAGCAGGAGGCATCACAATCCCTGACTTCAAAACATACTACAAAGCAATAGTAATCAAAACAGCATGGTACTGGTACAAAAACAGACACACAGATCAATGGAACAGAATTGAAATCCCAGGAAAAAAAACACATATATACGGACAGCTAATTTTCGACAAAGGTGCTAAGAACATGCAATGGAGAAAGGAAAGTCTCTTCAATAAATGGTGTTAGGAAAACTGGACAGCCACATGCAAAAAAATGAAAGTGGACCACGTGCTATCGACATACACAAAAATTAACTCAAAATGGATCAAAGACCTGAAGGTGAGACCTGAAACTATAAAACTCATAGAAGAAAATATAGGCAACACACTATTTGACATTGGTTTTAAAGGAATCTTTTCGGATGACATGCCTACCCAGACTAGGGAAACTAAAGAAAAAATAAACAAGTGGGACTTTATCAGATTAAAGAGCTTTTATAAGACAAATGAAACCAGAATCAAGATGAACAGACAACCCACCAGCTGGGAGAGAATATTTGCAAAACATACATCTGACAAGGAGTTGATCTCCATAATATATAAAGAACTCACACAACTGAACAATACAAAAACAAACAACCTGATCAAAAAATGGGCACAGGAAATGAACAGGCACTTCTCCAAGGAAGATATACAGATGGCCGATAGGCACATGAAAAGATGCTCAACATCACTAATCATCAGGGAAATGCAAATCAAAACAACACTAAGATACCAGCTCACATCCGTTAGAATGGCTATAATCAGCAAGAGAAAAAACAACAAATGTTGGAGAGGATGTGGAGAAGCAGGAACCCTCATACACAGCTGGTGGGAATGCAAATTAGTGCAGTCTCTATGGAAAACAGTATGGAGATTCCTCAAAGAATTAAAAATAGAGATGCCCTATGATCCAGCCATCCCACTACTGGGACTCTATCCAATGCACCTGAAATCAACAATCCAAAGAGGCTTATGCACCCCTATGTTCATTGCAGCATTATTCACCATAGCCAAGAAGTCGAAGCAACCTAAGTGTCCCTCGATTGACTATTGGATTAAGAAAATGTGGTATATATATACAATGGAATATTACTCAGCCATAATAAAAGACAAAATCGTCCCATTTGCAACAACATGGATGGGCCTGGAGTGTATTATGTTAAGTGAAATAAGCCAGAAAGAGAAAGACAAACACTGTATGATCTCACTCATATGTGGAATATAAACCAACACATGGACAGAGAAAACTGGACTGCAGTTACCAGGGGCAGTGGGGGTGGGGGGTGGGCACAAGGGGTGAAGGGAGTCATATATATGGTGATGGACAAACAAAAATGTACAATCCAAAATTTCACAATGTTAGAAACCATTAAAACATCAATAAAAAAAGAATATTAAAATATCTGTTTCCAAGAAAAGAAAAGTCACACACACAAAAAAGTGTTAGTTTCGTTTCTTGTTTTATGTTATACTTTTAAAAGACCATCTCTTCTCTGAGATTATATATAAAACACTTATCCCTTGGTTTTTTCTAGGACTTTCACAGCTTTAATATTTACATTTAAATCTATGATAATCTCTATTCCACAGAACAACTAGGGTTTCTAACATGATTTTTTTGTTAACAATTCGTTTTTTCTTTGCTGCCTTAGCACACCACCCGCACCCGCTTTATTAGGAAAAATGTTCAGGCATGGAGATAATTTGAAAGAGTTGTACAGTGAACACTCATGTTATGGATAGAATTCTGTCCCCTCAACAGTCATGTGTTGAAGCCCAAATCGCTAGTACCTCTTATTGTAACTTTATTTGGAGGTTCTGACTTAAAAGAAAGTAACTGAGATAGAATAGGGCCATTAGGGTGGATCCTAATCCAATGTGATCAGTGTCCTTATAAGATGAGATTAGGACACACAGACCAAGAGACGCCAGGGTCTCGCATGCACAGAGGGATGACCACGTGAAGAGGCAGCAAGAGGATGGTCATTTGGAAGGCAAGGAGAGAGGACTCAGGAGAATCTAATCATTCCGGCACCTTGATCTTGGACTTCCAGCCTCCAGAATTACGAGAAAGTAAATTTCTGCTGTTTAAGCCACCCCGTCTGTGGTACTTTACTAGGGCAGCCCTAATGAAGACAGTCCACCACCTAGATTCCATCAGTTACATTTTACTATGTTTACTTTGCCACTTCCATCCATTTATTACCCAAGAATCCATCTATGCTTAATGCATTTTAAAGTAGGTTGCAGACAGCAGCAGACTTCACTCCTAAACATGTTAGCATATATAGTCATTAAAGTTCAAAATTTGACTGAGGCTGGAAGAGCTTCCCAGGTGGCTCACTGAATGGTGAGCACTTGGTACTGACAAGTTGATTCCTCTCCACGTGGACCGCTCAACAGGGCTACTTGAGCGTCCTCATGGTGTGGTGGATGGCTTCCCCTAGAGAGGGCACAATCTAAGGGACCAAGGAGGAAGCCTCAGTGTGTTTTATGATGTAGCCTCAGATGTGAGACCCTGTCATTTCTGCAGCACTGTATTGATCACTTGTTGTTCATGACAATTCATGGCTAATCAAATGTAGGAGGAGACTGCACAGGGCATAAACACAGGTGGAAAGTAGCATTGGTGGCTATCTTGGCTGCTAGTCCACACACCCGCCTTTCCTTCAGATCAGCTCTCCTCAGCAGCCCAGAATTCCTTTTCTTCTGCTCCAGCTCACCCCTGAGAACCTGATTTGATTGGAGCTGTTTGGGGCTTCTGGAATTCATAGCTGTGTTTGGGACAACATGGAAGGTCTCATCTTTCCCTTTACGCTTGCTCCTCTCCCCACTCTATCTTTCTCAGCCTCTCCCTCTGCTCCAACCTTCCTTGGCCCCTAGTAAGTCTTTTAGCGGTAGAGGATATTCTGAAGATCAGCAGGATGTGCAACAGATAAGAGGGATTTGCTGGAGCAGGAAATATTGGTGGAAAGTTTGCTACCTGGGCTACTGTCACCTTCTGTAGAAGGGGAGCTTGGGGGTTTTTGGTGACTTGTCAGGACAACTGCTGTGTCGCTTATTCTGAGACTGGGTCCTCCACATTCCCCAGAGCAGGGGATATTAGGTTGAGTGGGGCTCTATCTATCCACTACAGTTGGGGACAGAGACATCTACACAGCAAGAGGAAGCTGAAGAGCTGCCAGCTGGGGCTCAGAATGTTCCTTGTGTTTGGGATTAGGGAGGAGTCACCACAGGGGCCGGCGTCTCCTGTTGGGAGGGACCTGCATTGTGGGCTCCTCTCATTTGTGTTGAGTGCTGCTTGCTGATGCTTCTATAGATATTATTTTGTGATAATGGGAAGAGAGGGAGTTTTCTGAGGATCTGTTTGACACTTACATTGGAGAACCTGGTGTGTTGCCTAGTGATACTCTCGTCATTTCTTTTCTGGAGGGGGAGGCTGGGGTTACTCTTTGCTGGGGATATTCGTATCTAGTCTTAGGAGTCAAGAGGCAAGCTGGGGTTTGTGTTGGTGAAAATGGTGTGGCGTTTGTTGCAGCTCCTTCTTCTTGGTGTGTAGGGGGCTGTACGCTGCTTTTTGGGGTTTCCAACATCTCTAATCTTGCAGGAATATGGGGGATCACTTGCTGAAGCTTCTATCATTTGATGGAGCCCTCATGATGTTGGGGATAACTGAGAGGTAGGAGGCTGAGGTTCCTGTTGTCTCTGGTGCTTGGATACTGGAAGACTGCTGCTTGTACGGTGACCCCACTTTTCAAATTTTGGGGTGACAGGAACAGGTCACTGGATGGAGGGCCATTGTCTCTAACTCAGGGAGAGGAGTGAGATAATTACATGAGATTCCACTTATCTTTAGGCAGGGGGCTTTCGAGGGGTCTTTATATACCTCCTTTTGTCTAGTGCTGGGGGAGATCAGAAGTCACACTTTCTGGGTCTGCCCTTGTCTGTCTTGTTGGCATAGACTGGGTGGGTCACTGGGCTGAGCCTTCCCATGTCTAGTGTTGAGGAGCAGATAAGGGTGTGACTTATGGGACTGCTGTCATTTCTAGAATTGGAAGTGACTAGGGGATGCTTGCTGGAATCCCATAATTTCTAGTTATGGCGGGATGTAGGACTTGCTTGCTCAGACCCCAGCATTTGTGTTTGTGGATGACAGTTATCTGAGGTCTAGTTGCCTCTAGTTTTGGAAGGAACTGGTGGTGTCTTGCTAGGGCTTCTGTCACATCTGCTGTTGGATGCAGATTGTGAGCACCATTTGCTGGGGCTCCATAATCTCTAGTCTTGGGGGGTGGAGTGGGGATTCCCTTGGAGAGACATCCATCATCTCTAGTTTTCGGGTATCAGTTTCATGTTTTTTTTAAAACATTTTATTTTGAAAACGTTTAGACTTACATAAAAGTTGTAAAAGTATACAGGATTGTTTTATTCAGTCACTATTCATTATATTTACGTACATTGTGTCTCCTGCTGATGATCATGCTTAACATTATGTCTTTGGGTGTAATTCTTTTCCTTCAGCCTGAAAACTCTTTCGAGTTTCTTGAATTTCAGTTCTGCTGTTGTTTAATTGTTTTAGCTTGGTTTTTTTAAACCCCCTTTGGAAAATATCTTTAATTTGTCAGCATTTTTGAAGAATATTTTTCTTAAGTCAAAGAATTTTAAATTGGCAGGTTTTTTTCCCCTTCCCATTCAACCCTTTAGCTGTCAGATGTCATACATGTCTTCTTGCTTCCAAAGTTTCTTTTGAAAAGTTTCCAGACTTCTTATTGCTCTTTTGACAGAATCAGGTCTTTTTTCTTTGGTGGTTTTAAAGATTTCTAGTTTGTTTTTCCTTTTCTACAATTGTCCATGTTTATTTCCTTTTTTTCATAGTTATTTTGAAGTTCTTGTCTGCTAACTCCGGTATCTGGATTGTCTCTGGGTATGTATCTACTGATTTATATGTTCGTAAATAAGAGCATTTTCCTGCTGCTTTGCATGTGTAGTAATGTTTTACTGTGTGCTGGATCTTGTGAACAACACCTCGTAGAAGATCTTAATCATGTTACCTTCCTCTAAAGGTTAGGTTACTAGTATGAATGGATCACCGTGAGCCTCTGAAGGTTAGGTTTTAGACCCTAAAATGAGATATTTATTTCAGTTTTTCACTGACTCCTAAAATGTAGTCCTTACTCTTTGTGTGTGGCACTGACTGTCAGGCTGTGACATTTCTAGGCTCATAATTGAAAGCCAGAGCTTTTTTTTTTTAATCAAGGTCATTCCAATCCAAATGAGTCCAATATCCAACCTCCCACTCCTGGCATGTGTGATCTCTGAAATTTCTGCACCATATTAAGTTTTCAGTGGCTTTTCTCTTCCAAGTCTCCTAGATTCGTCCCCTCCACATGCACAAGTGAGGTGTTATTCAAGTTCCTGTGGGGAGATTTTTAGGCAGCTTTTGGGGGCTACTTTTGTGAATCTTTATTTTCCACTAGAATATCCCTCAGATATATTTCAGGATCAGGTTGTATTTCCTCTAGTGTAGCCCTGGAATCCTTTATTCCTCCAGAGAGCCCTGGTTCCCTCCTTTTTCTTTAGAATAGTATCTTAGAAACCAATTTCTGGGTGGTTGATAGGTATTCTCATTATTACTGGAGTGTTGTTCTTCTAGGCCTTCTGAGCTAACATCTTTCTTTGACTGTGATACACTGGCTCTCATCATCAACAATATATTTACTTAGTTGTTCAGATCCAATTTATGCATAAACTAGTTTCAGAATTGTTAACCCATGCCCTTCTGAGAAACATCTTTTATGAGCTAGAGTACAGGATTTCTGGTCAGTTCTTTTGATCCAGGCTTACAGGATGTGGTAAAACATAGTTTTCCAAAGTAAATTTGGTTTCCTTTTCATAGCCTTCATTGTGGCTATGTTATTCATTTGCAAAACATTTAGATTCATTTGTTATACATTGTTTTCCATTTTATGTTCCCTTCACTACCTGGTGGATTAATGTTTTTAACCTACAATAATATCCATTCTGGGTTGTACAGTTCTATGGGTCTTGGCAAATGCATAGAGTTGTGTATCCATCAACATAGTCGTGATCGAACATGATACACACACGAACAATCTTGATAGGACAATTCCATCACTCCAAAACTCCTTTGTGCTGCCCATTTGTAGTCATCCCCTCTCTTACTCTTTGCTCCTGGAAACCAGTGATTTGTTGTCCTTCCCTACAGTTTTGCCTTTCCCCAAATGGCGTACAATGGAATCTATAATAAATGGCTTTTTGTCTCTGGCTTCTTTCACTTAGGAAAATGAATCTGATTTAAATTGAGGCATATGTTACACATAGCACAATGCATAGATCTTAGGTGTAGAACTCAATGCATCTTGACAATTGCATACACCTATGTAACCTATGTAACGCCTTTCAAGATATAGAACGTTCTCTTCACCCCATAAAGTTCCTCCATGTGCCTTCTTGGTCAATCCTTGCTCCTTCCACACCCTTCTCCACAATCTGAGCTTAGATGCAACCACTGTTCTGATTATTTTTCCTATCACAGGTTATTTTTTGACTGTTCTCGGAATTTGTACAAATAGAATCATACAATATTTACTTTTATGTGTGTGCGGCTTATTTTGCTCAGTATACTCCTACAATGGATTTTAATTAATTCACAATAAAAGATGAAACATATAATGTTTCCTATATACTGGAAGACTCATAAATGCTTTACATTTATTAGCTGATTCATCCTTAATACAAGTCTGTGAAATAGTCAATCTCATTGTTCTCATTATACAGATGAAGAAACTTTGGCATAAAATGTTTGTTACTTGCTTTAGGTAAACATCTCTGAAGGAGAGAACTGAGATTGGATATAAGAAGAGATTTAACTGTGATAAGTTATAAACGGAGAAAACATTTGATCCTAAGGGGAGCTCTGGAGCAGTGGTGGGCCTGCAGGGGTGTCTCAAATTGAGGCAAAGGAATTGGGCCTTTGTACTCCCCCCCCCACGCCATGAACCAGTCATTAGAAGTGGGCTGCCATTGGGATCGGTCATAACCTTAGGTGTGGCCCTTTCCTTTGGCCCATGGAAATTCCCAGATGGGTTGGCAGGATGAGCACTTAGAAGACTTTCTGCAGCTACAAGAGGAAGTGACTTAGTCATGAAAGAAGAATCTAGAAAATATACAACTGTCTCCTTTATGGTCCACAACTTATGCCACTCAGATGCACTTGCTTCTTAAAGTCAGTGCATTAGGATTCTGGTTGGTCATGTTAACTGGGGAAACTTACAAGAGGAAGATCAGTAGGACAAGTTACAGACAGCTATTGACTGCACCTTTTCTTGGTATTGCAATTGATACTTACCATCCCACTTCTCCTAATGTCCCATTTAGATTCCCCTCACCCTTGAAAGCACCTCTGCTGGTCTGGGTGGCTTACCGGGAGGAGGATCCAGTTCCTAATCCCTGACTCATCTGAACACCTGGTCACCACGTCCTTCACAGGATACAGCTGTTACATTTAATTATTAAAATAATTGGGGAAAGAATATCAAAAGGCATCCCACTGGACTACCTGAATGCCAAATGTCTTCTTTGCCCTCACTGTATAACAGAAGCCCCATATCCTCTGGATGAATTACTTGTGCCAGAGGCCATAGTGACTTCTTTCATTCTGTTGGCCTCATAAGCAGCAGTAAAGTTCAATGGGACTCTCACTTTGTCTCTTGGTAGAAGTGTCCACCTCTGGGAACCAGAACCTGTTGGTTAATTATTGTTTGCAATTCTTCCCAAGAGCCCCATAACCCATCTTACATGAAAAACACTTGCAATGGCAACTATTTTAGACTACACATGGGAGTATCAATGCTTGGATTGCACCTAGGACAGTACAGTAGATGTTGGGAGTCCTGGGCAGAGGTATGAACTTTCCACACAGGTGATTGACAAGAGTAGATTCTCAGGCAAAAAAGGGCTGCACAGTTCAGAATATCTTTCATTTGCCCCAGTAGATCCGCCTTCTCTATCTTGCTTCACCCAGGAAAGTTAGTGAAGATGAACTATGTCAACTGGCTTTCTTACCTTATGGCTTTTGGCTGGGTTTGGTCAATGGGGAGCCTAGACATGAAATCAGAAGGATGAAAGAGAGTGACATCTGGTCCTGGCTATTTCTTGCAGGAGAACCTGGGGCTGGATGCTACCCCTGACCTCCTCTCAGCTCCTGGAATGCGATTTCCTCCTCTCCTCTTTCTAGAATTCGATAATTTTTCATTGTCCTTACCCCTTCAAGCTTAGGGGTGTTAATAGAGCCCTGCACTTACCATCTTACTGGGTACCAACGACCTTTTCTGATTTTCTTACATCCTGTCCACAACTCCGTGAAGCCCCTTTATGAAAACTCTACATGAATCTTCCTAGTCTCAGTGTGTCTTCTGTTTCCTGCTGAGATTCCAACTGATATGCCAACTCATTGATAGCAGAAGGAAAAGACCTAATAGTGAACCATAAAACCCAACAAGATCAGGACTCACGAAGTCTCTGACTATATCATCTTCTACCACTCCCTCACTGTCCCCAACATGATCTACTCCAATCACACTGGCCTCCGTGTTGTGGAGCTTTGCAGGACAAGACTGCTTTAGCCACATAAATTCCTATGACTCACAGTCCCAACTCGTTAAGGTCTCTGTTCAAGTGCCCCTTAACTAAGACTTTTTCCCTTCCTATTCTATGTAAAATAGCAAGAACCCATTCCCTCTTAACTGTCTTAAAATGTTTTCATTTTCTGCATAACACTTATAGTAACATGTTTTCTTGATTTTTCTATAGTCTGTCTTTCCCCTATTAGAACTTAAGTGCTCCAATAGCAAAAGTGGAGTTTCATTCATTGTTACAGACACCAGTGTCTCCAACAGTGCTTGGCATATAGAATGTGCTCAACAAATAGGCTGATGATTAAGAGTGTTGACTGTCTGGGCTCAAATCCGGGCTCTACCATTTTCTAGCCAGAGAGCTCAGGCAAGTGACATGCCAGTTTTCTCATATCTAAAGTGGGGATGAAACTAGTACACACTTGTTAAGTTTATATTTAGTACTCCGTAAGTTAATATTCATAAGGCATTTAGAAGAGTGCCTGGTCTAGCAGAAGAAATGTTTGATCATTTATTAGTGTATTGGAATACTTTGCTATGAAAAAATAAGGTCCCTTCATAAAAAGGAACAATTGACAAGAAAAGACCTAATCCTGAATCTACTTATTTGCCTTACACCCAAATATATAAAGAAAAAATCACAGAATACCAAAAAAGAATTTGTTGATCTATAAACGTAGTATAAGACTTCAATACACCTCTATCACTAAATAAGTTTCAGAAAATAAATCTGAATGTGATACTATATCCTGAAACAAAATGAGCTTGAGTTACTGGGAGTGTACTCTATAACCAACCGTAAGAGAATACACATTGCTTTCAAAGAAACGTGGGGCATTTATAAAATGCTACTCTGATTCCTAGCGCCTTGGAGGGGAGGGATGAGCCAATATATATTGCAAATAGAAATTACAGAATAAAGATCATTAGAGATATGTGTCATACAATGACAAAGGCTGGATAAACAACATTTACTACTGTGCAATAGAATTAAATCTAATGAGAGATGTGCAAGGCCTGTCCAAATCAAAGTACAAATTACTATTGATAAATTAAAGAAAATATAAATAAATGGAGAGAAATACCAACTTCATGCATCGGTAGGATCACTTATTTAACGACATCAATTCTATCCCATTGATCTATAGATTCCAAATAATCTCAATCAAAATCTTGGCAGGATGATGGGTAGAAATTGATAAGCTGATGATAAAATTTATAAAGAAATGAAGAGGATCAAGAATTTCCAAGGTGTTCTTAAGGAAGAAGTAATCTGGAGGGTATACACTGCCACGTATCAAGACTTACCATAGCTACAGTAATTAACACTGCATGGCATTGTGATACAAAAGATGGAACTGAACATAGAGTCTATAAATAGGCATGCTGACATATGGAACTCTGATTTATGTCAAAGACAGCACTGCAGAGAAGTAGACAGAGGACAGTCCTTTTATCAGTAGTGCTCAACTAATTGGATGTTTGTAACAAAAAATGAAGCAAACCATCAGAAACTAAGAAAGATGGATAAGGCAGAGTCACTCCCTCTCATGACCCTCAAAAGGAGCAAACATTGTCAAAACCTTGATCTTGGACTTGTAACTTCCATAACTGTGAGAAGATAAATTTCTGTTGTTTAAGCCAAAAAAAAAAAAAAATGAAGCTGAACTCCTACTTCACAATGTACATAAAAGTCAATTCACAGTGGATTTTAGATCTAAAAGTAGAAGGTAAAACAACAAAACTTTAGAATATAGCAAATATATTCATTGTTTGAGGCAGAATTAAAAAACTCTTAAATGGAGTAAACACAAGATCCATGAAGAAAAGTATCAAGCATTTAAAGGTGAATAAAACAAAGAGGCTACAGTACAGGAGATCAGGAGAGAGATACACATGAGGTAGGAAGAATATGGAGAACTTTGAAAAAAGAAAACACATAGAATGTATTGTCCTAAGGATAGAGCAGTCAGCCGGGTCAAATGATGCTGTGTGGTGAAGTAAAATAAGGGTAAAAAATCACCACTGAATTGGGCATCATAGAAGCTGCTGATGTCCTTGAGAAGAGCAGATTGAGTGACATACTTGGACAGACCTGAGTGAAGTGATTTGAAAAGAATGGGAATTGAGAAAGAGGAATATTTGAATACTAACAACCCTTGAAAATGTTTGAATTGAAGATTAGCAGAGAAACGGCAAAAGAGCTATTGAGAGAAACTTTCTGTTTAGGAGAGATAGACTTTAAATGGAAGATACTGGAACATGTAGTAATTAAGTTCTGGAGTCCTGGCATAGGACGTAGGTCTAAGGAATAGGTTAAGTGTAAATATATGTGAATTTAGACTTTATCCCGTGCCAAACTGATATGAACTGGATAATGGATATCTATTTCCTGAACTGTGCATGAGACCAGTTCTTCAGACAACGGTCAAATAGACCTAAGGGTGAGGTTGGCGATATAGGCTGTAAGTACCCTTGAGGGTAACCCAAGGCATGGTCAAAGACCTCCTCCTTCGGTATCACAGGAATGATGCTGGTCTGATTTTGCTGATTGCAATACCAGCTCTGTCTGATGCTGTGTTTTGATGGATGCAACACCTCTCAGTCAATTGCAAGAAACAGAATGTTTGCCTGGGAAAGAAAAAATCCAATCTCAGGATGAGGTAGTTCCCAGAGCCCTGCTGACCCCCAGCCCTGATGAAATCTCTGGCACCTGCAGTGGAGATGTTGCCCAAACAGATTTTTCACCTTTATCTTTACCAGAGCACAGCATGTCAGGTGCAGACCCCAGGGCAGGGAGGACCCCAGAGCTCCTTACTGAGAGCAGTGACCAGTTAGGCCTGGACTGGGGGAGTGACAGCAAGAGGAGACCAGAAGAAACTCTGATCCACAGTCACATTGGGGGAAGATCTGAGCCAATATATGTTGCTTCTGAAAATGCCCTAGTTCTGATCAATAACAATTCTTCTTTCCATGGTCTTGAATGGCAGAGCACTTTTAGACACGTGTACTCTGCACAGGAATAAAATTTCGCTGCAGAAGGCTACATTGCAGGTCTCCTTCCTGTTCTGCTCCCCCAGTAACCACTGACCTGAGCACTTGCCTCAAACTGGTGAGTCAGCTGGGATGTTGTTTCTGCTTCTTCTGCCCCTCCTTGTGAAATTTCCACATTCCATGTGTATGATGAGTTATTCTGACGGTTTTGATGACATAAGGCCCAGTGTCTACAAGGAAGGGGACTTGGTGGTCAGTGGATTTTCTCCCTTCTATACATTGACCCAGGATTCAGAAATGCAACAGAAATTTCTTTGTGATTCGTCCAAGCAAAGATGTTACATTTTACCTGTAAGTTCATGTGTGTGTGTGAATCACTCTGACATTTATGAAAGTTGAATATAAAAGCTGTGTTGAGATTCTCCAGTAAACAATGAATCATCAGCTCCTTTCTTTTCCTTTAATAATTATTTGTGGTTTCCTTTCTTTTTCCCTTCTGGAATATTTTCCCCCCAAACAGAAGACAGAAATAAGCATCTTTTATTTTCTCCTGCCTTGGAATAATCTCCATTAGTGATTATTTTCTGAAAGCCTAAAGGAGGCAAGTTGCAGGCAAAAAAACACCAAGATCCCACTGTGGTGATCCACATGCCATCCTGCTCCTGATCCATGATGTGGGAGGGAGAGAATCCTTGGGCACACCATACCTTGACTAGAAGTTAGTGCTAAGAGCAAATATCATCAAAGTATATAGATTATTCAAAAATGAACTTTTTATTGAGATGACATTTATTTTTCTTCAAAATGCATTTACTAAGTATCCTTTATGGTCTAAAATAATTTGGAATATTCTCTGAAAAAGATGTGTTTTTTTCAAGTTTTATACAGATGTAATTGACATTCATCACTGTATAAATTTAAGGTGTACAGCATGATGGTTTGACTTATATATTTGGTAAAATGATTACCACAATAAGTTTAGTTAGCATCTATCATCTCATATCAATATAATAAAGAGAAAAAGCAAAAAAAAAAAAGAAAGGAATATGTTTTTCCTTGTGATCAGAACTCAGGATTTACTCTGTTAACAACTTTCATATGTATCATACGGCAGTGTTAACTATAGTCATGTACATTAGATCCCTAGTACTTATCAAAGATCAAGTGTTTAAAATATATATATATACACACACACATATATATAATGAAATTTTCTAGATGTCTTTTTATTAATTGCTAGCCTAATGATACTGTGGTCAGAGAATGCACTGTGTATAATTTCAATGTTCAAAGGCTTACTTGATGGCCCACTGTATTGTCAAATGTATGTATATTCTTTGGTGTTCAAAATAGACCAGCATTATTTACTGTTTTATGTAACTATCTGTTAAGCTTGTTTTCCATAACTTTGCATAATGTTTTGTCTCTAATTTGACCATTTCTAAGAGGTTGTGCTAAACCTCCAAATCTGGTTGTTCATGTATGTACTTATGCACATGGGTCTATACATAGTAGCTTTTTTTCAGTTTGGGGGGGATACATATATTCACTTTAAGTACTTGATCTTCTCTTCCTTTCACCACATATGGTCACCATCTTTGATATTTTACATTCTTTTTGATATGAAGTCTGATTTTATCAGATATTAACACGGATACCCATGATTTCTTTTGGTTCATATTTAAATGGAATAACATTTCTATCTACTTTAGTCTTTTCTGTGTTTTGCTTCAAGTATTGGAAAGAATGTAGTTATGTCCTGTGGTAGGTGGAACGTGCCCTCAAAGGTGACAAAGTCCTCATCCTTCGAATCTGTGAATATGTTACCTCACATGGAAAGGAGACTTGGCAAATGTGAAGAATCAAGGATTTTGAGAAGAGGAGATGATCCTGAATTATCTGGATGGGTGCAAAATGATCACAAGCGTCCTTACAAGTGAAAGGATAAGTCAAGAAAGTCAGAGTCAGAGAAGGAGTTATGACAACAAAAACAGGAATTGAAGTGATACGAGACTATTACCTAGGAAAGTGGGAAGCCTCTAGAAGCTAGAATGTGCAAGGAAATGGACACTTCCCTAGAACCTCCAGAAGGAATGCAGTCCTGCTGACACCTTGATTTTATCCAGTGAGACTCATTTTATATTTCTGAATTCCCAAAGTACAAGAAAATAGATTTGTGTTGTTTTAAGCCTCTAAATCTGTGGTAGATTCTCAGAGTAGCAATAGGAAGTGAATACAAGCCCTCTTTTAATCCAATCAGAGTGTCTCTGGGTGACTCAGAATTACAGTATCCCAACATTTTGGCTTTTAAAGCTGTATTCACCAATGAAAATAATATTTTAATAGTAGAATGACAAAAGCCTAGACTCTACTCTCCAATCTTCTGGAATTGCATGTTGTACCTTATCAATTAAATTGTTTGAAAATTAAAGTTGGATTGAACTTAGATGTGCAAGAGAGGAATCAAACCAAAGGTAATCTGTAAAGCTCACTGCCTATGATGGTTTTATAATCGGTAAATAAACATATGAAAAGCTGCAAGTTTACCTTGCTCCTTGGACTCTGAATTGTTTTTACTCTTTTAGAAAACCATAGAGTCATAAATTGCCTTTCTCTTTATTTTCTCCCTAAAACTATCTCCTTATTTATTATGGTGCAATTTCCCTGCTTCTGGTGAGATGTGTTTCCTAGTTCTGCGAGGCAGGCAGTTTTATAAAGGTGTATTGCAAAAGTTTTGATGACACCATTCTATATTCAACTTGCCCTTCCTCCAAGCTTTTCTTATGCACTTCCATGTCTTACCTAGTTTCTTTGTATGGAACATGATCTTTTGCTTCATCTCATTATACCGGCACTTGGCCATGACCAACCTCATGTTGCTGTCACTGCATGAAGTAGTGCTTGACTTGTAAACAAATATGTAAATTGGTCCTTTCCCCTTAAGCACCCTTCCAACTAACTCATTTTAGGACATTGGTCTATCACTTTTGAGTGCAGAGCGGTAGTGCTGGATCTTCCAAGGCTTAGGAACACCATGTGCATGTGCTTTGGATTCCAAAGTCATGAAGAGACAATAATTGCTCTGGAATGAACAACTTGCTTGAGTCAAAATGCCATGCTTTTCCTCCTTTTTTTCCGACGGGAGTTACTCCTGAAGTGAATGACTTTATCTTATTTCTAATACTATGGCTTTGGTACAGGTTGAACTACGAATACTATCGTTATGTCCTGGTCTTTGTTTCTGCCTTCAAGGAGACCAACAGGAGCCCCCAGCTGCTCCCCAACGTGTCTCTGGGTTTCCATGTCTACAATTCCTTCAACAGTGATGTCAGCACCTTGGAGAGCACCATGAGGTGGTCATTGGGTGGGGGCCAGAAGATCCCTAATGACACCTGCTAGGCACAAATCAAGGTTGTGGCTGTCACTGCAGGAACCACACCAGCATTCTCTGCCCAGATAGGGACACTGCTGAAGCTCTACAAATACCACAGGTATGAGCATGTTGGGGGGATGTATCTGGAGAGACTGAAGATTTCCTCCTTGGTGAAATTCTGTGGCCACTCAAGTGGAAAAGAAGAAAGTGGGTTTGCATATCACCCTAATAGGAAAATACCTACCACAGATAGTTCTTGATACGGTGGATTCATTATTTTGTTGTGTGAAGCTGAGAAGAGATGAAGTAACCAGAGGCTAGCATCATTGGCTAAAGCAGACCACCGTAGCTTCTGGAAATGTGGTTGCCCAAATTCTCTGAAAGGAGTGGAAGCTGGATATTCTGAAATAACCACACCTTAGTTATTTATCTTCTAGTTAGTAAAATTTTATATGTAAACATGTACTTAAAACTATTTTACTTGGTCAAAAGACCTGAACAGACATTTCTCCAAAGAAGATATACAGATGGCCAACAGACACACGAAAAGATGTTCAAAATCATTAACTATCAGGGAAATGTAAATCAAAACTACAATGAGATATCACCTCACGCCTGTCAGAATAGCTATAATTAACAAGACAGGAAACAACATGTGTTGGAGAGGCTTTGGAGAGAAGGGAACCCTCATACACTGCTGGTGGGAGTGCAAACTGGTGTAGCCACTATGGAAAACAGTATGGAGATTCCTCAAAAATTTAAGGCTAGAACTACCATATGATCCAGCTATTCCATTGCTGGATATTTATCCAAAGAACTTGAAAACACCAATACGTAAAGATACATGCACCCCTGTGTTCATTGCAGCTTTATTCACAATAGCCAAGACTTGGCAGCAACCTAAGGGCCCAACAAGGAATGAATGGATAAAGACGATATGGTATATATGCACAATGGAATACTACTCAGCCATAAGAAACAATGAAATCCAGGCATTTGTGACAACATGGATGAACATTGAGGGTATTAGGCAAAGTGAAATTAGTCAGAGGGAGAAGGTCAAATATCGTATGATTTCACTCATTAAGTAGTAGAAAATAACAACAACAAACAAATACATAGAGACAGAGGTTGGATTGGTGGTTACCAGAGGGGAAGGGGGAAGGGAGAATGGCGAAAGGGATAATTCGGCACAAGTGTGTGGTGAAGGGTTGTAATTAGTATTTGGGTGGCAAACGTGATGTAATCTATGCAGAAATAAAAGTATAATGATGTACACCAAAAATTTATGCCATGTTATAAACCAATGTTACTGCAATAAACAAAAAAAAATTTAAAAAATGAAAAAAAATTAAAAAAAAATTTTAAACTCTTCAAATGCTTTGCAAATAGTCACAAATTTAATCCTAATAAAAGGCAATGAAAAGGTACCATTATTATGGGAATTTTTAGAGATATAGAAACTAAGATGGATAAAGGTTATGTAACCTTCTCAAGATCGTTAAGCTAGTCATATTAGAGTCAGCATTTGAACCCAGGCAACCTGACTTCAAAGCCAAGCTTCCCCTCAATCACTTCTACCATCAGATAATATTGCTTCATATTCACAGAGTTATTGCCAAGAATTTAAGTTTAGCTACCTGATCATATGAATTTTGCTGAAATTCGGTTTATTTTGCTTCCAGAGAACTCAATACAGAACCTTTTTTCTCTTTTGATTCAGATCACCTATGGAGATATTGATCCTGTACTGAAAGGTAAGGACTACTTTTCCTCTCTATCAGATGGCTTCCAAGGACATATCTTTAGTCTTCAGAAGGGTCTCGCTGTTGATACATTTCGGCTGGACCTGGGTGGGAAATTTAGTGTCAGTTGATATAAATAGTGAGCAGTTCCTCTGGGAACTTAGAAGAGAGGAGACTATGAACGGTGTCTGCCTGTGACTAAGACACCTGTGACCAAGAGGACGTACACTTCAAAAGATTGGACCTTCATGGCCAGAATCATAGGCTCATCAGCCAATACGTTTACCATGTATGGTGACACAAGTATATTAATAAGTGTGAGCATTGCAGAAAAGTATTATTTAACCACTCAGAAGGTGTGGATCACTACACCACTGTGGGATGCTTCTTTTTTTCCACTTCACCCCTTTTTCATTCTTACCATGGCAGTCTTTCCTTTGCACACCAGAACTTTGAGATATCTGGATTTAAACACTCTCTATGGACAGTTCGCCCCTCTAAATACCCAGAAGACTTTCTCTTTACCAAATTATGGCTTGAAATTTTTAACTGCTCTTTTGCAGGAACTAAATGTGGAAAATTTTGGAGTTTCCGCTCAATGCCTCCCTGGATTCTCTGCCAAAGGACAAATTAGACACGACCACGTCTGGATCCAGCTACTACATCTATCATGCTGTGGATGTGGTGGCCTGAGCCCTCCATGAAATGCTTTTGATAAAAGCAGAAGTGGTGTCCATAATGGAATGCAGGTCAGCTCATGTTTCTCACTTAGCAGGTAAAATTTCTCCCTTAAATATGATTCCCATTATTGTATTTTAGGATACGAGAATTATTTCATTTGTGTATAGAATTGTAATAGTGACATTGCAACAAATCAGCGGTGACTTGAACATAATGAATTGCTGTTGTTTCGTACAGGTTGCAAGTAAATTTATAATGATTGTAGGGGCTATTTAGCAACAGTCTCAACTCTTTTAACTAAAAATAATCAATTAAAAACTTTCACTGTGAGAGGTAAGTTTTTAAGATAAGACTTAATGACAATTCATCCAAGGGAATTTAAAAATTCAGGGATTTTCAAAATCTAGTTCTGGCCCTAGCCTGTGATAAATTAAATGCCACTGGGGAAAGGACAATTTATTTGAACATTCCTGCATTTTTCTAGAAAGGCTACTGATAGTTAAAAAAATATTTCTTCATTGAAATTTAAAATGACTTTTGGAAGCAAGGAGATTGATCCCCTTTTTACAGATGAGAACCCAAATACTTTGAAATATATTTTAATTTCCCCAAGACCTTTTCAATTCTACTTAGATGAACCTAGACTTTTATAAATCCAAAACCTATGAATAATGTGTCTTGAAATTCTTGCTCTCAGGTACAAGGAAGTTAATGTGATGTCAGATCTAAATACACACATTTATTGTGAATATATATTTATTTATGTATATATATAACCTTATATATATTTGTGCATTATATAAATATTAGTTATACATTTACATATAAATTATATCAATTATTGTATGAATATTGTTTACTAGGAGCTTTCATCTTTTCTCTTTCATTTAATAAAATATTTTGTTCAAAGTTAGTAAGAAGCAAGCTGTCTTTCTTTGTCTCTTCTTGAGTTCAAGGAAACTCCCTAGCACCCCTAAAGCAAACCTCATTGCTCAAGGTGAAGCTCAGGTTTGGCCCTACAGCGCTCCCTGGACATGGAACCTTCAAGAATGGTTTAAACAAATCACCATGTGCTCTCTAAGGGCAGACAGGAATGCCTTCTTACTTAAGTATGCAATCAGTAAACACTCCCCAATTTGAACTTAGTCAGAGGATTACTGATATAGAGGGGAAAAAATCTAATTGCTGGGCAACTCAGTAGCCCCACCCGTTCGTATATGAGTTTTCTGTCCTCAATTTCCATCCTTATTTCCTTTCCCAATTATGTCTCCCTTTCAGCTCCACCCATTCCTAAAAAACACCCAATTTAAAAACAGCACTGTAGCTCATGCGTCACTGGCTGAGAAAAGAAACTCTGTGTCACAGTATGAAATTCTGAACTATATCATTTCCCAAAGGTCTTGGACTTCAGGTGAAATTAAGGGAGTTTGTTCCCCAGGATCCACGTGGTCAAGGTTTCATCATACATGAGGAGCTGATAGACTGGGCCGTGGGATTCAAAAAGACTGCAGAAAATTCAATCTTCGATTAATTCTTCATCTACATCACAAGATAGAGACCGTATATGAAAATAATGGTGAAATTCTTTAACTCATAACAAAATTCTCACTTATTAATATTTTTTCTTCCTGTCCAAGAGATATTGAAGGTACACTTTTTTTTAAAAATAATTTTATTTATTTATTTCCCCCCCAAAGCGCCAGTAGATAGTTGTATGTTATAGCTGCACATCCTTCTAGTTGCTGTACTTGGGACACGGCCTCCGCATAGGCAGAGAAGCAGTGCGTTGGTGCTCGCCAGGGATCCAAACCTGGTCCGCCAGCAGCGGAGCATGCGCACTTAACCACTAAGCCACGGGGCCAGCTTGAAAGGACACTTTTAATTAAGGAGATATTCCCCAATTTTGAAATGCTTTATATGCTACAGCAGGACAGTGAGGCTACCAATTTAATATGATGAGCTGATAAAAAATTGATGATTTAAATTCCCATTTAAGCTGAAAAAGTGTCAATCTCATTTCTTGCAAATTTATTGCTCTGCATGCATTGTGCCTCGAAGACATAACAGGTGCTGACGACCAAGCCTTTTGATGACTTGTTGATACAATTAAAATTGTCTTTGGCCATTTGCTTTTATTCCAGAAAACAAATTTTATTCTCTTTAACTAGAATCAAAAGAATTGACGTTGAGTGTTTTTTTTTAATATTTCAATATTTTATTAATATTCCTTATATTTCCATCTCTTCATCCCACCTTTATACATTCTTGGAGAAAAATACACCATCAGAAAAAAAGATTATTTTTGCTCTTCCAGGAACTACATTCTTCTTCACATCAGATTTCCCTTTGAAACTCAGTCTTGTAAGCCATCCCTCAAGATGCTATATTATATCATTCAAGCTTGACCCTGTTTCCTTTGTGTATAATCTACCTGACATTAAATATATTACTAAATAAATTAAATAATTACATATTGTACTAATCAAACAATTCTCATATAAAAGTATTGTATGAATTAAAATATTATTTATTATTAAGGTAAAATCTGCTTATAGTTCAAAAAAGTGATCCAGGAATACCATATTCGGAATCACATTTGGCAATAACAAATATGATTCATGATCAGATGCCGCATTTTCCTTAAAACAAACAAGTGTCCTAGTAACTGAGATGGAAAATCTTTTAAATCAGTATGTATCTTCATGTTGGGAACTCTTTTCTGCAGATTGACCTTGATTTTATTTTGCTTTCCCTGGGTACATCAATCATGTCAAATCTTAGAGGTGATCTTTAAGATAATTTTTGAGATAATTTAACCAATATTATCAATTATTCAATATTATTAAATAATAAAATATTGTCCAATTATATAGTATTGTTCAGTATTATCAATAATTCTCTTCTTTCAAACTCCCCCCTATGGGTGTAGGATGTTCTGTCAGCCAGGATTCAAGAAAATCCCTCAGGAAGAGAGCTACCTGCTGCTTTGACTGTGTATTGTGGCCAGAGAGAGAAATATGTAATCAGACAGGTATGAACTGACAAAATTACATAATTACAATCACTTTCTTTCAGCCCTTCTTTGTCTCCAAATAAAGTGTAAAGGGTCTGGGATTAACCAATAGAATCTCATTTCTTCTTTATTTTCTATTATTTAATTCACTCATTCAATACATTCATTTAGGTAATTAATACATCATTTCCATGTTGGGAGTTACCTTGATCTGGCTTCTTTATACTCACATTGTTAGGTTTTGCTGAAGCAGCTCTTCTCAAGGGAATACAGCTCTTAAACTACATGTTGTGTTAGGCAAACACTTAGAGATTCCGTAGCACCATATACTCATCTTGACCACAGAATAACACACATGGAATTATGATGGAAGTAAGTGTGGGTGTCTTTAGGACATGCCTCCTATTCATATCTTTACACCCAAGGTGATGAGCACTATGCCTTAAACATAGTAGGTGTGCAAAAACCGGAACTAAAGATTCAATAAATGAATGGATATATTATATTATTATTACTCTAGTAGAAGATATAAACCATGAAGTGAGCATGCAAACTTGATAAGATAAAGGCCCTTTTTTCCAAGAAATCATAGTGAGGTACGTGTGAAAAAAGAATAACATGGCAATTTGAAAAGTGCCAAATAAAGGTAGTTAGAAGTTAGCAGAGTCAACAAGAGTATATAGTCTTACTTGGATGAATCAGATAATTCTTCATGGAAAGCTGATGTTTGAGTTGAGTTTTTAAAAACATGTGGGGATTTGTCAGTTCAAGATGAAGAGGGATTCTTGGCAATAGAAGTTTGGACATCAAGAGTTATGCAAGATGAATAAGTTCTGGCGACCTACCGTCCAACATGGGCCTATATTTAACAATATTGTATTGTAGACTTGAAAATTTACTAGGAGGGTAGATTTATGTTAAGTGTTCCTACCTCAAAAGAAAAAAAGTATTTTAAAAAAGGAAGTTAAATTAAAAAAATTACGAGGACAGGAAGAAGCATTTGGAGGTGATGAATAGGTTTAAGGACTTGATTGTAGTGATGGTTCCATGGGTGTATATTATCTCCAAACACATTAAGTTTTATACATTAAATATGTACACCTTTTTGTATGTCAGTCATACCTCAATAAAGTGTTTTTAAAATGTTTTTATGTGGTATATTCAGACATATGGAATAAGAGCAGTATGGCTGGAATGAGATGATAAAAGACTGATCATGGATGATGATGGAATAGGTAAATAATGAAAACAAAAATGCCCATCATATTTAAAGTACAATATTCCAGTCTTACCAAACAAAACAGCAAACGATTCATATGTACTAATTACCAAAGTTATCTCTTTACATTGCTAAATATTCTGTCCAGTAAAATAATGCATGAAATAACATATTACAGAAATAAATAATGGTCTGGTAGAGAGAGCATGTTTACAAATTATGTTTGTTGTTAGAATGCATCTGGATATAAATTTAAAAGAAAACAAACTAAATGTGTCTTTTAAAAAATATTTATTATATCCCATAAAAAAGACCAGAGTAATTTACTATGATGATTCTTTGTGCCAGAAAAAATAAAAGCACAGTGTTGCATTACAAAGATGGACAGGGAAATATGTGTCATTCTATTTGTTATTTACTTAATGAATGTTGTCATAAATATCACTTTTCAAAAAAAAAAGTGAAACAATTAAAAAAAAAAGGCCATAAATAGAATGACTCCAGGATTAGAGAATTCAGCAGCTCAAACCTATAATCAAGCACAGATGATACTCTCATATTTTGTTCTATCATCTTTGGTTTTCAGCTTTGTCTACAGGCTAGGCTCCTTATGGTCTCAGAGGCTGAGCTGTTTAAAGTATTATATCATAGCAAGCGAACAGAAAGATGAAAAAGAATGGGCATCTAGTCTGCCTGAATTTGTAAGAGTCACTCAAAAACACATCCTCCAACTATAGTTGGGGCCAACTAGAATTGATTTAGACTTCTCAACCTCCCCTCAATCACACGGCCTCATGGAAGAAGTTGAATGTCAAAGCACAACTGAGCTGCTGGTAGGAAGGGGACAGATGGGTCATGAATAGGCAACCGGTGGAATCTGCTTCCATGTTTACTTACATAATGCAAAAAATACTTTAAATTAGAATGCAAAAATGTCTAATAAATTAGTGGGATCTAAAATAATGTAGCAGGCTGGCCCTGTGGTGTAGTGGTTAAAATTCAGCATGCTCCACTTTGGTGGCCCGGGTCCATGGGTTCAAATCCCAGGCATAGACCTACACCACATATCAACCACGCTGTGGTGGCCACTCGCATACAAAATGGGGAAGACTGGCACAGATGTTAGCTCAAGGCTAATCCTCCTCAATCAAAACATAAATAAATAAATGAATAAATAATTAACTAAATAAATAAAAGATGAATATAATGTATCAATAATAAGGATTTTCCTACATATCAATAGTAAAGTGTTTGATAATGCAGTATGAAAGTCTCATTTCTCACTCTCAAAAACACAAAAATGTAATGCACAAAGTACAGTAGTTAGATGTGTTCAACTGAAAGTGATAGAGAAACTCATAGTGGCCTTAAATCATGACGTTTGTTATTTATGTTACAAGAATTTCAGAAATAGACAAATGCAAAGGTTTTTTTTTTTCTATCAACCTTTTAATAATAAAGACTCAGGCTCTATATAACTTTTGCCTTAATATGCTTAGTGTGTGGGATTTTATTTTTAAAATTGTCTGCCACTGCACAGCATCCACATGGGAAAGAAAGAGGAAGAGTCAGCTATAGCATCCTATTTGATGCACGTTTTATTTAGTGCAAGAAAGAGACTATACAATCAGATTGTCATTGATGTATGTCCATGGCTCATAACCCACAAGTGAGGTGGAGCACACTCTGACAAAAATTAGCTTAGATCTGTCACAATTGGCTTAGGTCACTCAAAATTGGGGTTCTAATAACTAGGTATAATGGAGGAAGTGTAGTGAGTAAGTAGTTATTGTATGTTATGCGAAGTATAGTTTTAGTTTTGGCTGAAAATGTGTTTGAGAAATGCAAAAGAAAATGAATAAATTTAGTGCCATTAAATTTCCCAAATGGAACGTCTGAATATTACAAAAGTCTGTATCCATTTCTAAATAATTTTTAGCTTTAACACAATTCAAACCACTTTACTGAAGGAATTTACTTTGAAGGTTAAGAATTTTACTACATTTTTTATGAAACAAAAACTGAGTTAGAAAAATCGAGAAACAAGGTTTATATAGAAAAATGATTCAAAAAGAAAAGCTGTAATTAAGGTAATTGCATTGTTCTAATATTATTTGTAGAAATAGGAACGAGAAAAGAATGCCCACTTTCAACAATAAGAATCGCTGCTTCATGCTCCGAGGTCAGAGTTGAGTAGTTGTGGCAGAGACCCTATGGCCCACAAAGCCTAAAATATTTGTTCTCTGTCACTTTACAGAAAAAGTTTACCAAATACAAATTCATAGCCCCGGGCGCAGCCCTTGAATGATGGCTGATGGGCATGGCTGCATATGTGTTGCGGCTGCCTCATCCTCAGCTGAGATGACTTGTTTCCATGTGTTCTTCTTGCCTCACCGTGCTCCCCAGAGCGATTGAGATCTAGGTGAGCACAGTGGTAAAGCACTTGATGTCCCTGATGCCCTGCCTTACTTTCCCTGCTTCATTTTCCCATTACCTCACTGGTGTGTTGCAAAGTCTCCACCACCTAAAATATTCGCCCCTAAACCTTCAAGTTTATGGACACATCCAACTAACACAGGACCCAAACTTGGAACTTTTGGAGGTGGATTATCACTTACTTGAAGCTAAAAGCATTCTGACATAGGACGGGATTGTTTAATGCGAATATTTTTAACGTAAGTGTCTGCAACATTGTGTCTCACAGTCAAATAAGGTGTGGGCTGTGGGCCCTATAATGCCAATGAGACTTTTATTTTTTGTCTTCGGAATATGGAAGAGTGGCTGACTGAAACACCAAGACTTTCCTTTCCTTTTCAAATAGAGATCAATGTATAGGGCGTCCAGGAAGCCAGTATGCAAACAATGAGAGAAATCGCAGCCTGCTTTAAGTTGTGACATTTCTGGCATTTGAAGATTCTTTAGGGAAGACTCTGGTTTGCACAGCTCCTTGCTTCTCTGTTGTCATAACAGTGGTCTCTGGGGTCTTTGTGAAACACCGAGACCCTCCTGTAAGCAAGAATTAGACTCTCAGCTACATCCTGCTCTTCTCCCTCACCCTCTGCTTCCTCTGTTAATTACTCTTCATCGGCTGACCCAAAACAGCCACCTACATTATTCAACAAATCACATTTAGAGTTGTTTTTACTGTGGCTGTTTCCACAGTCTTGGCCAAAACTATTACTGTGGTTGTGGCCTTCAAGGTCACTGTACCAGGGAGAAGGATGTGGCAGTAGTTGGTGTCATGGGCACCTAACTTCATCATTCACATCTGCTCCTTTATCCAGGTGAGTCTCTGTGGGATCTGGCTGGGAACCTCTCCTCCCTTCATTGACACAGATGCACACTCTGAACACGGCCACATCTTCATCATGTGCAACAAGGGCTCAGGCACTACCTTCTACTGTGTCCTGGGATACCTGGGTTCCTTGGCCCTGGGCAGGTTCACTGTGGCTTTCCTGGCCCGGAACCTGCCTGGCCCCTTTAATGAAGCCAAATTCCTGACGTTCAGCATGCTGGTGTTCTGCAGTGTCTGGGTCACCTTCCTGCCCATCTAACACAGCACCAAGGGCAAGGTCATTGTGGCCGTGGAGGTCTTCTCCATCTTGGCCTCCAGTGTGGGGCTATTAGGCTGCATCTTTGCACCCAAGTGCTACATATTTTCCTAATGCCAGAGAGAAACACATCAAAAGAGTTAAGGAATAAAACACACTCAGGGAGAAAATAATCGAAATGTAAGTTATTTTCATAGGTCACAAGAACTTGCATACACTTGAAAAATAAACTACTATATTTTTCCAGACCCAATTTCAGTACCAACTAAACTTACCTTACATCTCCACTTAATTTTTTGCTTTATGTTTCTTTTGACTTTGTACAATTTTCCTTGGGCATTCTAATGAACAAATACACAAACGTTCATACTAATTTTCCTCTAAAATTATGTGTGAGAGATTGTAAAATTGGCCACACATCAGTCCTTTCTCTCTGTCTGTTTGGTTATAGCATCCCACGTTGACTCTGGGTAGACTTGGCATTGTAACTTGCTTTGGCCAATGGGATATTACCAAATGACATGAGCAAAGGCTTGAAAAACACTTGTTCATTGTTGCTACTTGTCCTTCTCTGGCTGCTCTTGGGAAGCCTGAGGCCATCAATATGTGAATGAGTCTAGACAGACTCCACATCTCCATCACTCTAGGTGGCTTCAAGTCAACAATCATATGTGTGAGTAAAACTGTCCTACACCATCCAATCCCAACTGAGCCACCAATAGGTCAAGATCAAAATAACTTCCCAGTTAACCCACAAAATATTGAGAAAAAATAAACTATTCTTATTTGAAGTCACCAAATTTTAGGATGATTTGTTACACAGCAGAAGCTAACTGATATATTATGCTACCATTTAAATATGTCCTCTCATTATTTGTATAATTTTCACAGATTTCTATTTCTTTATCCAATATCGTAGACTGGAATATTCTTCTCTAGATTAAGTCTCTGAAAGAAAATCAGAGACCATATCACGTTCCATTTTACTTTTTCTCCTTCCTCTTTTCAACCAGACATCTTTAAGCATGTATATTAAGAATATCTTCACTAACTTTAAGATTCTTCTATATTCTTCTATATTCTCGAAAAATAGGATATTCTTCTATATTCTCATCGACTACTGTTATACGTGGGGATTTTACTTTTAATTTTAGCCCTCTAATCCATTTGGAATGATTTACTTGTGAATAATGTTAGATTATGGTCCAGTGTTTTATTTTACAAATGGATAACCTTTAGTCTATAAAACAAACACTGCATCATTTTAAAGGTTGATTTGAAGTATATGGAATCTGAATAATGTTTGGAAAACTATCTTTGAAACACCGTTTTCAGTCACAAGTATAGTATATCTCTCCATTTAATCTGAGCTTTTACATGCTTTGTATCTCTTTACAGTCTTCTTCATATAACTAATGTGTAGTTCTAATTATTTTAACTACTCATCTTAAATAATTCATTGCTCTTAGGAATGGAATAATTACTTACATTTTTAAACTAATTCTTACTCATATAACAGTATTTTTGATGTTTCATATAGGAATCTAGCTTCCTTTCACATTACTCCACTTATTTACCAGTTCTAAACTTTATAAGTTATGTCCCACTAAAATAATAGATTTTCTCTTCTTCTCTAATATTATGTACCTCTTATTCTGTTGATTCTCGTTTTTTCATGACTGGGCTCTCCAATATCACACTGAATCACAATAGTGTTTGCCAGGAGCATTTTCCTCTTCTGAAGTGTAGCGTAAACATCAGATAAATTCCTCGTCAGGGCAGAGCAGTCATCTAAGAGAGAGAAAGTAAAAACGTGAAGGGGAATCATTTCTATCTGTAAATCAACAGACTTGCTTCTCTTGGCAGTTTGGAGCTGGAGATGTTATGCAATGTGGCCAGCTGAGAATCAGAGGATCTCTCTCTAGTCCCAGGAATTAGTCTTGGTCAAATCTCTCAACCTCTTTAGACCTCAGTTTCTTCACCTGTAACATGAAGAGTTGGATGAGTCTTTTTGAGTTCTGAAATCCAGTGACAACAAGATACCCTTCACCCAGATGCAGTTGACAAAGACCAGAGAGAATTTTTAGTTGTCCTCTTCTGCATCAACATTATTATCCATATCACCTCTTAAAGACATATCAAATGTCTACTTTTGCATGACACTGATAAAACAGGTTCCATACCAAATCGCTGTTTGTTGGGATAACAAATCTATAGTTAATTGTTTAGAAGTAAGCATAGAGATGGGCCCTGCTGGAACCAGCAATCAATGGGCCAAAAAGTCTTGCTTTATTTTACAGCGAGGCTGTGGAAACATTCCCTAATACACCAGAATTCTTCTGTACTTAGAAAGTATGAAATAAATGGGAGCCTTGAATCCATGGTTACGAGCTAATAAGGATATCATTTTTAAAATTTTGCTACTGATGCCATTTCCTTGCTATGAGGCTGTTCTCTGGTGAGTAAAGAGCAGATGTATTCAAGGCCACTTTAATTTCTTTAATAAATATTTACTCAGCGCCTGCCACTTGTTGCAAGAGAGCAGTGATCTACCCTAAGAGCATTTATATTCTAATAGTGTGTCACAGACCATAAACAAAAAGAGAATTTTGAGGTGATCAATAAAGTTACATATACTTCAGACTTTTTTCATTCTGGACTATTATTCACACTTTCCCTTCTTCTACTGTTTCCCAGAACTCTAAGCATGGACGTGAACAACCAGAAATCGTGGGTCTCAAGTTTCTTCTCACAACACCTCTGTTTCAAGGACATAGTGTTGATCATCTGAGAGTATGTCTCTTTAAGACTAAGTTCCTAGGAATCAGCATTATTTCATCACTTTCTTGAGAGGACGGATGATATTATGAAGGGAAAACAAAATATCATATGGCATTTATACTCGAAATGATGTTTCTACTCTAATTGTTTTATATAATGTGGTGTGATTTGGGGCAAGTCAGTTACTCCTTCCGAGACAGTGGTAATAATACCCTGAAAAGCATTCTATAGAGATTAAATGAAACAAAGTATGAGAAACTGCTTTGTAAATTGCAAAGCAATCTATTTCATCTTATTTATTGTAATAACATTTTCATTTATCCAATCCTTTTTGACTCTACACAACCTGCTTAGACTGAGTTTTATCATTTATTCAACAATAATGGGTCAAATTGGTTGAATGTTAGAAATTTCTTATGGTTCAACTTA
Organism: Diceros bicornis minor; assembly: GCF_020826845.1. Lineage (NCBI taxonomy): Eukaryota > Metazoa > Chordata > Mammalia > Perissodactyla > Rhinocerotidae > Diceros > Diceros bicornis. Next base: position 6,596,302 of record NW_026690866.1, read on the forward strand.
ATTAATAGGCCATCAAAATATTTAATTTAGTTATAATTAGTTAAATTTTCCATGTTGCCTTACCATGTGCCAGGCACATTCTAGGCATCTGACATGTATTCACTCATTTAATGCTCACAACAATGCCATGGAAAAATACTATTAACCCCTATTGTATGGATGAGGAATATTAGAGGTTATATAATTGTCCAAGTTCACACAGCTGGTACCCAGGCAGTCTATCTCCAAAATCTCTTTTAGGGATCCACTAGCGGTCGTGGAGCTTACATTGTAAAAGGATCACCCTGGTTCCTGGTTGGCGAATGGACCAGAGGGGACTAAGCAAGAAAGCACATGGCTACTGAAATGATCCAGGCAAGCAATTCTGAATACAGGACTTCCTTCCTTTTTAAGGCTGAATAATATTCCATTGTATAGATGTCCCAGATTTTCTTCCTCCTTTCACCCACGGATGCAGAATTAGGTAGTTTCCATCTCTTGGCTATTGTGAATAATGTTGCAGTGCATTTTTTCAAACATTTTCCTGGCACTTAGTGAGTTTGAAAAAATTCTTCTTATACACATTAGTTACTGTAATGAGCTACCTTTCTAAATGTCTAAAGTTTAAATATTTGTCATTCTACAGAAATACCTTGCCTAATCATGATTTGTGTTGTTATCAGTTCATGAATGATCTAAGATTTTTGTACAAAAATTTGTTATAATGGCTTTTTTTTCGTGTATTCAAGAACCTGGCATAATATGGGTATTCCCTGATTCTTGATTTTTAGTAGAGTTTTCTAGTAAGCCTTTAGGATAGGAAGTATCTGCCTAGATGTGAGGCAGAGAGCAGAAAAATAATAAAGTGATTGATATATTTAATTATATCAAAAGGATATAAAACTGTCGCTTTGCTAAATTGTTTTTACACACCGTTTGCTTATTTGTAAGAATGGCACATATCGTTTTATTAATGAAAAGAGAATTCAATAAACAATTTTAACATAAAACAATATCTATTGAGAACTTATATGAAAATTTTAGCAATATGCTGTCACCAATTTCCTCACCTGCAAAATAGAGATAAATAATACCATCTTCCTTATGGGTGCTGTGAAAATACTCAAGAGTAATGTACGTAAAATGCTTATCACCATGTCTGTGGGAAAGTGATGCCCTATTCATTTTTCCACCAGGATGATTACAGCTTTTTTTACGCTTGAAGTCTGTAGTTTTCAAAATATGTTCTACTGATGTAAAGTTAATCCTTTTTACAAATTCTTTGTAGAGTTAGATGATCCCTTTGGAATACAAATTCAGGCTCCCGTGTGTGTGTGTCTATACGTACATCTCTCAAATAATACTTCAAGCCTTATAATGAAAAGCTACCTTCCCCACTCTTGCCTCTGGTTCTAAAAACAACTTCAATTTTCTGGTTGAAAATCTATATTTCTAAATTAGCTACTCATACAGCATTTTCATTTTTCAGCTTTTGACTATTTATACTTTCTTTCTTCTCTGAAACAATCAGCATGAAGGGTTCTTACATATGTTAAAAACATAACTCCCCTTGCCCAATATAACTATTTAATGAATTAGGATAAATCAAAATTCAATGTCTACTGTTTTATGACATAAGTGTTTACCATTTTATAGCATATGAATCTTATCCAGAGATGTGCTATGTCAGATATTATGAATACATTTTCTGTCTCACTTTTTCCTTTGACCTTTTATATGGGAAAATTCTCTTGTTTCTTCATTGTCTTCCTCTGGATTCATCACTGGTTCATCTCCTTTCACCGGAAATTTAAATCTTTTTCCAGTAACTTCTGACACATGAGACAATTCATGGGCTTCAGGTTTTGCTTGGGGACATCCCTTTTGGGCTTGAACATATACACAGGCCCACATATGCACAGTATGTCTGGAAGGATAGAGGAGAAAAGGATGTTTATCTCTGCACAAAAGGAGTGGGAGACAGTGGTAGAGTGAGAATATTTTACTGACTTTGCACCACTCTTTGAAGTTTTCCTATATGTGTATCTACGATGTAGTGGCCTCCCTGCCCCCAGTTTTTAAAATTAAAATAGCGTTATATCCTGATCTCTTGGCTTGGGACAGCAAGGTGTAGAGAAATGTGAATATATGATCCAATATTTTAACGAAATTAAGTAAAACAAACCCGCACAAAAAATTTATAATTTTAAATATGGGCACATCATTCTATGAGTCTGTGTAAAGGTGGGGAAAGGAATGAAGAAAAGCTGTTCAACATCCAGCTACCTGTACAGTCTAGGGGTCCAGGGAAAGCTGCCCTCCAGCCCTGCCCCTGGAGTTCATTTCCTCCCCCTGTGAAATCCACCTGACTTATTCCAGCCCCACCTCTGCCTCTTCCCGCCCCTGGAACTGGTCTCCGCCCACAACCGTCGGGCCTGGCTCCACACACAGCCTGGTCCCCGCCCACACACTTGTCCCCACCCATAGCCCCGCCCCTAGACCTGGTCCTGTCCCTGTTGCTGACCCAGCCCGCTGCCCGCCCTAGCACTCACTCTAGAAACTAGACACCTCCCTCCAGGCTGGGGTGTAGGGCCCCGCCCCGACCTGCACGCCGCCTCGACCAGGAGCCCCCAAACGTCCGTCCTCCCTGAACTTCGGTCTTCCCCGAACTTCCGTCCTCGCCAAACGCCCGCCCGAGACAGAAAGCAGAAGCGCGGGCGGTGAAAATGGATGGAGCCGGGGGCTTCGCGGTGTGTTCCGTCTTCTAGGCGCAGATCGGATTCTCCTGGACGTTTGCCCTCAGGGGCGGGGCTCGGTGAGAAGCGGGCGGTCCCGGCTCGGTAGGGGTCCAGGGATGCGCCTGGGACGCGGGCAGCCCCGTCAGGGCCCGATGTCTCTCCGTCCCCCCGCAGCTCAATTTCCCCCGGGGCTGTTCTCTCAGGGCCCCCGAGGCTGCTGTTCCTCCAAGCTTCGGGCGCCGCCGTCCCCTCCTCAGAGTCCCCGACACTGTCCTCCCTGTGATTTTGTCCCCAGGGGGCTTATCCGCATCTTCAGGAGGTGTTTAGGTTGTTACAAATGGGGGCTCTCCTGGGGTCTAGAGGGGAAGACAGGAATGCTGCTTAGCGTCCTCCAGGGCCCAGGACGGCCCGACACAGAATTGCCCGGCCCCAGATGTCAGTGGTGCGGAGGTTGGGAAACCTGCTCCGGGGCCTGAAAATCTCCCAAGCCCTGAATGAAGTGTGGAAATTGTTGACAAGTCAGCGAGTCACTTACAGGGTCCCTAAATGACAAGCTTGTTTAAAGGGTCCAGAGTCACCAAAACGTCTCTGTGCAGCCGAGTTGAGTGACTCAAGTGCACACAGCACGAAGCTGCTTTCTCCCATCTCGGGGAGCAGGTGGCTGGATAGGAATCGGGAAAATCCTGTCACAACCAACAGTTACAGTTAAATCAGTAAATAAAAAAAAGAAGAGTGAATGGTGTGGCCTTTCCATCCAACACCCTATAAAAGGCCTCAAAAGCTTGTTTGCGCTTTTTTTTTCTCCCCTCAGACACGAAAAGCATCCGTGGAGCTCAACTTTGAGGTGAAACCGGGCTCAGGGTCCACCTGTCCTCGCTGATCCATGGATTTCTGTGTGACCAGGTGAGTACCCTGTGGACCTGGTACCAAGAGGTTCCAGCAGCCTCCGCTGTGCAGAAGACCTGCCAGTGGGGTTTCCTGGGCTCGGGTTGTCACCACATGGACTCACTGAGAGTGAGGTATCTTGAGAAAAATTATTGATGTTTGATGGATTATATTCAAGGGAAAGATGGTAAACTGTGTGCGGTTCTGCGTGGTAAATATTTCAGTAAGTACAGTTATATGCAAATAAGAACATATGAAAGAAACGTAAATAACTGCAAATGTGGATTATAGTAGAAAATATAGATTTACTTGCATTGCATAATACTCAAAAGTCAGGATTTATATATAATAAATACAAAAATGTTTTGCGTGTGTATGTAGTATTAGAAGACATCCCATGAAATATTAGCAGGGATACTCAGCAACATTCCTTAGAATCATTCAATTTGACTTCTAAAGTCCTATCAATCCTCCACAAAAATTTGAAATAGAGGAGTATTCAGGGAAAAAGATGATTGGAACTTCCTTGTATTAATAACAAATTTAAAATTGAATTTGCCAGTAGCCAGATTCATTTTGAGCATTTTTTTCTTTATGATATTTCAAATCATTTGGAGGAATACTAAGCAACACTGTAGATTGAAGGGAAGGGCAATAGTCTCCAAAAAGACTGTCCTCACCACCTTGCCCTCTAAAGGGAATTAACTTTGTTTCTTGAAACTTTTCTAAAATAACGGTCTGGTGATTCACATTGCAGAGTATCTTGTTAAGTAATTTTGTGTTTAGTTGTTGGCTTCTACTAATTTTGTGTGTGTGTGCCTTTTTCATTCTAGCTTTCCTGTGATGTTCTTGAGGGGAATGTGTGCTTGTCATGCAACAGATAGTCTCTGAGTGTATAATTTATGGTGACCAACCATCCTCATTTATTCAGGACAGAGGGTTTTTCCAGGACACAGGACGTTTAATGTTCAAACCAGGGCTGTCCTAGACAAACCGGGATGGTTCCTGATCTCATGAGCCAGGCCCTGGGCCACATGCATGGGGACCTGGAGAACCAGAGAGACCTTGTCCCACATCCATGGAATTTATATTGTATTTGGTTATTTGGATTTTAGACAGTTAATGATGAGAGTGATGTGGGAGTTTGGGACAAGGGGACTCAACCTAAGGGGGCAGGGAAGCCCTCTTGAGAAGGACTGATATTTAGCTTGAAAGCTAGAGTTGGAACTGGATTTAGCTAGTTGGAGGGTTAGACTGGAGTGAGGGTGTGGGAGTGTGTTCAAGAAAGTGTTTCAGGCAGAGGGATCCGCATGAGGACACCACTGAAGCAGAGAGCCTGGTGTTTCCATAAACTGAGAAGAGGGATGGCTGAGGTGAATCAACACAGGGGGAGAGGTGTGAGCCAGACCAGTGAGGGGGACAGGCTGGACCAGGTCAGGAGTGACTTGGGACTCTGTTCTAAGACCAGTGGGAAGACTCTGGAGAGATGAGAGTAGAAGGATGATGTAATCAGTGTTTGGTATAATCACGGGGGTTAAAATGGACTTCATGGTTAAGAATGAAGACTTAAGAGGCAAGATGGGAGGTGCTGGGAATAAGATTAGGAATAAGATGATTGTTCCCTACGCCTGGCTGATGGCTGTGGAGCAAGAACTAAGTAGAAAGAAAAGACCATGGACTGTAGAACCGAGAGAATGTAACGGTACTTTCTTGCCTGCATGTGTCAGATGGCACAGGGCACTGACTGTGCTCCTTGCTGTTGTCCGTGCAGACCTGCAGGTGCCCCCTCGCACAGGTTTGTGTGTTCACCCCTCTTTGCCACTCACATACCCCCCTCCCCATCCTAAAGGATGTCAGGCCTTACCTGTGAGGGTGTTGTCTCACATGGGAGACACCTAGGAGAGCCCCTGCAGGCATCAGAGCAGCCCCTTCAGCATCTCCCTCAGCCTCCTCCCTTCCCCTCTCTCGCCTTCCGCACCCAGAAGAACCCCTGCTCAGTATTCCATATCCCCATGTTCTCACTCCCCCAGGCTTGAGAAGGGTGGGGCAGCCACTGGGGTGGACATCATCTGCACTTTCCACTCTGACCCGCGCATGTGCAGGGCTGGAAAACGAGTGACTCTACTGGGAGTTGAGCCATGAGATCCAGGGCTTCTCCCACCTGGGCTCCTTCACCCTGGACGGGGACAGCCTCTATGTCAGTGGTGAGGGGCTGTGCTACAGCCACGCAGTCTCTCCCAGGCGGAGTTCTGTGTTGCCTCCTTTGCTCTAAAGTGAGCAATGATCCATCTCTCTATCCACCTGGTCAGGGTTCAGACTTCTCATCACTGTGTGATCACTGGGTCCAGCCACCTTCCATCTCGTTGCCTCCCCCCTGAAAACCCCTCCCCTCTTCCCCTCTGTTTTCCCCTCTGCTTTTCCCACAAAGGTCCCTACTTCCTCCCTCTCCTTAATCCTTTATGTTCACCCCAACTCTTGCTCAGTTCCTCTTGCCTTCTCTCCACAGGTTACACCCAAGGAGCCGTGACCCTGACTACCAACAGTGAGTATTCCTGGCCATCATCTCCTGGGTCCCGTCCGCATTTGGAGATGGGGAGCACATTTTCTCCTACACCTGTTGTCCTTGGTGAGGGAAGGACCTGGAAGGGCCCTAATTCATCCCTTCTCTCCCTCCCGGTTTCTGGTGGAGAGTCCCAGCCCAGTGTGAGAAAGCCTTAGACAGAGACATGTTCTCCACACATTCTGACCCCACGTGATTTTCACTTTAATTCTGCTAAAGCGCCGCCCTTCGTCCTCCTTTTCCAGGTATCCCATCCGTCTGTCCAGTTTTCTGCCCATCCATCTGTCTCTCCTCCGAGTTCAGTCTCTCTTGTTCACCTCTCTCTCTCTCGGGATCCTCTCATCCACAGGCTTGCTCATCCCTCTACTCACACAGTCAGCCATCCCCTCACTCTCAGTTATGCTTCATCTGTGAATGGTGGTCCTGGGACAGCCACTGCTGGAGCCCGGGTGAGCTTGGGGTCTCCTCCCACTCTATCCCTCCCTGAAGACAGCCCTCGCCACAGCTCCCGAGCCAGCCACCACGTCCCTGCATACTTGATCATCACCTGTGCTACCAGAAGCCACCACAGTTATCGGTGGCCCCTTTTCCTTCCCAAGAGAAGTTCTCCGGCCCCACTCCTCCACCAGCCAGTTGTGATCCAGGAGCTGGGAAGCCAGGGTGTGAAATTCTGGTTTTAGGGCAATCATGCTGATCACAAAGATTATACCAAAGATTCAGTCTAAGGCCAGCCCTCAGTGAGCCCCTAGTCTTGTGAAATTAACACACCATTATAATACAATTTGGGATGTTTCGGGGAGAGGCACCTGGCATAATTTGGAGGGGAAGAGCTTGCTAGAGAAAGTTTCACCAGAATGGAATCTTTAAGAATGAATAGGGGGGGGCATGGCAAATAGAGGATGAAGGGTTTTCCTGGCAGAGGGGATTCCATGAGCAAAGGCTCCAGCCAGAAACAACATGCTGTAAGGGGAGAATTGAAACGAATTTGGTTTGCGTGAAGCATGAAATTTAAAGTGCAGTATATGAATAAAATGATACTGAAAGGTCAGCAGGAGCCAGATTGAGTAGAGCCTTGAGTGCCAGGTCAAGAATGTTGAACTAAACACTGAAGGCCATAGGGAGCCATGGGTGGTACTAGAGCAGTGGTGGCCCTAGTGAGGTATTCATTTCAGAAAGATTCTTCTAGTAGTCCATGTAGAACGTCCTTTAGACAGAGCATCCATTGAGCCTGCTGGGGTGTTTGTTTGAGTGAAGGAAGTTAAGACCTGAGCTGGGACAGGGATGGAGTGTATGTGAGGACCAGTGTGCAAGGTGAATGGGTGTTACTGGGAGGGAAGAGGAGCTGAGCAGATATGCCGGTTCTGACTTGGGTGACCACACGGGTGGGTGGTGGTGTCACTGTGAGAGAAGACGACAGATGATAATTAGTGCAGGACTCTGGTCTGGTTTCAGGCCAGCTCTCAGTGATGACCATCGCTCTCCCTCTCGTCTTGCAGCTTTGGGGCACAACCTGAATACCCTCACAGTCCCCTTCCCCATCTCCACCCTCTGGTATTCATCAGACAGGAGCAATGGCTCAGCCACGTTCAACTCCACTGAGAGGGCCCTGCAGAGCCTGGTGAGACCCTGGTCCCAGCAGCTCCTGGTGGGTTAAATCCCACCGAGCCCCTCCCCTAACCCCTGTCCCTCCTGTTCATCCTCCTCCTCCTTCGTCCCCAGCTGGATCATGGTTCAAGAGGAGCAGCCTGGGTCCCTTCTACTCGAGTTACAGACTGGTCTCCCTCAGGTGAGACCCTCCCCTGAGCATTTGCCCCTAATGACGACTTTTGTGACCACCCGTCTTTGTCTCCCCACTGTCCTCCCATTTCCTCCTTCCAGTCCTGGCTCCCACCCCCAGAGGTTTCAGGACCCTTCTCTAGAGTCCCCACATCCCTCTCTCCCCAGGCCTGAGAAGGATGGGGCAGCCACCAGTGTGACACCGTCTGCACCCACCACACTGATCCCGTGGGCCACCATCCTCTGTGCTGGGAGCAGAGAGTCTCCACTTGTCTGCTCTTCCTCTCGGTGGCTCCAGGCTCTGCAACCCAGAGTTTATCCATCCAGAGAGAGCACCAGCTACATTTCCACATCATCGTTGGGAAACTCAGCAACCTGGAGCCCACATCCTCGGAGTACACCGCCCTGCCGAGAGACACCCAGGAACATGTGGAGTCTCCCCTCTCCCGTCCTCCTTGCCCTGAGGGCAGCGTCATTCCTCTGCCTGACTTACATCTGTTACGTGATTGTTGCTACCCTTCATTTTCCCTGCGTGTCTAGGTTCTCTCAGTGTCCAGAGGTGATGTCCTAGTTGCCTTGCCCATTTCTCACTTGGGTAAACTGAAGCTCAGATAGGGGAGTATCGTGCCTAGGGTCAGTGAGTTAGGGGCAGAGCCAGGATTTGAAGTCAGGTCTCCCTTGCCCCTAGGTCTGTGATCTTTCACTGGCTCCAGTGGCACCCTGCATCCCCAGGAGACCTCCATCTCACCCACTCTCCCTCGCGTTTGTTCTAGGTCACCAAGCTCTACAAGAGCAGCCAGCTGTGAGACATATTCCACTCCTGCCTGGTCACCGACTTGATGTATGTTGAGGAGATTGGAAGCATTGGCTGAGCAAGTGGCTGATGACTCTGAGCTCAAGTGACACATCCTTGATCTGAATGTAACTGACATGGTGCCCATTCTGCCCCACATCCCTGTCAGCTAATCCTACCATCTCCTTCCTTAGGTTTTCAGGAGATGAGAAAAGCATTAACATTTGGGGCCACCAACCTCCAGCATCCTCCTCATCCTCCTCTTCTGGAAACTTTCAACAAATATCAGCAGTCTAACTGTGTTCTCCAGTAGTGGAGCCACTAAGCACATGGGGCAATTTAAATTTTTTATACACCTATTGCTATATGGTTCACATATTGTGTGTGGAGAGGAGTGTATTTTTTAGGGTTTTCTATATACAATATCTTTCCATCTGCAAAACAAATAGTTTTACCTCTTCCTGTCCAATCTGGGTTTCTTTTATTCCTTTTTCTTGCCTAATTGCCCTCATTAGAACCTCTAGTACCTGTGATTAACATACGAGATATGGGAAGACATCGTTGTCTTGTCCCTGGTCTTAGGGGGAAATTTTCAGTCTTTCACCATTGAATATGGTGTTAGCCGTGGGTTTTTCATCGATGCTGTTTATAGGTTGGGAAAGTTTTCTTCTATTCCTAATTTGTTGAGTATTTACTTTTTTTGACATGAAGGGCATTGTATTTTGTCCAATTCTTTTCTGTATATGTGGTTGAGATTACGTGATATTGGCCCTTATTCTATTAATATGGTGTATTACATAATCAAGTTTTCAGATATTAAACCAACCCTTCAACTAGCGGTGAGAGATTAAGATGTTCTCAAGTCTTTCCCGGGCGTGCCACAGCCTTGAGCACTTGTGTCCTTCTAGATGCCCAGAAATACACTGGAGGTTTTCAAAGGCACCTGTGGACATCTCATTCTCCCAATTTTTCTTCTAAGATTTGGCTCACCTCTTGCCTGCCTCAGCTGGTATCACTCCCTCAGGCAACTACAATAGAAAACAATTAGCCCTGATTGTTTTTAGCAAGTGGCCTGGGGACGGACTTTCCTCCCTGGGCAAGCTCTGAGTCAAGTAACTACAAGCTCTGAACAGGGGGCTTTTTCAGGGAGCTGCCAGGCAGGTCAGCTAGTGACAGTTCGGTGGGGATGGGTCTTTTGAGAGCTCCAAACCCATTATGGCTGCTGGGCTGCTGGATGTCTCAGCCACTGTAGTTCTGAGAATGACGGTTTTCAAAGTTATGGAGGATATTGTGAGAGCAGGATGGGATAGTGCAAGTTATAGTGCCACAAAGTTGGCTCCCTTTATCAAGATTCCACCACGTTTCTTCACTAAACCATCCTCAGATTCTTACAAGCTGTTGATTAATTTCTAGACTTCTGAAAAGTTGATTTTGATCATTTTTACCAGTGTTCTCATTGTTTTTATGCATTTGCAGAAGTCCTTACTCCAAAGTTTCAAAAATGATCTCCCTGTGATTATTTATTTATAAATTAATTACTTTAAATGAAATTATGTGAGAAATTCAGTTCCTCACTCACACACACTAGCCACATTTTAAGTGCTTGATAACAACATGGGGCTAATAATGAGTGTATATGGTATTTCAGACATATTTTTACCTTATTGCAGAAAGTTCTCTTGGACAGGACCCTGAAGCAGGGAATCTAGTATCAGGGTAGAATTCCAGACACCCTTGCTCATCCCTTGTGCCCTTCCAGGTCTGTCACCCACATTAACCACACTGGAGCAGACTCCCTGTGTACCTTGCCACTTTGGCACAGAGACTGGACAGAGTTGCCATCTATGAGGAATTCCTGCGGCTGACCCAGAATGGTACCCAGCTGCAAAACTTGACCTGGACAGGAAGAGTATCCTTGGGGATGATACGGCTCCCTGGTCATTGGGAAAGAAAGTGAAGCCTTTCCGGGGACTCTGGATGCCTGGGACTTAGAGAGCATTGAACTTTCTCAGGCTGGCAGGAGGTGGCGTAGTCCCCTAGTCTTTACTCACCATTGAGAGAGAGAAAAGGAAACCAGTGTAATATAGGAGGCCCTCACCTTCTCCTAGACAGCTCTGTGACCTAAGGCTAGTCACCTCCCCTCTCTGGACTTTTGTTTCCTTATCTCTGCACTGACAGCAACTGGGCCAGATCCTCAGTGAGGGCCTCCAGCTGTGTGTGAAGCAGACTCACAGGTTTGGGGGTGGATGTAGTTTCTGATCCACAGGCTATAGTTTTCCAAGTCCCGCTCTAGGTGATCACCAATGCGCTAGAACTTTCTGCAGTGGTAGAATGTTCTATATCTGTGCTGCCCAGTGCACAGCCACATGTGGCTGTTGAGTACTCGAAGGATGGTGTTGTGACTGGTCTTTATTGTTACTGATTTTTAATGTTACTGAGGTACTAGAATTTTTATTTTATTTAACTAAAATTAACTTTAATTCTAAAAGATACTTGTTGCTTCTCCATATCAGACAGCACACCTCTAAAGGGTTGTCTAGGTAGAGGTACAAGTAGGGGGACCTGCACCCTTCCACCCATGCCCACTGGGTGCTGTGTGTCCTACCCTGCTGGAGTTTATCTTGTAGCTGGGAATAACAATAATAGAGAATTAAAACTTATCAATTATTTGATGTGAACATACTCATACTTGCAGGCGGAAATCAGGGAAGACTTCTTGCAGGAAATTACATTGTAAGTTAATCCTAGAAAATGAATATTAAGCAAATAGATAAAGGAGAAGGGCACGGAAGAACACTATTGAGTTGGATTTTACAAATTTACAGAGATCCCATAGGCTTGCCAACTGTGATGACCGATTCTGCCCCCGGCTGTCATAAGAAAGTCCAGCCCAAATTCAGTCCTCTGTGCCCAGAGGTATAAATTTGGTTTAATTTATTACACTTTTGTTCTGTGATAATGGTCTTGGATTTTATAGCAAAGAATGCTCACTTTTTAGCGATGGAAACTAAAATGGTGTGAAACATCATGAAGTCTACTTGACTGTAATATTTCATTGAAAACATGGGATGAATCAAGGGTGGCATGTGTTAATAATTTATACATTGATTTAATATGGTTTTAATTAGATGGAATATACATTGTTAAATCTAGATGATGGATGTTTATGAGACTGTTCCCTTCATTTTTCTGTGTCTAATAAGTTTTATTCAAAAGAGTGAAACACATTCACATGCATTCTCCATTTCATTCACTTCCAGAATATTCTCCCAACAGAGATGATGCCTTTACTGAGAAGCCTGGTAAACCTGCAGGAAGCCCCAGCCCATGGTAGGGGGCGAGTATCTTGATGCTGTGCCTCATCGAAGAGAACCATGCGCACAGGGTCTTGGATGATGAGGAAAGTTGGCCAACCCTTGTCAAGGAGGGTTGAGGCACAGTGGGGTCAGCAGGAGCCCTGAGACGATGACAGGACGTGGCTCATCCCACCACATGTCTCCCCAGACCTCCCCTTCTGGGCCCTCATTCTCATCTGCTTGGCAGGACTCCTGGTGCTCATCACAGGCCGGATCTGCTGTGTCTTGGTAAGACATGACGTGTTGCTTGTCTTCTTACTATTGGGTTGTAAGAGCTCTTTATATATTATAAATACATGTCCTTTTCTACGGATACGTTTTGCAGATGTTTTCTCCCAGTCTGTTCATGGCTTGCCTTCTCCTTCTCCACATGAGTCATTGGGGAAATGTAAGGGACAGTCATCATGAGATTCCACCACACTTAAGAGTGGCTAAAATTAAAAAGACTGACTATAGCAAGTGTTGTTGAAGATGTCAAGTCACTGAAACTCTCATTAAATGCTCGTGAAAAATAGCTTGGATGCGTCTTTAAAAATTACATACATCTACCCAGCCATTCCTCTCCTAGGAATCCATCCAAGGGAAATAAACACATATGTCTATACACAGACTTGTACACACATGTTGATAACAACCTATTTATAGTAGATCAAAATGGAAAACAACCCAAATGTCCATCTAGTGATGAATGGATACACAAAGTGTGGTATATCCCCACAGTGGGATACTATTCAACCATAAAGAGGAATGAATTACTTTTTTTCTTTTTTAATTATTCTATTGAAATTATAAAGGGTTTTAACATTGTGTAATTTCGTGTGTTCATTATTATTTGTGAATTTCTGTATAGACTGCATCGTGCTTACCAGCGGTAGTCTAACTTTTATCCATCACCATGCATATGTGCCCCTATAACTCTTTCACTCAACACCCAGCCCCCTTCCCCTCTGGTAACCACTAATCTGTTCTCTTTATCCCTGGATATGTTTATCTTCTACATATGAGTGAAATAATGCTATTTGTCTTTGTCTGACTTATTTCGTTTATCATCATACCCTCAAGGTCCATCCAGGTTGTTGCAAACAGGACGATCTTGTCTTTTTTTTTCTGGCTGAGTAGTATTCCATTGTATATAATACATACCACATCTTCTTTATCTGCTCGTCTGTAGCAGGGTACTTGGATTGCTTCCATGGCTTGGCTATTGTGAATAATGCCGCAGTGAACACAGGGGTGCATAAATCTCTTTGAATTGTTGATTTCAGTTTCTTTCGATAAATACCCAGTAGTGGGATAGCTGGAAGGTATGGTATTTCTATTTTTAATTTTTTGAGAAATCTCCATACTGTTTTCCCTGGTGGATACACCAGTTTGCATTCCCACCAGCAGTGTGTGAAGGTGACCTTTTCTCCTTATCCTCTCCAACATTTGTTATTTTTTGTCTTGGGATTTATAGCCATTCTGACAGGTGTAAGGTGATCTCTCATTGTAGTTTTGATGTAAATATCCCTAATAGTTAATGATGTTTTACATCTTTTCATGTGCCTATTGGGCTTCTGTATATCTTCTTTGGAAAAATGTCTGTTCATATCCTCTGCCCATTTTTAGATTGGATTATCTGTTTTTTTGTTGTTGGGTTGTATGAGTTGTTTATATATTTTGGAGATTAACACCTTGTCAGATATATGATTTGCAAATATTTTCTCTCAGTTGGTGGATTGTCTTTTCGTTTTTTTTTTTTTTGTGAGGAAGATCAGCCTTGAGCTAATATCTGTGTTAATCCTTCTGTTTTTTTCTGAGGATGACCGGCTCTGAGCTAACATCTATTGCCAATCCTCCTCCTTTTTTTTTCCCCCAAAGTCCCAGTTGATAGTTGTATGTCATAGTTGCACATCCTTCTAGTTGCTGTATGTGGGACACGGCCTCAGCATGGTCGGACAAGCGGGGCGTCTGTGCACGTCCAGGATCCGAACATGGGCCGCCAGTAGAGGTTCACGTGCACTTAACCACTAAGCCACGGGGCCGGCCCTGTCTTTTCATTTTGTTCATCGTTTCCTTTGCCTTGCAGAAGCCTTTTAGTCTCATGTAGTCCCATTTTTATATTTTTTCTTTTCTTTCCCTTGCCTGAGTAGACATGGTATTGGAAAAGATACTGCTAAGACCGATGTCAAAGACTGCACTGCGTATATTTTCTTCTAGGAGTTTTATGGTTTCAACTGTTAGAGTCAAGTCTTTTATTCATTTCGAGTTAATTTTTGTGTATGGTGGAAGATAATGATCTACTTTCATTCATTTGCATGTGGCTGTCCAGTTTTCCCAACACCATTTATGAAGAGACATTCCTTTCTCCATTGTATGATCTTGGCTCCTTTGTCAGAGATTAACTGACCACAGATGTGTGATTTTCTTTCTGGGCTTTCAGTTCTGTTCCATTGATCTATGAGTCTGCTTTTGTGCCAGTACCATGCCATTTTCATTACTATAGCTGTGTAATATAATTTCAAGTTAGGATTGTGATGCCTCCTGCTTTGTTCCTTCTTCTCAGGATTGCTTTGCCTGTTCAAGGTCTTTTGTTATTCTGTATACATTTTAGGATTCTGTGTTCTATTTCTATGAAGAATGTGATTGGGATTCTGATTGGGATTGCATTGAATCTGTAGATTACTTTAGGTAACATGGACATTTTAACTGTGTTTATTCTTCCAATCCATGTGCATGGAATATCTTCTCATTACTTCAGGTCATCATTGATTTCTTTCAATAATGTCTTATAGTTTTCATTGTATAGGTCTTTAACCTCTTTGGTTAAATTTATCCCTAGACACTTTTTTCTTTTTGTTGCAATTGTAAATGGGATTGTATTCTTGAGTTCTCTTTCTGTTAGTTCATTATTAGAGTATAGAAATGCAACTGAATTTTGTAAGTTGATTTTGTACGCTGCCAACTTTGCTGTAGTTGTTGATTATTACTAAGAGTTTTCTGATGGATTCTTTAGGGTTTTCTATATTTACAATCATGTCATCTGCAAACAGCAAGAGTTTCATTTCTTCCTTTCCAGTTTGGATTCCTTTTATTTCTTTTTCCAGCCTAAGTGCTCTGGCCAAAACCTCCACTACTATGTTGAATGGGAGTGGCGAGAGTGGGCACCTTTGTCTTCTTCCTGTTCTCAAAGGAATGGCTTTAAGTTTTTCACCATTAAGTATGATGTTGGCTGTGGGTTTGTGATATATGGCCTTTATTGTGTTGAGGTACTTTCCTTCTATACCCATTTTATTGAAAGTTTTTATCATAAATGGATGTTGGATCTTGTCAAATCCTTTCTCTGCATCTGTGGAGAGGATCATGTGATTTTTATTCCTCATTTTCTTAATGTGGTGTATCACATTGATTCATTTGCAGATGTTGAACCATCCCTGCATCCCTGGTATAAATTCCACTTGATCATGGTGTATGATCCTTGTAATATACTGCTGTGTTCGATTTGCTGATATTTAGTTGAGGATTTTTGCATATGTGTTCATCAACGATATTGGCCTGTAATGTTCCTTCTTTGTGCTATCCTTGCCTGCTTTTGCTGTCATGGTGATGTTGGCCTCATAGAATGAATTAGGAAGTGTTCCATCTTCTTCAACTGTTTGGAATAGTTTGAGAAGCATAGGTATTAAGTCTTGTTTGAATATTTGGTAGAATTCTCCAGAGAAGACATCTGGTCCTTGACTTTTGTTATTTGGGAGGATTTGATAACCATTTCGTTCTCTTTACATGTGATTGGTCTGTTCATTTTCTCTATTTCTTCTTGATTAAGTTTTGGGAGGTTGTGTGAATCTAAGAATTTATCTATTTCTTTTAGGTTATCCAATTTGGTGGCATAAAAGTTGTTCAGTGTCTTCTCTTATTGTCCTTTGGATTTCTGTGGTATCTGTTGTAATTTCTCCTCTTTCATTTCTAATTTTATGTCTTTGAGCCTTCTCTCTTTTTTTCTTAGTCAGTCTGGCAAAGGGTCTGTCAATTTTGTTTCAGTCTTCTCAAAGAACCAGCTCTTTGTTTCATTGATCCTTTCTACTGTTTTTTTAGTGTCTATTTCATTTATTTCTGCTCTAATTTTTATTATTCCCCTCATTCTTCTGACTTTGGGCTTCATTTGTTCTTCATTTTATGGTTCTATTAGGTGTAATTTAAGGTTACTTATTTGGTATTTTTCTTGTTTGTTGAGGTGTGCTTGTATTCTTATGAATTTCCTTCTTAGAACTGCTTTTGCTGCATCCTGTAAGAGTTGTTTTGTTGTCTTTTTCGTTTGTCTTCAGGTATTGTTTGATTTCTCCTTTGATTTGTTCATAGATCCAATCGTTCTTCAGTCATGTGTTCTTTAGTCTGCACATATTTGTGACTTCCCCATCTTTCTTTTTGTCGTTGATTTCAAGTGTCAAAGCATTGTGGTCAGAAAAGAAGATTGATATGATTTCAATCTTAAATTTATTCAGGCTTGCCTTGTTTCACAACATATGGTCTATCTTTGAGAATGTTCTATGTACACTTATGAAGAATGTGTATTCTGCTGTTTTGTGAGGGTATGCTCTATGTATATCGATTAAGTTCATCTGATCATATGTTTCATTTAATTCCACTATTGACTTGTTGCTTTTCTCTGCATGATCTATCCATGGATGTAAGTGGGGTGTTCAGGTCCCCTGCTGTTATTGTGTTGCTGTTAATTTCTGACTTTGGGTCTATTAAGGGTTGCTTTATATTCTTTTGTGCTGGTGTGTTAGGTGCATATATTTTTATAAGTGTTATGTCCTCTTGGTGGAAAGTCCCCTTTATCATTATATACTCCCCCTCTTTGTCTCTCATAGTCTTTTTATCTTGAAGTCTGCTTTGTCTGATATAACTATGGCAACACCTACTTTCTGTTATTTGCCATTTGATTGGAGTATTTTCTCCCATCTCTTCATTCTGAGCCTGTTTGTTTTTAGAGGTGAGATGTGTTTCCTAGAGGCAGCATATTGTTGGGTCTTGTTTTCTAATCCACTCCACCACTCTGTGTCTGTTGATTGGAGAATTCAATCGATATACATTTAGAGTCATTATTGATACTTGAGGGCTTAATCCCACCTAATCTATGTTTTCTTTGTTTCTCTTCCATTGTGTTTCTGACTACCATTTCACTTTGGGGGTTTTCATGGAGGTTGTCTCTTTTTTTATGATCTATGGCTCTGTTCTGATTTTTTGTTTGCTGGTTACTGTGGGGTTTGTATGAAGAACTCATAGATGAGATAGTCTATCTTCTGATACCCTCTTATCTCCATTAGCCTAAGCTGGTTCCATCCCTTTCCTCTTCTTCTGAGTTATTGTTGTCACAAGTTATTCATTTTTGTGTTGGGAGTTTGTGACTAAGTTGAAGTGTTTATAGTTACTTTCGATGCTTTCCTTCCCTTCTTCTTTTAAGTTATAATTATTTGCTACCTTGTTGTGAAACAAAGATGTAGCTTTCTGATTTTGTCTGTTTATTTATCTCTTTGCTCAAAGCTTTGTAGACATTTGCCTTCTTTTTATTTCGGGTATGAGGACGTTCTTGATCATTGCTTGTATGGGAGATCTAGTGGCGTTGAACTCCCTCAGCCTTTGTTTATCTGGGAAAACTTTTATTTCTCCATTATATCATAAGGATCATTTCACTGGATAGAGTATTCTTGGCTGAAAGTTTTTGTCTTTCAGTGTTTTTAATATATCATTCCATTCTTTCCTTGCCTGTAAAGTTTCTGCCAAGAAATATGCTGAAAGCTTGATAGGGGTTCCTTTGTAGGTTATTTTCTTCTCTCTTGATTCCCTTAATACTTTTTCTTTGTCATTGGCTTTTACCAATTTTACTATTATATGCCTTGGAGAAGGTCTTTTAGCGTTGATGTTATTAGTTGCTCTGTTGGCTTCATGTTTTTGTAAGTCTGGTTCTTCCTCAGGTTTGGGAAGTTCTCAGCTATTACTTCTTTGAATATGCTCTCTGCTCCTTTCTGCCTCTCTTCTCCCTCTGGAATACGTATAATTCTTATGTTGCTTTTATAATTGAGTCGTATATTTCTACAAGAATTCCTTCCTTTTTTAAAAGTCAGAGTTCTCTCTCCTCGTCCACTGGAAGCATTTCTATATTTCTATCCTCTAAATCATTAATTCTTTCATCCATAATATCAGCTCTATTTTTTAAGGAATCTAGATTCTTTTTTATCTCATTAATTATGTTCTTCATATCCAGATTTTCTGCTTGTTTTTTGTAATAGCGTCAGTCTCTTTGATGAAGTATTCCTTTTCTTCATTAATTTTATTCCTGAGTTCATCGAACTCTCTGAACATTCTTGTAACTTGGTGAGTTTCTTTATGACAGTTATTTTGAACTCTGTCATTTAGATTGTAAATTTCTGTGACTTCAAGTTTCGTTTCTGGAGATTTGTCATTTCCTTCTGCCCTGAATTGTTACTGTAGTTTCTTATGGTGTTTGATGTACTAATCTTTTGCCTGTGTATTTGTGGTAGTATCAGGTCGCAGATTCCACCTGCTACCGCTGTGGGGAAACATGAGCTGTGTTTCTGATCCCACCCCATATGCTGGAAGTTGTGTGGGTACAGTGGGTGTTTCCACTAGCTGTGAAAGCATTCCCACTGGGCTCAGAGCTGCCACCACATGGAGGCACCTGCACAGTTGTGAGACCGCAGCACTACTACGGATATTTGTGCCACCTGGGAAAGCATTTGCATGTGCCTGTGTATCTGCTGCTGCCTTTTCTTATGCTCATGCCAACCTCTGTGTTTGGTGGGTGGGGCTTCTTCATGGGTTCTGAGCATTGGCCAATCATTGGGACTGCAGTGGCACGGTGCACTTTCCAACCATCCAGGAAAGCATTCATGTGCGGGTACAGGGCTCCTGCCAACCCCTCACAGAGTTGCACCAAGGCGCATTCCTACTTTTGGGGATGCAGCATTACTATTGGCTCTCACACCAACATTGGAAGTGCTCGGGTGTGTGCACAGTGCTGCCAGGGAAGGGTTGGGGATAGGAATGAATTCATAGTACATGCAATGACAAACATAAATCTCAAAATAGTTATGCTGAGTGAAAGAAGCCAGTAAAAAATGAGTACATAGTATATAATCGCATTTATAAACATTTTAGTAAAATCTATAGGGACATATACCAGATCACTTGTTGCCTGTAAATGAGAATGTGTTTGCAAACGGCAGGGAAGGAGGAATTAAAATGAGCATGAGGAAATTTGGGGAAGCTAGCGTTACTTTTCTTGATTGTGGTGATGGTTCAATAAGTTTTAATCAAAATGTATCAAATTGTTCACTTTAAATGATTGGAGTTTTCTGTATGTCATTAATACTTCTATTAAGCTAGAACATGCAGAGGAAAGAGAAGGAGAGAGAGCCGAACGAAGGAAAAGGGAAGGAAAAGTAGGACTGAGGGTGAAAATTAAGTGGACAAAAGGAAGAGGGAGACACAGGAGGCATGGGGTCTCTGTGGCTTTGGCCTCTCCTTCCTCTGGAGTCTCCCATATTGGGCAACTAACTGGACCATTCTGATGCGCTCTCATCACCTCACAAGTCACTGTCCGCCAGCAGAAGAAGGAGGCCGACTATGAGGTCCAGTGAAGACGCTTGGGCTATTACCTGTCTCATGGCGACCTACGGAAGCTGTGATGACTAGATATGACTAGATCTGAGGTCCCTTTTTCCCAGCTGGGGTCCAGAGGAGCTTGACTGGAACAGAAAGAAACCACATTGGACGGACACAGGCTCCGAGCCTTTCTAAACTTGGCCCTTGACTGGCTCACAGGGGACTAAGCTGAAAGGTTTCACCTTCCTTAAGTCCTGAAAGTGACTTCAACTTCTGTCCTGTGGTGTCACACCAGTTCATCCCTCAGGGACACCAGAATTGGTGAAACCAGCACAGACGTTGCCATCATGTAAAATCGAATCCCCACTTCAGTACAAGTTTTCCCTTCTTAGGAAACTTTGGAACATCCCTCCCCTTGACTCTGTGCAGCCATCTCACCCCTCTCGGTACCTCCATATTCCTCCTCCACTGAAGCCCTGGCAGTCTCATGTTCCCCTTTTCTGCCTCATTCTCTGAAGCTCAGATTCACCAGGACTTCCAGATCAATCTCCCTCCATGGCTCCTCTCCCCACTCATGGGTCCTCCATGATGGGAAACAGGCCAAGATGGGATGAGTGGGTGAGACAGGACTCTGCAGTCACCTTGGGCCTTGGGAGCTGAAATGACTAGGTGTCTGGGAAGCCTGAATCCCAGAGAAACACCAAGGCTCTGGGAATAGAGTATCTGCTCTGGATGTAAAAGTGAATAAAACTCGGGGGGAGAAATCTGAGGGAAAAGAAAGAGTCTTTTTTCATCTTTCTCTGTACAGAATCCAACTAGCCTCACATCAGAGGATCCCCAACAAGCAGCCCAGAGCATCCCAGGCATGGGGCAGGCTGCACTGTTCTGCCGTGGGTCTGTGGGAACAGATTACATTATCTGTACACACTGTGCAGACGACGACAGCTGAAGATACCCAGGGGCTGAGAATTAAATTCACAGTCATGGCACTCTCTCAGACTTTTTGTGTGTGAGCTTCACATTCTCAATCTGAAACAGTAATTCTCCGAGAATGCACACTATGAATATTCTAATGATTAAAATATTAATATATTATTATTATACATTGCATACATTATACATTATATATTGTACATTATAATTATAAATTAATGTATAATTATTATTTTACATTAATATATTATTATATATTGGTTATTATAATATCATTATAATGATTGATAATAGTTATCATTATTGACTAATTTCTTCTAAGCAACATGACTGGAAACCTCTGCATGTATTATCTCAGTTACAGTCACAATTTTAGGGATTTATTCCCATTTTAAGCTAAAGATATGGAGGCTCAGAAATATTAAATAACTTGACAAAGAAGGAAAAAAATTTCTACAAAGCTAAATTAAACACCTATTCAAACTATGTGTCAAAGAAAGAAAGACGTTTTCTGACTTACAAACAGACTCAAATTTGTCCTCCCACAGGCCTGCAGTGAAAGAACGGGTAAAGAATGTACATCAGGAAGAAGAAATGTGAACCCAGGAAAACATAACAGGAGTCATGAGGAAAGGAAAAAAACGTCTGTCTAATTTAGTATTAGTTTTAAAACAAGACATTAAAAACACATTCGAACCAAAATTCCAGATGATTACAACATGGAATATTAGAGGAGAGAAAATTTAGCTAAAAGATAACTCATTTTTTAGGGAAGATATAAATACTAAGTTACTCTATTATTGTTTAACACATTGCTCTCAGAAACTGATAAATCTGTGAGAAAAAAGTAAGTAATGATAGAGAGGATTTGAAGAGTGCAACATACTCGATCAGGTAAATAGACAAATCCCAACACTATGGCTTATTGTGAGACTTGTGATGCTGAAAACAGTCGTTCTCCTGACAGCATGATACCACAATGGCATATCAATTTTCATGAATCAAATTTCCAACACATATAAATCTAAAAAACGGGACAAGCCAGTATTTCATTATATGCAACTGTGATTCCACATTCAACAAATACCAGAAAAATAGAGACCCAGAAGTAGGTGTCTTTTTTGAGAAGACAGATATAACAGCTCTTTAGTGAAATATTATGTTGGAATCTATTGCAATATTACACAAAAAGGACAATCCATTTGGACTAGGTATGTTTTCTCTGTGACTGTGAAGGAAAAACTCTAAAGAATCCTCTGATTGTGATAACTCTTGGTCATAAAATACAAATAGATAACACTCAGTAAATGAAAATGAGAGAACAAAATGAGAAGGAAAGATCTCCTTTCTCTCTGCACCTGAAACCCAACCTCTCACTTCAGAAGGATCACTGTCTGTATCTTCTCTGTCATGCAAAGGAGTCAAAGAAAAGAAAATTATTGGTATATATTAAAGTTTCAAGAGCTCAAAGCAAGAAAACATCAGGACACTTGCGGAGGCATTAATATAGTGTGAGATCCATGTCATCTGTGCCGCCTTCTGTTTTCTTCATCGTGTTTGTCGGGATGTCCTTCTTGGCCCCTCACTCACCCTGCCTCGCTAGCGAGTCTGTCTGCATCAGTGCTACCACCAGTCTGTTTCTTGCCGTCTTCACTTTCCCTTCCTGTTTCCTGATATCTTCCTCAGTCACCAGAAGACGTTTGCAAAGGAGCTGTGGGATGTACAGGCCAGCTCCTGGGATCATCTCTGCCGAATCTGAAGACCAGGCAGGGGTGGGCATGGGACTGGAGTTCAGAACACCTGCGAGCTCACTTGGCAGGGATACACCTGTGCTACTGGGTGCAAGGTTGGGCAGGGCTTTGGCAAGGTCCAAAGCACTTAACAGTTCTCCTGTACTCTGCATGCCTGGAGACTTTGCAGTCTCTTATGCCAACAGAGTTGTTGGGGCTGATCCAAGGTTTCCTCCATTTGCTGACATCTGACCTCATTGCCAGGACAGGATGTGATTCTAGTAACTGGCCTCTTGAATATGTAACTGTACATTCTCAAAGGGATGGAGATGATCAAACCAGGCTTTGGTTTAGATTGCTTTCCACAATCATTTCACTTCCTCTGTGATGATTGGACCATCATACTTCTTTTCCTCTTACCCTACAAAAATAAATTGTGAAAGTTGATCAGAGTTGTAAATGAAGCCTGTCTTCCCAGGACAATAATGTCAGATGCCTTGTACTTCTACTCTCCCTCTCTCCCTGTGGGGATTAATCTGACCTGTGTCCTGGGACATCATCAAAGAGATTTGGGTCAAGAAAAGAAACCACGAGGTCAAAACTCAGGACTACGGCAGGTCATTTCTTCCCCCCCATGTTGTTAGACACTTATGTGTATGACTTTATTCTCTTTTTGTCCTTGTCACTCTCAACAACAAAATCCTTGGAGCTCCCTGTCAGGACACACGGTCCCCAGTCTTTTTCTAAATCCCAAATCATACCATTCTTCTATACTATGTGACTATTCATTTGATTAACCCATTGACCAGTTGGTGTTCATAGCTCCATTAGAGCTTAAATCAGTAGTGAAATTATCATCCACCCCACTCCTAGTAACTCTTATTTGAATACTGTGAACATTAAATCTCAGTGCAGAGAATGTATGTCTGAAAAAACTCAACTTACAAATGGAGATTGTACTGTAAGTGGGAAGTACACACTGGATTTATGAAACTCAGGAAAAAAATGTAAACTCTCATTATTAAGTTTTGTATAGACTGCACCCACATTGATAATATCTTGGTTATAGTGGGTTAAAGTATACTATTAAAATTAGTTTCACCTGTTTGTTTTCATTTTTTAAAATGTGACTACTAAATAATATTTAAATTCCATAATATAGAGTGCTTAATGTTACTATTGGACAGTGCTGCTGAAACCATCAGTGAAAAGAAAGTCCAGAGAAAGTGATTAGAGAAAATTTTTCCCTAGAAAAGGAGTCTACACTGGCCCACACTGCCAGATGCAGCAAAAAGTCTCATACACCCCCCCACACACACGCGCACACACACCCACTGACAGAATGAAACAAACATTTTCCTAGAGTCCCACCACTTCTCACATGATATGAGGTTGCACTCTTACTTAGTCCTAAGTGGACTAATCTCAAGAAAGAAGGCAGAAGTCTAGGTAAATTACCAGTTAGGAAGATCTAAAACCAGAGACTAAAGCTCAAAATAAGTGGTGAATTTCCTGTCGTGACTTCTGTTATTAATTCAATATGTTAGGGAGACTTTTCCAATGAGGGTTGTTTTAAAACTCACTTTTTCTTTACTATGAAAAAATAGACAGGCTATGTAAAGAATAATTACTCGGCCAATAAATAAAAGGAGATGATAGATCACAAATAACCTTATTATAAGTCACTACTGGATTAGAGAGTCAGGGAACAGCTGACATTGGGTTAATTTGGCCTTAATTAGGCTGATTCTGATTTCATGACCGTCCTATTGATTGTATTATGCTAGAACCTATGAAATTTCCCAGCACCCCTACTATTTAACCACCAAGGCCCACCAACCAGACCAGTCCTTGCTGACACATCCCCTGCCTCCATCCCTTCTGACAACACCTGGAGGATTTTGCCCAAATTCCCCTTTGTCACTGTGCTCTTCTACCTGCCCCAGGGCCAGGGAATCATTTTCTCCAAGGCTCAGGCTCTGCGTGTGCCCAGATCTGGGGATGGCACTTCTCCCTCTAGTGAAGACAAGGATCAGAGCGCAGACCCTGTGAGCTGCAGCAATTGGACAAAGACTGAGGTTTTCTGACAGAAAAAAACCTTTAGTGGGCACGGTTACCAGGGTCCAAGAAACCCCAGTCATTCCTCCAGGGAGTGTGATGCAGGACAGAGCAGGAATGTCTGTGTGTGGTTCGGCTTGGGAATGCCTGTAGGGTGACATAGGTGACATTGGTAATGCATTCGCCAATGTTGTTCACTCATTTATTCATTGTATGTCATGGAGTGCTTTCTACATACTTCCAGGCAACAGTCTCACCCTCTGGAGCTCACAGGCAGGGTCAGAAGAATTTCTAAATTTTATTACTAATATATAGGTACAGCACTGTTAATACACAAGGTGTTCCAAGCATTTTTCAAACATTAACTCCTTTTATACTCTCCATAAACCTACAAAATAGGTATGCTGATCATTATTGCCAACTGAGAGATGAAGAAACTGAGGCGCCAATCAGGTAAATAACTCAGTCAATACAAATATCTAATAAGGGATTGAGATGGAATTTGGTCGTGAGGTGTTAGCTCCATAGTCTCTGCTCTGAACCATGACATTTACTCTCTAAAGACTTCACATCATGAAAAAATTTGATCAGTTATCCATTTTCTTGGTGCATTGAGTAGCCACATTATTTTATCTGTGTCTTAAAAAGAGAGTACGTGCATAGAAACTACTGCACATACACACTCAAATTACATCTAGCTATGTCCCCAGTCCCTGAAAATTAATAAAGAGTACATTTCAGAATGTTTCTTGCCCAGGTTGGGAGGACTGTGAGGAAATCTCAGTGTTACTGTAAGAAGCTGAGGACAGGCTGGGAGTGAGTCTCAGGGGAAAGGTGGCCTCAAGAGTCACGATTGAATGACAACATTGATGGGAGGGTCTCAGCAGTGACTGAATTCAGGATCTGGTTGTGTTTTAACCTGGTGCTTATCTTCTGGCTGTGGGTTTATGGTGATGCAGCACAGGGAGAGGGGATGGTTCACTGTGTTCTTGGGGAAACCAGACCCATGAAAGAGAGGGAATGATGATTTCCTTAAACAATGGACTCGTGGTGGGAAAAATTTGGCCTGGACTATACAGTCGTGTGCCTGCTATAACCAGAAGGAGTTGCCTCTGCTTCAGCCAAAGCAGACAGCCCTTCCTAATGCACTCATTTTATCTCAATGGGAGGAAGGAGGAGGAAATCATGTAATGCTCTTCTGGATGTGAGATCGGTGATGGTAGAGACTGTGCTAAGAGGTTCTGAATGGCCACTCTGAGGCATTTCATACCTTTGCTGTGACCAGAATGACAAGTGTAAGCACCCCTGCGTATGTCTGGGAAGAGTTAGTGTGTCAAGGAGAAGGGTCCCTGATGCAGAGACTCACAGGAAGAAGGGAGTTTGACTAGGGAAGGTCAGAAATGTGGCCAGTGTGGCTGGAGGGAGCCTGAGAAGAGAGTGAGGGGAGAGAGGAGGGTGATCAGACTGGATCCTGGGACATGGTAGACTGTTACTTTCTGTTCCTCTGTGACAACATTACTCCAAAACCTGCCACCTATACAGTATAAATATATAACATCTCATAATTTCTGTGAGCCAAGCATCTGGCATGGTTAGCTGGGTGCCTCTGCCTCAAAGTCTCTGTGAAGCAGGGTTGTGGTCTCAACAGTGCTCAAATGGGGGAGGATTCCCACCCAAGATCACTCACATGGGTTTTGTCAGGATCCATTTGGACTGAGAGTCTGAGCTCCTGTCTGTCTGTTGGCTGGACACTCCCTCAGTTCTCTCCTATGGAGCCTCTACATAGTGCAACTGAAAACATCAGCACTTGCTCTCCCACTTCTGGTGTTTTGATAGAGAGTGAGAGTGAAAGTAAGAGCGAGAGAGAGAGAGAGAGAGAGAGATGGAAACAGAAGGAGGGAGGTAAGTAGGGAACCCAAGTAAGCAAGTAAGCAGGAAGTGACAGATGTTTTGCAATTAAAACTTGGAAGAGACATCACATCACCTTGGCTGTGTTCTGTTGTTCAGAAGCCAGATACTGACCACTTAGTGGTGACACAAGGATGTGCACTCCAGGAGGCAGAGAGCATTGGGAACATTGTGGAGGCTCCCACCCCATAGGCCAACATGAGCCTCTTGGGACTGATTCTGAGGAAAACAGGGGACCGTGGAATGGTTAATGCCAGTGGATCACAATGTCTGAATTTCCTCTAATTTCAACCCCTTCAGGATGCAGACTTGAAAATGAGGCTCAGAGCGGCAGTGACTTACCAAATTTCACACATCTGGGACTTAGAGAAGTTCTGACTGGTATTCTATGTGATGTCCTACTCCTTGTACTTCCTCCATCTCTAAGTGTATGCATTAGACACATGTGACACCAGCCCACAGGTGTTGTACGTATTATTACATATACACCTGATGAGGTCCCCAGGAAGCTGTTTTTAGCCCAATCCTATTTGTGCAGCTTGGGAGACTGGGGAGATCTTGAGAGGCACAGCAGCTTTTCCAGGACACATAACTGGTAAGAAAAAAGAGGTCTGACCTCAGCTCTGTCTCCTCAAAGCTGGGGCCTGGATCCACTCCCAAGGAGCTGTGGGGAGGGTGGTGATGGGTATTTGTGTACAGTGATGGAGATGACATGGGCAAGGAGGGAGAGCAGATAACAGCCTAGCGGGGACTTTGAGTGGGTCTGATTGAATGATGGGGCCAAGTAATAGAACCTTGAAGATGTGTCCTCACTTCCTTGGTGACAGCACCCAACAGAACTTAGAACTTTGGTTACCAGGCACCAACATTGTAATCACAGCCTCCTGGCCAGTTCATTTGAGTGGAGACACTCGACACAGCAGGATGTTCTCGTGTTGTCCCGTGACTTTCTGAGGCTCTGGCCCCCGGAAAGCCAAGGAAGAGAGCATGTTAAGTCGCTTTAGACATTGGATCAGCCCTCACTGCGAATGTGTGTGGCCTTTTGGCAGGAGGAACCATGAGGTAACAGTGTAGGCCAGGGCAGACCACTCTAGGTCAGGCTAGAACTGTGATCCCAAAAGGACAGCCCCACACCCCTTGACCCTCATTGTGTGTGTGTGTGTGGGAGGTGGAGTTAGGGAAGTTGGGGATGAGGAGGACCCAGCCTGGGCAGAAGCAGGAAGCTAGATGGTGGGAGTCGGGCAGTGTGTCATGTTCATACTCAAGATCTTGGCTGCAGGAGAGGAAGGTGAGCGTTGGGGACCAAGCTCCTCTATCTGCATGTGAATGCCGGGCCCTCAAGCTGTCCTCGCATTCCTTCCCTCGTGGAGTCTATGCAGATTCCCATCTGTGCCTGATCTGTGGTGGAGTTTCCCACTGTGGCAAAGTCCAGGCAGGCCCCTGATCCCTCCTGGCCTGAGTGCTGCGCACTCTCACTGCAGAGCTGCACCCAGGAAATGGTCGAGGAGCTGGTGGATGCTTTCCAGTTTGCCATGTCCCTGGAGTGAACACAGGTGCACCAGTCCATCAATGACCAGGGCTGCTCTGAGGTGAGTGTGGGTGCAGAGGGGTCTTCACACCCATGACCCTGAGATGATCAAGGCAGTAGTAGAATCCAGACTCAAATATGAGATTCCTCTGGGACCCGCTGCCCCAGAATTTTCTCGCTACAGTGCCTCACAGTCCCACTCCCAAAGGAATCTGGACATCCACTGCTTCCCAGAAGCTACACAGGAGTATAGAGAGACACGTCATTCCTCCTGGTGTTTCACCATGATGTCACTGACTGTATGTTCCTTCTCCTTTCCCCCAGTGTGAGGATGAGTCCACTGTGAATTTAAAAGAGGCCTGCAGGATGTGTGGCCTCCAGGCAGGCATGATGGAGAAGCTGACAGAGTCCATTGCACCAGCTTTCCTGAGTAAGAACATCTCCAGCTTCATCACCACCATGGTCAACTACTCTGCCTCAGACACATCCCACCGGGTCCTAGACCAGCTGTTTACTAGGTGAGTAGCCCCTCACCCCTCAGCACAGTGGTGATTCTGCCCACTGCCAGCTGTATATATTGGGCAAATCCCCACATCTCTCTGAGACTCAGTTTGTTCTTCTGAAAAGTTGGGGGGGACGATAAATTTCATGGTGATCTTGTAGGGACTAATGGGATCAGCCATGGCAGGGGCTTGCCTGGTGCTTAGATCTGCAGAGAGGGCTGTGGACATGCTGTGGTTGGTCCCCAGCAGTCCCGGGCTGGGTCGGTCCCTCAGACGTGGTCATGGGCAGTCCCTCCCTTGGTGCCTCTGCTGGAGCATCCAAGGGGAGGCTCGGCGCCAGCCCCACCCCACTCGCCACTGCCACGACCATCGTCCTCCCTCGAGAGGCCTGGGCAGGACAGGGACCCAGGTGTGGGAGGCCGCTAGATCTCAGGACTGGCACATCAATTGCCAGGCTGATTCTCCTCTGACGGGGGCCCAACACAAGCCCCAGGAGACTTGGCAGCCGTCCCAAGGGTTGTGTCCTCCGGAACTCGTCCCCTTGGAAGGGGCCTGGTGCAGGTGCCAGGTTCGGCTGGTTGGCCAGCCTCCTTGGGATAAAGCAGGCAATCCGAGCCAGGTTTGCAGTGCCCTGAGCGTGACACCTGTGACCTCAGGCAGAGGGCCTCCTGAGTGTCCTCCATGGCGGATTTCTCCCCGGACCCGTGACCTGGGCACCAGGAAGGCCAGGCCTTCCCGACTCCAGGGAGGAGGCTGGGACCTGTCGCCAGAAAGGCTTGCCCAGTTTGGCCTTGGCTCCCTAGCCCTGTGGTGCCATCTGCCTCTCGCGGCACTTCTGACTCCACAGAGCCTTTCCTACACCTTGCCTGGCGGCAGTCGCAATGTGCAGGTGTGGGGTGAGGCCGTAGCTTTGTCTTTCCAGGAAGAAATGAGCCCCTGGATGAAGCAGCTGGCCCAGGCAGAGCCTTGAGCTTGAAGCCCAATACGCCTGTGGCCATCAGGGCCAGAGCAATGCTTCCAAGGCAGGGAAGCGGCCTTCAACTGAGTGGGAGTGGGGGAGGAGAGGGAGACAACAGCTGAAGCCAAGTCCAGAAGGCGGCGATGGAACAGCTGCAGCAGGGTGACGCCAGAGGTCCGCCCCCACCGGTCCGAGCCTGGAGGGAGGGCGGGGCCTTCATTGAGGACCCCCGCGGCCAGCCCTAGGCCCCGCCGTTCGTGCATGCACCCTTGACGTGTGCGGGGGTGTGGGGGGTTGAACCCAAGCCCGCAGGGCTCCCGGAGCGGCCAGAGAAAAAAGGGCCCATGGGGGAGGTAGGCGAGGTGGGCAGGGCACGCCACCTTCCTCTCCTCCGGTCCCCGAGCGGGAGAGAGAGAGAGAGAGAGGGAGAGAGAGAGAGATCCATGACCTCTGAGTCGCTGCCTCCACCGCTGGCTGGTGCCAACTCACACGCCATCCCACTTGCACCCACCACACCCACGCCTGCCCCGGGGCCAGCCCCACCACAGAGAGGCCGGTTACTGGTCACCTCCATGCCTTCCCTTCCAGACCTGACCCCATTGCAAGGGAACCTGTTCAGACAAGCCTTTACATGTCCCTCTGCATGACAATCGTCTCCCTCCCTTCTCCCCTCACACAGGCCCACTCACGACATCCACCTTTGTCATTAGCTCAGGAGAGGATGCAAGATGAGAGTCTCTGCCATTGTGTGGAGAGACTCAGTTTCCCGGATTTCTCCCATGGACACATGTTCTTCAGCTGTGTCTGATTTGCACCATTGAACCTGTCTTGTTAATTATTTGGCCAGCCATGAGAACCTGAAGGGAAATGGTGGAGGGGCATTCTCTCTCTTCCCCCAACAACCCCTATCTGGGTCGGTCCCTCAGACCTGGCCAGGGGCAGCCCATCCCTCTGCGCCCTCTCCTGTGGCATCCAAGTGCAGGCTCAGCGACCACCCCACCCCTCTCGCCACTGCCAAGACCATCGTCCTCCCTTGGGATTCCTGGGGTGACAGGGACCTGGGTGTGGGAGACTGCCTGATCTCTGGTCTGCCACACCGCTTGCAGGGCTGCTTCCTCCTCTGATGGGGCCCAGCACACGCCCCAGAAGACTTGGCAGACGTCCCCAGGGCTATGTCCTCCATAACTTGTCCCCTCGGAAGGGGCCTGGCCCAGGTACCAGGTTCGGCTGTTTGGCCAGACTGCTTTTGATAAAGCTGGCAAGCAGAGCCAGGCTTGCAGTTGCCCTGGGCGTGACACTTGCGACCTCAGGCAGAGGGTCTCACGAGTGCCCTCCATCGCGGATTTCTCCCCGGAACCATGGCCTGGGCCCTAGGAAGGCCAAGCTTTCCCGACGCCAGAGAGGAGTCTGGGAACTGACCCCAGAAGGGCTTGCCCAGTTTGGCATAGTCTCCCAAATGCCTATGGGCTGCTGGCACTGCACTTCCTGCTTTGCCATATGCCTTTCTCAGCCCTTTTGTCTCCACAGATCCTTTCCTCCACCTGGCTGCAGTCGCCAAGTCTAGGCATGGGGTGAGGCCATGGCTTTGTCTTTCCAGAAAGAAATGAGCCCCAGGGCAAAGCAACTTGCCTAGGAAGAACCTTGGGCTCGAACCCCAGTCTGACTGTGGCAACGCTGGGCAGACCAAACCTTCCAAAGAATTGATGCGGGCTGCAATCTGTGAGGTATTGTGGGAGGTGAGGGAGACAGCACCTGAAACCAAGTCAAGAAGGGTGGGGTTACTTCAGCTGCAGCTGGTAGTCACTGAGGGATTCCCCAGCTGGTCAGATCCTGGTGGGAGGATGGGGCCTTCACTGAGTACCCCCGATGCCAGCCCTAGTCCCAGGTGGCCGAGCATGCACCCTTGGCGTGAGGGGGTTGAACCCAAGCCCACATGGTTCCGAGAGCTGCCAGAGAAAGAAGGGACCATGAAATAGGTAGGTGAGGTAGGTAGGGCGCCCCACCTTTCTCTCCTCAGGTCTCTGAGGGAGAGAAGAGAGAGAGAGAGACACAGAGAGAGTGAGAGAGAGAGAAAGAGAGATCCCTGACCTCTGAATCGCTGCCTCCACTGCTGGTACCAACTCACACGCCATCCCGCTTCCACCTACCACCCCCACACCCGCCCCGGGGCCAGCGCCACCACAGAGAGGCGGGTTGCTGGTCACCTCCATGCTGTCCCTTCTGGACCTGACCCCGGTGCAAGGGAAATGGTTCCGACAAGACATTACATGTCCCTCTGCATGACAGTTGTCTTCTTCCAGCCTTGACTTCCACATGCCCTCCCCCAACATCCTCCTTTCTCATAAGCTTAGGAGAGGATGCAAGATGAAAATCTCTGCCTTTGTGTGGAGAGACTCATTTTCCCGGGTTTCTGCCATGCACTCATTTTCTTCAGTTGGGTATGATTTTCTCTTGAGAACCTGTCTTGTTAACGGTTTGGCAAGCCATAAGAAACTTAAGGGAAAGGGCGGAGTGGGATTCTCTCTCTGCCCTCAACTGCCTCGAGCTGGGTCAGTCCCTCAGACCTCTCCAGGGGCAGCCCATCCCCAGGCGCCCTCTCCCGGGACATCCCGGGGCAGGCTAGCCGGCAGCCCCACTCCACTCGCCACTGCCGCAAGCATCGTCCTCCCTCGTGAGGCCTGGGCAGGACAGGGACCCAGGTGTGGGAGGCCTCCTGATCTCACGTCTGGCACACCCGTTGCCAGGATGCTTCCTCCTCTGTTGGAGCCCAGCACACGCCCCAGGAAACTTGGCAGTCATCCCCAGGGCTATGTCCTCTTGACCTTGTCCCCTCTGGAAGTGGCCTGGCCCAGGTAGGATGTTTGGCTGGTTGTCCCGCCTCCTTTGGAGAAAGCAGGTGAGCCGATCCAGCCATCCTGTTGCCCTCTGCCTGGCACATCTGCACTCAAACAGAAGGCGTCACACGTGCCCTTCGTCATGCTTTTCTCCCCAGAGCCATTTCCTGGGGTACTCTTAGTGTTATGTTAGTGTCATGTTTGGTTTCCAGTTACTGTCAGTTTTAGGGTTTGGTTTAGTTTTTGGGTTTGTGTTAGGTTTATATTTAGGTATATGTTTCTGGTTAGGGTTAAGTTTATGGTTCTCGTTAGGGATAGGGTTATGATTCGCGTTAATGGTATGTTTGAGTTTAGGTTAGTGTTAGGGTTAGGGTTGACGTTAGTGTTATGGTTGATTGCCAGGTTTGGGTTAGATTTCAGGTTAAGGTTAGGGTTCAGTTAGCCTAGGGTTATCATCTGGTTAGTGTAAATGTTAGGGTTTCTGTTACTATTGGGGTTAGGGTTATGGTTAGCATTAGGGTTATGGTTCTGTTTAGTGTTAGGGTTTGGGTTTGGTACAGATTTGTTTTACATGTAGGGTTAGTTTTAGAGTTAAGGGTTAGGGTTAGGGTCAGTGGTCAGGTTCAGTTTAGCGTTGGGGTTAGTGTTAGGCTTCAAGTTAGATTTAGGGTTATGGTTAGGTGTAGTGTTAGTGTTAGTTTTCGGGTTAATGTCAGGGTCAGGGCTTGGTTTTGATATCAGTTTAGGCTTAGGGTTCTGGTTGGGTTAGGCTTCGGGTTAGTATTAGGGTTCGGGTTCGGGTTCTTGTTAGGGTTAGATTCAGGTTAGCGTTCGGGTTAGTGTTAGGATTTGGGTTAGGCTGAGGTTAGGGTTAGTATTCAGATTAGGGTTATTATTAGGTTTCGGGTTTGAAAAATGCTGAGCTTTAGCTTTAGGTTTCTTGTTAGGGTTAGGGTTAGGGTTTGGGCTAGGGCTAGGGTTAGGGTTATGGTTAGGGTTGGGTTTGGGTTATGGTTAGGGTTAGGTTTACGTTTTGGTTTCCGATTAGGGTTATGGTTAGCGTTATGGTTCGATTTATGTCTAGGATTGGGGTTAAGGTTAGGGTTAGCATTGGGTTTGGATTAGGGTTAGGGTTAGCATTAGGGTTAGAAATATGTTTAGAGTTCAGGTTGTGGTTAGGCTTAGCAATAGGGTCCAGGTTAGGGTAATGTTTAGTTTTAGTGTTAGGGCTAGTGTTCGAGTCAGGGTTAGGCTTAGGGTTCAGGTTCGTGTTCTGGTTAGGATTAGGGTTAGAGTCGGGCTAAGATTAGGTTTAGGGTTAGGGTTACACTTCAGGTTAGGATTGCTGATACGGTTAGGGTTAATTTTCATGTTAAGTTTAGGGTTAGGTTTAAGGTCAGATTTGTTTTGGGGTTAGGGTTATGGCTAGGGTTCGAGTTCATTTTCTGTTTAGGGTTAGGGTTATGTTTTGCTTTGTTGGGACGGTTAGGATTAGAGTTACTGTTAGGGTTATGTTAAGGTTTAGGGTGAGGTTAGTGTGTGGATTAGGATTAGACTTAAGGTTTTGGTTCTCGATGGTGTTAGTGTTAGGGTTGGATTAGGCTTTGTGTTTGTGATAGTTTTAGTGTTAGGGTTAAGGATCGGGTTAGAGTCTGGGTTAAGTTTGGGGTTCAGGTTATTGTTAGAGTTTGGGTTAGCTTTAGGCCTAGGGTTAGGGCTGGGTTTCGGGTTAGTTTTGGATAAGGGATAGTGCTGGGTTCAGGTTGGGTTTGGGTTCAAGTTAGGGTTAGGTTTAGGATTCAGATTTGGGTTATGGTTAGGGTTATTTTTCGTGTTAGACTTAACGTTATGGCTAGGGTTAGGGTTTGGGTTAGGTTATTGTTAGGGTTAGGGTTAGGTTTCGGCTTAGAGTTCAAGTTGGGGTTATGTTTTGGTTCGGGTTAGGGTTGGGGATAGCGTTAGTTTTAGTGTTAGGGTTAGTGTTTGGTTTAGGGTTATGGTTGGTGTTTGGTGTCGGTATCAGGTTAGGTTTATTGTTAGGGTTCGGGTAAGCGTTTGAGTTAGGTTTAGGGTTTGGATTTGGGTTCGGGTTCGGGTTAGTGTTCACCTTAGGGTTAGGGTTAGTTTTAGGGGTAAGGTTGGGTTCTGGTTCGGTTTAAGTCTAGGGTTCTGTTTAAGGTCAGGGTTCCGATTCATGTTCATGTTAGGGTTAGGAATAGGATTATTGTGAGGCTTAGGCTTAGCTTTATTTTGAGGTTTGCCTTCGGATTAGGGTAAGGTTTAGGTTTCGGGTCAGGATAAGATTAGGTTTATATTTAGTGTCGGATTAGGTTTCCAGTTAGGGTTAAATTTGGGGCCCAGTTTAAGGTTCGGCTTATGCTTAGGGCTAGTTTAAGGTTAGGGTTGGGTTGGTTTAGGTTTACTGTTAGTGTTCATGTTAGGGTTAGGGTTATGTTTAGTCTTAGAGTTAGTGTTCAGATTAGGGTTAAGGTTAGGGTTAGGGTTGGGGTAGGGTTAGTGTTAGGATTAGGGCTAGGACTGGGTTATGTTTAGGGCTAGGGCTAGGTGAGTTGGTTTGTGTTTCAGTTAAGGTTAGGTTTAGCAATAGGGATATGATTAGGAATAGGGCTAGTGTTTGTGTTAGGACTGGTTTAGCGCTACAACAAGGGCTACGGATAGGGTTAGGGTTGGATTACATGTAGGGTTATGATGATAGTTAGGAGTAGGTGTAGTGATAGTGTTAGTGTTATGGCAAGAGTTATTGTTAGGGCTGAGCTTAGGGCTAAGTTTAGTTATTACATTTAAGGTTAGGATTCTCTTTAGGTTTATAACTAGATTCATTTTTATGGTTTGGTACGGGGCGGGTTTTGAGGTTAGGGTTGAGGGTATGATTAGGGTTAGGTCTGACGTTAGTGTCGTGTGTGCCTTAGGGTGGGGACAATAGAAAGTGTAGGAACAGGCGTAGGGTTTGGGTTTGCGTTAAGACTATTGTTAGAGTTAGGGTTATCTTAGGGTTAGTGTTACTGTTATGGCTAGGGCTAGGACTAGGTTTTAAGTTAGGGTTAGAGTTGGCTTAGAGTTACAGTTACAGTGAGTGTGCATATGATTAGGGTTAGGGCTAGGGGGAGTTTTAAGGCTTAGGGTAGGTTTAGGGTTAGAGCCAAAGTTGGGTTAGGATTCATGATACAAACCGCAACCTTAGCCCTAAAACTAATGTTAACATTAAATCGAACGTGAAGCCTAATTCTCACCATAGCCCTAACCCTAACCCTAACCATAGCCCTACATGTAACCTTATCCCTAATCCTAACCCTAAATCTAAACCTACAATTACCCCTACACTAAACCTACGGTTACCACTAACCCTATACCTGACACTTTTCACAGCACAACTCCAACCCAAACACTAACATTAACAATAACAATAATTCAAGAATTAGCACTAAGCCTAAGCCTAGCCCTATCCCTAAAACTAACCCTAGTCCTAGACTTAACCCTAACCCTGACACTAGCCCTAGACCTAAATGTAACTGTAACCCTAACCCTGACCCTTGCCCTAGATCTAGTCCTAACCCAACCTACAGCTGAAACTAATCCTAGCCCTAGCTCTAGCCCTGACCCTAAGACCCAGACCTTACACTAGCCATAACCTTAACTCTATGTCTAAACCTAGCCCTAGCACAAACCTTAACCCTAACCTTAACACTATGATAACTCTAGTACACTAACTCTAAACACTAAGGCTAACACTAAACTTAAATTTAATCCTAACAATAACCCTAACACTAATACAACCCTAGCCCTAACCCTGAAACTAACCCTCACCGTAACTCTAACCCAAACCTTATCCTTACCCCTAATCTTAAATCCAAGCCTAAGGCAACTCTAACCCAAACCCTACCCCTCCTTCTCTCTATAAAACTAACTCTAACCGTAACCAAAACCTAACCCTAACCTTATCCTTAAACCTGGGAACAGGTTTGTGTAGGACAGGAATCCAGAGTAGAGCTGAGCCAAATCATGTCTAGCACCCATTCCTGGAAATAAATCCATACCTCATCTCCCTTCCTTCCAGCTAGTAAGGATCACATAATACCTAAAAAACATTTGGCACAGGTTGCTGTTTGGAATACTAAACCAAACTAGTACACAAACCCTAATCCGAACCCTAAGCCTAACCTTAACCCTAACCCAAACCGGCACCCGAACTCTAATCCTAACCCTAAACCGAATGCAACCTTAACCCCAACCCTACCCCTCCTTCTTTCTATAAACTAACTCTAACCCTACCCAAACCCCAACCCTAAACCTAATCCAATCTGAAGCCTAAGCCTAACCCTACCCCTAAGAGTAATGATATGCAGAACCCTAATGCAAGCACAAACACTAATATTAACCATAACACTAAGACTAGACATCACCCAACCCTAACATTACCCCAACTTTAACCCTAATCCTAACCCTAACTGTGACCTTATGCCTACCCCTACTCTTAAACCAAACACTTAGGCTACCCCTACCCATAACCCTAACCCAAATCCTACTCTAATGTTACCCATAGCCTTAAAATAACGCTTAACCTAGACCTAATGCTAGCCCTAACCTTAAACCTGGCTCTAGCCCAAGCCCTATCCCTAACCTTAACCCTAAACCTAACACAAACCCTAGCCCTACCCTAGCCCAAACCCTAACCCTAACCCTAAGCCAACACTTACCACTACCCCAGACCCTAGTCATAGCCCTAAACCTAACCCTAACACTAACACTTACTCTAACCCAACCGTAACTCTAACCCTAATCCTGGACAGACTCCTAACACAAACTCTTGCACTAACCCTAAGCCTATTCCTAACCCTAAGCCAAACCTAAACACTAAACATAATGGTAACCTGAACACTAAACCTACTCTTAAACCTAACCCTAACCCTAATATCAGCCCTAAGCCTAACCCAATTGCTAAGTCTAACACTAGGCTTAACCAAAATGCTAGCACTACACATAAAACTAACCCTAAAGCTAGCACTAACCATAACCCTAAGCCTAGCACTAGACTTAACCCTACACCTAACCATAGCACTCCACACAAGCCCTAACCTTAACACAAATACAAGCCCCAGACCTGACCCTAAACTTAGCCCCAGACATGACCATATCCCTAACCCTAACCCTAGCTCTAGGCCAAATTCTAAACTTAACCATAACTACAGACCTAGGTTTAGGCCTAATGATAACCCTAGCCCTTTCCATAGCCCTGGCCCTAATGTTAACTCTAACACTAGCACTATCCCTAAACTTACTACTAACACTAAGGCTAACCTTAACCATAGCCCTAAACCCAAGACTAGCCCTAGTCCTAACCCTAACACTAAGCCTAGACATAAGACTAGCTTTAACCCTAACCCTAGCCCTAAACCAAACACTAAGCTTAACTATAACTCTAGCGCAGCACTAACCTTAACAGTAGATCTAAAACTACCCTAACACAAACCCTTATACTAACCCACCCTAACTCTAGTCCTAAACCTATCCATAAATCTAGGCCTATTATCAGCCCTAACCCTAACCTGAACTCTAGCCCTAATGCTAACTTTAACACTAAACCTACTCCTAACTCTCACCATAACCCTGACCCTAACCCTGAACCTAACCCTAAGCCAAACACTAACCCAACACCTACCCCTACTACTACACCACCCCTAAACTTAACCCAACACTAACCCTAACCCTACCCCTAACCCTAACCAAACCGAACTCTAACTTTAACCCTAACCCTAACCTGAACCTTAATTCTCACCCTAATTCTAGGCTTAAGTTTATCTTTAACTCTAACCCTAATGCAACCCTAACCCTAACACTACCACTACACCAACCCCTCCCCTAAACCTAAACCTAGCCAAACACCTACCCCTACCCTTAACAATATCCGTAACACCAAGAATAACCCAACCCTAATGCTAACTCTAACACTAATCTTAGCCCAAGTTCTAATCCTAACCCTAGCCCTAGTTCTAACACTAACCATGACACTAGTCATAACTCTAAATCTAGCCCTGTCCCTAGCCCTAACCTTAACCATTACACGAACACTAACCCTAACCCAAAACCTAACCATAACCATAATCCTAATCCAACCCCACCCCTATCCTTACACCTACCTCTAATCTTAAAACTTATGCTAACTGTAACTGTACCTTTTACGTAACCCTAAACCTAACCGTACCGCTGTGACTAACCCTAAACAAATGCCTAGCTCTAAACCTAACCATAGCCATAAACCTAAAACTAACACTAAACCTAGCCCTAACCCTCGCCATAGCCATAAACCTAACCCTAACCCTAACCCTAACACTTACCCTAAACCTAAATCTACTTCTAACCATAACACTAACTCTAACCTTGACCCAAGTCTTGAACTAACCCTAGCCCTAAACCCAGCCCCAACCCTAACCCTAATCGTTGTCCTCACCTGACCCGTAACACTGTCCCTAGCCTTAACACTAGCCCTAATGTTATCCATAATCCTAAAACGAGCCCCAGCCCTAGACCTAACTTTAACTGTAACCCTAACCCTAAAACTGGGCCTAAAACTTAGCCCAACCCCGAACACTAACAATAACGCAGTGCTATTCCTAGTCCTAAATCTGACACTAAACCTAACAGTAAAACTGAACCTAACCCTAGTCTAAGCCCTAGACCAAGCCCTAGCCATAAACTTAACCCTAGACCTAACTCTAGCCTTGGCCCTAATGTTAATCTTAATGCAATTCCCACAGCTAACCGTATCACTACCACTAACCTTAACTGTAACCCTAACCCTATCCCTAAAACACTCTTTACCCAGACCCTAAGACTTAAGGTAACACGAACCCTAACACTAACCCAACTCTAAAACCAAACCTAACCGTAACCCTAACCCTAACCTTAACCCTAACAATAACCCAATCCCTAGTGATAACACTAACACTAATCTTAAGCATAATAATAACCCTAAATTTACCTCTACACCTAACCCTAACCCTATGTCTAACTATAACCGTAACCCTAAATCTTAGATAACCCCTACCCCTAAGTCTAACCCTAACCCTAACTCTAACACTAACCCTACGCCTACCCCTAATACTACCCTGAACCTTAGCATTAACTCTTTAACCCAACCACAAAACTAACCCCAACACTAATACTAGCATTAACCCTAACCCAAACCCTTGCCCTAAACCTAGCACTAACCCTAACACTAACACGAGCCCTAACTCTAAAACCAGCCCTATACCCAGCCTTAACCCTAACCTTAAACCTAAGACAAACCCAAACTCTAACCCTAATTGTACTCCAGACATACCCCTAACCATAAACCTACCCTTAACCCTAACCATGGCTCTAGACCCTAATGCCAACTCTAACACTTGCCGTAAACTTAAATCTAACCCTAACCTTATAACTAACCTTAACCCAATCCCTACAACTACCACTGACCTTAACCCAAACACTAACCCTAAACCTATCCCTACACCTACTCCTCCCCTCACCAATAACCCTAATCGAAACCCTAGCCCCTCCATAACCATAGGCCAAACTCGAATGCAACCCTAACCCCAACCCTACCAATAACCATAAAACTAACCCTAACCCTAACCCAAACTTAACCCCAACTCCATCCCTAATAATAACACTATTCCTAACAATAGCCATAATCCTAACCTTCGCCCCAGCCCTGACCCTAAACCTAGCCCCAGCCCTAAACTTATCCCTAACCCTAATGCTAATATTAACCCTAACACTATCCCTACACGTACCGCTCTGCTAAACCTAACCTTAAGCCAAGCCTAACACTAACCTTAACCCCAGTCCTAGCACTAACACAAACCTTAACCCTAAGCCTAAGTCTATCCCTACACCTACACCTCCCCTAATCCTAATCCAAACCCTACCCCAACCCTAAGCTTAAACCTAACCCTAACGCAAGCTTAACCCCAAACATAACCCTAACGTTAACCATAAAACTAACATTAACTCTGTACCAAACTTAACCTTAACCCTAACCTTACCCTAACACTAATCCAAGTCCTGCACCTACACCTACTATTAACTCTAAACCTAACCCTAATCCAAACCGATCCCTAACCCCCCCACCTCTACACTTATCCCTAAACCTAACGCGAACTCTCACCCAGCTCTACACATAAAGCTACCCCTAACGTTAACCCTAACCCATTCGTATGCCAACATTAATCGTAGCCATAGCCCTAAACATAAAACCAACAACAGCCTTAGCACTAAACCTGACCTAGCACTAACCCTAGTCCTAAACCTAACACTAAACCTAGCACTAACCGTAGTCCTACCCTAACCATTGCACTAACACTCCATCGCCACCCTGAGCCCTAACTCTTATCCTAACCCAACCCCAACCCAACCTCTACCCTAAACCTAGCCCTAACCCTAGCACTATCGCTCACAATAACCATAACCCTAGCCGTAACCCTAACCCTAGCACTAACCCCATCTGTAAGGTTAACGTTAACCACTGACCTAGATCTAACACTAACCCAGCCCTACACATGAAATTAACCATAGTCCTAATCCTAACCATAAACTCAGGTCTAGCCCTAGCCCTAAATTTAGACCTATCCTTAACCCTAGCCATGGCCCTGACCTTAACCCTAACATTAACACTATCCATAACCCGAGCACAAACACTAATACTAACCCTGAACCTAACCAAACAGTAAAAAGCCATCCCCATTTCCCACTATAAACCCATCCGCATATCCCTAACACTAGCCCTACCCTTAACCCTAAACCTAGCCCTAACCGTGACCCTGCACTACAGCTACCCTAAAGCAAATCCTTACCCTACCATAACTCCTAATCTTACGTTAATTCTAGCCCTAGCCCTACCCTCATGCTAGTGCTAGACCTAACACTAACCCTAACTCTAGTCCTAATCCTAGCCCTGCCTTTAAGCCTAACTCTAGTCCTAACCCTAACACAAACCCTGACACTACCCTATGCCAAACTCTACCTTTACACCTGACTCTAACCCTAACCCTATCCCTAACCCTAACCCTCAACGCTAGCCCTAACCCAACACAAATCCTAGCCCTAGATGTGACTTTAAATTTAGCCCTAGCCCTAGCCATAACTCGAACCCTAACACTAACCCTACCTCTATCCCTAACCCTAATCATAAATCTAGACCTAGTTCTAGCACTAACGTTAACCCTAAACCTGTCCATAGCCCTGGTTCTAACCGTAACCCTAACACTAGCCCTATCACTAACCCTAACCCTAAAACTACCCCTAAACCTAATCCTAAACCATCTCTAACCCCAACCTTACCTATTACCCTAAGCCTAACATTAACCATAACTCTAACTCAGCCCTAGGCTAACCTTGACCTTAACACTTACCCTAGTCTAAGCCACAGCCCTAACCTTAGTTTGATCACTAACACTAACCGTAACTCTGTCCCTAACAAAAACTGAGCCCCAGCAATTGGCCTAGCCCTGCCCCTAAACTAAACTTACCTCTAACAATAGCTCTACCACTAAAAGTAAACCTAACCCTAGCTCTAGGACTAACCCTAAACCTAAAACATATCCTAACTCTAACTCTAGCTCTAGGCCTAACCCTAACCCTATCTTAGAGGTGACCCTAATGCTAACACTAACCATAACCAAACACTAATCATAACCCAACACTAACCCTAACCCTAATGTTAACTCTGCCTTAATCCTAGCCCTGACCCTAATGCC
Source organism: Diceros bicornis minor (assembly GCF_020826845.1). Classification (NCBI taxonomy): domain Eukaryota; kingdom Metazoa; phylum Chordata; class Mammalia; order Perissodactyla; family Rhinocerotidae; genus Diceros; species Diceros bicornis. The sequence continues at coordinate 6,638,204 of NW_026690866.1, forward strand.
AACACTAGCCCAAGTCCAAACCCTAACCCTAACCCTAGTCCTAATCCTACTCCTAAAGATGATACTAGCCCTAAACCTGACACTAACCCTATGTCTATACATAACCCAAACCCTAACTCTAAATATAACCCTAACCTACCACTAACCCTAGCTGTAGCCCAAAAATTGCCCCTACCCATAATGCTAACCATAACCCTAATCCTAGCCCTACTCTTAACCCTACTCCTAATGCTAGGCCCAAACCTAGCCCTCAGCATAATCCTAGCCCTAACCCTAGCCCTAACGCTAACTCTCATGCTACCACCAGCCCTAACACTCATCGTAACTTTAAACCGAACCCAACCTTCACCTTACCCTTAAGCCTACCACTCCTCTAACTCTAACCCTAACCCAACTCCTACCACTATACTATCCCTAATCCAAACCTAACCCTTACCCTACACCTACCCCTACCTCTACCCTTAACAGAAAACCTAAACAATCCCTAACCATAACCATAACATTAATCCTAACCCTAGCCTTTATCCTAAGCATAGCACTAGCCCTAACACTATCCCTAACTTAGTCGTAATCCTAATGATAGCACTTGCTCTAGCTCTAGTCCTAACCCTAAACCAAAACTAACCCTAACCCTAAACCGAAGACCAGCCCTAGCCCTAATCCTAACTGTAGAACTAACTTTAGACCTAACACTAACTGTAGCTATAAACTTAACCCAAACACTAAGCTTAAACCTAAGGCTAATCCAAGGACTAAACCTAGTCCTAACACTAACCCTTGTCCTAATAGTAACCCTAATGCTAGACCGCCCCGTAAATCAAGCACTAAATCTAAACCTAACACAACCATAACCTGAACCATAACCATAGATCGAACCCTAACCTTAGCCCTAACTCTAACCCTACCCTAAACCTAGCTGTAACTCTAACCCTTCCCTTAAACATAAACCTAAACGTAGCTCTAGTGTTATCCCTAAACCTAACCCTGACCCTAAACCTAGCCATAGACTTAGGGCTAAGCCAAACCCTAGACACAGACCTGAGCCTAACCCGAGACCTACCTCTAACCATAACCGTAACTGTAACCATAAAACTAACCATAACCCTAGCCATAGGCTTAACTTCTACCCTAGCCGTAAACCTGACCCTAACCACAACCCTAACCCTAACTCTAACCCAACAGTAGCCCTAACCCTAATGCTAACCATGACCTAATCATAGCTCTAGGCCTAACCCCAACACAAGCCCTAGTCCTAACCCTAACCCTAACCACGGATATAAATCTAGCTCTAAACTTAAGCTTAACCCTAAACATAGCCTTAACCGTAACCCTAAGCCTAGCGCTAACCCATACTGCAATGCTAACAGTAACCCTAGACCTAGCCCTAGAACTAACACTAACCCTAGCCTTATCCCTAGACCTAGTGTTAACCTTAACCCTACACTTAACACTATGCCTAACACTAGCCTTAACACTAATGCTAACCCTAACCCTAAGCCTAACTCTAGCCCTAACCATAGCCCTAACCCTAGCCCTAGCCTTAAACTTAATGCTAACACTAACATTAGCCCTAGCCCAAACCCTAAGCATAACCCTAACTCTAACCCAACTCTAACCTTACCCCTAACTCTACCACTACTCCTACCCGTCACCTTAATGCTTATCCTATTTTTTCCCCCAAAGCCACAGTAGATAGTTGTATGTTATAGCTGCACATCCTTCTAGTTGCTGTATGTGGGACGTGGCCTCAGCATGGCCGGAAATGCGGTGTGGGTGTGCACCTGGGATACAAAGCTGGGTCGCCAACATCGGATCCCGTGCACTTAGCCACTAAGACATAGGGCCGGCCTCACGCTTACCCTAAATATAAACCTAACCTTACACATAAACCTAAAGTTAACCCTGACCCTACCCATAACCCAAACTCTAACACACACAACATTAACCCTAACACTAACCCTAATCCTAGCCATAGCCATAAGCCTAAAGCCAGCCCCAGCCCTAGCCCTAACCAACATCCTAGCACTAAACCTAGCTCTAACACTAACCATAGCCATAAACCTAACTGAACTCTAACCCTAAACCTAACCTTAGCACTAACCCTGGACCTAAACCTAAGCCTTTCCCAAAACCTAATCCTAATGCTAACCATACACCTGACCATCATCCAAACACTAAACCTACCCCAAGTGTAACCCTAACCCTAACCCTAGCCCTATCCCTAAGCCTAGCCCTAAGACTAACCAGAACTCTGTTCCTAACCCAACCCCAAGCCCTAACAGTAACCCTATCCCCAACCCCAACCAAAACCCCTACCCAAATCCCAATCCTAAGCCTAAAACAAACCTAAGCCTAAACCTAAGCCTATGCCAAATCCTAACCTTAAGTGTAACATTAACCTTAACACTTGTCCTAAACCTAATTCTAACCCAGCCCTAAACCGGACCCTTACACTAGCCCTAACACTAACCATAACCACAGACCTATCCCTAGCCCTAAGTCTAACCCCAGTCCTAACTCGAGCCCTGGCCCTAACCCTAACCTTATCCCTCACCGTAGCCACAACACTAATGCTAATCCTAACCCTAACCATGACCCTAAACCGATCTCTCCCATTCCCAACCAATAGCCCAACCATTGACCCTAAACCTAACAGTACCCCTGCCACTAAGTTTAACACAAACCATGACCCTAAACTTAACCATGATCCTAGCCATAGCCCTAACCATAACGCTAGACCTAGACTTAACTCTAACCCTAACCCTAGCCCTAACCTGAACCATGGCACTAACCCTAATGCTCAATCTAGCCCTAGCCATAACACTAACACTAAAACGAACTGTTGCCCAAAACCAACACCTACCACTATGTGTAACCCTAACCCTAAACGGAGTATTAATCCTAATGCTAACCCAAATCCTATCCATAAACCTAAACCTAACCCTAGCCCTAGTGCTATCACTAACAACCTTAAAGCTAACACTAATTCTAACCCTAATCTGTAACCTAACCCTAACCATAGGACAGACTTAATCCTAATCCTGACTTTAACCCTCACTCTAACCCTAAAACTAACCCTAAGCCATAAGCCTAACCCTAAACCTCACCAAACCAGAACCCAAACACGAACCCAAACACTTACCCGAACACAAACCTGAATGTGAACACTAACAAGAACCCTAACCTTGACACCAACACTAGGACTAACCCTAAATATAAACTTAACCTTAACCATAGCCCTCAACCTAACTCTAACCCTAGCCCTAATGCTAGCCCTAGCCCTAGACCTAGACCAAGCCCTAACCATAACTGTAAACTTAAGGCTAACCCTAGCCAGAACACTAGGCCTAGCCTTAGCTCTAGACCTAACACTAGCCCTAGACTAGCTCTAACTCTAAGTCTAGAGCTAACAGTAACCCTAGCTCTAAACCTAGCACTAAACCTAAACCTAATCCTAGCCCTGGACATAACCCTAGCCATAATACTTACCCTAATCCTAACACTAACCCTAACCATAACACTAAACTTAGCAATAAGCCTAGCCCTAGCAGTAACCCTAACTCTAACCCTCACCCTCACCCTAACCCTAACCTTAACCCTAACACTAACCCTAGCCCTAAACCTAACACTAAACCTAACCCTAATCATAGCCCTAACACACACCCTAGACCTATCTGTAACCCTGGCAATAACCCTAAACCTAGCCTTCACCCTAGCCTTAGCCCTAAACCCAAACATAGCCCTAGACCTAACCCTACCTGCAAACCTAACCCTAGCCATAACCCTAACCCTATCCCTAGCCATAAGCCTAATGCTAAACCTAAACCTAGCCTTAGACCCAGCCCTAGCCCTAACCCTAACCCTAGCCCTATCCCTAACCTGAACCCTAACCAAAACTCTAAACCTAATGCTAACACTAGCCCTAACCCACAGAAAATTGGTTTGATTTCAACACATGTGAAAGTTGTCACACACAATAGGTGTGATGTCATATATAAAAATGTGAATTATGTCACAAAAAGGTGAATGGTGTCACACATATCATTGGGTATGTTTTCTGTTAATATATATAGGTGTCCTGTTGGCTTCACTTACTGGTATTTCCTGATCCTTCCTCAGATTTGGGAAATTCTCAGCTATTATTTCCTTGAATAGGTTCTCTGTTCCTCTTTCCCTCTCCTCTCCATCAGGAATACCTATAATTCTTATATTACATTTTCTAATAGAGTCAGATATTTCTCGGAGTCTTTCTTCATTTCTTTTTAGTCTTAGTTCTCTCTCCTCTTCCATCTGGAGTATATCTGTATTCCTATCCTCTAAGGTGCTAATTCTTTCCTCCATATTGTCAGCTCTGTTCTTTAGAGATTCCAGATTCTCCTTTATCTCCTCCATTGTGTTCTTCATCTCCATCAGCACTGATTGGTTTTTCTTTATGATTTCAATCTCTTTTGTGAAGAAACTCCTAATCTCATTGAATTGTTTGTCTGTGTTGTCTCGTATTTCGTTGAGCGTTTTTATGATAGCTATTTTGAAATCTCTGTCATTTAGTTTATGGATTTCTGTGTCTTGGGGGTTGATTTCTGGGTGCTTGTCATTTTGTTTCTGGTCTGGTGATTTCATATATTTTTGCATTGTGGTTCCTGTGTTGGTTTTGTTTTTCCTCATCCTGGAAATCTCTGGTTGCAATTTCCACCTGCCGCCACTGTCTGGTGGTAAAGGGCTGTGTAGTCTAAGCCACCTGCGTTCTGCCCCGGTTTTTCTGCTGCGATCCGCACTTTTGTTTTTTTTTTTTCCCCGCTGCGATCCACGGGTCCAGTCGTTTGATCAGGTCTGCCGCGGATCGTTTGGTCTGGTCTGTCGCGGATCACTTGGTCTGGTCTGCCGCAGATTGCTAGGTCTGGTCTGGTCGGTTGAGCTGCAGAGTCTGGTTTGCGGGGAGGGGGGAGCTCTCTCTTTTTCCCTCTGGGTCCCTGACGTGGGAGGCTTCTCGTTTGCCCCTCTTTATCCACTCTCTGGGGTGCTCAGATGTTGATGGTAGCCCTGTGGCTCCTCTGAGTCCTCTGTGCCGGAGTTTCCCACTGGCTGAGAGAGCCCGAAGAGCCACGGTTTCCCCGCTGAGGGCCGCCCCTCCCCCCTCTCTGGGAGCCGTGTAGACCGGGATCACTGATCTGATGGGGAGGAAGAGGAGTTCTCCTTACATCTCCCCACTTCCTCTGAGGGCCCAGCAAGTTCTGCTCTCAGATGTGCAGCAGTGTGGATCCCTCCGCTCTAGCTTTTCACTGTCTGGGATTCCGTTGTTGGTCTGTGACTGTTCCTTTTGTTGTATCTTGTCAGGGGAAGAGTTCACGGGAAAGCTCACTCCGCAATGATGCTGACGTCACTCCCCCCATTGGGTATGTTTTCAATCACAAATGTGAGCCCTGTCACAAGTACACCATTGGTGTGATGTCAGACACAAAAAGTGTGTGAAGGCTCACACCAACCTCGCTATGTCACAGACAATGGGAGTGGTGTCTCTAAGGAAAATGAGTGAATATTCACATGTAGCAATGAGAGTTACACAAAACACACCAGTGCGATATGTCAGAGTAAAATGTGAGAGATTTCACAGAAACCTGGAAGTGACGTCATACATAACAGTGGGTGTCACATCACAGTTAAGAATATGACTGCCATCACACACAATGTGCGTGATATTACACAATTTGTGAGATGTGACCGTCTATCCTATTGTTAGCACACTCATGTTGTGTGATGTCCCAAAATGGAGGTGATGTCCCACATAACGATTGGAGGGATGTCAGACACAAAATGTGAAACACGTCACAATCCATTGGAACGATGTCAAACACTATGAGAGTGATGCCACACTCAATTGGTGTGATATCATACATAATACTGGGAGTGACACCACACATAATAATGTTTGATATATCATACGGGAATTAAGGTTAATGTCACACACAAATGTTGTGGTGTGACACACAATGAGGATGTTGTCACACAAACAATTGATGTGATGTCACCAAGAAGCATGTGGTGACGCCACGCAAAATAGTGGGAGTGATATCACATGCACAAAATGGGAGTGATGTCACCCTTTAAAATGTGAATTATGTCACTAGGGACATATCACTGATGTCAAATATAGCGGATGTAATGTCACACTATTGATGTGATGTCACACTATTGATGTGATGTCACACATACTGAGACTGAGTTCACACATAAACATGTGAGTAATATCACAAAGGACATGTGAATGATGTCACACATATGTGGGAGTGATGTCACACAATTGGTCTGATGTCATACAACACAACAGGCATGATATCACACATAACAGAAAGTATATGAGTGAAGTCATAGAAACACCATGGGAGTGATGTCACAACACTAGTAGAGTGATGTCCTCGAGAATTAATGTGACATCACACAGAATATTGGGAGTGACATGATACTTAACAATAGCCATTTCATATGGTAAATTTGAGTGATGTCACACACAATCGGGGTGATGTCAACATATGTGAATGTTGTCACACACACACAATAGGTGTGATCTCATACATAAAAATGTGAATTATGTCACAAAAATGTGAATGGTGTCAGACATATCAATGTGTGTGTTTTCACACACAAATGTGAACACTATCACACATACACCATTGGTGTGATGTCATACAGATATTGAGTGAGGTCAGACACACAAAGTGTGTGAAAGCACACACCAACCTGGTGCTGTCATTGACATTTGGAGTGGTATCTCTAAGGAAAATGAGTGTGAATTCATACATAACAATGAGAGTTACATAAAACACACAATAGGGATATAAGTCAGAGTAAAATGTGAGAGACTTCACAGAAACCTGGGAGTGATTTTATACAAACTGTGGATGTCATATCAAAGTTAACAATATGACTGCCCTCACACAAAGGGAGTGATATCACACAATTTGAGAGATGTGACAGGCTAACCTAGTTTTATCCTGCTCAAAGTGTGTGATGTCTCAAAATGGGTGTGATGTCACACATAACGATTGGAATGGTATCACACACAAAATGTGAGCGATGTCACACACTGTTGGAGTGATGTCAAACACATTATCAGAGTGATGTCACAATCAAGTGGTGTGATGTCATACATAATACTGGGAGTGACATCGCACATAATAATGGTTTGATATCATATGACAATTAAGGTTGATGTCACTCACAATTGATGGGATGTGACACGCAATGAGGATGTTGGCACACACAAAGGGCTGTGATGTCACCCATAAACAAGTGTGTCACATCACACATAACATTGGGTGTGATATCACATTCACACAATGGGAGTGATGTCACAATTTACATGTCACTTATCTCAGAGAGCAATGGGAGTGATGTCACTATTGATGTGATGTCACTCTTAACAATGGGTGTGATTTCACACATAAATATATGAGTAATCTCATAAAGGACACATGACTGATATCACACATAACCTGTTAATAGTCTACACTCAGGATTCTATCTAATGTATTGAAAGAGCATTTCTGCTGAACTCAGCTTGCCAGTAGCTCTAGGGAACATACTCTAATGAGACTTTTTATATTTTTCACTACAACTGGTACAGATTATCTGTAACATCCATTCAATGAAAGTACAGTGTGAAGAAAAACTCCTTTTTTAAATCTGTTTATGATCGTCTTGAAAAGTCCCTTTTCAAAGGTTGCAGTTGGCGTCTTTCATTCAGGCTTTCTCTTACATGGAACGAAAGAATGTGCTCGTTGATTTCACTTTGCCAGTAGCTATTGGGAATATCTTCCTATGAGAGGGCTTAAAATTTTCACTACACAAGGAAGAGAATATCTATAATATCCATTTATGAAAAGAACAGTGTGGAGAAAAACTCTTGCTTGTACCTATTTAGCGTTTACACTGGAAAGTACTTTTTAAAACATTGCAGCTCACGACATTTACCCAGGCTCTCTCTCACAGTATAGGAGAGAACGTTCTTACTGAGCAAAGGTTGCCATTAGCTGTAAGTAACATCTTCCGAAGAGAGCTTTTATGCTTTTCTCTACTGCTGGGAGAAAATATCTATAACATGCATTGAAATAACATACACGGTGGAAAAACACTGATTTTAGTTGTTGAGGATCATCTTGATGAGTGAACATTTCAATCATTGATCTTCATGGTCTGCACTCAGGCTTTCCCTCAAATATAATGAAAGAACACCCATTCTGAACCCAACAGCCCTGTAGCTGTAAGTCAGCTCTTCCTTGGAGGGCTTTTAAACTTATCAATACAGCTGGGAAAGAGTATCTATAACATTCATAAAATGAAAGTCAAGTGTGCAGAAAATCTCTGGCTGGTATGTCTATAGGATCCTCCTGCAAATTGCCTTTTACGTCATTGTAGTTAACGACCGTCACTCAGGCTCTCTCCTATGTAAGGCAAGAAACTACTTTCTGAACTCAGCTGGCAAGGAGGTTTAAGCAGGATCCTCCTTTGAGAGCTTGTAAACTTACACTGCAGCTGCAAGAGAATATCTGTAACATCCATTCCATGTAAGTTCTCTGTGGAGGAAAACACTTCCTTTTAGCTTTTTAGGATCATATTGTAAAGTGCCTTTCATCTTTGCAGTTGATTGCATGCACTCAGGCTTCCTTCCTGATATAAAAGTAAACAGCCCTGCTAAACCTACTTTGCCAGTGGCTGTTGGGAACACCTTCTTAGGATAGTTTCCACTTTTCACCACAGCTCGGAAAGAAGCTCTATCACATCCATTCAATGAAAGTACACCATGAAGAAAACCTCCTCTTGTAAGCGTTTATGACCATGTTCTTAAGTGGCTTTAACTACACTGCATTTCAATCTGTATTCAGGGTCTCACTAGCATATCATGATGACCATTATTGCTTATCACAGCTTGCCAGTATCTGATAGTAACATCTTCATATGAGAGGATTTAAAATTTCAGTAACCCTGGGAGAGTGTATCTATAACATCCATAAAACGAAAGTCCAGTATCTATAAAATTTCTTGCTTCCATTTGTATACGATTATCCTGATAATTGCCTTTATCAACATTGCAGTTAACTACCTTCAATCAGGAATTCTTCCCCATGTAAAGCAAGAAAGTTCTTGCTGACCTCTTCTTCCAAGTACTTTACAGGAGGATCTGCTTCTGAGAGCTTTTAAACTTTCCACTGCAGTGGGGCGAGTATTACTATAACATCCATTCCATGAACCTACTCTGTGGTGAGCAACTCTTCAAGTTAGCATTTTAGGATATGGTAAAGTGCCTTTTCCTCTTTGTCGCTCATTGCCTGCACTGAGGCTCACTTCCCAACCGAAAGACAAGTCACCACTGCACAAACAAGTTTAAAAGTAGCTGTTAGGAACAACGTCCTACGACAGCTTTCCAACTACCACTACAGGTGGTGCAGATGATCCTTATCATCCATTCAATAAAAATTGACTGTTCAGAGCAAGTCTTGCTTGTAGGTGTTTAGGATCATCTTGAGAAGAGTCTTTTAATCACTGCAGTTAAATCTGCATTCGGGGTCTGAGTAACATATTATGATGAACACTATTGATTAACACAGGTGGCCAATATCATAGGTTATATCTTCATATGAGAGGTTTTTCAGTTTCACTGCAGCCAGTGGAGAGTATCTATAACATCCATAAAATGAAAGTCAAGTGTGGAGAAAATCTCATCCTTGCGTCTATATAGAATCTTCTGGCAAGTTTCCTTTTCCCTCTTTGCAGTCAACGACCTTCACTCAGGCTATCTCTCCCAAGACATGCAAGAAAATGTTTGCTGAACTCAGCATGCAAGTATCTCTGAGGAGGATAGTCCTCTGAGATCTATTAAACCATTCACTGCATCTGGGAGAGAATATCTCCAACATCCATTCCGTGAACATACTCTGTGCAGAAAAAGTCCTCCTTTTAGGTATTAGGATTATATGGTAAATTGCCTTTTTCTCTTTGCTGTTCATTGCCTGCAATGATGTTTCCTTCACTGTATAGAGACAAAACACCACTGCTCAACCAATTTTGCCAGTAGCTGTAAGGAACATCTTCGTATGAGAGATTTCAAAGTGTTACTAGAGGTTTTGCTGATTATATTTAACATCCATTCCATTCAAGTTGAATCTTCAGAGACGCTCCTGATAGTAGCTGTTTAGGATCATCTGGAGAAGAGATATTTAATACACTAGAGTTCAATCCACTTTCAGGCTCTCATGAACATATCATGACAAACATTATAGCTTAACACATGTGGCCTATATCTGTAAGTAACATCTTCATCTGAGATGTTTTAAAATTTCGGTACAGCTGGGAGAGGGTATCTATAAGATCCATAAAATGAAAGTGAAATATGCGGAAAATCTGTGGCTTGTCTCTTTATGGGATCAGCCTGCATATTGCCTTTAGATCACTGCCATTAACGACCTTCGCTCAGGCTCTCTATCTCATGTAACGCAAGAAAGTGTATCTTAACTCGCCTTGCAGGAATCTTTAAGGACGATCTTCCTCTGAGAGCTTGTAAACTTTTCACTGCAGCTAGGAGAACCTATTCATTACATCCATTCCATGTAAGTACTCTGTGGAGGAAAACATTTGCTTTTACTTTCTTTGGATCATATTGTCAATTGCATTCTCACCTTTTAATTTCATAGCCTGCCCTCAGGTTTCCTCCCCGATGTAAAGAAAAAACACCACTGCTAAACCTACTCTGCCAGTAGCGATTAGGAACACTCTCCCATGAGAGTTTACACTTTTCACCACAGCTCAGAAAAAAGCTGTATGACATCCATTTAATGAAAGTATACCGTGAAGATAACTTCTGCTTATAACTGTTTAGGGTCATCTTCATAAGTGACTTCAAATACACTGCAGTTCAATCTGCGTTCAGGGTCTCACTAGCATGTCATGACGAACACTATTGCTTAACACAGGTGACGAATATCTGTTAGTAACATCCTCTTTGGAGAGGATTTAAAATTTCAGTACGGCTGGGAGACAGTATCTGTAACATCCATAAAATGAAATTTCACTTTGCAGACAATCTCTTGTTTATATCTGTACAGGATTATCCTGAAAATTGCCTTTTACATCATTGCTCTTAACGACATACACATAGGAATTCTCTCCTTGTAATGCCAGAAAGTCCTTGCTGAACTTGCTTGCAAGTATCTTTAAGGAGCACTTGCTTCTGAGAGCTTTTAAACTTTCCACTGCAGCTGGGAGAGAATATCTATAACATCCATTCCATGAACATACTCTGTGGTGGAAAAGTCTTCCTTTTAGTTTTTTGGATCACATAGTAAAGTGCCTTTTCCTCTTTGTAGTTCATGTCCTGCACTGAGGCTTCCTTCCCAGAGGAAAGACAAAATACCACTGCTCAACGAAGTTGACCAGTAACTATTTGAACACTCCTAGGAGAGCTTTCAAACTATCACTACATGTGGTGCAGATTATCATTACCCTACATTCAACGAAAGCAGACTCTTCAGAGAAACTCTGCTTGCAGCTGTTTGGGATGATCTTGAGAAGAGACTGACTACACTGCAGTTCAGTCTGCCCTCAGGTTCTCAGTAATGTATCATGATGAACACTATTTCTTATCACACTTGGCCAATATCTGTAAGTAACATCTTCATATGAGTGGTTTTCAAATGTCAGTACAGCTGGCAAAGGGTCTCTATAACATCCATCGATTGAAATTCAGGTGTGGAGAAAATCTTTTGCGTGTATCTGTATAGGACTATTCTGAAAATTGCCTTTTCCAACGTTGCAGTAAATAACTTTCATCCGTGCTCTTTCTCCCAAGTCAGGTAAAAAATGTTTGCTGAACTCAGCTTGAAAGTATCTTTAAGGAGGCTCTCCCTCTGAGAGCTTTTCAACTTTTCACTGCAACAGGGAGCGAATATCAATAACATCCATTTCTGGAATGTAACCTGTGGAGAAAAATTCTTCCTTTTAGCTTTTTAGGATCATATGGTAAAGTGCCTTTTCCTCTTTGTCGTTCATTGCCTGCACTGAGCCTCCCTTCCCAATGGAAAAACAAAACACTCCTGCTCAATGACATTTGCCAGTAACCATCAGAGAACATCTTCTTAGGAGAGCTTTCGAATGATCACTACAGGTGGTGCAGATTATTGTTATGATCAACTCAAAGAAAGTTGACGCTTCACAGAAACTCCAGCTTGTGGCTGTTAAGGGTCATCTTCAGAAGAGACTTTTAATAGAATGCAGTTCAAACTCTAGTCAGGTTCCCACTAACATCTCATGATGAATTATATTGCTAAAGACAAGTGGCCAATATCTGAAAGCAACATCTTCATCTTAGGGGTTTTAAATTTCAGTAGTGCTGGGATAGAGTATCTATAACATCCATAATATGAAAGACAAGTTTGGTGAAAATCGCGTTCGTGTAACTGTGTACGTTCATCATGCAAATTGCCTTTTCCCTCATTGCATTTAATGGCCTTCACTCAGCTCTCTCTCCCAAGTAAAGCAAGAAAGCATTTGTTGAACTCAGCTTGCAGGGTCCTTTAAGAATGATCTTCTGAGAGCTTTTAAAATTTTCACTGCAGCTGGGAGAACTTATCTATAATATCCATTCCATGTAAGTACCATGTGGAGAAAAATACTTGCTTTTAGCTTCTTCAGATCATATTGTCAATTGCATTTTCATCTTTGCATTTCATTGCCTGCACTCACGTTTCCTCCCTGATTTAAAGAGAAAACACTACTGCTAAACCTACTCTGCCATTAGCTGTTAGGAACACCTTCCTTTGAGAGTTTCAACATTTCAACACACCTCGGAAAGAAGCTTTACCAAATCCATTCAATGAAAGTATACCGTGAAGAAGACCTCTTCTTGTACCTGCTTAGGATTATGTTCATGAATGACTTTAAAGGCACTGCAGTTCAGTCTGCATTTAGGGTATCATTAGCATATCATGTTGAACACTATTGCTTAACAAAAGTTGCCAATGTCTGTTAGTAACATCTTCATATGAGAAGTTTTAAATTTTCAGTACAGCTGGAGAGAGTATCTATAACATCCATGATATGAGAGTTCAGTGTGGAGAAAATCTCTTGGTTGTATCTGTATAGGAGTATCCTGAAAATTGCCTTTTCCACCATTGCAGTTAACGACCTGCACTTAGGAATTCACTCCCAGGTAAGGGAAGAAAGATCTTGCTGAACTCAGATGGCAAGTGGCTTTCAGCAGATCTGCCTCTGCGAGCTTTTAAACTTTCCACTGCAGCTGGGACAGAATATCTATACCATACATTCCATGTAAGTACTTTGTGGAGGAACATACATCATTTTAGCTTTTTAAGATCATCTTGCAAATTGCCTTTTCATCTCTGCAGTTCACTGCCTGCACTCAGGCCTCCTCCACCACATAAAGACAAAACACCAGTGTAAACCTATTTTGCAAGTTGCTGCTAGGAGCACATTCCTATGAGATGTTAAAACTGTCACCACAACCAGGGAAGAAACTCTATCCCATCCATTCAACGAAAGTATCGTGTGAAGAATATCTTTACGTGTCACTGTTTAGAATCATATTCATAAGTGACACTAAAAACATTGTAGTTCAGTCTACCTTCAGGGTCTCACTAGCATGTCATTATCAACACTATTTTTTAACACAGGTTGCAACTATCTGTTAGGAATACCTTCATATGAGAGGTTTTAAAATTTCAGTACAGATGGGAGTATCTATAACATCTATAAAATGAAAGATCATTGTAGAGAAAATTTCTTGCTAATATCAGCATAGGAGTATCCTGAAAATTTCCTTTGCATCTTTGCAGTTAACAATATTCACTTAGTAATTCTTTCCCTATTTAATGAAAGAAAGACTTTGCTGAACTCAGATTGCAAGTAGCTTTCCGCAGGAGCTGCCTCTGAGAGCTTTTAAACTTTCCACCGCAGCTGGGACACAATATCCATAACATCCAGTACATGAACGTACGCTGTGCAGAAAAATTCTTCCTTGTAGATTTTTGGATGATGTGGTTCAGTACCTTTTCCTCTTTGCCATTCCTTGCCTGCACTGAGGCTGTCTTCCCAATGGAATGACAAAACACCACTAAGCAACCAAGTTTGCCAGTAGTTTTTAGGATCATCTTACTAGGAGAGCTATCACTACAGGTGGTGCAGATTATCCTGACCATCCATTCGATGACAGTTGACTCTTCAGAGAAACTCCTCCTTGTAGCTGTTTAGGATCATCTTGAGAATTTGAATACACTGCAGTTCAGACTACATTCAGCGTCTCACTAGCATATCATGACGAACATTTTTGTTTAACACACGTACCCAATAAATGTAAGTAACATCTTCATATGAGAGGTTTTAAAATTTCAGTACACTTGGGAGATAGTATCTATAGCATCTGTAAAAGGAAAGGTCAGTCTGGAGCAAAATTCTTGCTTGTATCTGTAGAAGACTACCCTGAAAATTGTCTCTCCCAAAATTGCTGTTAATGACTTTTACTTAAGAATTTTCTCCCTGGGGCCTGCCCGGTGGCGCAAACGGTTTCGTGTGCACGCTCCACTTTGGTGGCCTGGGGTTTTCAATTTCCCAACCCTGGGCACGCACCAACGCACAGCTTGCCAGGACATGCTGTGGTGGCGTCTGATATAAAGTAGAAGAAGATGGGCACAGATGTTATCTCAGGGCTAATCTTCCTCAGTAAAAAAGAGGAGGATCAGCATCGGATGTTACCTCGGGCTGATCTTCCTCACAAAAAAAAAGAGAATTCTCTCTCATGTAATGCCAGCAAGTTCTTGCTTAACTCTGCTTGCAAGTATGTTTAAGGAGCATCTACCCCTGAGAGCTTTTAAACTTTAAACTGCAGCTGGGAGAGAATATCTATTGTATCCATCTAATGAATATACTCTGTGGAGAAAAACATTTCCATTTAGTTTTTGAGGGTCATAATGGAAAGTGCCTTTTCTTCCTTTTGGTTCGTTGCCTGCACTGAGGCTGCCTTCTAAATGGAAAGACAAAATACCACTGCTCAGGCACTTTTGCCAGTATCAACTAAGGAAATAATTTTGTGCCCTGTCTCTCTTCCTTCCAGCAAATGAGATCCACCTTCCTTAACCAGGTTGGGGACATATTGCCATTTCAGGCCTTGAGAAGGAATATCACATTCCTTTGAGAAGGCAATTTCTGATCTCACGTTCTAAGTAGAGCTCTAGGAACAAGGTAGTAACTGAATTTTAATGATTACTGGGACTTAGCTGAACTATGTATAACACCCATTGTTGGAAATAACTTCATGCCCACTATCTCTTCCTTCCATCTCGTAAAGATCAGAAACCTAAAACAGGTATATAACAGAATGCAGTTTCAGGCCTTGAGATTGAATCTCATATTCCTTTGAGAGGGCACTTTCTGACCCAGGTTTGTATGCAAATGTCTAGAAACGACTTTGTATATGAGTGGCAATCATCACTACATCTGAGCTCATCTGTATAAAATACCCATCCCTGGAAGTATCTTGGTGCTCACTCGCTCTTCCTTTCAGCTAGTGAGAATCACCTTCATAAACCAGGTTAGAACATAATGCTATTTTGGTGGTTGAGAGCAAATCTCACATTCCTCTGTGAAGACACTTACTGATAACTTCTTGTAAGTAGATGTCTAGGAACAAGTTTATATTGGAGCATCAATCAGTACTACAACTGAATAAAATGATTTATAATAACCATTCCATGAAATAACTTCATGTAAAAACTCTCTTCCTTCTAGCACTAAGCATCACTAAACTAAACCAGTTTGGGACCATATTGCCTTGTTGTGCTCTGAGAAGGATTCTCGCATTCCTTTGAGAAGGCAATTTCTGATCCCAGAGTGGAAGTAGATGTCTAGGAACAAGTTTGTATATGAGTGGCAAGCGTTACTACAGCTGAGCTAAGTTGTTTATGATACCCATTCCTGAAAATAACTTTGTGCCTCATCTCTCTTCCTTCCAACTCATAAGGATCTCAAAGCTAAACCAGGTTTGGAACATATTGCCATGTCACTCCTTGAGATGGAATCTCATATTCCTTTGAGAAGGCACATTCTGATCCTGTCCAGAATGTTGAAGTCTAGGAATAAGTATGTATATGAGTGTTAATCATTACTAGATCTGAGCTCAACTGTCTATAACAACTATTCCAAGTAATAATTTTGCCTCATCTCATCTTCTTCAATCTCGTAAGGATCACAAATATAAACCAAGTTTCATGCATCATGCCATGCCATTTCAGGCCTTGAGAATGAATCTCACACTACTTTGAAGGCACTTCCTGATCCCTGCTTCTAAGTAGATGTCCAGGATAAGATTCCATATAAGTGGCAATCGTTACTACAACTGAACTATTCTTTGAATAACACCCAATCTTGAAAATAACTTCATGCCCAATCTATCTTCCTTCCAGCTCATAATGAAGACCTTCCTCAAGCAAGTTGGGAACATATTGCCATTTCAGACCTTGAGAAGAAATCTCACATTCCTTTGAGACAGCATTTTCTGATCACAGCCTGCACGTAGACGTCTAGGATCAAGTTTGTATGTGAGTGGCAATCACTAATAGAGCTGTGCTTCTCTCTTCCTTCCATCTCGTAAGGATCACAAACCTAAATCAAGTTTGGAACATAATGCCATTTCAGGCCCTTGAGAACAAATCTCACACTCCTTTGAGAAAGCACTTTCTGATCCCAGCTTGTAAGTAAATGTCTAGTAACAAGTTTCTAAATGCTTGGCAATCATTACTACAGCTGAGCTAAACTATGTATCAGAACCATTCCTCAAAATAACTTTCTACCCCATCTCTCTTCCTTCCAGCTCTAAAGAGTTACAATCTTAAGCAAGGTTTTGAATGTAATACCATGTCGCGCCTTGAGAATGAATCTGACGCTACCTTGAGAAGGAACTTTCTGATCCCAGCTTCTAAGTAGATCCCTAGAAACAAGTTTGTATATGAGTGGACTCATTACTACAACTGAGCTGAACTATGAATAACACCTATTCCTGAAAATAACTTCGTGCCGGTCTCTCTTCCTTCCAGATCATAAGGCCCACCTTCCTCAACAACGTTGGGAACATATTGCCATTTCCGGCCTTGAGAAGGAATCTCATATTCCTTTAAGAAGGCACTTTCTGATCACTGCTTCTAAGTATATGTCCAGGAACAAGATTCTAGATAAGTGACAATGGTTAGTACAAAAGAGCTATTCTATGAATAACATCAATTCCTGGAAAAAACTTCATGCTCAATCTCTCTTACTTCCAGCTCGTAAGTACCACCTTCCTCGACCAAGTTTGGAACATATTGCTGTTTCAGACCTTCAGAAGGAATATCACATTGCTTTGAGAAGTCACTTTCTGATCCTGGGGTGATGTAGATGTCTAGGAACAAGTTTGTATATGAGTGGCAATCATTACTACACCTGAGTTAATCTATGTAGAAAACTCATTCATGAAAATGTCATTGTGCCCAAACTCTCTTCCTTCCATCCAGTAAGGATCACAAACCTAAACCAAGTTTGGGACATATTGTGATTTTGGGCCCTGAGAAGGAAAGTCACATTCCTTTGCGAAGGCCCTTTGTGTTCCCGACCTGTATGTAGGGAACTTGTTCTGTGAACAAGTTTGCATATGAGTGGCAATCATGACGACAGGAGTTAAAGTATGTATAACAGCCATTCCTGGAAATCACTTTGTGCCTAATCTCTCTTCCTTTATATCATCAGGATCAGCTTGCTCAACCATGTTGGAACATCATGGTATTTTGGGCCTTGAGAAGGAACCTCATAGGGTCCAGCCCCATGGCGTAGTGGTTAAGTGTGCACACTCTGTTGCTGGTGGCCCGTGTTCAGATACCGGGCAGACACCGACACACAGTTAGTCAGGCCATGTTGTGGTGGCATCCCACATAAAGTGGAGGAAGATTGGGACGGATGTTAGGTCTGGGCCAGACTTCCTCAGCAAATAGAGGAGGATTGGCATGGACGTTAGCTCAGGGCTGATCTTCCTCACAAAGAAAAAAGAGAAGGAACCTCACATTCCTTTCAGAAGGAACCTTCTTATCCCGCCTTCTATTTAGAAGTGTAGGAACAAGTTTTGTTTGCCAATCATTACTACAGCTGAGCTAAACTGTGACTAACAGGCATTCCTGGAAATAACTTCATGCCCAAACTCTCTTCATTCCGGCTCCTAAGGAGCACCTTCGTCAACCAGGTTTGGAATATAGTGCCCTCTCAGTCCTTTAGAAGGAATTTCACATTCTTTTGAGAACACACTCTCTGATACCAACTTCTAAGTAGATATCTAGGAACAAGTTTGTATAGGTGTGACTGTCATTACTACAGGTGACAAACTTGTTATAACACCCATTCCTGGAAATCACTTTGTGCCTAGTCTCTGTTCTTTCCATTTCGTAAAGATCACAAACCGAAACCTGATTTGGACCATAAGGCCATTTCAGTCCTTAAGAAGGAGTCTCACATTGCTTTCAGAAGGAATGTTCTGATCCTGGCTTTTACGTAGATGTCTAGGAACAAGTTTGTATATGATTGGCAATCATTACTACAGTTGAGGTGAACTTCACATAACACCCATTCCTGGAAGTAACTTTGTGCCTAATCTCTCTTCCTTCCATCTCATAAAGATCACAAACCTAAACCAGATTTCGAACATACTGTCATATGGCACCTGGACAACAAAACTCACATTCCCTTGAGAAGGCTCTAAGTAGATGTCTAGGAAAACGTTGCTATATGAGTTTCAATCATTAGTAGAGGTGAGCTTTATTTTGTATAACCACCCATTCCCAGAAATAACTTTGTGCCTTATCTCGCTTCCTTCAATCACTTAAGGATCACAACCCAAAACGAGGTTTGGTAAATAATGTCAATTCGGCCATTGAGAACGAATCTCACATTTCTTTGAGAAGGCAATTTCTGATCCTGGCTTGTAAGTAAATGTCTAGGAGCAAGTTTGAATATGAGTGTCAATCATTACTACAGCAGAGATGAAATATACATCGCCTATTCTTGAAAATAACTTGGTGCCCAATCTCTCTTCCTTCCGGCTCATAAGCATCACCAACCTAAATGTTTTGGAACATATTGGCATTCGGACCCTGAGAAGGTATCTCACATTCCTATGAGAAGGCACTTTCTAATCCCAGCCTATATGTAGATATGCAGGAACAAGTTTGTAAATGAGTAACAATCATTTTTAAAGCAGATTTAAAAGATGTATAACACCTAATCCCTGAAACAATTTTGTGCATAATCTCTCTTCCTCCCATGTTGTAAGGATCACTTTGCATACCCAGGAACATAATTTGGAAAATAATGCCATTTCTGGACCTGAGAGTTAATCTTACATTCCTTTGAGAAGGAAATTTCTGATGCAGGCTTCTAAGTAGAAGTCCATGAGCAAGTTTGTATATGAGTGGCAATCTTCCTACACCTTAGCAAAAGTATGTGTAACGCCCATTCCTGGAAATAAATTTGTGCCTAACCTCTCTTCTTTCCATATTGTAATGGTGAAAAACCTGAACCCAGTTTGGAGCAGATTGCCACTTCGTGCACCTGAGAACAAATCTCATACTCCTTTGATAAGGCACTTTCTGAACCACCTTGTAAGTAACAGTCTAGGAACAAGTAACTATATGAGTGGTAATCGTTAGTACAACTGAGCTAACCTATGTATAGCACCAGTTTCTGGACATGACTTCATGCCCAATCTCCCTTCCTTTCAGCTGCTACAGATCTCCTTCCAAAAGCAGGCTTGTAAACAGAGCCATGTAGGGCCTTGAGGCAGGATCACTCTCAAATGCCTTGGAGAACACAATTTCTTTTCCGGGTTTGAATGTAGACGGTATGAAACACCTTGGTATCTGAGAGGCATTCATTACTACAGCTGAATTGAACTATGTATTACAACCATTCCTGATAGTAACTTCATGCCCAATCTGTCTTCCTTCCAGCTCCCAAGGATCGCTTTCCCAAAGCAGGTTTTGCACAGGGCCATGTAGGGCCTTGAGAGAGAATCTCATGCACATGCCTTAGAGAAGGAACTTTCTTATCCCGGTTTGTAAATAGATGGTAAGAAACATCTTTCTATCTGAGTGGCATCACTGCTACAGCTGAGTTAAACTATGGATAACGCCAGTTCCTGGAACGAAGTTCAGGCCCAATATCCCTTCCTTCCGGTACATGAGGATCGCCTTCCCAAGGAAGGTATGGAACGAGGACCATGTAGTGCCTTGAGACAATCTCACTCACAAGCCATAGAAAGCACACTTAATGATAGCGGATTCTAAGTAGATGGTTAGGAACATGTTTGTATCTGAGTGGCAAGAATTGCTACAGCTGAGCTAAACTAAGTATAACACCCATTCCTGGAAATGACTTAGTGCCCACTCTCCTTTCCTTCCAACTCCTAAGGATTTCCTTCTCAAAGCAGGTTTGGAAACAGGACTGTGTATTGTCTTGTGACAGCATCTCACTCATAAGCCATTGAGAGCGCGTTTTCTCATACTACATTCTAAGTAGATGGCTAGAAGCATGTTTGTATCTGAGTGGCAGGCATTACTACAGCTGAGCTAAACTAAGTATAACTCCCCTTCCTGGAAATTACTATGTGCCCGATCTCCCTCCTTCCAGCTCCAATGGATCACTTTCCCAAAGCAGGTATGGAAACAGGGCCATGTAGGGCCTTGACACAAGATCACTCTCAAATGCCTTAGAGAACGGAATTTCTTATCCTGGGTTGGAAGTAGATGGCTAGAATCATCTTTGTGAGTGGCAATCATTACTACAGCTGAGTTAAATTGTGTATAAGGCCCATTCTTGGAAACAACTTGGTGCCCAATCTCCCATTCTCCCAGCCTCTAATGATTGCCATCCAAAACCAGGTTGTGCACAGGGCCATGGAGGGCCTTGAGAGAGGATTTCACACACATGTCTTAGGGAAGGCACTTTCTTATCTCGGCTTGTAAGTAGATAGAAAGAAACATCTTCCAATCTGAGTGGCAATAACTGCTGATGCTGATTTAAACTATGTATAACACCCATTCCTGGAAAAAACTTCTTGCCAGATCTCCCTTCCTTCCAGTGCAAAAGGATCGCCTTGCCAAAGCAGGTTTACACAGGCCCATGAAGGGCCTTGAGAGACAATCTCATCCACATGATTTAGAGAAAGCACTTTCTTATCCTGGTTTGTACTTAGATGGTAAGAGACATCTTTGTATCTGAGTGGCAATCACTACTACAACTCGGATAAACTATGTATAGCACCCATTCCTGGAAGTAACTTCGTGTTCCATCTCTTTTCCTTCCCTCTCCTAAAGATCGCCTTCCCAAAAAGATTTTACACAGGTCCAAATAGGGCCTTCAGAGAGAATCTCACTCACTTGCCTTAGACCAGGCACTTTCTTATCCTGGACAGTAAGTAGATGTTATGAAACATCTTTCTATCTTTGTGGCAATCACTACTAGAGCTGAGTGAAACGATGGATACCAGCCATTCCTGGAAGTAACTTCATGCCCAATCTTCTTTCCTTCCAGCTCCTAAGCATGGCCTTCCCAAAGAAAGTTGTGCACAGCACCATGTAGGGCCTTGAGACAGAATTTCAGTCAAATTCCTTAGAGAAGGCACTTTCTTATCCTGGCTTTGTGAGAAGATGGTAAGAAACATCTTGGTATCTGAGGGGCAATCACTACTACAGCTGAGTTAAACTATGGATAACATCCATTCCTGGAAGTACCTTCATGCCCCATCTCCCTTCCTTCCACCTGCTAATGATCACCATCCAAAAGGAGGTTTGAAAACAGGGCCGTGGAGTTCTTAAGGACAGGAACACTCTCAAATTCCTTAGGCAACACACTTTCTTCTCTCGGTTTGTAAGTTGACAGAAAGAAACATCTTTGTATCCAAGTTTGAATCATTACTAGCTTTCGGGTTAAGGTTCTTGTTAGAGTTTGGGTTAGGGATCGGGTTAGGTTTAGGGTCAGGATTAGGGTTCGGGTTAGGGTTAAGGTTAGGCTTAGGGTTCAGGTTAGGGTTTGTGTACTGGTTTGGTTTAAGTTTAGGGTTACAGTTGGGGTTAGGGCTAGGGACTGGGTTAGGGTCAGGCTTAGGTTTAGTGTTAGCTTTCGGGTTCGGGTTCTGGTTAGGGTTAGGGTTAGGGTTAGGGTTAGTGTTAGGGTTATAGTTGGGTTCCGCTTAGGGTTAGGGTCAGGGTGCTGGTTAAAGTTCAGGCTGGTCTATGGTTGGGTTACATTTAGGATTCTGGTTAAGGTTGGGCTTAGGTTTCTGGTTAGTTTTAGGGTCGGGTTAGGCTTTGGGTGAGGGTTAGATTTAGGGTTCGGGATTGAGTTATGGTTAGGCTTAGGGTAAGCGTTACTGTTTGCTTAGAATTAGGGCTATCGTTGCCTTCCCATTAGGGTTAACGTTCGGGTTATTGTTAGGGTTAGGGTTATGGTTCCGGTTAGGGTTTAGTTTAGGGTTAGTGTTAGGGTTAGTGTTGGGGTTAGGGTTAGGGTTTGGGTTCTGGTTAGGGTTGGAGTTAGGGTTCGTGTACTCTTTTGGTTTGGGTTTAGGGTTAGAGTTAACCTTCAGGTCAATGGTCGGGTTAGCTTTAGGTTAAGGTTCCTGCTAGGGTTCAGCTTAGGGTTAGGGTTAGGTTTAGTGGTCCGTTTAGTGTTAGAGTTAGAGTTAGTGTTAGGGTTAGTGTTAGGGTTAGGGTTAGGGTTAAGATCGGGTCCGTCTTCAGGTTAGGGTGTTAGGGATCCGTTTAGGGTACGAGTTAGGGTTAGGGTTCGTGTTAGGATTAGGGTTAGGTTTAGGGCTACGGTTGGGTTCGTGTTCGGGTTAGGGTTAGGGTTCGGGTTATGGTTAGGGGTCAAGTTCGGGTTCGGATTAGATTTAGCATTAGTATTCACGTTAGGCCTAGGGTTCGGGTTCTGGTTAGTTTTAGCATTAGGGTTAGGTTTCAGGTTAGGATTAGGGTTATGCTTAGGGTTAATGTTAAGTTTAGGCTTAGGTTTAGAATTATGGTTCGATTTCGGGTTAGAGTTAGGGTTAGGATTCATGTTACGGTAAGGGCTATAGTTTGGGTTAGCATTAAGTTTAGTTTTAGTATTAGTATTTGGATTAGGGTTATGGTTGTTTCAGGTTTGGTTTAGGGTTAGCTTTAGCGTTAGGGTTCACGTTAGGGTTAGGATTACGGTTGCCTTAAGTTTAGGGTTGGAGTTGGGTTATGTATAGGGTTATGTTTAGTGTTCGGATTAATGTTACGATTAGGTTTCAGTTTCGGTTTAGGGTTAGCCTTAGCTTTAGGGTTCGGGTTAGTGCTAGGGTTAGGGTTAGGGTTGGATTCGAGTTAGGGTTAGGGTTAGAATTAGGGCTAGATTTAGGGTTATGGTTCGGTGTCGTGTTAGGTTTAAGGTTAGGTTAAGGGTTGAGGTTAGGGTTAGGATTGGGTTTAGTGTTAGAGTTAGTGTTCAGGTTAGTGTTAGGGTTAGGGTTCAGCTTCAAGATCATGTTAGGGTTAGGGTTAGTGTCGAGCTAGGAGTCGGGTTAGGGTTAGGGTTACGGTTCAGGTTAGGGTTTCTGATAATGTTAGGCTTAATATTCGTGTTAGGATAATGGTTAGCTTTAGGGTTAGTGTTGGGTTCATCTTAGGGTTAGATATGGGGTTCAGGTTAGGTTTAGGTTTCAACTTCTTGTTCGGGTTAGTGTTAGTGTTACGTTTCAGGTTAGGATTAGGGTTAGAGTTAGTGTTAGTGTTACATTTAGGGAGAGGTTAGTGTTCGGATTAGGGTTAGGGTTAGGGTTCGGGTTCTGGATTGTGTTAGGGTTTCGCTTATTGTCGGGTTCGGCTTCATGTCAGGGTTAGGTTTTGAGTTCAGTTTAGTTAACGGTTAGGGTGAGCGTTAGGGTTAGACTTTGGTTTCGGGTTACTATTAGGGTTGGGGTTGGGGTTAGGATTAGGCTTCGGTTTAGTGCTAGGATTAAGGTTAGGGTTGGTTTGGGTTAGGGTTAGAGATTGTTAGGGTTACGGGTAGGACTGGGTTAGGGTTAGGGTTCGAGTTTGGGTTAAGATTAGGGTTAGTGTTAGAGTTTGGGTTAGGGTTAGGCTTCGGGTTAGCGCTAGGGTTAGGGTTAGTGTTGGGTTGCGTTCCGGATAGCATTAGGGTTCAAGTTTAGGTTAGGGTTAGGGTTCGTTTAGGGTTATGGTTCAGGTTAGTGTTAGGGTTGCTGTTAGAGTTCGAGTTATGGTTAGGCTTAGGGTTAGGGCTAGGTTTACTCTTAGGCTTTGGTTGGGTTAGGGTTAGGGTTAGAGTTTGGGTTAGTGTTTGTGTCATGGTTAGTTTGGTTAGGGTTAGGGATAACGATAGTGTTCAGGTTAGTGTTAGGGCTAGAGTTCGGTTTAGGTTTGGTTTTGGGTTAAGGTTAGGGTTCGGATTAGGTTTATGTTTAGCGTTAAATTTAGGTTTCAGGTGAGGATTAAGGTTAGGGTTAAGGTTACAGTTAGGGTTAATGTTAGGGTTAGGGTACAGGTTAGGTTTAGAGTCAGAGTAAGAGTTAGAGTAAGAGTTAGGGTTGGTTTTATGATTCAACTTCAGGTTAGGGTTTGGATTAGGTTTCGTGTTAGGGTAAGCCTTACAGTTTGGGTTAGCGTTAGGTATAAGGTTAAGTTTAGTTTTAGGGTTAGTGTGAGTGTTCCATTTCAGGTTAGGGATTGTTTATGGTTAGGTTTAGGCTCGGGATAGGCTTCAGGTTAGGACTTGGGTTAGGGTACAGGTTAAGTTTAGGGCTAGGGTTAGTGTTCCAGTACGAGTTAGTGTTAGGGTTAGGCCTAGGGTTAGTGTTAGAGTTGACTGCGGGTTCGGGTTAGGGTTAGGGATATGGTTACTGTTAGGGTTATGTTTATGGTTATAGTTGGGTTCCGGTTAGGTTTAGTGTTAGGGTTCAGGTTAGGGTTAGGTTTAGGATTAGTGTTAGGTTTCAGGACAGGGTTATGGTGAAGGTTACTGTTAGGGTTATGCTTAGGCTCTGTTTGGGTTACAGTTAGGTTTAAGGGTAGGGGTCAGGTTATGGTTCGGGTTAGTGTTAGTGTTAGGGTTCAGGTTAGGGTCTGGGTTAGGGTTCAGGTTAGGGTTTAGGGTTTGGGTTGTTGTAAAGTTAGGGTTAGGGGTCTGGTCAGTGTGAGGGTCAGGGCCAGCACCGGTTTTCTTTATGCTTAAAGTTAATCTTAGGGTTTAGCGTTAGGTTTATTATTAGTGTTAGGGTTATTGTTGGGCTAGGGTTGGGGTTAGGCTTCCTTTTGGGGATCTAGGAAGTTTTAGGGTTAGGGTTGCCGTTCGGATTAGTGATAGGGTTACTGCTATGGTTTGGGTTATGGTTAGGCTAAGGTTTATGGCTAGGTTTAGGGTTGGGTTAGATTAGGGTTAGGGTTAGGGTTATGGTTTGGGTTAGGGTTAGTGTTAGTTTTCAGGCTAGGGTTAGGGTTAGGGTTAGGTTTAGGGTTACTCTTAAGTTTAGGGTTAGTGCAAGGGTTAGGTTTCGGTTTTGGCTTAGGGTTATGTTTAGGTGTAAGATTAGAGTTAGTGGTCTGATTGGGGTTCTGGTTCCAGTTCGGGTTCGGGATTTGAGTTAGGGTTAGAGTTAGGGTAGGATTAGGCTTCGGGTAGGGTTAGGGTTAGGGTTAGGGTTAGGGTTCGCGTTAGGATTAGGGTTAGTGTTAGGGTTAGAGTTCAGGTTCCGGTTTGGGTTACATTTAATGGTAGGATGGCGTCATGCTTTGGATTACAGTTACCATTTGGTTCAGGCTAGGGTTTGAGTTAGGTTTATGCTTAGGGTTAGAATTCTGGTTAGGTTTTGGGTTAGTGTTCGGGTTAGGGTTTAGTTGGGTTAGAGCTAGTGTTTGCTTTACGTTTAGGGTTAGTTTTAGGGTTAGGCTAAGGGTTCAGTTTAGAGTTATGTTAAGGTTAAGGTTCGGATTCGCATTAGTAATTGGGTTCAAATTTGGTTTAGGGTTAGGTTTTGGGTTAGGGTTTGGTTTAGATTTAGGGTACCGGTTAGGGTTAGGGTTATGGTGCACGTTAGCGTTAGGGTTAGGGTTCGGGTTAGGGTTTGAGTTAGGGTTAGCTTTAGTGTTAGGGTTCAGGTGGGTTAGGGTTAGCATTCTTGTTAGGGTTATTGGTAGGTCGAGTTTTAGGGTTAGGTTTGGGGTTAGGGTTAGTTTCATGTTAAGTATACTGTTAGGATTAGGGTTACCTTTCATGTTAGGCTTAGGGTTGAGTTAGATTAATGGTTAGGATTAGGGGTATGGTTCAGTTTAGGTTTAGAGATAGGGTGAGTGTTAAGGTTAGGGTTCGGTTTCAGGTTACGTTTAGTGTTAGATTCAGGGTTTGGTTTGAGTTTAGGGCTAGGGTTGGGTTCACGTTAGGGTTCTGGTTAGGCTTATGGTTTTGCTTAGGCTTAAGGTTTAGTTTTATAGTTAGTGTTCACATTTGGGTTAGGGTTAGGGTTCGGGTTCGGGATCCAGTTAGGGTTAGGGTTAGGGTTAGGCTTTTTGTTAGCGTTAGCACTAGGTTTCAGGTTAGGTTTAGCGTTACGATTAGGTTTAGTGTTAAGTTTATGGTTAAGTTTATGCCTCATGTTATGGATAAGTTAATGATTCGTGTTAATCTTATGGTTACTGTTAGGGTTAGGTTTAGGGTTGGGATTAAGGTTAGATGTATTGTTGGTGTTAGGTTTATGGTTACGGTTAGGGGTAGGATTCAGCTACATGTTAGGGTAGTGTTCGGATTCAGTTTAGGGTTAAGGTTATGATCAGGTTAGGGTTAAGGTTAGTGTTACTGTTCGGGTTAGAGTTAGCATTAGGGTTCTGTTTAGAGCGAGGCATTACTATTCTGGTTAGTGTTAGTCTTAGGGTTAGGATTCAGTTTCAGTTTACAATTAGGATTGCATTCGGGTTAGGTATTAGGGACAGGCTTAGTGTTCGTGTTAGCTTTATGGTTTGGGTTAGGTTTCCGTTTCAGTTTAGAGTTGGCTTTCAGGCTCTAGTTTAGGTTAGGGTGAGGTTTTCAGTACTGTTTAGACTTAGCATTCAGGCACGGGTTAGCGTTACTGTCCTGTTTACGCTAAGGGTGAGGGTTCTGGTAAATGTTAGGGTTATCACTAGAAGTCGGTTCAGTTTGGGGTTACAGGTAGGCCGGGTCAGTGTTAGCTTTAGGCTATGTTTTGGGTTCTGTTTAGGGTTAGGGTTAGGTTTCAGGTTCAGTTTAGATTTAGGGTTTTTTTCAGTTAGTGTTGTATTTAGGGTTAGGGTTCAGTTTAGGCTTAGTATTAGCATGCAGGTTAGTGTTAGTGTTAGGTTTAGAGTTAGGGTTAGGGTTTGAGTTATGGATAGGGTTTGGGTTCGGGGTTCGGTTACAGTTAAGGTTAGGGTTAACCCTAACCTTAGGCACTTAGACGGCCAGGGCTTCACTACTCCAGAGAGGAGGCTGGGACCTATCGCCTGAAGGGCACACCAAGGGTGGCCCCAGATCCTTATGCCTCCCAAGCGTGGCCAAACTCACTGCATTGCCATATGCCTGTCTCCGCACTTGTGACTCTACAGATGCTTTCCACTACCTGGCTGGAATTGAAAAGTGCGGGGGTGGTGGTGAAGACATGGTTTGGTCATTCCAGGAAGAAATGAGGCCCGGGACGAAGAAGTTGACTGAGGCAGAGCCTTGACCTCGCACCCCAGTCCGCCTTGGCAGCCAGGGCCAGACTACCACTTCCAAAGAAGGGAAGTGGCTGGCGAGCTGAGTAGGTATGGGGTGATAGGAGGGAGACAACAGCTGAAGCCACGTCAAGAAAGGCAGCGTTCCTTTTTCACCTGCACGTGGCAGGTGCAAGAGAGCACCCCAGTTGGTCAGAGACCAGCAGGCTTGTGAAGTGTTCAATGAGCACCCCCGAGGCCCGGTGGCCGTGCCTGCGCCATTGGCCTGACACATTGAACCCAAGACCGCAGGGGTCCCTGAGCGGCCAGAGAAAGATGGGCCCATGAGAGAGGTAGGCAAGGTGGGTAGATTGAGTCCACATCTCTCTTCAGGTCCCTGAAGGAGGAAGAGAGAGACAGAGAGAAACAGAGAGAGAGAGAGAGATCTCTGAACTCTGAGTCACTGCCTCCACCACTAGTGCCAACTCACATACCATCCCACTTCCCCCCGCCACCCCCATGTCCGCCCTGGGCCAGCCCCACCACAGAGAGGTTGGTTTCTTGTCATTTCCATGCTGTCCCTTCGGGACCTGATGCCAGAACAAGGGAAAACTTTCAGACAAAGGTTTCCATGTCCCTATCCATGACAATGGTCTTCTTCCCCTTTCAAATCTGAAAACCTCACCCCCAACATCCTCCTTTGTTTTGAACTGAAGATAGTATTGAAGAGGAGAACTCTGCCATTGTGTTGAGAGACTCAGTTTCCTTGTTTCTCCCATCTACCCATGTTATTAAGCTTGAGGTTATTTTCTCCAGCTAACCTGTCCTGTTAATGATTTGGCCTGCCAAAAGAAATTTAAAGGAAAGGGTGGAAGTGGGTTCTCTCTCTGCTGCTGAGAGCCCTGAGCTGGGTCCCTCCCTCAGACTTGGCCATGGACAGCCCATACCCAGAGGCCATCTCCCGGGACATCCCAGGAAAGGCTCACTGCCAGCCCCCACCCTCTCACCACTGTCAAGTCCATCGTCCTCCCTTGGGATGCCTGGACAGTTCAGGGACCCGGGTGTGGGAGCCAGATAGATCCCAGGTCTGACACACTGGTTGCAAGGCAGCTTCCACCTCTGACAGTGTCTAGCACACACCCCAGAAAACTTGGCAGCAGGCCTCAGGGCTCTTTCCTCCAGAACATGTCCCCTTGGAAGGGGCCTGGCTGAGACTTATGGGCCAGCCGGCCAGCCAGCTGACTTAGGACAAAGCAGGCAGCTGAGCCATCCTTCCAGTTGCCCTGCGCTTGGCACTGGCCACCTCAGGAAGAGGGCCTCGCTGGTGCCCTTCATCATGGATTTCTCCCCAGAGTCATGTCCTGGGCACTAGGAAGGCCAGGCCCTCCCGACTCCAGAGAAGAGGTTGGGACCTGTTGCCAGAAGGGCTTTCCCAGTGTGGCCCCGGCTCCCTGTGCCTGCGGCCTGCTGGGGCCACACTCACTGCTTTGCCATATGCCTGTTTCAGTTCTTCTGACTCCACAGAGCCTCTCCTCCACCTGGCTGGAGTCAACAAGTGGAGGCGTGTGGTGAGGCCATGGTTTTGTTTTTCTAGGAAGAAATGAGGCCCGGCATGAAGCAGCTGGCCCAGGCAGAGCCTTGACCTCGCACCCCAGTCCGCCTTTCTCTAACAGGGCCAGAGCACCACTTCTAAAGAAGGGAAGCATCCAGCGAGCTGAGTGAAAGTGGCCGGATGGGAGGGAGACAACAGCTGAAACCAAGTCAAGAATGGCAGTGTTCCTTCTTCCCCTTCACCTGGCTGACGCAAAAGAGTGTCCCACCTGGTCTGAGCCTCACGGGTGGGCGGGACCTTCACTGTGGACCCCTAAGGCCCGACGGCTGTGCATGCACCCTTAGCCTGAGTGGTTGAACTCAAGCCGCAAGGCTCCCGGAGTGGCCAGACAAAGAATGGCCCACGGGAGAGGTAGATGAGGTGGGCAGGGTGTGCCTCACCCCCCCTCCTCAGGTCCTCGACAAAGGGAGACACAGAGAGAGCCAGAGAGATGGAAAGAGAGTGAGATCCCTGACCTCTCTAGATTTCAGGTTAGAGTTAGGGTTCACTTTAGCTTCGGGGTGTGATCAGGTTATTGTTAGGGTTAGTGTTACCTTTGGGGTTGGGGTTAGGGTTAGCGTTAGGATTAGGGTTCTGGGTAGGGTTAGGGTTTGGGCTTGGTACAGGTTTGTTTTACATGTAGGGTTAGGTTTAGAATTTAGGGTTACAATTAGGGTTAGGATTAGGATCAGTGGTCGGGTTCTGTTTAGTATTAGAGTTATTATTATGTTTCAAGTAGAGTTAAGGTTAGTGTTAGGTTTAGTGTTAGTGTTAATTTTCAGGTTAGCGTTTGGTTTCGGTATCGGTTTAGGCTTAGGGTTATGGTCGGGTTAGGCTTCAGGTTAGGGTTTGGGTTAGGTTTATGTTTAGGTTTAGCATTTAGATTAGGGTTATGATTAGGTTTCGGGTTCGGGAAAGTCTTAGCCTAACGTTAGGTTTCTTGTTAGGGTTAGGTTAGAATTAGGCCTAGTTTTAGGTTTAGGGTTCAAGTTGGGTTCAGATTTTGGTTAGATTTAGGGTTAGGTTTTAGTTTTGGATTAGGGTTAGGGTTAACTTTAGGGTTCAATTCAGGGTTAGAGTTAGGGCTAGGGTTGTGTTTGGATTAGGGTTTGGGTTAGGGTTAGTATTAGCATTAGGGTTAGAATTATGATTAGAGTTTTGGTTAGGGTTAGGGTTAGGGTTAGCAATAGGGTTCATGTTAGGATAAGGTTTAGTTTTAGTGTTAGGGCTAGTGTTCAAATTAGGTTTAGGGTTAGGATCCGGTTTCAGGATCTGGTTAGAGTTAGGGTTAGATTCGGGCTAGGATTAGGGTTATAGTTATGATTACGTTTCGGGTTAGGGCTGCTGGTAGGGTTAGGTTTAATGTTCGTGTTATGTTTAGGGTTAGGTAACGTCAGGGTTGTTTTCATGTTAGTGTTAGGGCTGGGTTTCGGGTTCATGTTCCAGATAGAGTTAGGGTTATATTTTGCTTTTTTGTCATGGTTAGGATTATGGTTACTGTTAGGGTTATGTTAACGTTTAGGGTGATGTTAGTGTTTGGCTTAGGGTTAGGGTCAGGGTTTGGTGTCTCAATGGGGTTAGCGTTACTGTTGGATTATGCTTTGGGTTTGTGTTAGTTTTAGGGAAAGTGTTAAGGTTGGGTTTAGAGACAATGTTAGGGCTGGGTTTCATGTTATGGTTATTGTTAGGGTTTGGGTTAGGTTTAAGCTTAGGTTTAGGGCTAGGTTTAGAGTTAGTTTTGGATTAGGGATAGGGCTGAGTTCAGGATGGATTTGAGTTTGAGTTAGGGTTAGGTTTAGGATTGGGGTTCGGGTTATGGTTAAGGTTAGTTTTCATGTTAGAGTTAGCATTATGGTTACAGTTAGGGTTCATTTTGGAGTTAATGTTAGGGTTAGGGTTAGGTTTAGGCTTAGGGTTCAGGTTAGGGTTATGGTTAGAGTTAGTGTTTGGTTTAGGATCACAGTTAGATTGAGGGTTAGGGTTGGGTTCGGGTTAGAGTTAGGGATAGAGTTATGTTTAGTGTTAGGGTTAGTGTTTGGTTTACAGTTATGGTTAGTGTTTGGTGTCAGTATCAGGTTAGGTTTACTGTTAGGGTTCAGGTTAGCGTTTGATTTAAGGTTAGGTTTCGGGTTTGTGTTAGGGTTAGGGTTAGTGTTCACCTTAGGGTTAGTTTTAGTTTTAGGGATAAGGTTGGGTTCTGGTTCGGTTTAGGTGCAAGTTTCGGTTTAGGGTTACGGTTCCACTTCATGTTCATCTAGGGTGAGGGTTAGGATTAGGGTTACTGTGAGGTTTGTCTTCGGATTAGGGTTAGGTTTAGGTTTTGGGTCAGGATAAGATTAGGTTTAAGGTTAGCGTCGAATTAGGCTTTGGCTTAGGATTACTTTTGGGGTCTGGGTTAGGGTTTGCGTTAGGGTTAGTCTTATGCTTAGGGCTAGGTTTAGGTTTAGGGTTGGGTTGAGTTAGGGTTACTGTTAGGGTTCCTGTTAAGGTTAGGGTTATGTTTAGTCTTAGAGTTAGTGTTGAGATTAGGGTTAGAGTTAGCTTTCAGGTTCGCGTTAAGGTTAAGATTAGTGGTAGGTTTCTGGTTAGGGTTAGGACTAGGGTTCAGGTTAGAGTTGGTTTCAGGTTAGGGTTAGGTTTAGGGTTCGAGTGAAGATTAGGGTTAGTGTTAAGGTTAAGGTTGATTTTATGGTTAGGATTAGGGTCAGGGTATGGTTACGGATTCAAGATTGGATTAAAATTATGTTTAAGGTTGGGGTAATTTTAGTATTAGGGTTTGGGTTATGGATTGGTTTAGGGGTAGTGTTAAGGTTATGGTTATCATTAAGGTTTGGGTTAGGTTTAGGATTGGTTGGCTTATGATTAGGGTTAGGGTTCATGTTAGCGTTAGTGTTAGGTTTAGGTTTAGGTTTAGAATTAGTGTTCAGATTAGGGTTAGGTTTAGGGATAGGTTTCGGGTTCAGGTTAGGGTCGGAAAAGCGGTAGGGTTCGTGTTAGGGTAATGGCTAGGTTTCATGTTAGGGTTGGGTTTGGGTTAGGCTTAGGGTTCTGTTGAGCGTTATGGTTAGTGTTAGGGTTAGGGTTAGGGTTGTGATTATGCTTAGGATTAGGTTTAGGATTTGGGTTAGGGCTAGGGTTAGGGTTCAGTTTAGGTTTAAGCTTACAGTGTGGCTTAGTGTTAGGGCTAGCGTTCTGGTTAGGTTTAGGTTTAGGATCATGGTGAGGGTTCAGGTACAGTTTGTGGTTAACGTTAGCTTTCATGTTAGTGTAAAGTTTAGGGTTAGAATTAGGGTTAGGGCTAAGGTTAGTGTTAGGTTTGGGTTCACTTAGGGTTAGCATTAGGGTTAGGGGTAGGTTTAGGGTTAAGTTTTGGGTTCGAGTACGGGTTAGGCTGAGGGTTACTGCTAGAGTTTGGGTTATGGTTAGGCTTAGAGTTAAGTCTAGGTTTAGTTTTAGGGTTGGGTTGGGTTAGAGTAAGGGTTAAGGTTCTGGTTAGGTTTATGGTTAGTATTAGTGTTAGGTTTCAGGATAGTGTTAGGCTGAGGGTTACTGTTAGGGTTAGGGTTAAGCTTATGTTTGGATTCCAGTTAAGTCTAAGGTTTGTGTTCGGGTTAGGGTTTGTTTGAGGGTTAGTGTTAGTGTTAGGGTTAGATTTCAGGTTACAGTTAGGTTTAGGTTTCAGGTTAGTGTTAGGGATTTAGGTTGGGGTTAGGGCTAGGGTTATGTGTATGGTTAATGTTAGGGTTAGGGTACGGGCACTGCTTTTATTTAGGGTTAGTGTTAGTCTTAGTGTTTAGGGTTAGGGTAGGATTAGAGTTAGTGTTAAGGTTATGCTTACGGTTCGATTTCAGGTTACATTTAGCGTTAGGGTGGTGTTATGCTTTCGGTTATGGTTACAATTTGGTTTGGGTTAGGGTTAGGCTTAGGGATAGTGTTCATGTTAGGGTTAGGTCTAGTGGTCGGGTTACGGGTTGGTTGAGTTAGGTCTAGGGTTTGGTTTAGGTTTAGGCTTAGTTCTAGGGTTAGAGTAAGTGTTCGGCTTAGGGTTAGATTAGGATTAGAGTTCTGGTTAGGGTTAGTATTTGGGTTTGGGTTCAGTTAAGGGTTAGCATTCAGGTTAGTGTTTTGGTTAGGGTTAGGTTACGTGTTAGAGTTAGGGTTATGATGTGGGTTAGTGTTGTGGCTCGTGTTAGTGTTAGGATTCATGTTCGAGTTTGAGTTATGGTTCGTGTTTGCGTCAGGGATACAGTTCTGGTTAGGGTTTGGGTTAGGTTTAGTGTTTGGTTTTGGGTTGGGTTTAGGGTGCGGCTTACTGTTAGTTTTATGGTTTGTGTTAGGGTTAGGGATAGATTTAATGTTATGTTTAGGGTTAGGGCCATTGTTAATGTTAGTGCTAAGGCTAGGGTTAGTTCTAGAGCTTGGTGAAAATTTACGGTTTGTTCTAGAGCCAGGGTTAGGGTCAGGTCTAGGACTGGTTTAGGGTTAGGTCCAGAGCAAGGAGTAGACTTGGTGTTACAATTAGGATTAGGGTTATTGTTGGTTAGGGCTAAGGTTAGGGTTAGGGTAAATGTTAGGTTTATCGCCATTGCTAGGGTCAGTGAGAAGGTAAGGGTTAGATCTAGGGCTTGGTGAAGTTTTATGCTTCCTTCTAGAGCCAAGGTTAGGGTCAGGTCTAGGACTGGTTTAGGGTTAGGTCCAGGGCAAAGAGTAGGCTTGGTGTTACAATTAGGGTCAGGCTTATTGTTGGCTACGGCTAAGGTTAGTGTTAGGGCTAGTGTAAGGGTTAGGGTTAATGTTAAGGTTAGGGTTATGTGTAAGGCTTGGTCAAACATTAAGGTGTGGGCTAGGGCTAGCGTTAGCATCAGGTCTAAGACGATATGAGGGTTAGGATTAGGGCTAAGGTTATGTTTAAGGTGAGGTTTACCGTTTGTGTTAGGGTTAGTGTTGCTTAGGGCTAGGGTAGGGTTACTTTTAGGGCTAGGGCTGGGTTATGATTAGCTAGGGATGGGTTATGATTACATAGGGCTAGGATTAGTGTTATGGTTATTATTAGTGTTTGGGGAGGTTGTTTGAGTCAGGGATGGGGCTGGTTTTGAGGTTATGGCTAGGGGTAGGATTAGGATTAGGTCTGACGTTAGTGTTGGGTGTGCCTTGGAGTTGGGACAATGGAAAGTGTAGTAGTAGGCATAGGGCTTTTGTTTGGCTAAGGAGGAGGGTTAGAGTCAGTGTTATGCTAGTGTTAGGGTTACTGTTAGGGCTAGGGCTGGGACTAGGGTTAAAGTTAGGGTTAGAGTTGGCTTAGGGTTACAGTTACACTGAGTGTTAGGGGTAGGCGTACGATTAGGGTTAGTGCTAGGGCTAGTGTTAGGGTTTGGGATAAGCTTAGGCTTAGAGCTAAATTTGGGTTCATCCTAGCTAAAGTTGTGTTCATCCTAACCTTAAAATTAAATCTAGCCATAAACTTAAAGACAAACCCAACCGTAAATATAATAATGAAACCTAGCCTTAATCTCAGCCCTAACAATAACTCTTGCCATAACACTAATCCTAACACTACCCCCACACCTAAACTTCACCCTAACCCTACACGTAACCCGAGCGTAACCCTAACCCTAACCATTGCTGTAGCCTTAAACCAATCCTAACGCAAAAACTAGCCCTATTTCTAATCCTATACCTACCACTAAACCGAACCTTAACCGAAACTCAAACCACCTCCCCTATCACTAATAATAACCATAACACTAATCCTAGCCCTATCTAATCATAACCCAGCATTAGCTAATCATAACCCAGCCCTAGCCTTAAGAGTAACCCTACCCTACCCCTAAGCAACACTAACCCTGACCCAAAGGGTAAACCTCCCCCTAAACCAAATCTTAACCCTAAACTTAACCCTCACATTGTCCTAGACCTGATGCTAATGCTAGCACTAGCCCACACCTTAATGCTTGACCAAGCCTTAAACATAACCCTAACCTTAACATTACCCCTAGCAATGGCCCTAACCCTTACACTAACCCTAACACTAACCTAAGCTGTAACCAACAATAAGCCTGACCCTAATTGTAACACCAAGCCTACTCTTTGCCCTGGACCTAACCCTAAACCAGTCCTAGACCTGACCCTAACCCTGGATCTAGAAGAAAACGTAAACCTTCACCAAGCCCTAGATCTAACCCTTACCTTAGCATTAACACTAGCAATGGCCATAACTCTAACATTTACCCTAACCCTAATCTTAGCTCTAACCAACAATAACCCTAACCCTAATGGTAACACCAAGCCTACTGCTTGCCCTGGACATAACCCAAAATCAGTCCTAGACCTGACCCTAACCCTGGCTCTAGAAGGAACCATAAAATATCACCAAGCCCTAGAACTAATCCTAACCTTAGCACTAACACTAGCAATGGCCCTAACCCTAAACATCACACTAAATCTGTCCCTAACCCTAACACAAACCCTAAAACTAACATTAACACGCACCCTAAGCCTAACACAAAACCCAATTCTAAACCTAACCCAAACCCTAACCAGAAATGTATCCCTGACCCGAACATGAGCCTTAACTTTAACCCAAACATGAACCCTCACACTAACCCGAACCACAACACTAACCCACACTATAACCCTAAGCCTAACACGTACCCTAACCCTAACCCAAACACCAACTTGAATGCTAACCCTAAACTGAACCCAAACCCAACACTAACACTAAGATGAACTCTAATCCTAATCTAACCCTAACCCGAACACTTACTCTAACCCTAGAGCTAACCCTAAACCTAAACCAAACCCTAGCCCTAACCCATAACCCGAGCACTAGCCCTAACCCTAACAGTCACCTTCACCCTAACACTATCATGAAACCTAACACTAATCCTAACCATAAGCCTAACCAGAACCCTAACCCTTACCCTAATCCAACCCACCCGTAACCCTAAACCTAGTCTTAACTCTAAGCCTAATCATAAACCAAACCCTAGCAGTAACCCTAACCCGAACCCGAACCCAAACCCTAACTAACTCTAAACCTAACCTGAACCTTAAACCTAACCCGAAACCTAACCCTAACCCTAATCCAACCCAATCCTAATTCAAACCTTAGCCCTAACCCTAATTATAACCCTAAACTGTAAACTAACATGAAACCTATCATTAACAGTAACCCGTAACCTGAACCCTAACCATGATACTAACATTAAACTAACTAGAACACTAAACGTAACACTAAGCCACACTCTAAACTTAACCCTGAGCTGAACCCTAACCCTAGCTCTAACCCTAAGCCTAACCCTAACAAGAATCCAGAATCTAATCCTAAGCATAATCCCAATCCTAACCCTAACCCTAACACTAACACTAACCTTAACCATAAGCCTAACCAAAACCCTAACCCTTACCCTAACCCAACCAAATCGTAACCCTAAACCTAGCCTTAACTCTAAGCCTAACCATAACCCAAACCCTAGCAGTAACCCTAACCCAAACCCTAAATGTAAACCTAACCCGAACCCTAAACCTAACCCTAACCCTAATGCTAACACTAATACAACACAATCTTAACCCTAACCTTAGCCATAACCCTAATTCTAACGCTAAACTGTGCACTAACATGAAACCTAATGTTAACTGTAACCCATTCCTGAACCCTAACCATGATAGTAAACCTAAACTTAACTAGAACACTAGCCTTAACACTAAGCCGCACTCTAAACTTAACCCTAACCCTAGCCCTAACCCTAGCCCTAACCCTAACCCGAATCCTAAACCTAATCCTAAACATAAGCCCAACCCTAACCCTAACTCTAACACTAACCCTAACACTCAAACGAATCCTAACCCTAACCCAAACGCAACCCTAACTTGAAACCTAGCCATTACCCTAACACGAACCCTACTGCTAATCCTAACCCAAAGCTGAACCCGAAAACTAACCCTGACCCTAATATGAACAATAATTATAAACCTAAACCTAACCCTAACACTAACGCTAACATGAACCCTAACCCTAACCATAAGCCAACCTAATCCTAACCCTAACCTCACCCTAAACCTTTACATAACCCTAACAGTAACCCTAATCCTAACCATGACAAAAAAAAAAAGAAAACATAACCCTAACCCTATCTGGAACATGAACCCGAAACCTAGCCATAACTCTAACCCAAAAACAACCCTAACTTTACCTAACTCTAAACATAGCAGGAAAATTAACACTAACCCTACCAGCAGCCCTAATCCGAACCGTAACCTTAAATAGAACCCTAATCCTAGCCCGACTTTAACCCTAATTCTCACCTGATCCTGAAACCTAACCCTAACCCTAACCCTAACTCGAACACTAGCCCTAACACTAAAAATAACATTAACCTAACCTGAACCCTATTGCTAACCCTAACCCTAACCCGAACTCTAACCATAATTCTAACCCTAATGTTAACACTAACCCTAACCGAAACACTAATCCAAACCCAACCATAAACCTAACCCGAACTCTAACCCTAAATTGAACCCTAATGTTAACCTTAACCCTAATCCGAAACTAAAACCTAACACTAACCCTAACCATAATCTGAACTCAACCTTAACCTTAAACGTAAACCTAGCCCTAACTCTAAACCCAACCCTAACAAGAAACCTAATGCTAAAGCTAAGACTTTCCCGAACCCGAAACCTAATCATAACCCTAATCCTAAAACTAACCCTAAACTTAAACCTAACCCGAACCCTAACCTGAATCCTAACCATAAGAAGAACCCTAACACTAACCTGAAGCCTAACCCGACCATAACCCTGAGCCTAAACCAATACCGAAACCAAACAATAACCCTGACCCTAACCCGAAAACTAGCACTAACACTAACCCTAACTCTAACTCGAAACCTAATACTAACTTTAACACTAAACTAAACCCGACCACTGACCCTAATCCTAACCCTAACAGTAACCCTAAATTCTAAACCAAACCCTACATGTAAAACAAACCCGTACCAAGCCCAAACCCTAACCCTACCCAGAACCCTAACCCTAACACTAACCCTAACCCTAACCCCAACGGTAATACTAACCTTAACAATAACCTGATCATACCCCAAAGCTAAACGGAATCATAACTCTAACCTGAAATCTAGAGAGGTCAGGGATCTCTCTCTCTCTCTCCATCTCTCTGGCTGTCACTATGTCTCCCTCTCTCGGGGCCCTCAGGAGAGGAGGGGAGGAGCACCCTGCCCACCTCGCCTACCTCTCCCATGGGCCATCCTTTGGCCTCTCCCGGAGCACTGCGGCTTGAGTTCAACCACTCAGGCCAAGGGCGCATGCACAGCAGTTGGGCCTCAGGCGTCCACAGTGAAGGCCCTGTCCGCGAGTGAGGCTCAGACCAGGTGGGATGCTCTCTTGTGCCGGCCAGTTGTAGGTGAAGAAGGAACACCACCCTTCTTGACTTGACTTCACCTGTTGTCTCCCTCCCATCCGACCACTTTCACTCAGCTCGCTGGATGCTTCCCTGCTTTGGAAGTGGTGGTCTGGCCCTGGCTGCCAAGGCAGACTGGGGTGCGAGGTCAAGGCTTTGCCTCAGCCAGCTTCTTCGTCCTGGGCCTCATTTCTTCCTGGAATGACCAAACTAATGGCCTCACCCCACTCCTGTACTTTTCAACTCCAGCCAGGTAGAGGAGAGCCAATGTAGAGTCACAAGTGCGGAGACAGGCATATGGCAAGGCAGTGAGTATGGCCACAGCAGGACGGAGGCCTAAGGATCTGGGGCCACCCTTGGAATGCCCTTTAGGCGACAGATCCCAGCCTGTTCTCTGAAGTAGTGAAGCCCTGGTCCACCAAGTGCCCAAGGTTGGGTTAACCCTAACCTTAACCCTAACTGAACTCCGAACCCAAATCCTATCCATAACTCAAACCTTAACTCTAACTCTAAACCTAACACTAACACTAACCCGCATGCAATACTAAACCTAAACTGAACCCTAACCCTAACTACAACCCTAACTGAAACAAAACCCTAAATCTAAACTGAACCTGAAACCTAACCCTAACACTAAAGAAAGCCCAAACCATAGCCTAAGCCTAACACTGACCCGAACTACCCATAACTCCAAACTGAACCGAACTCTAACGATAACCCTAACCCTTACCAGAACCCCTACCATTAGCGTAAAGAGAACAGTAACACTAACCCATGCCTGCATGCTAATTCTAAACGGTACCAAAAACCTAAGCCTAACCATAGCTAGAGCCTGAATGTTAACTCTAAACTGAAACAGAACCCTAACCCAAACCATAAAGCTAATCTGAACAATAAGCCTGTCCCTAATACCTAACCCGAATGCAATCCTAACTGTAAACTGAAACTAAATCCTAACCCTAACACTAACACTAACACAAATACTATGTCTCGCCCTAAACAGAACCCTAATGCTAACTCTAACCCCACAGTAACACTAACCCTAACCCTAACCTGATCATATCATTAAACTTAAACTGAATCCGAACACTAACCTAAAATGTAGCTGAATCCTAACCCTAACCCTAACCTTAACCTGAACCCTGACACCAACAATAAATCTAACCTTAATTCCAATCCTAACCCTAACACTAACCCTAACCCTAAACATAACATTAACGCGAATCATTAACCTATCCATAACCTGAGCTGTAAACCTAACCATAAGTCTAACCCTAAACCTGACTATAATGCTAAACCTAACCTGAATCCTAGTGCTAACCCTAACAAGAAGCCTAACACTAACCCTAAACCTAACCAGATCCAGAACCCGAACCCTAAGCCTAACCCTAACGCTAACCCTCATCTGGAAACTAACTATAACACTAAACCTATACCTAACCCAAACCATAAGCTTAACCAGAACCCTAACGCAAACCCAACCCTAGCCCTAACCCTGAACCCAAACCCAGAATCTAACACTAAACGTAACCTGAGACCGAACCCTAACATAAACCACAACAGGAACACTAACCCTAACCCACCTGAACACTAACAATAAAGATAACCCTAACCCAAACACGAAACGGAACCCTAAACCTAACACTAACCTGCACCATAAACCTAACCATAACCGGTAACCTAAATCTAACCCACACCCTAACACCACTTAACCCTAAACTGCATTGGAGCACAATTACTAACCAGAACCCGAACCGTAACCCTAACATAGCTCTAACCTGAACCCTGGCTTAACCCTAAACCTAACCATAGACATAAAGCAAACACTAGCTCTAACCCAAATAAACTCTACCCGAACACTAACCCTAATCTAACCAGCACACTAACCCTAAGAATAATGCTAACCCAAACCCTAAGGTGAACCAAATGATAACCTTAACCCAAAGCATGACCCCATCCTACTGTTAAATGTAACCCAAACCCGAACCCGAACTCTAACCCTAACACTAACCTTAATCCTAACGCAAACCCTAACCCTAACCCTAACCCGAAGACTAATCCTATCCTAACTCTAACCCTAACCTGAATCACGAGCCCGAACTGGAACCAGAACCGCAATCAGACCACTAACTCTAACCCTACACCTAACCATAACCCTAAGCCAAAACCGAACCCTAACCCTTGCACTAACCCTAACCTTAAGAGTAACCCTAAAACTAACCCTAACCCTAACCCTAGCCTGAAAACTAACACTAACCCTAACCTGAACCATAACCCTAACCCTAATCTAACCCAACCCTAAACCTAGACATAAACCTTAGCCTAACCATAACCCAAACCATAGCAGTAACCCTATCACTAATTCGAACCCCAACCCTAAGCCTAAAACTTCCTAGATCCCCAAAACGAAGCCTAACCCCAACCCTAGCCCAAGCACTAACTCTAACACTAATCATAAACCTAACCCTAAACCCTAAGACTAACTTTAAGCCTAAAGAAAACTGGTGCTGGCCTTAACCCTAACACTGACCAGAGCCCTAACCCTAGCTTGAACCACAACCCAAACCCTAAACTCTAACCTGAACCCTAACCCAGACCCTAACCTGAACCCTAACACTAACACTAACCCGAACCATAACCTGAACCCTAACCTTAAAACTAACTGTAACCCAAACAGAGCCTATGCGTAACCCTAACAGTAACCCTAACACCAAACCTGCCCTGAAACCTAACACTAATCCTAACCCTAAACCTAACCCTAACCCTAACGTGAACTTTAACCCTAAACCTAACCGGAACCCAACCATAACCATAAACCTAACCCTAAGAGTAACCAT
Source organism: Diceros bicornis minor (assembly GCF_020826845.1). Taxonomy (NCBI): domain Eukaryota; kingdom Metazoa; phylum Chordata; class Mammalia; order Perissodactyla; family Rhinocerotidae; genus Diceros; species Diceros bicornis. The sequence continues at coordinate 6,679,805 of NW_026690866.1, forward strand.
ATCCCTAACCCTAACCCGAACCCGCAGCCAACTCTAACACTAACCCTAGGCCTAACCCTAACACTAACTCGTACAGGAACACTAAACCTAACCCTAAACTTAACCCGTACCCTAACCCTAATCCGAACCTGAAGCCTAACCCGACCCTAACCCTAACCATAACCAATCCCTAACCTGAAACATAACCCTCACGCTAATCCAAACACTAACCCTAAAACTAAACTTAACCTTATACCTAACCCTAACCCAAACTGTAACGCTTACCCTAACACGAAACCTAATCCAAACCCTAACCTGAAGTTGAATCATAAAACTAACCCTAATTCTTACTCTAACTCTTACTCTGACTCTAAACCTAACCTGTACCCTAACCCTAACACAAATCCAAACTGTACCTTAACCCTAACATTAATCCTCACCTGAAAACTAAACTTAGAGGTAAACATAAACCTAATCCGAACTCTAACCTTAACCCAAAACCAAACTGAAACCGAACTCTAGCCATAACACTAAGCTGAATACTATCGCTATCTCTAACCCTAACCAGAAACTGAAACCTAACCATGACACAAACACTAACCCAAACCCTAACCCTAACCCTAACCCAACCAAAGCCGAAGAGTAAAGCTAGCCCTAACCCTAAGCCTAACCCTAACTCGAACTCTAACAGCAACCTGAACACTAACCCAAACCATAACCCTAACAGGAACCCTAACCCTAACCTAAACTTGAACCCTAATGTTATCCATAACCCAACCCAACCCTAACCCTAACCCTAAACCTAGTGCTAACCCGAAGCCTAACCCTAACACAAACCCTAACACTAACCCTCATCCAAACCCAAACCTGAAGCCTAACCCTAACCCAGTCCTACCCCTAACCCTAACAAACTCTAACCCTAACCCTAGCACTAAACCAAAGCCTAATCCTAACCCCAACCCTAATAGTAACCTGAAACCAAACTGTAACCCTAACACTCACCCTAACCGTTAACTAACTGAACCCCAAACCTAACCCTGACACGAAGCCGATCCCGACAATAACTGAAACCCTAACACAATCCAGAACCCGAACCCTAACCCTAACCCTAATCCAAAAACTAACCTCTCCCTAAATGTAATACTAACAATAACTGTAACCCTAATCTTAACACTAAACATAACCCGAAACGTAGCACTAACAGTAACCCAAACAAGAACTTGAACCCTAAACCTAACCTGAACCCCAGATATAACCCTAACCAGAACCCAACCTTAACCCTAGAGCTAACAATTATCCTACCACAAATATTAACCCTAACACTATCAGAAACCCTAACCTGAACCGTAACCCTAACACTAACTCGATTCCTACCCCGACACTAACCCAGCCCTAAGATGAACTTGAAGATGAACCCTAACCCTAACACTAACCTGAACACTAACTCTAACACTAAACCCAATCCTAACCCTTAACCTAACCTTAAACCTAACACTACACCGAACCATAACCCTAAATCCAACCCTAACCCTAACCTAACCCGAACCCTAAAGCTAAGGCTAACCCTAAACAGAAACTGAAACCTAATTGTAACATTAATCCGAACACTAAACATAACCCTATACATAAACCAATTCCTAACCCTAAAGTGAAACGAACCGTAATCCTAACCCTAACATGAACCCTAAGGCTAAAGCTAACCCTAAACCAAACCTGAAACATAACCATAACCCTAATCCAAATACTAACACTAAAACTAAACTTAATGCTAACCCAAACCATAGCCCTTACTGTAACATGAATCCTAACCCTAACTCTAACCTGAAATCGAACCATAATACTAACCTTAATCCTAAAATTAACATTAACCCTAACCCTAACCCTAATCCTAACCTGAAACCTAACCCTAATGCTAACACTAACCCGAACCCAAACCCTAGCCCTAACGTGAACACTAACGCTAAATCTAATCCGAACACGAACCAGAACCCTAACCATATCCCGAACCCTATCGCTTAACCAAAACACGAACCCAACCATACCCCTAAACCTAACTCGAACCCTAACCCTAACTCGTAATGTAAACCGACTCCTAAGCCTAACCCTAACTTGAAGACCGACCCGACCCTAACCCTAACACTAACACTAACTGTAACTCTAACACTAACCAGACCACTAAATCTAACCCTAACCTGAACCACAACACGAAGCTTAAACTAAAGCTAACCCAACCACTGACCTGAAGGCTAACTCTAACCCTAAACCTAAACCAAAACAGTACACGAACCCTAACTCCAACCTCACCAGAACCCTAACCCTAATCCTAACCCCAACCCTAACCCTAACACTAACCCTAAACTAAACCCTAACCTGAACCATAACCCTAACCCTAACCAGAACCCTAACAATAACCCAAACGTTAACCCTAATGGGAAGGCAACGATAACCCTAAATCTTAGCAAACGGTAACACTTACCATAAGCCTAATCATAACTCAAACCTGAACCCTAACACTAACCCTCACCCAAAGCCTAACCCGACCCGAACACTAACCAGAATCCCAAGATTAACCTTAATCCCAATCCTAAATGTAACCCTAACCATGAACCAGCCTGAACTCTAACCCACACCCTGACCCTAACTGTAAGTGGAACCAAACCATAACCCTAACATTAACCCTAACAGTAACCCTAACCCGAACCTGAAAACTAACCCTAAACCTAAGCCTGACCCTAACCCTAACCCTAAACATAAATCTCTAAATCATGTGAGTGAGATTGTCTCTCAAGGCCCTTCATGAGCCTGTGTAAACCTGCTTTGGTAAGGCGATCCTTATGCGCTGGAAGGAAGGGAGATCAGGCAAGATGTTTTTTCCAGGAATGGGTGTTATATATAGTTTAACTCAGCTTTACTAGTGATTGCCACTCAGATAGAAAGATGTTTCTTTCCGTCTACTTACAAGCCGAGATAAGAAAGTGCCTTCCCTAAGACATGTGTGTGAAATCCTCTCTCAAGGCCCTCCATGGCCCTGTGCACAACCTGGTTTTGGATGGCGATCTTTAGGAGCTGGGAGAAAGGGAGATTGGGCACTAAGTTGTTTCCAGGAATGGGTCTTATACACAGTTTAACTCAGCTGTAGTAATGATTGCCACTCACAAACAAAGATGTTTCTAACCATCTACTTCCGACCCAGGATAATAAATTCCGTTCTCGAAGGCATTTGAGAGTGATCCTGTGTCAAGGTACTACACGGCCCTGTTTCGATAACTGCTTTGGGAAAGTGATCCATTGGAGCTGGAAGGAGGGAGATCGGGCACATAGTAATTTCCAGGAAGGGGAGTTATACTTAGTTTAGCTCAGCTGTAGTAATGCCTGCCACTCAGATACAAACATGCTTCTAGCCATCTACTTAGAATGTAGTATGAGAAAACGTGCTCTCAATGGCTTATGAGTGAGATGCTGTCACAAGACAATACACAGTCCTGTTTCCAAACCTGCTTTGAGAAGGCAATCCTTAGGAGCTGGAAGGAAGGGGGATTGGGTGCTAAGTCATTTCCAGGAATGGATGTTATACTTAGTTTAGCTCAGCTGTAGCAATTCTTGCCACTCAGATACAAACATGTTCCTAACCATCTACTTAGAATCCGCTATCATTAAGTGTGCTCTCTATGGCTTGTGAGTGAGATTGTCTCAAAACACAAGGCACTACATGGTCCTCGTTCCATACCGTCCTTGGGTAGGCGATCCTCATGTACCAGAAGAAAGGGATATTGGGCCTGAACTTCGTTCCAGGAACTGGCGTTATCCATAGTTTAACTCAGCTGTAGTAGTGATGCCACTCAGATAGAAAGATGTTTCTTACCATCTACTTACAAACCGGGATAAGAAAGTTCCTTCTCTAAGGCATGTGCATGAGATTCTCTCTCAAGGCCCTACATGGCCCTGTGCAAAACCTGCTTTGGGAAAGCGATCCTTGGGAGCTGGAAGGAAGACAGATTGGGCATGAAGTTACTATCAGGAATGGTTGTAATACATAATTCAATTCAGCTGTAGTAATGAATGCCTCTCAGATACCAAGGTGTTTCATACCGTCTACATTCAAACCCGGAAAAGAAATTGTGTTCTCCAAGGCATTTGAGAGTGATCCTGCCTCAAGGCCCTACATGGCCCTGTTTACAAGCCTGCTTTTGGAAGGAGATCTGTAGCAGCTGGAAGGAAGGGAGATTGGGCATGAAGTCATGTCCAGAAACAGGTGCTATACATAGGCTAGCTCAGTTGTACTAACGATTACCACTCATATAGTTACTTGTTCCTAGACTGTTACTTACAAGGGGGTTCAGAAACTGCCTTATCAAAGGAGTATGAGATTCGTTCTCAGGGCACAAATTGGCATTATGCTCCAAACCGGGTTCAGGTTTTTCACCATTACAAGATGGAAAGAAGAGAGGTTAGGCACAAATTTATTTCCAGGAATGGGCGTTACGCATACTTTTGCTAAGCTGTAGGAATGATTGCCACTCATATACAAACTTGTTCATGGAATTCTAATTAGAAGCCGGCATCAGAATTTTCCTTCTCAAAGGAATGTGAGATTAACTCTCAGGTCCAGAAATGGCATTATTTTCCAAAATATGTTCCTGGGTGAGCAAAGTGATCCTTACAACATGGGAGGAAGAGAGATTATGCACAAAGTTGTTTCAGGGATTAGGTGTTATACACCTTTTAACTCTGCTTTAATAATGATTGTCACTCATTTACAAACTTGTTCCTGCATATCTACATATAGGTTGGGATTAGAAAGTGCCTTCTCATAAGAATGTGAGATACCTTCTTAGGGTCCGAATGCCAATATGTTCCAAAACATTTAGGTTGGTGATGCTTACGAGCTGGAAGGAAGAGAGATTGGGCACCAAGTTATTTTCAAGAATAGGTGATATATATTTCATCTCTGCTGTAGTAATGATTGCCACTCACATTCAAACTTGCTCCTGGACATTTACTTACAAGCCAGGATCAGAAATTGCCTTCTCAAAGAAATGTGTGATTCGTTCTCAATGGCAGAATTGGCATTATTTACCAAACCTCGTTTTGGGTTGTGATCCTTACGTGATTGAAGGAAGCGAGGTAAGGCACAAAGTTATTTCCGCGAATGGGTGTTATACAAAATAAAACTCACCTCTACTAATGATTGAAACTCATATAGCAACGTTTTCCTAGACATCTACTTAGAAGCCAGGATTAGAAAGAGCCTTCTCAAGGGAATGTGAGTTTTGTTGTCCAGGGGCCATATGACAGTATCTTCGAAATCTGGTTTAGGTTTCTGATCTTTATGAGATGGAAGGAAGAGAGATTAGGCACAAAGTTACTTTCAGGAATGGGTGTTATGTGAAGTTCTCCTCAACTGTAGTAATGATTGCCAATCATATACAAACTTGTTCCTAGACATCTACGTAAAAGCCAGGGTCAGAGCATTTCTTCTGAAAGCAATGTGAGACTCCTTCTTAAGGACTGAAATGGACTTATGGTCCAAATCTGGTTTAGGTTTGTGATCCTTACGAGATGGAAGGAAGAGAAATTAGGCACAAAGTGATTTCCAGGAATGGGTGTTATACCAAGTTTGTCAGCTGTAGTAATGACAGTCACGCCTATTCAAACTTGTTCCTAGATGTCTACTTAGAAGATGGTATCAGAGAGTGTGTTCTCAAAAGAATGTGAGATTCCTTCTAAAGGCCTGAGAGGGCACTATGTTCCAAAACTGGTTGACGAAGGTGGTCCTTACGAGCCGGAATGAAGAGAGTTTGGGCATGAAGTTATTTCCAGGAATGGCTGTTATACATAGTTTTGCTCCTGTCATCATGATTGCCACTCATATGCAAACTTGTTCATAGAAATCTACATACAGGTTGGGAACACAAAGGTCCTTCACAAAGGAATGTGACACTCCTTCTCAGGGCCCCAAACCGCAATATGTCCACAACCTGGCTTAAGTTTGTGATCCTTACTGGATGGAAGGAAGAGAGATTGGGCACAATGACATTTCCATGAATGAGTTTTCTACATAGACTAACTCAGGTGTAGTAATGATTGCCACTCATATACAAACTCGTCCCTAGACATCTACATCACCCCAGGATCAGAAAGTGACTTCTCAAAGGAATGTGATATTCCTTCTGAAGGCCTGAAGCAATATGTTCCAAACTTGGCAAGGAAGTTGGTACTAACCAGCTGGAAGTAAGAGAGATTGAGCATGAAGTTTTTTTCCAGGAATTGATGTTATTCATAGAACAGTTCATTTGTACTAACGATTGCCACTTATATAGAATCTTGTTCCTGGACATATACTTAGAAGCAGTGATCAGAAAGTGCCTTCTTAAAGGAATATGAGATTCCTTCTCAAGGCCGGAAATGGCAATATGTTCCCAACGTTGTTGAGGAAGGTGGGCCTTATGATCTGGAAGGAAGAGAGACCGGCACGAAGTTATTTTCAGGAATAGGTGTTATTCATAGTTCAGCTCAGTTGTAGTAATGAGTCCACTCATATACAAACTTGTTTCTAGGGATCTGCTTAGAAGCTGGGATCAGAAAGTTCATTCTCAAGGTAACGTGAGATTCCTTCTCAAGGCCCGACATGGTATTACATTCAAAACCTTGCTTAGGAATGTAATCCTTTAGAGCTGGAAGGAAGAGAGATGTGGTAGGAAGTTATTATGAGGAATGGTTCTGATACATAGTTTAGCTCAGCTGTAGTAATGATTGCCAAGCATTTAGAAACTCGTTACTAGACTTTTACTTACAAGCCGGGATCAGAAAGTGCCTTCTCAAAGAAGTGTGAGTTTTGTTCTCAAGAGCCTGAAATGGCATTATGTTCCTAACCTGATTTAGGTTTGTGATCCTTACGAGATGGAAGGAAGAGAGAAGCACAGCTCTATTAGTGATTGCCACTCACATACAAACTTGATCCTAGATGTCTACCTGCAGGCTGTGATCAGAAAATGCTGTCTCAAAGGAATGTGAGCTTTCTTCTCAAGGTCTGAAATGGCAATATGTTCCCAACTTGCTTGAGGAAGGTCTTCATTACGAGCTGGAAGGAAGATAGATTGGGCATGAAGTTATTTTCAGGATTGGGTGTTATTCAAAGAATAGTTCAGTTGTAGTAACGATTGCCACTTATATGGAATCTTGTCCTGGACATCTACTTAGAAGCAGGGATCAGAAAGTGCCTTCAAAGTAGTGTGAGATTCATTCTCAAGGCCTGAAATGGCATGATGCATGAAACTTGGTTTATATTTGTGATCCTTATAAGATTGAAGGAGGAGAGATGAGGCAAAAAGTATTACCTGGAATGGTTGTTATAGACAGTTGAGCTCAGATCTAGTAATGATTAACACTCATATACATACTTATTCCTAGACTTCAACATTCTGGACAGGATCAGAATGTGCCTTCTCAAAGAAATATGAGATTCCATCTCAAGGAGTGACATGGCAATATGTTCCAAACCTGGTTTAGCTTTGTTATCCTTATGAGTTGGAAGGAAGAGAGATGAGGCACAAAGTTATTTTCAGGAATGGGTATTATACACAGCTTAGCTCAGCTGTCTTAACGCTTGCTACTCATATACAAATTGTTCCTAGACATCTACTTCCACTCTGGGATCAGAAAGTGCCTTCTCAAACGAATGTGAGAATCCTTCTCAGGGCCCAAGAACGCAATATGTTCCAAAACTGGTTTAGTTTAGTGATGCTTAGTGCTAGAAGGAAGAGAGTTTTTACATGAAGTTATTTTGAGGAATGTGTATTATAAATAATTTTATTCAGCTGTAGTACTGATTGATGCTCCAATATAAACTTGTTCCTAGACCTCTACTTACAAAAAGTTATCAGTAAGTGTCTTCACAGATGAATTGCTCTCAACGACCAAAATAGCATTATGTTCTAAACCTGGTTTAGGAAGGTGATTCTCATGAGCTGAAAGGAAGAGTGAGTGAGCACAAAGATACTTCCAGGGATGGGTATTTTATACAGATGAGCTCAGCTGTAGTGATGATTGCCACTCATATACTAACTTGCTCCTTGACATCTACTTACATGCTGGGACGAGAAACTGCCTTCTCAAAGGAATGTGATATTCCCTCCTAAGGCTCGAGACAGCAATATATTCAAAACCTGTGTTAGGAATGTAAACCTTCAGAGCTGGAAGGAAGACAGATTGGGCATGAAGATATTTCCAGAAATTGGTGTTAGCCATAGATTAGCCCAGCTCTATTAATGATTGCCACTCATATACAAAGTCGTTTCTAGACATTTGCATACAAGCCTGGGTCAGAAAGTGCCCTCTCAAAGGAATATGAGATTCAATCTCAAGGCCTGAAACTGCATTCTGTTGTATACCTGTTTTAGGTTTCTGATCTTTACGAGATGGAAAGGAGAGATAGTGGGCATGAAGTTATTTCCAACAATTGGTGTTATACATAGTTCAGCTAAGTTCCAGTAATCATTAAAATTCAATTACTAACTTGTTCTTAGAGCTCTACTTAGAACGTGGGATCAGAAATTGCCTTCTCAAAGGAATGTGATATTCCTTCTCAAGGACTGAAATGGCAATATGTCCCCAACCTGGTTAATAAAGGTGAACCTCATTTGCTGGAAGAAAGAGAGACAGGGCACGAAGTTATTTCCTTAGTTGCTACTGGCAAAAGTTCCTGAGCAGTCGTATTTTTTCTTTCCATTGAGAAGGCAGACTCAGTGCAGGCAACGAACCAAAAGGAAGAAAAGACACTTTCCATTATGATCCTCAAAAACTAAATGGAAATGTTTTTCTCCACAGAGTATGTTCATTAGATGGATACTATAGATATTCTCTCCCAGCTGCAGTGGAAAGTTTAAAAGCTCTCAGGGGTAGATGCTCCTTAAACTTACTTACAAGCAGAATTAAGCAAGAACTTGCTGGCATAACATGGGCGAGACTATTTTTTTTTTGTGAGAAAGATAAGCCCTGAGGTAACATCCAATGCTGATCCTCCTCTTTTTTGCTGAGGAAGTTTGGCCTTGAGCTAACATCTCTGCCCATCTTCCTCTACTTTATATGGGACGCCACCACAGCATCTCCTGGCAAGCAGTGTGTTGGTGCATGCTCAGGATTGGGAAACTGAAAACCCCAGGCCACCAAAGTGGATCGTGCACACGAAACTGTTTGTGCCACCGGGCAGGCCCCAGGGAGAAAATTCTTAAGTAAAAGTCATTAACAGCAATGTTGGGAGAGGCAATTTTCAGGATAGTCTTCTACAGATGCAAGCAAGAATTTTGCTCCAGACTGGCCTTTCCTTTTACAGATGCTATAGATACTATCTCCCATGTGTACTGAAATTTTAAAACCTCTCATATGAAGATGTTACTTACACTTATTTGGTACTTGTGTTAAACAAAATTGTTCCTCATGATACGCTAGTGAGACCTTGAATGCAGTTTGAACTGCAGTGTATTCAAATTCTCAAGATGACCCTAAACAGCTACAAGGAGGAGTTTCTCTGAAAAGTCAACTGTCATTGAATGGATGGTAAGGATAATCTGCACCACCTGTAGTGATAGCTCTCCTAGTAAGATGATCCTGAAAACTACTGGCAAACTTGGTTCTTAGTGGTGTTTTGTCATTCCATTGGGAAGAGAGCCTCAATGCAGGTAATGAACGGCAAAGAGGATAAGGTACTGAACCACATCGTCCAAAAATCTAAATGGACGAGTTTTTTTTTGCACAGCATACCTTCATGTACTGGATGTTATGGATATTGTGTCCCAGCTGCGGTGGAAAGTTTAAAAGTTCTCAGAGCCAGATCCTTCGGAAAGCTACTTGCAATCTGAGTTCAGCAAGGTCTTTCTTTCATTAAATGGGGAGAGAATTACTAAGTGACTGTTGTTAACAGCAAGGATGGAAAGGAAATTTTCAGGATAGTCCTATACTGATATTAGCAAGAAATTTTCTCTACAATGAACTGTCATTTTATGGATGTTATAGATACTCCCATCTGTACTGAAACTTTAAAACCTCTCATATGAAGGTATTCATAACAGATATTTGCAAGCTGTGTTAAACAATAGTGTTGATAATGATATGCTAGTGAGACCCTGAAGGTAGACTGAACTACAATATTTTTAATGTCACTCATGAATATGATTCTAAACAGCGACAAGTAAAGATATTCTTCACACGGTACTTTCGTTGAATGGATGTGATAGAGTTTCTTGCCCGGTTGTGGTGACAATTTTAACATCTCATAGGAATGTGCTCCTAGCAGCAACTGGCAAAATATGTTTACACTGGTGTTTTGTCATTACATTGGGGAGGAGGCCTGAGTGCAGGCAGTGAACTGCAGAGATGAAAAGGCAATTTGCAAGATCATCTTAAAAAACTAAAATGATGTATGTTCCTCCACAGAGTACTTACATGGAATTTATGGTATAGATATTCTGTCCCAGCTGCAGTGGAAAGTTTAAAAGCTCGCAGAGGCAGATCTGCTGAAAGCCACTTGCCATCTGAGTTCAGCAAGACCTTTCTTGCCTTACCTGGGAGTGAATTCCTAAGTGCAGGTCGTTAACTGCAATGGTGGAAAAGGCAATTTTCAGGATAAACCTATACAGATACAACCAAGAGATTTTCTCCACACTGAACTCTCATTTTATGGATGTTATACTCTCTCCAGCTGTACTGAAAATTTAAAACTTCTCATATGAAGATGTTACTAACAGATATTGGCAACCTGTGTTAAGCAATATTGTTCATCATGATATGCTAATGATACCCTAAATGCAGGCTGAACTGCAGTGCGTTTAAAGTCATTCATGAAGATAATCCTAAGCAGGTAGGAGAAGAGCTTATCTTCACAGTATACTTTCATTGAATGGATTTGATAGATCTTCATTCCGAGGTGTGTTGATAAGTTGAAACTCTCATAGGAAGGTGTTCCTAACAGCTACTGGCAGAGTAGGTTTAGCAGTAGTGTTTTCTCTTTAAATCAGGGAGGAAACGTGAGTGCAGGCAATGAAATGCAAAGATGAAAATGCAATTGACAATATGATCTGATGAAACTAAAAGCGTTTTCCTCCACATGGTATTTACATTCAATGGATATTATAGATAAGTTCTCCCAGCTGCAGTGGAAATTTTAAAAGCTCTCAGAAGAAGACCATTCTTAAGGGACCTTGCAAGCTGAGTTCAACAAACGTTTTCTTGAGTTACTTTGGAAAGAGAGCTGAGTGAAGGCCATTAAATGCCATGAGGGAAAAGGAAATTTGCATGATGAACCTAGACATACACGAATGAGATTTTTACCAAACTTGTCTTTCATATTATGGATGTTATAGATACTCTATCCCAGCATTGCTGAAGTTTTAAAACCTCTAAGATAAAGATATTGCTTTCAGATATTGGCCACCTGTCTTAAACAATATAGTTCATCATGATATGCTAGTGGGACACTGACTAGAGTTTGAACTGCAGTCTATTAAAAGTATCTTCTCAAGATGACCCTTAACAGCCTCAAGCTGGAGTTTCTCTGAAGCGTCAACTTTCTTTGAGTTGATCATAACAATAATCTGCACCACCTGTAGTGATCGTTCAAACGTTCTCCTAAGAAGATGCTCTGATGGCTACTGGCAAAGGTCATTGAGCAGGAGTGTTTTGTATTTCCATCGGGAAGGGAGGCTCAGTGCAGGCAATGAACGACAAAGAGGAAAAGGCACTTTACCATATGATCCTAAAAAGCTAAAAGGAAGAATTTTTCTCCACAGGGTACATTCCTGAAATGGATGTTATTGATATTCGCTCCCTGCTGCAGTGAAAAGTGTAAAGGCTCTCAGAGGGAGAGCCTCCTTAAAGATACATCCAACCTGAGTTCAGCAAACATTTTTTACCTGACTTGGGAGAAAGAGCACGGATGAAGGTTATTTACTGCAACGTTGGAAAAGGCAATTTTCAGAATTGTCCTATACAGATACACGCAAAAGATTTTCTCCACACCTGAATTTCAATTGATGGATGTTATAGATACCCTTTGCCAGCTGTACTGACATTTGAAAACCACTCATATGAAGATGTTACTTACAGATATTGGTCAACAGTGATAAGCAATAGTGTTCATCATGATACGTTACTGAGAACCTGAAGGCAGTCTGAACTGCAGTGTAGTCAAAATCTTCTTAAGATGATCCCAAACAGCTGTAAGCAGAGTTTCTCTGAAGAGTCCGCTTTCGTTGAACGTAGGGTAATGATAATCTGCACCACATGTAGTGATAGTTTGAAAGCTCTCATAGGAGTGTTTCAGAGTTATTGGTAAACTTCGTTGAGCAGTGGTATTTTGTCTTTCCTGGGGGAAGGAAGCCTCAGTGCAGGACATGAACTACAAAGAGGAAAAGGCACTTTACTATGTGATCCAAAAAACTAAAAGGAAGACTTTTCCACCACAGAGTATGTTCATGGAATGGATGTTATAGATATACTCTCCCAGCTACAATGGAAAGTTTAAAAGCTCTCAGAGGAAGGTGCTCTTAAAAGATACTTGAAAGCAAGTTCAGCAAGGACTTTCTGGCATTACAAGGAGAGAATTCCTATGTGTAGGTCATTAACAGCAATGATGTAAAAGACAATTTTTAGGATAATCCTACACAGATATAAACAAGAGATTGTCTCCAAAGTGGAATTTCATTTTATGGATGTTACATATACTGTATCCCAGCCGTACTGATATTTTAAAACCTCTCCAATGAGGTTGTTACTAACAGATATTCGTCACCTGTGTTAAGTAATAGTGTTCGTCATGACATGCTAGTGAGACCCTGAACGCAGATTCAACTGCAGTGTATTTGAAGTCACTTATGAAGATGACACTAAACAGTTATAAGCAGAAGTTATCTTCACGGTGTACCTTCATTAAATGAATGCGATAGAGCTTTATTCTGAGCTGTGGTGAAAAGTGTAAACTCTCATGTGAAGGTGTTCCTAATCGCTACTGGCAGAGTAGGTTTAGCAGTGGTGGTTTTGTTTACATTGGGGAGGAAGCCTGAGGGCAGGCAATGAAATTCAAAGATGAGAATGCAATTTACAATATATCCAAAGAAGTTAAAAGCAAGTGTTTTCCTCCACAGAGTACTTACATGGAATGGATTTAATGAATAGGTTCTCCTAGCTGCAGTGAAAAGTTTACAAGCTCTCAGAGGAAGAGCGTACTTAAAGATTCCTGCAAGACGAGTTAAGAAACACTTTCTTGCATTACATGGGATAGAGAGCCTGAGCGAAGGTCGTTAACTGCAGTGATCTAAAGGCAATATGCAGGCTGATCCCATAAAGAGACAAGCCACAGTTTTTCTGCATATTTGACTTTCATTTTATGGATGTTATAGATACCCTCTCCCTGCTGTACCGAAATTTTAAAACATCTCAGATGAAGATGTTACTTACAGATATAGGCCACATGTGTTAAGCTATAATGTTTGTCATGATATGTTCATGAGAGCCTGAAAGTGGATTGGACTGTGGTGTATTAAATATCTCTTCTCAAGATGATCCTAAACAGCTACTATCAGGAGCGTCTCTGAAGATTCAACTTGAATGGAATGGATGTTAAATATAATCAGCAAAACCTCTAGTAATACTTTGAAACCTCACATACGAAGATGATCCTTACAGCTACTAGCAAAATTGGTTGAGCAGTGGTGTTTTGTCTCTATATAGTGAAGGAAACATCATTGCAGGCAATGAACAGCAAAGAGGAAAAGGCAACTTACCGTATGATCCTAATACCTAAAAGGAGGAGTTTTTCTGCACAGAGTATGTTCACGGAATGGATGTTGGAGATATTCTCTCCCAGATGCAGTGAAATGTTTAATAGATCTCAGAGGAATATCCTCCTCAGAGATACTTGCATGCTGAGTTCAGCAAACATTCTCTTGCATGTCTTGGGAGAGAGAACCTGAGTGAAGATCATTAACTGCAAAGAGGGAAAAGGCAATTTGCAAGAAGATTCTATATAGATGCAAGGATGAGATTTTCTCCACACTTGACTTTCATTTTATGGATGTTATAGATACTCTCCTCTAGCTGCAGTGAAACTGAAAAACCTCACATATGAAGATGTAACCTATGATATTGGCCACCTGTGTTAATCAATAGTGTTCATCATAATATGCTACTCAGACCCCGAATGCAGATTGAACTGCAGTAATTAAAAGACTCTTCTCAAGATGATCCTAAACACCTACCAGCAGGAGTTGCTCTGAACAGTCAACTTTTATTGAATGGATGGTAATGATCATCTGCACTACCTGTAGTGATAGTTGGAAAGCTGTCATAGGACGTTTTTCCTAACAGCTACTTTTAAACTTGTTTGTGCAGTGGTGACTTGTCTTTCGGTTGGGAAGTGAGCCTCAGTGCAGGCAATGAGCGACAAAGAGGAAAAGACACTTTAACATATCCTAAAATGCTAACTTTAAGAGTTTCTCACCACAGAGTAGGTTCATGGAATGGATGTTAGAGTAATACTCGCCCCACTGCAGTGGACAGTTTAAAGGCTCTCAGAGGCAGAGCCTCCCCTAAAGTACTTGGAAGAAGAGGTCAGCAAGAACTTTCTTGCTTTACATGGGGAAGAATTCCTGATTGAAGGTGGTTAACTGCAATGTTGATAGAGGCAATTATCAGGATAGTCGTATACAGATAGAAGCAAGAAATTTTATAGATACTGGACTTTCGTTTTATGGATGTTATAGATACACTCTCCAAGTGTTACTGAAATTTTAAATCCTCTCATATGAAGATGTTACTATCAGATACTGGCAAGCTGTGATAAGCAATAATGGTCATCATGATATGCTAGTGAGACCCTGAATACAGACTGAACTGCAGTGTAGTTAAAGCCACTTAAGAACATGGTCATAAACGCTTACAAGAGGATGTTCTCTTCATGGTGTACTTTCATTGAATGGATGTGACACAGCTTCTTTCCGAGCTGTGGTGAAAAGTGGAAACTATCCTAGGAAGGTGTTCCCAACAGCCACTGGCAAAGTAGGTTTAGCAGGGATGTTTTCTTTTATATCAGGAAGGAAGCCTGAGTGCATGCAATCAACTGCAAAGATGAAAGGCGCTTTACAATATGGTCCTAAAAAGCTAAAAGGAAGTGTTTTCCTCCACAGAGATCTTACATGGAATGGATGTTACAGATATTCTCTTGCAGCTGCTGTGCAAGTTTACAAGCTCTCAAAGGAGGATCCTGCTTAAAGCTCCTTGCCAGCTGAGTTCAGAAAGTAGTTTCTTGCATTACATAGGAGAGAGAGCCAGAGTGACGGTCGTTAACTACAATGATGGAAAAGGCAATTTGCAGGAGGATCCTATAG
Organism: Diceros bicornis minor; assembly: GCF_020826845.1. Lineage (NCBI taxonomy): Eukaryota > Metazoa > Chordata > Mammalia > Perissodactyla > Rhinocerotidae > Diceros > Diceros bicornis. The sequence goes on from NW_026690866.1 coordinate 6,695,161, forward strand.
ACATACCAGCCAGAGATTTTCTGCACACTTGACTTTCATTTTATGGATGTTACAGATACTTTCTCCCAGGTGTATTGACAAGTTTAAAAGCCCTCCAAGGAAGAGCTGACTTACAGCTACAGGGCTGTTGGGCTCAGAACGTGTGTTCTTTCATTATATTTGAGGGAAAGCCTGAGTGCAGACCATGAAGATCAATGATTGAAATGTTCACTCATCAAGATGATCCTCAACAACTAAAATGAGTGTTTTTCCACTGTGTATGTTATTTCAATGGATGTTATAGGTACTTTCTCCCAGCAGTAGTGAAATGGATCAAAGCTCTCATGGGAAGATCTTACTTACAGCTAATGGCAACCTTTGCTCAGTAAGAACATTCTCTCCTATAATGTGAGAGAGAGCCTGAGTAAATGTCGTGAGCTGCAATGTTTGAAAAAGTACTTTTCAGTGCAGATGCTAAACAGGTACAAGCAAGAGTTTTTCTCCACACTGTGCTTTTCCTAAATGGATATTAGAGATATTCTCTTCCTTTTGTAGTGAAAAGTTTAAGCCGTCTCATAGGAAGATGCTCCCTAACAGCTACTAGCAAACCAAGCTCAACAAGCACATTCTTTCGTTCCATGTAAGAGAAAGCCTGAGTGAATGACGCAAACTGCAACCTTTGAAAAGGGACTTTTCAAGACGATAATAAAGAGATAAAAAAAGGAGTTTTTCTTCATACTGTACTTTCATTGAATGGATGTTACAGATAAGCTGTACCAGTTGTAGTGAAAAGTATAAAATGTCTCATTAGAGTGTGTTCCCTACAGCTATTGGCAAGCTGAGTTCAGCAGAAGTGCTCTTTCAATACATTGGATAGAAACCTGAGTGTAGACTATTAACAGCATATTTGTGATATCAGTCATGTGTCCTTAGTGAGATTACTCATATATTTATGTGTGACACCACTCCCACTGCTATCTGTGTCATCAGTGACATGTAACTTGTAACATCACACCCATTGTGTCATGTGATATCGCACCTGATGTTATGCGTCATGTGACACCCTTGTTTATGGGTGACATCATACCCCTTGTATGTGTGACAACATCCTCCTTGCGTGTCACATCTCATCAATGGTAAGTGACATCAACCTTGTCATATGATATCAAACCATTAGTATGTGTGGTGTCACTTCCAGCATTATGTATGACATCACACCAATTGAGTGTGGCATCACTCTGATAGTGTTTGACATCACTCCAACGGTGTGTTACATGGCTAACATTTTGTGTCTGACATAACTCCAATCGTTATGTGTGACATCACACCCATTTTGGGACATCACACACTTTGAGCAGGATAAAACTAGGTTAGTCTGTCACATCTCTCAAATTGTGTGATATCACTCCCGTTGTGTGAGGGCAGTCATATTGTTAACTTTGATATGACATCCACAGTTTTGTATGAAATCACTCCCTGATATCTGTGAAGTCTCGCACATTTTACTCTAAGTTATATCCCTATTGTGTGGTTTATGTAACTGTCATTGTTATGTATGAATTCACACTCATTTTCCTTAGAGATACCACTCCAAATATCCATGACAGCACCAGGTTGGTGTGTGCTTTCACACACTTTGTGTGTCTGACCTCACTCAATGTCTGTATGACATCACACCAATAGTGTATGTGTGATAGTGCTCACATTTGTGTGTGAAAACACACACATTGATATGTCTGACACCATTCACATTCTTGTGACATAATTCACATTTTTATGTATGACTTCACATCTATTGCGTGTGTGACAACATTCACATATGTCGACATCACACCGATTGTGTGTGATATCACTCGAATTTACCATATGAAATGGCTATTGTTAAGTGTCATGTCACTCCCAATATTCTGTGTGATGTCACATTAATTCTCGAGGACATAACTCTACTAGTGTTGTGACATCACTTCCATGGTGTTTCATTGACTTCACTCATATATTTTGGGTGACATCTTTCTATGTGTGATATCACGCCTGTTGTGTTGTATGACATCAGACCAATAGTGTGACATCACTCCCACATGTGTGACGTCAGTCACATGTTCTTTGTGATATTACTCACATGTTTATGTGTGACCTGAGTCTCATTATGTGTGACATCACATCAATAGTGTGACATTATACCCGCTATGTGTGACATCAGTGACATGTCCCTAGTGACATAATTCATATTTTAAAGGGTGACATCACTCCCATTGTGTGCATGTGATATCACTCCCACTATTTTGCGTGACGTGACCACATGCTTCTTGGTGACATCACATCAATTGTTTGAGTGTGACAACATCCTCATTGTGTGTCACACCACAACATTTGTGTGTGACATTAACCTTAATTCCCGTATGATATATCAACAATTATTATGTGTGGTGTCACTCCCAGTATTATGAATGACATCATACCAATTGAGTGTGGCATCACTCTGATAGTGTTGACATCATTCCAATTGAGTGTGAAGTGGTTCTCATTTTGTGTCTGAGATTATTCCAATCGTTATATGGGACATCACACCCATTTTGGGACATCACACAACATGAGTGTGCTAACACTAGGATAGACGGTCACATCTCTCAAATTGTGTAATATCACTCCCATTGTGTGTGATGACAGTCATATTCTTAACTGTGATGTGACACCCACTGTTATGTATGAGGTCACTTCCAGGATTCTGTGAAATCTCTCACACTTTACTCTGACATATCGCACTAGTGTGTTTTGTGTTACTCTCATTGCTATGTGTGAATATTCACTCATTTTCCTTAGAGACACCACTCCCGTTGTCTCTGACATCACCAGGTTGGTGTGAGCCTTCACACACATTGTGTGTCTGACATCACACCAATGGTGTACTTGTGACAGGGCTCACATTTGTGATTGAAAACATACCCAATGATATGTTTGACATTATTCACTTTTTTGTGACATAAGACATATTTTTATGTATGACATCACACCTATTATGAGCGTGACAACATTCTCAGATGTTGACATCACACCAATTGTATGTGACATGAATGCAATTTAGCATATGAAATCGCTATTGTTACGTGTGATGTTACTCCTAATATTCTGTGTGATGTCACACTGATTCTTGAGGACATCCCTCTACTACTGTTGTGCCATCTCTCTCATGGTGTTTCTGTGACTTCACTCAGATATTTGGAGTGACATCTCTCTGTTATTTGAGACAACATTCCTGTTGTTTTTATGACATCACACCAATAGTGTGACATCATTGACACACGTGTGACGTCAATCACGAGTCCTCTGCTGTATTACTCACCTGTTTCTGTGTGATATCACTCACATTATGTGTGACATCATATGAATTGTGTGACAACACTCTCACTGAAATGTGTGACATCATCGTGTCCTTTTTGACACAACTCACCTTTTATAGTGTTACATCAATCCCACTGTGTGCATGGGATATCACTCCCATTGTTATGTGTGACATGACACACGGTTATGTGTGACACCACACCACTTGTGTGTGTGACAACATCATCATCTTGTGTCACATCACATCAATTGTGACACCAACCTTAATTAGGTTATGATATCCCAACTGTCATTATGTTGTTGTCACTCCCAGTATTATGTATGACATCACACCAATTGAGTGTGGCATCACTCTGATAGTGTGTTTGACATCACTCCAATGTTGTGCTTGTGACATCATTCACATTTTGTGTGCAACATCACTGCAATTGTTATGTGTGACATCACTCCCTTTTTTGGACATCACAAACCTTAATTGTGGTAACACTAGGATAGCCAGTCACATCTCACAAATTGTGTGATATCACTCCCATTGCATGTGACAGCAGTCATATTGTTCAGTGTGATGTGACATCCACTCTTATGTACGAAATATCACCTAGGTGTCTGTGAAATCTCTCACATTGTACTCTGACTTAAATCCCACATGTGTGTATTGTGTAACTCTCATTATGTGAATTCACACTCATTTTCCTGAGAAACACCACCCCCATTGTCTGTGACTTCACCGGGATGGTGTGTGTCTTCACACACATTGTGTGTCTGACATCACTCAATGTGTTTGTGACATCACACCAATGGTGTATATGTGACAAGACTCACATTTGTGTGTGGAAACACACCCATTGATATGTGTGACACCATTCACCTTTTTTGTGACATAATTCACATTTTTATATATGACATCACACCTATTGTGTGTGACAACTTTCACATATGTTGAAATCTAACCAATTGTGTGTGGGTTAGGGTTAGTGTTAGCATTAGGTTTAGATTTTTGGTTAGGGTTAAGGTTAGGGATAGGGCTAGGGTTAGGGTTAGGTCTAGGGCTGGGTCTAAGGCTAGGGTTAGGTTTAACACTAGGCTTATTAACCCTAGGGATAGGGTTAGGGTTATGGCTAGGGTTAGGCTTGCAGGTAGGGTTAGGTCTAGGGCTATGTTTAGGTTTAGGGCTAAGGCTAGGGTGAGGGTTAGGTTTAGGGTTATTGCCAGGGTTACGGATAGGTCTAGGGTGTGCGTTAGGGCTATTATTAGGTTTAGGTTTAGTGTTAGGTTTAGGGCTAGGTTTAGTGTTAGGGTTAGGGCTAGGGTTAGGGTGAGGGTGAGGGTTAGAGTTAGGGTTACTGCTAGGGCTAGTCTTATGGCTAAGTTTAGTGTTATGGTTAGGGTTAGTGTTAGGGTTAGGGTAAGGGTTATGGCTGGGGTTATGTCCAGGGCTAGGTTTAGGTTTACTGCTAGGTTTAGGGCTAAGGCTACTGTTAGCTCTAGACTTAGAGTTAGGGCTAGTCTAGGGCTAGTGTTAGGTCTAGAGCTAAGGCTAGGCCTAGTGTTCCGGCTAGGGTTAGCTTTAGGTTTACAGTTATGGTTAGGGCTTGGTCTAGATCTAGGTCTAGGGCTAGCATTGGGGCTAGGGTTAGAGTTAGGTTGAGGGCTATGGTTAAGGTTAAGTTTATGTTTAGGGTTAGTCTTAGTGTTGGTGTCAAGGTTAGGGTTCTTGTTAGTGTTCAGATTCAGGTTTGTGTTTGGGTAAGGGTTTGGGTTCATGTTTGGGTTCTGGTTCGGTGAGGTTTAGGGTTAGGCTTATAGCTTAGGGTCAGTTTTAGGGTTAGAGTGAGGGTTAAAGTCAGGATTAAGATTAAGTTTGTGCTATGCTTAGGGTTAGGTTACAGATTAGGGTTAGGATTAGTGTTAGCTTTAAGGTTATGTTAGTGATAGCGCTAGGGCTAGGGTTAGGGTTAGGTTTATGGATAGGATTTGGGTTAGCGTTAGGATTAATACTCTGTTTAGGGTTAGGGTTACACATAGTGGTAGGTGTTGGTTTTGGGCTACAGTTCGGTTTAGTGTTAGTGTTATGGCTAGGGCTAGATTGAGCATTAGGGTTAGTGCCATGGTTCAGGTTAGGTCTAGGGTTAGGGTTAGAGTTAGGTCTATGTCTAGCGTTATGGTTAGGGCTATGGCTAGGATCATGGTTCGGTTTAGGGTCAGGGTTTGTGTTAGACTTAGTGGCAGGGGTACTGTTAGGTTTAGGCTTAACGGTTGGGCTATTTGTTGAGAATGGGAGAGTTCGGTTAAGGTTGATGGTTAAGGTCAGGATTAGCATTAGTGTTGTGGCTATGGTTAGGGATAAGTTTAGGGATAGGCCCAGGGCTCGGGTTAGTATTGGGGTTATACTTAGGGCTAGTGATACTCTGTGGTTAGGGTTAGTCTTAGGGCTAGTGTAAGGGTCCGGTTTAGGGCTGGGTTAGAATTAGGTCTAGGACAAGTGTTAAGGTTAACGTTACACTTAAGGTTAGGATTTTGCATAGGCCTAGGTTTAGGCTTAGGGTTGTTTTAGGCTTAGGTTTGGGATATGGGTAGCGGTTTTGGTTGGGGTTGGGGATAAGGTTACTGTTAGGGCTTGAGGTTGGGTTAGGAACAGAGTTCTGGTTAGTCTTAGGGCTAGAGCTAGGGTGAGGGTTAGGGTTACGCTTGGGATAGGTTCAGTGTTTGGGTGAGGGTCAGGTGTATGGTTAGCATTAGGATTAGGTTTTAGGAAAGGCTTAAGTTTAGGTCTAGGGTTAGAGCTAAGCTTAGGTTTAGGGTTAGAGTTCAGTTAGGTTTATGGCTATGGTTAGCGTTAGGGCTAGGTTTAGTGCTAGGATGCTGGTTAGGGCTAGGGCTGGGGCTGGCATTAGGCTTATGGCTATGGCTAGGATTAGGGTTAGTTTTAGGTTTAAAGTTGCGTGCATTAGAGTTTGGGTTATGGGTAGAGTCAGGGTTAACTTTAGGGTTATGTGTAAGGTTTGGTTTATATTTAGGGTAAGCGTGGGTCCGGCCCCATGGCTTAGCAGTTAAGTGCGCAGGATCCTCTGTTGGCGACCCAACATTGTATCCCAGGTGCACACCGACACACCACATTTCTGGCCATGCTGAGGCCACGTCCCATATACAGCAACTAGAAGGATGTGCAGCTATAACATACAACTATCTACTGTGGCTTTGGGGGAAAAAAATAACGTAAGTGTTAAGGTGACGGGTAGGAGTAGTGGTAGAGTTAGGGGTAAGGTTAGAGTTGGGTTAGAGTTAGAGTTATGGTTGGGGTAGGGTTAGGGTTTGGGTTAGGGCTACTGTTAGTGTTAGCATTAAGGTTAAGGCTAGGGCTAGGGTTATGGCTAGATTTAGGCTTAGGGTTAGGGTTAGCATTAGTGTTAAGGCTAGTGTTAGGCATAGGGTTAAGGTTAGCATTAGTGTTAAGGCTAGTGTTAGGCATAGGGTTAAGGTTAGCACTAGGTTTAGGGATAAGGCTAGGATTAGTGTTAGTTCTAGGGCTAGGTCTAGGGTTACTGTTAGGGTTACAGTATGGGTTAGGGTTAGGCTTAGGGTTAGGGTGAGGGTTAGGGTTAAGGCTATGTTTAGGGTTAGGCTTAGGTTTAGAGCTAGATTTATATCCGTGGTTAAGTTTAGGGTTAGGACTAGGGCTTGTGTTGGGGTTAGGGTTAGGGCTATGATTAGGTCATGGTTAGCATTAGGGTTAGGGCTACTGTTGGGTTAGGATTAGAGTTGTGGTTAGGGTCAGGTCTATGGCTAGGGTAGAAGTTAAGCCTATGGTTAGGGTTATGGTTAGTGTTACGGTTATGGTAGAGGTAGGTCTCGGGTTAGGCTCAGGTCTCTGTCTAGGGTTTGGGTTAGCCTTAGGTCTATGGCTAGGTTTAGGGTTAGAGTTAGGTTTAGGGTTAGTACTAGAGCTACTTTTAAGTTTATGTTTAGGGAAAGGGTTAGAGTTACAGCTAGGTTTAGGGTAGGGTTAGAGTTAGGGTTAGGGTTAGGGTTCGATCTATGGTTATGGTTAAGGTTATGGTTGTGTTAGGTTTAGATTTAGTGTTAGATTTACGGGGAGGTCTAGCGTTAAGGTTACTGTTAGGACAAGGGTTAGGGTTAGGGCTAGGTTTAGGCTTTGGATTAGCCTTAGGTTTAAGCTTAGTGTTTGGGTTAGGTTTATAGCTACAGTTAGGGTTAGGTCTAAAGGTAGTGCTACAGTTAGGATTAGGGCTAGGGCTGGTCTTCGATTAAGGGTTAGGTTTAGGGCTAGGGTTCGGATTACTGTAGGGTTAGGGTTAGTTTTGGGCTAGGGTTAGGACTAGAGCTAGAGCTAGTGCTATCATTAGGGTTACGACTAAGTTAGGGATAGTGTTAGGGCTAGGGCTATGCTTAGGATAAAGGCTAGGGTTAGGATTAATGTTATGGTTATGGTTAGGGATTTTTTCGGTTTTCAGTTAAGGGTAGGGGTAGGGGTAGGGTAAGGGTTAGGTTAGGATTAGGGCTAGTATAGTGGTAAGAGTTGGGTTAGGGTTAGAGTTAGAGGAGTGGTAGGCTTAGGGGTAGGGTGACAGTTGGGTTCGGGTTACCGTTACGATGATTTTTAGGGCTGGTTGTAGCATGAGAGTTAGCGTTAGGACTAGAGTTAGGCTTAGGGCTAGGATTATGCTGATGGCTAGTGTTGGGCCAGCATTAGGAGTAGGGTTAAAAGTAGGGCTAGGATTAGGGTTATGGTCATCATTATGGGTAGGGGCAATTTTAGGGCTACAGTTAAGTTTAGTGGTAGGTTAGGGTTCTATTTAGGGTTAGAGTTTGGGTTATGTATAGACTTAGGGTTAGTGTAAGGTTTAGGGCTAGTATCATGGTTAGGAGTAGGATTAGGACTAGGGTTAGGTTTAGGGTTTGGACATGGGCTAGTGTTGGCATTAGGGTTAGGGCTAGGATTATGGCAGAGTTAACATTAGGGTTAGGGTTAGTGTTGGGTTATGATTAGTGTTGGGTGATTGTTAGTGTTAGCGTTAGGGTCATCTCTAGGCTAGGATTGGGGTTAGGCCTAGAGCTAGAGTTAGAGTTAGGATAAGTTTTAGGTTTAGGGTTAGTCCTAGAGCTAGGGTTAGGTTTACTTTTAACAGTAGAGTTATTGTTAGAGGTAAGTTTAGTTTAGGGGCAGGGCTAGGGCAATTGCTGGGGCTCGGTTTTTCTTAGGGATAGAGTTACGGTTAGTGTTAGTGATCAAACTAAGTTTAGGGCTGTGGCTTAGACTAGGGTAAGTATTAGGGTCAAGGTTAGCCTAGGGCTGAGTTAGAGTTAGGGTTAATGTTAGGCTTAGGGGAATGGGTAGGGTTGGGGTTAGAGATGGTTTAGGATTAGGCTTAGGGGTAGTTTTAATGTTAGGGTTAGTGATAAGGCTAGTGTTAGTGTTACGGTTAGAACCAGGGCTATGGACAGGGTTAGGGTTAGCGTTAGTGCTAGGACTAGGTCTAGATATATGATTAGGGTTAGTGTTAGGGTTAGAGCGAGGGTTAGTGTTAGGGTTCGAGTTATGGCTAGGGTTAGGGCTAAGTTTAGGGTCACATCTAGAGCTAGGATTTGTGTTGGGTTAGGGCTAGCGTTGAGGGTTAGTGTTAGGGATATGGTTAGAGTTAGAGTCAGGTGTAAGGGTAGAGTTTGGCATAGGGTAGTGTTAGGGTTTGTGTTAGGGTTAGGACTAGTGTTAGTCTTAAAAGTATGGCTAGGGCTAAGGATAGAGTTAAGTTTAGTGTTAGGGTTAGTGTTAGGACTAGCACTAGCGTGAGGGTAGGGCTAGGACTAGAATTAAGGTAAGATTAGGAGTTATGGTATGGTAAGGATTTGGTTTATGGTTAGGTGTAGTGCAGGGTCACGGTTAGGGCTAGGTTTAGGGTTAAGGGTAGGGTTAGTGTTAAAGCTATGGTGATGGGTTTATAGTGGGGAATGGAGATGGCTTTTTACTGTTTGGTTAGGTTCAGGGTTAGCATTATTGTTTGTGCTAGGATTATGGATAGTGGTAATGTTAGGGTTAAGGTTAGGGACATGGCTAGGGTTAAGGATAGGTCTAGATTTAGGGCTAAGGCTAGGCCTGGGTTTAAGTTTAGGACTAGGACTATGGTTAATTTCATGTGTAGGGCTCGTTTAGTGTTAAGTTTAGGGCAATGGTTAACGTTAACGTTACAGATGGGGTTAGAGCTTGGGTTAGGGTTACGGCTAGGGTTATGGTTACTGTGAGCGATAGTGCTAGGGTTAGGGTTAGGTTTCGGGTTGAGGTTGGGTTAGGGTTGGGTTAGGGTGAGAGTTAGGGCTCAGGGTGGCGATGGAGTGTTAGTGCAATGGTTAGGGTAGGACTATGGTTAGTGCTAGGTTTAGTGTTAGGTTTAGGGCTAAGGTTAGTGCTAGGTCAGGTTTAGGGCTAGGGCTGTTGTTAGTTTTATGTTTAGGGCTATGGCTAGGATTAAGGTTGGGGTACGAATGGGTTAGGATTACCGTTAAGGGTAGCATTAGGGGTAGAGCTGGGTTAGAGTTTGCGTTAGGTTTAGGGCTAAGGGTAGGGGTGGGGGGGTTAGAGGTGTGTTTGGATTAGGGTTAGGTTTAGAGTTAATAGTAGGTGTAGGTGAAGGACTTGGATTAGTGTTAGGGTAAGGTTTAGGGTTAAGGTTAGGTTTGGTACAGAGTTAATGTTAGTTTTATGGTTAACGTTAGGGTCATGTTTGGGGTTAAGCTTGCGTTAGGGTTAGGTTTAAGCTTAGGGTTGGGGTAGGGTTTGGATTAGGATTAGGGGAGGTGTAGGTGTATGGGTAGAGTTAGGCTTAGGGTTAGGGTTTGTGTTAGTGCTAGGACTGGGGTTAAGGTTAGTTTTAGTCTTGGCTTAAGGTTAGGTTTAGCAGAGCGGTATGTGTAAGGATAGTGGTAGGGTTAATGTTAGTGTTAGGGTTAGGGGTAATTTTAGGGCTAGGGCTAGGTTTAGGGTTAGGGCTGGGGCCAAGGATAGGATTACGGCTAGTGTTAGGAATAGTGTTATTATTAGGTATGGAGTTGGGGTTAAGTTTGGTTTAGGGTTAGGGTTAGTTTTAGGGTTTGTGGTAAGGTTGAGGTTAGGGTTGCATTCGAGTTTGGCCTATAGTTATGGAGGGGCTAGGGTTTCGATTAAGGTTATGGTTAGGGGAGGAGTAGGTGTAGGGATAGGTTTAGGGTTAGTGTTCGGGTTAAGGTCAGTGGTAGTTGTAGGGATTGGGTTATGGTTAGTTTTAGGGTTAGGGTTAGATTTAGGTTTACGGCTAGTGTTAGAGTTAGCATTAGGGTCTAGAGCCACAGTTAGGGTTAAGGTTAGGTTTATGGTTAGGGGTAGGTCTGGAGTACAATTAGGGTTAGGGTTTGGGTTTGTCTTAGGTTTAGGGTTATGGTTAAGTCTGGGTCTATGGCTGGCTTTAGGGTTAGGACTAGGGTTAGGGTTAGGATTAGTGCTAGGTTTAGAGCAAGGGTTTGGGTTAGGGTTAATGCTAGGATTAGATTTGAGGTTAGATTTTTGGTTGGATTAAAGAGTTAATGTTAATATTCAGGGTAGTATCAGGTGTAGGCATAGGGTCAATGTTAATGTTAGCGTTAGAGATAGGGTGAGGGTTAGACTTAGGGGTAGGAGTTAGCTAAGATTTAGGGTTATGGTTACAGTTAGACATAGGGTTAGGGTTAGGTGTAGGGGTAGGTTTAGAGTTATGATTATTCTTAAGATTAGTGTTAGTGTTATCGCTAGGGATTGGGTTATTGTTAGGCTTAAGGTAGGGTTAGGGTTACAGTTAGGTTTGGATTTAGGGTTGGGTTAGTGTTAGGGTTCGTGTTACCTTAAGTCTTAGGGTCTGGGTAAAGAGTGTTTTAGACATAGGGGTAGGGTTACAGTTAAGGTTAGGGGTAGTGATACGGTTAGCTGTGGGAATTGCATTAAGATTAACATTAGGGCTAGGGCTAGAGTTAGGGCTGGGGTTAAGTTTATGGCTAAGGCTTGGTCTAGGACTTAGACTAGGTTTAGGTTCAGTTTTACTGTTAAGTTTAGTGTCAGATTTAGGACTAGGCATAGGGCTGCATTAGTGTTAGTGTTCGGGGTTGGGCTAAGTTTTAGGCCCAGTTTTAGGGTTATGGTTACAGTTAAATTTAGGTCTAGGGCTGGGGCTCGTTTTAGGATTATAGATACCATTAGGGTTAGTGTTAAGGCTAGGGACAGTGTTAGGGGTCAGGTGAGGACAAGGATTAGGGTTAGGGTTGGGGCTGGGTTTAAGGTTAGGGTTAGTTCAAGACTTGGGTCAAGGTTAGAGTTAGCTTAATGCTTAGAAGTAGATTTAGGTTTAGGGTAAGGGTTATGGTTAGGGTTAGGGTTAGTGCTAGGGTTAGGTTTATGGCTATGGCGAGGGTTAGGGCTAGGTTTAGTGTTAGTTTTAGGTTTATGGCTATGGTTAGGTTTAGAGCTACGCATTTGTTTAGGGTTCGTCACACTAGTAGGGTTACGGTTAGGTTTAGGGTTACATAAAAGGGTACAGTTACAGTTAGCATAAGTTTTAACATTAGAGGTAGGCGTAAGGATATGGGTGGGGTTGGATTAGGGTTATGGCTATGGTTAGGTTTGGGGTTAGATTTAGGGTTCATGTAATGGTAAAGGTTAGGGCTAGGGACAGGGTTAGGTTTAGAGTTATGACTAGTGTTATGTTTAGTGTTAGAACTAGGGCCCTGGTTAGGATTAAAACTTGGACTAAGATTAGTGTTAGAGTTAGCATTAGGGTTGGGTTATGCTTGGTGTTACGGATATTGCTGGGGTGGGGTAGGTGTTTGGGTAGGTTTAGGTTTAGGGGAGGGGTTGGTGTAGGGGTAGTGTTAGGGTTGGGGTTGCATTAGGGTTAGGGTTAAAGATAATGTTAAGCCTAGAGCTAGCGTGAGAATTAAGGTTCAGGTTAGGGTTAGGGTTAAAGTTAGAGTTAGGTTTGGTTAGGGTTAGGGGTAGGGTTAGGGTTAGTGTTGGGTTAGGTTTAGGGGAGGGGTAGTAGTAGAGGTAGGTGTTGGGTTAGTGTTTGGCTTAGGGTTAGGGTTAGGATTATGGTGAGAGTTAGGGGTAGGTTTAGTGTTAGAGTTAGCATTAGGGCTAGAGTTCAGGTTAGGGCAAGGGTTAGGGTTAGGGCTGATAATAGGCCTAGATTTATGGATAGGTTTAGGACTAGGGTTAGGGAGGGTTAGTAGAAGTGTTTGGGTTATGGGTAGTTTTAGATCTACAGTTAAGGTTAGTGCTGCGTTAGAGTTATAGTTAAGCTTAGTGTTTGGTTTAGCACTAGGGTTTGTGTTAAGGCTAGTCTTATGTATAGGCTTAGTGTTAGGGTTAGGACTAGGGCTAGTCTTGGGTTTAGGGCTATGGTTAAGGTTAGTCTTAGTGTTAGTACTAAGTTTAGGGATACTGTTACTGTTAGAGTTAGCGTTAGAGCCAGGGCTATGGAAAGGGCTAGTGTTATCATTAGGGCTATGCTTAGGTCTATAGTTATGGTTAAGTTTAGAATTTAGCCTAGAGCTATGGTTAGGGTTAGGGATATGGTCATGTCTGGGGCTAAGTTTAGGGTCAGGTCTGGGGCTTGGATTTGTGTTAGGGTTAGGGCATGTATGGAGTGCTATGGTTAGGTGTAGGGTTAAGTCTAGTGTTAGGTTTATGGTTAGTGCTAGCTTTAGGGTTAGTGTTATGTGTAGTGCTAGCATTTTGGTCAAACCTAGCGTTAGACTTAGCAATTGGGTTAGGCTTAGGGCTGATATTAGGGTTAGGGTTAGGTTTAAGAGTAGGTTTAGTGTTCAGGTTACCATTATGTTTAGTGTTTAGGTTTGGCTTAGGGTTAAGAATAGGCTTAGGGTTAGGGCAAGAGTTTGTGTTAGGAGTCTGTCCAGGATTAGGGTTAGAGTTAAGGTTGGGTTAGACTAAGTGTTAGTGTTAGGGTTAGGTTTAGGGCTATGACTAGGGTCTGTGGTAGTGGTAAGTGTTGTGTTAGGGATAGGGTTAGGGTTTGTGTTAGGGTAGGGCTAGGGTTTGTGTTAGGTTTAGGGTTAAGGTTAGGGATAGGGCTTGGGCTAGAGCCAGGTTTAGGGTTAGGGCTAGCATTAGGTCTAGGTTAAGTGTTATTTTAAGACTATGGGTAACATTAGAGTAGGATTAGGGTTAGGGTTTTGGGTAGGGGTAGGCTAAGTGTTTGGGTTAAGAGTAGGGGTAGGGATAAGGTCACGGTTAGGGTTAGGTTTAGGGTTAAAATTAAGGGTAATGTTAGGGGTGGGTGATGTCTAGTCTTAGTGTTATGGTTAATATTATGTGTGTTAGTGTTAGGGTTCTGCATGTGATTAGTGTTAGGGGTAGGGTTAGGCTTAGGCTTCGGATTGGATTAGCGTTAGGGTTAGGGTTTGGGTAGGGTTAGAGTTAGTTTATAGAGAGAAGGAGGGGTAGGGTTGGGGTTAAGGCTGCATTCAGTTTAGGGTTAGGATTAGGGTTCAGGTTCTGGTTCGGGTTAGGGTTAAGGTTAGGCTTAGGTTTCAGATTAGGGTTTGTGTACTGTTTTCGTTTAGGATTCCAAACAGCAATCTGTGCCAAATGTTTTTTAGGCATTATGTGATCCTTACTAGCTGGACGTAAGGGAGATGGGGTATGAATTTATTTCCAGGAATGGGTGCTATACATGATTTGGCTCAGCACTACTCTGGATTCCCTGTCCTATACAAACTTGTTCCCAGGTTTAAGGATAGGGTTAGGGTTAGGTTTTGGTTACGGTTAGAGTTAGTTTTACAGAGAGAAGGAGGGGTAGGGTTTGGGTTAGGGTTGCGTTAGGCTTGGATTTAAGATTAGGGATAAGGATAAGGTTTGGGTTAGAGTTACGGTGAGGGTTAGGTTTAGGGTTAGGGCTAGGGTTGTATTAGTGTTAGGGTTATTGTTAGGATTAAATTTAAGTTTAATGTTAGCCTTAATGTTTAGAGTTAGTGTACTAGAGTTAGCATAGTGTTAGTGTTAGAGTTAAGATTTGGGCAAGCGCTAGGTTTAGGCATAGAGTTAGGGTTATGGCTAGTGTAAGGTCTGGGTTTTAGGGCCAGGGCTAGAATGAGTTTCAGCTGTAGGTTGGGTTAGGGCTAGATCTAGGGCAATTGTTAGGGTTAGGGTTACAGTTAGGGTTAGTTTTAGGGCTAGGGCTAGTTCCAGGGTTAGGGTTAAGTCTAGGACTAGGGTTAGTGTTAGGGATAGGGCTAGGCTTAGGCTTAGTGCTAATTCTTGAATTATTGTTATTGTTAATGTTAGTGTTTGGGTTGGAGTTGTGTTGTGGTAAGTGTCAGGTATAGGGTTAGTGGTAACCATAAGTTTAGTGTAAGGGTAATTGTAGGTTTAGATTTAGGGTTAGGGTTAGGGATAAGGTTATGTCTAAGACTATGGTTAGGGTTAGGGTTATGGTGAGAATTAGGCTTCACGTTCAGATTAATGTTAACATTAGTTTTAGGGCTAGGGTTGGGGTTTGTGTCACGAACCCTAACCCAACTTTAGCTCTAACCCTAAACCTACCCGAAGCCCTAAATATCCCCCTAGCCCTAACACTAATCATATGCACACCCACTGTAACTGTAACCCTAAGCCAACTCTAACCTTAACTTAAAACCTAGTCCTAGCCCTAGCCCTAACAGAAACCCTAACATTAGCATAACCCTAACTCTAAGCCTAGTGTTAACCCAAACCAAAACCCTACGCCTATTCCTAGACTTTCCATTGTCCCCACCCTAAGGCACACACGACACTAACGTCAGACCTAACCCTAATCATACCCCTAGCCCTAAAATCAAAACCTGCCCCGTCCCAAACTATAAAAATGTATCTAGTTATAAACTTAAAGAGAATCCTAACTCTAAATGTAATAACTAAACTTAGCCCTAAACCCAGCCCTAACGATAACTCTTGCCATAACACTAACACTATCACTACACCTAATCCTAACTCTCACCATAACCCTACATGTAATCCAACACTAACCCTATCCGTAGCCCTTGCTGTAGCCCTAAAAGGGTCCTAACACAAACACCAGCCCTATTCCTAACCATATCCTTACTGCTAAACATAACCTTAACTGAAACACAAACCACCTCATCTAACTCTAAGAATAACCATAACATGAATCCTAGCCCTAGCCCTAAACATAACCTAGCCCTAGCCCTAACCCTAACCCTAACCCTACCCCTACCCCTAACCATAATCCTAATCTGTACACTAACTCTAAGACTAAACATAACCCTAACCCTAACATGAACACTAACAGTAAACATAACCGAACCCAACCCTAACCCTAAAGCTACCTTAAGCATAAGCCGAACCCTAACCAAAACCCTAAACCGGGCCCCAAATTTAACCCTAACCAGAAGCCTGATCCGACGCTAAACAAACCTAATCTTATCCAGACCCGAAACCTAAACCTTACCCTAATCAGAAGGCAAACCTCAAAATAAAGCTAAGCCTAATCCTCACAATAACCCTAATCCTAACCCTAACATGAACACGAATCGGAACCCTAACCCTAAACAGAACCCTAGACCTAAACCGAACCAGAACCCAACCCTACCCATAAAACTAACCCTAACCCTAAGATGAACACTAACCCGAACCCGAACCCGAATTCAAAGCCTAACACTAACTCAAACGCTAACTCGAACCTTAACAACAAACCTAACGTGATACTGACACCAAAAACTAACAATAACCTTAAAACAAACAATAACCCTAACACTAAAACTAACGCTAACCTTAACCCTAACCCTAACCAAAACATAACCCTAACTTGAACTCTAAGCCAAAACCTAACCCTAACCCTAACAATAAACCTAATCCAAACACAAACCCTAACCATAACGCTAAGTCTAACACAAAAAATAACCCTAAAAGTAACCCGAATCTGAATCCTAAACCTAACCCTAACTCGAAGCCAAACCCAACCTGAACCCAGCAACATCCCTTATCCAAAACTAACCCCAACCCCAGCCCTAACCCTAAGCCTAAAGCTAACCCGAACTCTAACAAAAACCTGAACTTCAAACTTAGCCCAGACTCTAACCCGAACCTGAACCCTAACCCTAAAACTATCACAAACACAAAGCCGAATCCGACCTTGACACTAACACCATCAAGAACCTAAACCTTAACTCTAATCCTAATCCAAACACTAACCTCACCCTAAACCTTAACATAACCTTAACAGTAACCCTAATCCTAACCGTCCCAGCAAAGCAAAACATAACCCTAACGCTAACCAGAAAATGAACTCGAACCCTAGTCATAACCCTAACCCAAAAACAACCCTGACCTTAAAAATAACCCTAAACTTAACATGAAAATTAACCCTAACCATATCAGCAATCCTAGCCTGAACTGTAACCCTAACCCTAAACCTAATCTTAGTCCGACTCTAACCCTAACCCTAACCAGAACACGAACCTGAACCCTAAGCCTAACCCTGACTCGAACACTAGCCCTAACACTAAAACTAAACATTACCCTAACCCGAACACTATTGCTAAGCCTAACCATAACCTGAACTCTAAACATATTTCTAACCCTAATTCTAACCCTAACCCTAATCCAAAGCCAACGCGAACCCTAACTCTAAACCTAACCCTAGACCTAAATCGAACCCTAATGCTAACCATAACCCTAATCGGAAACCAAAACCTAAACCTAACCCTAACCATAACCCAAAGCCAACCCTAACCCTAACCCTAGCCCTACCCATAACCCTAACCCTAAAAAGAAACCTAAAGCTAAAGCTCAGCATTTTTCAAACCCGAAACCTAACAATAACCCTAATCCGAATATTAACCCTAACCTCAGCCTAACCCAAATCCTAACACTAAACCGAACGCTAACCTGAATCCTAACCCAAACAAGAACCCAAACCCGAACCCGAAGCCTAACCCAACCAGAACCCTAAGCCTAAACTGATATCAAAACCAAGCACTGACCCTGACATTAACCCAAAAACTAACACTAACACTACACCTAACCCTAACCCTAAATCTAACTCGAACCCTAACACTAACCCCAAAGCTAAACTGAACCTGACCACTGACCGTAACCCTAAGCCTAACCTTAAACTCTAAAGCTTACCCTACACATAAAACAAATCTGTACTAAACCCAAACCCTAACACTAAACAGAACCCTAACCCTAATGCTAACCATAAACCTAACCCCAATAGTAACAGAAACCCTAACACTTACACTAACAAGATGATAACCTTATGCTAACTGAACCCTAACCCTAACCTGAAATCTAACCCAAACCTGGCAATCAACCATAACACTAACCTCAACCCTAACACTAACCTAAACTCAAACATACCATTAAAGCGAATCATGACCCTATCCCTAACCAGAACCATAAACCTAACCCTATACAGAAACATATACCTAAATATAAACCTAACACTAACCCGAAAACTAAACCAAACCCTAAAACTGACAGTAACCGGAAACCAAACTTAACACTAACGTAACACTAAGAGTACCCCAGGAAATGGCTCTGGGGAGAAAAGCATGACGAAGGACACGTGTGATGCCTTCTGTTTGAGTGCAGACATGCCAGGCAGAGGGCGACAGGATGGCTGGATCGGCTCACCTGCTTTCTCCAAAGGAGGCGGGACAACCAGCCAAACATCCTACCTGGGCCAGGCCACTTCCAGAGGGGACAAGGTCAAGAGGACATAGCCCTGGGGATGGCTGCCAAGTCTCCTGGGGCGTGTGCTGGGCCCCATCAGAGGAGAAAGCAGCCTGGCAACGAGTGTGCCAGACTTGAGATCAGGAGGCCTCTCACTCCCGGGTCCCTGTCATGCCCAGGCCTCACGAGGGAGGACGAGGGTCGTGGCAGGGGCGAGTGGGGTGGGGCTGCCAGCTAGCCTGCCCCAGGATATCCCGGGAGAGGGCGCCTGGGGATGGGCTGCCCCTGGAGAGGTCTGAGGGACCAACCCAGCTCGAGGCAGTCGGGGGCAGAGAGAGAATCCCACTCCGCCCTTTCCCTTAAGATTCTTATGGCTTGCCAAACCGTTAACAAGACAGGTTCTCAAGAGAAAATCATACCCAACTGAAGAATATGAGTGCATGGCAGAAACCCGGGAAAATGAGTCTCTCCACACAAAGACAGAGAATCTCATCTTGCATCCTCTCCTGAGCTTATGAGAAAGGAGGATGTTGAGGGTGGGCACGTGGAAGTCAAGACTGGAAGAAGACAATTGTCATGCAGAGGGACATGTAATGTCTTGTCGGAACCGTTTCCCCTGCACCGGGGTCAGGTCCAGAAGGGACAGCATGGGGGTGAACAGCAACCCACCTCTCTGTGGTGGTGCTGGCCCCAGGGCAGGCGTGGGGGTGGTAGGTGGAAGTGGGATGGCGTGTGAGTTGGTACCAGCAGTGGAGGCAGCGATTCAGAGGTCAGGGATCTCTCTTTCTCTCTCTTTCAATCTCTCTGTGTCTCTCTCTCTCTTCTCTCCCTCGGAGACCTGAGGAGAGAAAGGTGGGGAGCCCTACCCACCTCGCCTACCTATCCCATGGTCCCTTCTTTCTCTGGCAGCTCTCGGAACCATGCGGGTTTGGATTCAAGACCCTCACGCCAAGGGTGCATGCTTGGCCACCCGGGACTAGGGCTGGCCTCGGGGGTCCTCAGTGAAGGCCCCATCTTCCCTCCAGGATCTGACCAGCTGGGGCATCCCTCGGCGAATACCAGCTGCAGCTGAAGGAACACTGCCCTTCTTGACTTGGCTGCAGCTGCTGTCTCCGTCACCTCCCCCAATTCCTCAGAGATCACAGGTCGCATCATTTCCTTGGAAGGGTGGGTCTGCCCAGGGTGGCCACAGTCAGACTGGGGTTCGAGCTCAAGGTTCTTTCTAGGCCAGTTGCTTTGCCCCGGGGCTCATTTCATTCTGGAAAGACAAAGCCATGGCCTCACCCCACGCCTAGACTTGGCGACTGCAGTCAGGTTGAGGAAAGGATCTGTGCAGACAAAAGGCCGAGACAGGCATATGGCAAAGCAGGACGTGCAGCGCCAGCAGCCCATAGGCCTTTGGGAGCCTATGCCACACTGGGCAAGCCCTTCCGGGGACAGTTCCCAGCCTCGTCTCTGGTGTCGGGAAGACTTGGCCTTCCTAGGGCCCAGGCCATTGTTCTGGGGAGATATCCGAGATGGAGGACACCCATGAGGCCCTCTGCCTGAGGTCTCAGGTGTCATGCCCAGGGCCACGGCATGCCTGGCTCGGCTTGCTTGCTTTATCCAAAGCAGTCTGGCCAAACAGCCGAACCTGGCACCTGGGACAATCCTCTTCCGAGGGGACACGTTCCGTAGGATATAGCCCTGGGGACGTCTGCCAAGTTTCCTGGGGTGTGTGCTGGGCCCCGTCAGAGGAGGAAGCAGCCCAGGAAGCGGTGTGCCAAACCAGCGATCAGGTGGCCTCGCACACCCAGGTCCCTGTCCTGCCCAGGAATCCAACGAGAGGACGATGGTATGGCAGAGGCGAAAGGGGTGGGGCGGGTGCTGAGCCTGCACTTGGATGCCCTGGGAGAGGGCGCCGGGGGTTGGGCTGCCCCTGGCCAGGTCTGAGGGACTGACCCAGATAGTGGCTGTTGGGGGCAGAGAGAGAATCCCCCTCCGCCATTTCCCTTCAGGTTCTCATGGCTGGCCAAATCATTAACAAGACAAGTTCGCTGGTGCAAATCAGACCTAGCTGAAGAACATGTGTCCATGGGAGAAACGCAGGAAACTGAATCTCTCCACACAATGGCAGAGATTCTCATCTTGCATCCTCTCCTGAGCTAATGACAAAGGTGGATGTTGTGGGTGGGCCTGTGGGATGGGAGAGGGGAGGGAGACGATTATCATGGAGAGGGACATGTAAAGGCTTGTCCCAACAGTTTCCCTTGCACTGGGGTCAGGAACGGAAGGGAAGGCATGGAGGTGTCCAGCAACCGGCCTCTCTGTGGTGGGGATGGCCCCTGGGCAGGCGTGGGGGTGGTGGATGCAATGGGATAGCTTGTGAGTAGGCACCAGCCAGCGGTGGAGGCAGCGACTCAGAGGTCATGGATCTCTCACTCTCTCCCTCTCTCTCTCCCCCTCGGGGACCTGAGGAAAGGAAGGTCGTGCGCCCTGCCCACCTCACCTACCTCCCCCATGGGACCATCTTTCTCTGGAAGCTCTGGGACGCCTGAGAGCTTGGGTTCAGGCCCCCACACCCCCGCACAGGCCAAGGGTGCATGCGCAACTCCTGGGGCCTAGGGCTTGCCGCGTGGGTCCTCAGTGAAGGCACTGCCCTGCTGCCAGGCTCTGACCGGCGGGGGCGGACATCTGGTGCCACCCCGCTGTAGTTGTTCCATCGCTGATCTTCTGTACTTGGCTTCAGCTGTTGTCTCCCTCCCCTCCCCCACTCCCACTCACCTGGAAGACCACTTCACTTCCTTGGAAACATTGCTCTGGGCCTGATGGTCACAGGCGTACTGGGCTTCAAGCTCAAGGCTCTCCCTGGGCCAGCTGCTTCATCCAGGGGCTCAATTCTTCCTGGAAAGACAAAGCCATGGCCTCATCCCATGCCCGCACTTTGCGAGTGCGGCCAGGCCAGGTGTAGGAAAGGCTCTGTGGAGTCAGAAGGGCTGAGACAGGCAGATGGCACTGCAGGGCTAGGGAGCCAGGGCCAAACTGAGTGAGCCCTTCCGGCGACATGTCCCAGCCTCCTCCCTGGAGTTGGGAAGGCCTGGCTTTCCTGGTGTCCAGGTCACAGCTCCGGGAAGAAATCCACAATGGAGGGCACTTGTGAGGTCCTCTGCTTGAGGTCGCAGGTGTCATGTCCAAGGCCACTCCAAGCCTGGCTCGGCTTGCCTGCTTTCTCCCAAGAAGGCTGGCCCACCAGCCGAACCTGGCACCTGGGCCAGGCCCCTTCCAAGGTGACAAGTTCCGGAGGACTTAGCTCTGGGGATGGCTGCCAAGTCTCCTGGGACGTGTGCTGGGCCCCAGACAGAGGAAGAAGCTGCCTGGCAAACGGTGTGTCTGACCTGAGATCTGGCGGCCTCCCACACCTGGGACTCTGTCTTGCCCAGGCCTCCCGAGGGAGGACAATGGTCTCGTGACAGTGGAGAGAGGGGTGGGGCTGGCGGCCAGCCTGCCCTTGGATGCTCCAGGAGAGGGCGCCGGGGGATGGGCTGCCCCAGACAGGTCTGAGGGACCCACCCAGCTCAGGGCTGTCTGTCTGGGGCAGAGAGAGAACCCCCCTCCGCACTTTCCCTGCAGGTTCTTAGGGCTGGTCAAATCCTTAACAAGACAGGTTGGCTGGAGAAAATCAGACCCAGGTGAAGATCATGTGTCCATGGGAGAAAACCGGGAAACTGAGTCTCTTACCACAATGGCAGAGATTCTCATCTTGCATCCTCTCCTGAGCTAATGACAAAGGTGGATGTCGTGGGTGGGCCTGTGGGATGGGACAGGAGATCAAAACGATTGTCATGCAGAGAAATGTAAAGGCTTGTCCGGCCCGTTTCCCATGTACTGGGGTCAGGTCCAGAAGAAAAGGCATGGAGGTGACCAGGAACCGAACTCTCTGTTGTGGGGCTGGACCTGGGGCGGGCGTGGGGGTTCTGGGTGCTAGTGGGATGGGGTGTGAGTTGGCACCAGCCAGCGGTGGAGGCAGCGACTCAGACGTCATGGATCTCTCTCTCTCTCCCTCTCTCACTCTCTCTCTCTGTCTCTTCCTCTCTCTCTCTCTCTCTCTCCCTCTGAGACCTGAGAGGAGGAAGGTGGCTCGCCATGACCACCTCGCCCTACCTCCCCTATGGAGCCTTCTTTCTCTGGCCGCTCCGGTATCCCTGTGGGCTTGGGTTCAACCCCCACACCCCGGCAATGGCAAGTGTGCATGCGAGAACCCCTGGGCCTAAGGCTGGCCTCGGGGGTCCTCAATGAAGACCCCGCCCTACCACCAAGCTCTGACCAGCTCCCTCCCCTCCCCCACTCCCACTCAGCTTGAAGGCTGCTTCCCTTCCTTGGAAGCATTGCTCTGGCCCTGATGACTACAGGCGTACTGGGCTTCAACCCCAAGGCTCTGCTTGGACCAGCTGTTTTGACCAGGGGCTCATTTCTTCCTGGAAAGACAAAGCCATGGCCTCCCCCCACGCCTGCACTTTGCGACTGCAGCCAGACCAGGTGTAGAAAAGGCTCTGTGGAGTCAGAAGGGCCGAGACAGGCAGATGGCACCACAGGGCTATGTAGCCAGGGCCAAACTGGGCAAACGCTTCTGGCGACAGGTCCCAACCCCCTCCCTGGAGTCAGGAAGGCCTGGCCTTCCTGGTGCCCAGACCACGGCTCCGGGGAGAAATCAACCATGGAGGGCACGCGTGAGGCCCTCTGCCTATGGTCGCAGGTGTCACGCCCATGGCCACTGCAAGCCTGGCTCGGCTTGCCTACTTTCTCCAAAGGATGCTGGCCAACCAGCCGAACCTGGCACCTGGGCCTGGCCCCTTCCAAGGGGACGACCTCTGGAGGACATAAACCTGGGCATGGCTGCCAAGTCTCCTGGGGTGTATCCTGGGCCCCAGTCAGAGGAGGAAGCAGCCTGGCAAGGGGTGTGTCAAACCTGAGATCTGGCGGCCTCCCACACCTGTGTCCCTGTCCTGCCCAGGCCTCCCGGGGGAGGACGATGGTCGTGTCAGTGGATAGTGGGGTGGGGCTGGCGCCGAGCCTGCCCTTGGATGCTCCGGGAGAGGGCACTGGGGGATGAGCTGCCCCTGGCCAGGTCTGAGGGACCAACCAACTCAGGGCTGCTGGGGACCAACCACAGCATGTCCACAGCCCTCTCTGCAGATCCAGGCACCAGGTGATCACCTGCCATGGCTGATCCCATTAGTCCCTACAAGATCACCATGAAATTTATCCCCCCCCCCACTATTCAGAAGAGCAAACTGAGGCTCAGAGAGATGCGGGGATTTGCCCAAGTTACACAGCTGGCAGAGGACACAGTCACCACTGTGCCGAGGAGGGAGTGGCTACTCACCTAGTAAACAGCTGGTCCAGGACCTGGTGGGATGTGTCTGAGGCCGAGTAGTTGATCATGAAGGTGGTGAAGCTCTAGATGTTCCTACTCAGGAAAGCTGGTGCAATGGACTCTGTCAGCTTCTCTATCATGCCTGCCTGGACGCCACACATCCTGCAGTCTTCGTTTAAATTCACAGTGGACTCATCCTGACACGGGGGGAGAGGAGGAGGAACATACAGTCAGTGACATCATGGTGAACCACCAGGAGGACTGAGGTGACATTCTACCATCCTGTGTAGCTTGTGGGTAGGAGTGGAGTTCCAGATTCCTTTGGGAGTGGGACTTCGGGACACTGTAGTGAGAAAATTCTGGGGCAGCGGGTCCCAGGGGAATCTCATATTTGAGTCTGGATTCTACTACTGCCTTGATCTTCTCAGGGTCCTGGGTGTGAAGACCCCTCTGCACCCTCACTAACCTCAGAGCAGCCCTGGTCATTGATGGACTGGTGCACCTGTGTCCAGTCCAGGGAGATGGCAAACAGGAAACCATCCACCAGCTCCTCGACCATCTCCTGGGTGCAGCTCTGCAGTGACAGAGCCCAGCAGTCAGGCCAGGAGGGATCAGGGGCCTGCCTGGACTTTGCCACAGTGGGAAACCTCACCACAGATCAGGCACAGAGGGGCATCTGCATACACTCCACCAGGGAAGGAATGCGAGGACAACTTGAGGGCCTGGCATTCACATGCGGATAAAGGAGCTTGGTCCCCAGCACTCACCATCCTCTCCTGCAGCCAAGATCTTGAGCATGAACATGATACATTGCCCGACTCCTACCATCTGTCTTCCTCTTCCTGCTCAGGCTGGATCCTCCTCATCCCAGCTTCAGTAATTCCACCTCCTACACACACACACAATGAGGGTCAAGGGGTGTGGGGCTGTCCTTTTGGGATCACAGTTCTGGCGTGACCTAGAGTGGTCTGCCCTGGTCTACATTGTTACCTGATGGTTCCTCGTACCAAAAAGCCACACACATTCGAGGTGAGGGCTGAGTCAATGTCTAAAGCGACTTAACACTCTCTCATTCTGGGCTTTCCGGGGGCCAGAGCCTCGGAAAGTCACGGGACAACACGAGAACATCCTGCTGTGTCGAGTGTCTTCACGCAAATGAACTGGACAAGAGGCTGTGATTACAATGTGGGTGGCTGATAACCAGCGTTCTAAGTTCTGTTGGGCGCTGTCACAAAGGAAGTGAGGTCACTTCTTCAAGGTTCTATTACTTAGCCCTTCCTTCAATGAGATCCACCCAAATCCCCTGCTAGGATGTTGGCTGCTCTCCCTCCTTGCCCGTGTCATGTCCATCACTGTACACAAATACCAATCACCACCCTCCCCAAAGCTCCTTGGGAGTGGATCCAGACCCCAGCTTTGAGGAGACAGAGCTGAGGTCAGACCTCTTTTTTCCTACCAGGTCTGTGTCCTGGAAAAGCTGTTGTGCCTCTCAAGATCTCCCCAGTCTCCCAAGGTGCACAATGAGGGTTGGGCTAAAAATAGCTTCCAAGAGACCTCTTCAGGTGTATATGTAATAATACGTACAAGACCTGTGAGCTGGTGTCACATGTGTCTAATGAACACACTTAGGGATGGAGGAAGTAAAAAGAGTAGACATCACATAGAATACCAGTCAGAACTTCTCTATGTCCCAGATGTGTGATCTTTGGTAAGTCACTGCCGCTCTGAGCCTCATTTTCATGTCTGCATCCTGAAGGGGTTGAAATTAGAGGAAATCCAGACATTGTGATCCACTGGCATTAAGCTTTCCACGGTCCCCTGTTTTACTCAGAATCAGTCCCAAGAGACTCATGTTGGCCTATGTGGTGGCATCCTCCACAATGTTCCCATTGCTCCCTGCCTCCTTGAGTGCACATCCTTATGTCACCACTAAGTGGTCAGTATCTGGCTTCTGAACAAGAGAACACAGCCAAGGTGATGGGATGTCATTTCCAAGTTTTAATTACAAAACGTCTGTCACTTCCCAATTACTGGTTTACTTAGGTTCCCTACTTACCTCCCTCCTTCTGTTTCCATCTCTCTCTCTATCTCTCTCTCGCTCGCTCTTACTCTCGCTCTTGCTCTCTAAAAAATCACCAGAACTGGGAGAGCAAGTGCTGATGTTTTCAGTTGCACTATGTAGAGGCTCCATAGGAGAGAACTGAGTGAATGTCAAGCCAACAGACAGACAGGAGCTCAGACTCTCAGTCCAAATGGATCCTGACAAAACCCATGTGACTGATCTTGGGTGGGAATGCTCCTCCATTGGAGCCCTGTTGAGACCACAGCCCCTTCTTCACAGAGACTTTGAGGCAGAGGTACCCATCTAAGCCATGCCTGATGCTTGGCTAACAGAAATTGTGAGATGTTAAATATTTGTACTTTATAGGTGGCAGGTTTTGGAGTAAAGTTGTGAAAGAGGAACAGAAAGTAACAGTCTACCGTGTCCCAGGATCCAGCCTGATCACCCGCCTCTCTCCACTCCTCTCTCTTCTCTGGCTCCCTCCAAACACACTGGCCACATTTCTGACCTTCCCTGGTAAAACTCGCTTCTTCCTGTGAGTCTCTGCTCCAGGGAGCCTTCTCCTTGACACACTAACTCTTCCCAGACATACGCATGGGTGCTTACACTTGTCATTCTGGTCACAGCAAAGGTCTGAAATGCCTCAGGGCAGCCTTTCAGAAGCTCCTAGGACAGTCTCTACCATCACATATCTCACATCCAGAAGAGCAGTACATGATTTCCTCCTCCTTCCTCCCATTGAGATAAAATGAGTGCATGAGGAAGGGCTGTCTGCCTTGGCTGAAGCAGACGCACCTCCTTCTGGTTAAACCAGGGACACCACTGTCTCTTCCAGGCCAAATTGTTCCCACCACGAGTCCATTGTTTAAGGAAACCGTCATTCCCTCTCTTTCATGGGTCTGGTTTCCCCAAGAACACAGTGAACCATCCCCTCTCCCTGTGCTGCATCTCCATAAACCCACAGCCAGAAGATAAGCACCAGGTTAAAACACCACCAGATCCTGAATTCAGTCACTGCTGAGACCCTCCCATCAATGTTGTCATTCAATCGTGACTCCTGAGGACACATTTCCCCTGAGACCCACTCCCAGCCTGTACACAGCTTCCTATAGCAACACTGAGATTTCCTCAGAGTCCTCCCAACTTGGGCAAGAAACATTCTGAAATGTTCTCTGTATTAATTTTCAGGGATGGGGGACATAGATAGATGTAATTTGAGCATGTATGTGCAGTAGTTTCTACGCATGTATTCTATTTTTCAGACAGATAAAATAGTGTGGCTACGCAATGCACCAAGCAAATGGATAACTGATCAAATTTTTTCATGATGTGAAGTTTTTAGAGAGTAAATGTCATGGTTAAGAGCACAGAGTATGGAGCTAACTCCTCACGTCCAAATTCCATCTCAATCCCTTATTAGATATTTGTATTGACTGAGTTCTTTACCTGACTGGTGCCTCAGTTTCTTCATATCTTAGTTGGCAATAATGATCAGCGTACCTACTTTGTAGGTTTATGGAGAGTATTAAAGGAGTTAATGTTTGAAAAATGTTTGTAAGACCTAGTGTATTACCAGTGCTGTACCTATATATTAGAAATAAAATTTAGAAATTCTTCTGACACTGCCTGTGAGCCCCAGAGGGTGATAATGTTGCCTCGACGTATGTAGAATGCACTCCATGACATACGATGAATAAATGAGTGAACAGCATTGGCGAATGCATTACCAATGTCACTTATGTCAACCTACAGGCATTCCCAAGCCGAACCACACACAAACATTCCTGCTCTGTCCTGCATCACATTCCCTGTTGGAATCACTGGAGCTTCTTGGACCTTGGTAACCGTGCCCACTAAAGGTTCTTTTCTGTCAGCAAACCCCAGTCTTTGTCCAATTGCTGCAGCTCACAGGGTCTGCGCTGTGATCTTTGTCTTCACTAGAGGGAGAAGTGCCATCCACAGAGCTGGGCACACACAGAGCCTGAGCCTTGGAGAAAATGATTCCCTGGCCCTGGGGCAGGTAGAAGAGTGCAGGGACAGAGTGGGATTTGGGGAAAATCTTCCAGGTGTTGTCAGAAGGGATGGAGGCAGGGGATGTGTCAGCAAGGACTGGTCTGGTTGGTGGGCCTTGGTGGTTAAATAGTAGGGGGGCTCGGAAGTTTCGTAGGTTCTAGCATAATACAATCAATATGATGGTCATGAAATCAGAATCAGCCTAATTAAGGCCAAATTAAGCCAATGTCAGCTGTTCCCTGACTCTCTAATCCAGTAGTGACTTATAATAAGGGTATTCGTGTTCTATCATCTCCTTTTCATTGATTGGCTAGAGTAATTATTCTTTACATAGCCTGTCTATTATGAAATAGTAAAGAAAAAGTGAGTTTTAAAACAACCCTCCTTGGAAAAGTCTCCCTAACATATTGAATTAATAACAGAAGCCAGGACAGGAAATTCACCACATATCTTGAGCTTTAATCTCTGGTTTTAGATCTTCCCAGCTGGTAATTTACCTACACTTCTGCCTTCTTTCTTGAGCATAGTCCACTTAGGATTAAGTAAGAGTGCAACCTCATAACATGTGAGAAGTTGTGGGACTCTAGGAAGAGGTTTGTTTCATTCTTTCAGTGTGTGTGTGTGCGCGTGTGTGTGTGGGGGTATATGAGACTTTTTGCTGCATCTGGCAGTGTGGGCAAGTGTAGACTCCTTTTCTAGGGAAAGAATTTCCCTAATCACTTTCTCTGGACTTTCTTTTCACTGATGCCTTCGCCAGCACTGTCCAATAGTAACATTAAGCAACCTATATTATGGAATTTAAATATTTTTTGTAGCCAGATTTTAAAAAATGATAACAAACAGGAGAAACTAACTTTAATAGTATATTTTAACCCACTATGACCAAGATATTATCAATGTGGGTGCAGTCTATACAAAACTTAATAATGAGAGAGTTTACATTTTTTTTCTGTTTCATAAATCCAGTGTGTACTTCCCACTTACAGTACAATCTCCATTTGTAAGTCGAGTTTTTTCAGACATACATTCTCTGCACTGAGATTAAATGTTCACAATTGTCAAATAAGAGTGACTAGGAGTGGGGTGGATGATAATTTCAATACCGATTTAAGCTCTAATGGAGCTATGAACACCAACTGGTCAATGGGTTAATCAAATGAATAGTTATATAGTATAGAAGAATGGCATGATTTGGGATTTAGAAAAAGACTGGGGACTGTGTGTCCTGACAGGGAGAACCAAGAATTTTGTTGTTGAGAGAGAAAAGGACAAAAAGAGAATAAAGTCATACACATAAGTGTCTAAGAACGTGGGGGAGAATAAATGACATGCCGTATTAATGAGTTTTGACCTCCTGGTTTCTTTTCTTGACCCAAATCTCTTTGATGATGTCCCAGGACAAATGTCAGATTAATCCCGACAGGGAGAGAGGGAGGGTAGAAGTACAATGCATCTGACATAATTGTGCTCGGAAAGCAGACTTCATTTATAACTCTGATCCACTTTCAAAATTTATTTGTATAGGGTCAGAGAAGAAGAAGTATGATGGTGAAATCATCACAGAGGAAGTGAAATGATTGTGGAAAGCAATCTAAACCAAAGCCTGGTTTGAGCATCTCCATCTCTTTGAGGATGTCCAGTTACATAATCAAGAGGCCAGTTACTAGAATCACATCTTAGCGTGGCAATGAGGTCAGATGCCATCAAAGGGAGGAAACCTTGGAGCAGCCCCAACAACTCTGCTGGCAGAAGAGACTGCAAGGTCTCCAGGCCTGCAGAGTGAAGGAGAACTATTAAGTGCTTTGGACCTTGCCAAAGCCCTGCTGAATCCTGCACCTAGTTGCACAGGTGTATCCCTGTTAGGTGAGCTCGCAGATGTTCTGAACTCCAGTCCCATGCCCACACCTGCCTGGTCTTCAGATTCGGCAGAGATGATCCCAGGAGCTGCTCTGTACATCCCACAGCTCCTTTGCAAAGGTCTTCTGGTGACTGAGGAAGATATCAGGAAACAGGAAGGGAAAGTGAAGACGGCAAGAGACAGACTGGCGGTAGCACTGATGCAGACAGACTCGCTAGCGAGGCAGGGAGAGTGAGGGGCGAAGAAGGACATCCCGATAAACACGATGAAGAAAACAAAAGATGGCGCAGATGACGTGGAGCTCACACTACATTAATGCCTCTGCAGGGGTCCTGATGATTTCTTGCTTTGAGCTCTTGAAACTTTAATATATACCAATAATTTTCTTTTGTTTGACTCCTTTGCATGACAGAGAAGATACAGAGAGTGATACATCTGAGGTGAGAGATTGGGTTTCAGGTGAGGAGAGAAAGGAGTTCTTTCTTTCTCATTTAGTTCTCTCATTTTCCTTTACTGAGTGTTATCTATTTGTATTTTAAGACCAAGAGTTATCACAGTCAGGGGATTCTTTAGAGTTTTGCCCTCACAGTCACAGAGAAAACATACCTAGTCCAAATGGATTGTCCTTTTTGTGTAATATTGTAATAGATTCCAACATAATATTTCACTAAAGAGCTGTTATATCTGTCTTCTCAAAAAAGACACCTACTTCTGCGTCTCTATTTTTCTGGTATTTGTTGCATGTTGAATCACAGTTGCATATAATGAAATACTGGATTGTCCCCTTTTTTAGATTTGTATGTGTTGGAAATTTGATTCATGAAAATTGATATGCCATTGCGGTATCATGCTGTCAGGAGAACGACTGTTTTCAGCATCACAAGTCTCACAATAAGCCAGTGTCTTGGGATTTGTCTATTTGCCTGATCGAGTATGTTGCACTCTTCAAATCCTCTTTATCATTACTTACTTTTGTCCCACAGATTTATCAGTTTCTGAGAGCAATGTGTTAAACAATAATAGAGTATCTTAGTATTTATATCTTCCCTAAAAAATGAGTTATTTTTTAGCTAAATCTTCTCTCGTCTATTCTTCCATGTGGTAATCATCTGGAATTTTGGTTCGAATGTGTTTTTAATGTCTTGTTTTAAAACTAATACTAAATTAGACAGACTGTTTTTTCCTTTCCTAGTGACTCCTGTTATGTTTTCCTGGGTTCACATTTCTTCTTCCTGATGTACATTCTTTACCGCTTCTTTCACTGCGGGCCTTTGGGAGGTCAACTTTGAGTATGTTTGTACGTCAGATAACATCTTTCTTTCTTTGACACATAGCTTGAATAGGTGTTTAATTTAGCTTTGTAGTAATTTTTTTCCTTCTTTGTCAAGTTATTTAATATTTCTGAGCCTCCACATCTTTAGCTTAAAATGGGAATAAATCCTTAAAATTGTGACTGTAACTGAGATAATACATGCGGAGCTTTCCGGTCATGTTGCTTAGAAGAAATTAGTCAATAATGATAACTATTATCAATCATTATAATGATATTATAATAATTATTATATAATATATTAATGTATAATAATGATTATATATTAATTTATAATTATAATATACCGTATATAATGTATAATGTATGCAATGTATAATAATAATATATTAATATTATTAATCATTAGAATCTTCATAGTGTGCATTCTCGGAGAATCACTGCTTCAGATTGAGAAGGTGAGGCTCATGCACAAAAAGTCTGAGAGAGTGCCATGACTGTGACTTTAATTCTCAGCCCTTGGGTAACTTCAGCTGTGGTCATCTGTACAGTGTGTACACATAATGTAATCTGTTCCAACAGACACACTGCAGAACAGTGCAGCCTGCCTCATGCCTGGGATGCTCTAAGCTGCTTGTTGGGGAGCCTCTGCTGTGAGGCTAGTTGGATTCTGTAAAGAGAAAGATGAAAAAATACTCTTTCTTTTCCCTCAGATTTCTCCCGCCGAGTATTATTCACTTTTACATGCAGAGCAGACACTCTCTTCCCAGAGCCTTGGTGTTTCTCTGGGATTCAGGCTTCACAGACACCTAGTCATTTCAGCTCCCAAGGACCAAGGGGACTGCAGAGTCATGTCTCATCCACTCCTCCCATCTTGGCCTGTTTTCCGTCACGGAGGACCCATGAGTGGGGAGAGGAGCCATTGAGGGAGATTGATCCGGAAGTACTAGTGAATCTGAGCTTCAGAGAATGAAGCAGAAAAGGGGAAGCTGAGACTGCCAGGGCCTCAGTGGGGGAGTAATATGGAGGAATCGAAAGGGGTGTGATGGCTGAACAGAGTGAAGGGGATTGATGTTCCAAATTTTCCTAAGAAGGGAAACCTTGCACTGAAGTGGGGATTCGATTTTACATGATGGCAACGTCTGTGCTGGTTTCACCAATTCTGGTGTCCCTGAGGGATGAACTGGTGTGACATCACAGGACAGAAGTTGCAGTCTCTTTCAGGACTTAAGGAAGGTGAAACCTTTCAGCTTAGTCCCCTGTGAGCCAGTCAGGGGCCAAGTCTAGAAAGGCTTGGAGCCTGCATCCGTCCAATGTGGTTTCGTTCTATTCCAGTCAACCTCCTCTGGACCCCAGCTGGGCAAAAGGGACCTCAGATCTAGTCATATCTAGTCATCACAACTTCCGTAGGTCACCATGAGACAGGTAATAGCCCAGGCGTCGTCACTGGACCTCATGGTCGCCCTCCTTCTTCCGCTGGCAGACAGTGACTTGTGAGGTGAGGAGAGCACATCAGAATGGTTTAGTCAGCTGCCCAGTATGGGAGACTCCAGGGGAAGGAGATGCCAAAGCCACAGAGACCCGATGCCTCCTGTGTCTCCCTCTTCCTTTTTTCCACTTAATTTTCACCCTCAGTCCTTCTTTTCCTTCCCTTTACCTTCGTTCGGCTCTCTCTCTCTCTTTCCCCTACATGTTCTAGCTTAATTGAGGTATTCACGACATACAGAAAACTGCATACATTTAAAGGGAACAATTTGATACATTTTGATTATAACTTATTGAACCATCACCACAATCAAGAAAAGGAACACCCATCCATCCCAAATTTCCTCATGCTCATTTTACTTCCTCCTTCCCTGTCGTTTGCAAACACATTCTCATTCCCAGGCAACGAGTGATCTGGTATATGTCCCTATAGATTTTCCTGTATTTTCCAAAAATGTTTATAAAGGGGATGATATACCATGTATTCATTTTTTACTGGCTTCTTTAACTCAGCATAATTATTTTGACATTTATCCTTGTCATTGCATGTACTATGAATTCCTTCCTATCCCCAACCCTTCCCTGGCAGCACTGTGCACACGCCCGAGCACTTGCCATGTTTGTGTGAGAGCCAATAGTAATGCTGCATCCCCAAAAGTAGGAATGCACATTGGTGCAACTCTGGGAGGGGTTGGCGGGAGCCCTGAACTTGCACATGAATGCTTTCCTGGATGGTTGGAAAGCACACCGTGCCACTGCAGTCCCAATGATTGGCCAATGCTCAGAACCCATGAAGAAGCCCCACCCACCAAGCACAGAGGCTGGCATGAGCATAAGAAAAAGCAGCAGCAGATATAAGCACACATATCTGCTTTCGCAGGTGGCACAAATACCCATAGTAGTGTTGTGGTCTCACAACTGTGTACATGCCTCGATGTGGCGGCAGTTCTGAGCCCAGTGGGAATGCTTTCCCAGCGAGTGGAACACCCACTGTACCCACGCAACTTCCAGCATATGAGGTGGGATCAGAAACACAGCTCATGCTTTCCCCACAGTGGTAGCAGGTGGAAACTGCGAGCTGATACTACCACAAATACACAGGCAAGAGTTTAGTTCATCAAACAGCATAAGAAACTACAGTAACAATTCAGAGAAGAAGGAAATGACAAATCTCCAGAAACGAAACTTAAAGTCACAGAAATTTACTATCTAAATGACAGAGTTCAAAATAACTGTCATAAAGAAACTCACCAAATTACAAGAGTGTTCAGACAGTTCTATGAACTCAGGAATAAAATTAATGAGGAAAAGGAATACTTCATCAAAGAGACTGAAACTATTAAAAAAAAACAAGCAGAAATTCTGGATATGAAGGACATAATTAATGAGATAAAAAAGTATCTAGAATCCTTAAAACATAGAGCTGATATTATGGATGAAAGAATTAGTGATTTAGAGGATCGAAAAATAGAATTTCTTCCAGTGGACGAGGAGAGAGAACTCTGATTTTTAAAAAAGGAAGGAATTCTTGTAGAAATATACAACACGATTATAAAAGCAACATAAGAATTATATGTATTCTAGAGGGAGAAAAGAGGGAGAAAGGAGCAGAGAGCTTGTTCAAAGAAATAATAGCTGAGAACTTCCCAAACATGGGGAAAAAACGGACTTACAAGTACATGAAGCCAAGAGAATGCCTAATAACATCAATGCTAAAAGACCTTCTCCAAGGCATATAACAGTAAAATTGGTCAAAGCCAATGACAAAGAATAAATATAAAGGGAAGCAAGACAGAAGAAAATAACCTACAAAGGAAGCCATCAGGATTTCAGCATATTTCTTGGCAGAAACTTTACAGGCAAGGAAAGAATAGAATGATCTATTACAAATACTGAAAGGCAAAAACTTTCAGCCAAGAATACGCTATCCAGTGAAATGATCCTTATGATACAATGGAGAAATAAAAGTTTTCCCAGATAAACAAAGGCTGAGGGAGTTCAACACCACTAGATCTCCCATACAAGCAATGATCAAGAACGTCTTCATACCAGAAATAAAAAGATGGCAAATGTCTACAAAGCTTTGAGCAAAAAGATAAATAGACAGACAAAATCAGAAAGCTACAGCTTTGTTTCACAACAGGGTAGCAAATACTTAATTATAACTTAAAAGAAGAAGGGAAGGAAAGCATCAAAAGTAACTATAAACACTTCAACTTAGTCACAAACTCCCAACACAAAAATGAATAACTTGTACAACAATAACTAATAAGGAGAAGAGGAAAGGGATGGAACCTGCTTAGACTAATGGAGATAAGAGGCTATCAGAAGATGGACTATCTCATCTATGAGATCTTCATACAAACCTCACAGTAACCAGAAAAGAAAAAGTCAGAACAGAGCCACAGATAATAAAGAAAGAGAAAACCTCCACACAAAACCCCTAAAATGGAATTGTAGTCAGAAAGACAAAGGAAGAGAAAAATCGAAATATAGATTAGTTGGGATTAAGCCCTCATGTATCAATAATCACTCTAAATGTAAATCGATTGAATTCTCCAATCAACAGACACAGAGTGGTGGGGTGGATTAGAAAACAAGACCCAAGAATACGCTGCCTCCAGGAAACACATCTCAGCTCTAAAAACAAACAGGCTCAGAATGAATGGATGGGAGACAATACTCCAAGCAAATGGCAAATAAAAGAAAGTAGGTGTTGCCATACTTATATCAGACAAAGCAGACTTCTACATAAAAAATACTATGAGAGACAAAGAGGGGCAGTATATAATGATAAAGGGGACTTTCCACCAAGAGGACATAACACTTATAAAGATGTATGCACCTAACACAGCAGCACCAGAGAATATAAAGCAACTATTAATAGACCCACAGGTAGAAATTAACGGCAACACAATAATAGCAGGGGACCTGAACACCCCACTTACATCCATAGATAGATCATGCAGAGAAAGGCAACAAGTCAATAGTGGAATTAAATGAAACATATGATCAGATGAACTTAATCGATATACATAGAGCATACCCTCACAAAACAGCAGAATACACATTCTTCTTAAGTACACATGGAACCTTCTCAAAGATAGACCATATGATGTGAAACAAGGCAAGACGGAATAAATTTATGATTGAAATCATATCAAGCTTCTTTTCTGACCACAATGCTATGACACTTGAAATCAACTACAAGAAAAAAGATGGGGAAGTCACAAATATGTGGAGACTGAAGAACACATGACTGAAGAACCATTGGATCAATGAACAAATCAAAGGAGAAATCAAACAATACCTGAAGACAAAAGAAAATGAAAAGACAACAAAACAACTCTTATAGGATGCAGCAAAAGCAATTCTAAAAAGGAAATTTATAGCAATACAAGCACAGCTCAACAAACAAGAAAAATACCAAATAAGTAACCTTAAACTACACCTAACAGAACCAGAAAATGAAGAATAAATGAAGCTCAAAGTCAGAAGAATGAGGGAAATAATAAAAATTAGAGCAGAAATAAAGGAAATAGAGACTAAAAAAGCTGTAGAAAGGATCAATGAAACAAAGAGCTGGTTCTTTGAGAAGACCGAAACAAAATTGACAGACCCTTAGCCAGACTCACTAAGAAAAAAAGAGAGAAGGCTCAAAGACATAAAATTAGAAATGAAAGAGGAGAAATTACAACAGATACCACAGAAATCCAAAGGACAATAAGAGAATACACTGAACAACTTACATACCACCAAATTGGATAACCTAAAAGAAATAGATAAATTCTTAGATTCACACAACCTCCCAAAACTGAATCAAGAAGAAATACTGAAAATGAACAGACCAATCACAAGTAAAGAGAACGAAATTCTCATCAAAAACCTCACAAATAACAAAAGTCCAGGACCAGATGTCTTCTCTGGAGAATTCTACCATATATTCAAACAAGATTTAATACCTATGTTTCTCAAACTATTCCAAACAGTTGAAGAAGATGGAACACTTCCTAATTCATTCTATGAGGCCAACATCACCATGACAGCAAAAGCAAGCAAGGATAGCACAAAGAAGGAACATTACAGGCCAATATCGCTGATGAACACAAATGCAAAAATCCTCAACTAAATATCAGCAAATCGAACACAGCAATATATTAAAAGGATCATATAGCATGATCAAGTGGAATTTATAGCAGGGATGCAGGGATGTTTCAACATCTGCAAATGAATCGATGTGATATACCACATTAACAAAATGAGGAATAAAAATCACATGATCCTCTCCACACATGCAGAGAAAGGATTTGACAAGATCCAACATCCATTTATGATAAAAACTCTCAATAAAATGGGTATAGAAGGAACGTACCTCAACACAATAAAGGCCATATATCACAAACCCACAGGCAACATCATACTTAATGGTGAAAAACTTAAAGCCATTCCTTTGAGAACAGGAAGACGACAAAGGTGCCCACTCTCGCCACTCACATTCAACATAGTACTGGAGGGTTTGGCCAGAGCAATTAGACTGGAAAAAGAAATAAAAGGAATCCAAATTGGAAAGGAAGAATTGAAACTCTTGCTGTTTGCAGATGACATGATTGTAAATATAGAAAACCCTAAAGAATCCATCAGAATACTATTAGAAAAAATCAACAACTAAAGCAAAGTTGCAGTGTAAAAAAATCAACTTACAAAAATCAGTTGCATTTCTATACACTAATAATGAACTAAGAGAAAGAGAACTCAAGAATACAATCCCATTTACCATTGCAACAAAGAGAAAAAAGTGTCTAGGGATAAATTTAACCAAAGAGGTTAAAGACCTATACAATGAAAACTATAAGACATTATTGAAAGAAATCAGTGATGACCTGAAGTAATGGGAAAATATTCCATGCACATGGATTGGAAGAATAAACACAGTTAAAATGTCCATGTTACCTAAAGTAATCTACAGATTCAATGCAATCCCTATCAGAATCCCAATGACATTCTTCATAGAAATAGAACACAGAATCCTAAATTCTATACGGAATAACAAAAGACCTTGAACAGGCAAGGCAATCCTGAGAAGAAAGAACAAAACAGGAGGTATCACAATCCTAACTTGAAAATATATTACACAGCTATAGTAATCAAAATGGCATGGTGTTGGCACAAAAGCATACTCATAGATCAATGGAACAGAACTGAAAGCCCAGAAAGAAAACCACACATCTGTGGTCAGTTAATCTCTGACAAAGGAGCCAAAATAATACAATAGAGAAAGGAAAGTCTCTTCAATAAATGCTGTTGGGATAACTGGACAGCCACATGCAAAAGAATGAAAGTAGATCATTATCTTCCACCATACACAAAAATTAACTTGAAATGGATGAAAGACTTGACTCTAACACTTGAAACCATAAAATTCCTAGAAGAAAATATAGACAGTACAGTTTTTGACATCGGTCTTAGTAGCAGCATTTACAATACCATGTCTACTCAGGCAAGGGAAAGAAAATTAAAAATATACAAATGGGACTACATGAGACTAAATGGCTTCTGCAAGGCAAAGGAAATGATGAACAAAATGAAAAGCCAGTGCCAGCCCCGTGGCTTAAGGTTAAGTGCATGCGAACCGCTACCGGCTGCCCAGCTTCGGATCCCAGACGTGCACAGACGCACCGCTTGATCGGCCATGCTGAGGCCGCGTCCCACGTACAGCAACTACAAGGATGTGCAACTATGACATACAACTATCAACTGGGAATTTGGGGGTAAAAAAAAAGAGGAAGATCGGCAATAGATGTTAGCTCAGAGCCGGTCTTCCTCAGAAAAAAAGAGGAGGATTAGCACAGATGTTAGCTCAGGGCTGATCTTCCTCACAAAAAAAAAGGAAAAAAACAAAAAGACAGCACACTAACTGGGAGAAAATATTTGCAAATCATATATCTGACAAGGGGTTAATCTCCAAAGTATATAAACAACTCATACAACCCAACAACAAAAAAACAGATAATCCAATCTAAAAATGGGCAGAGGATATGAACAGACATTTTTCCAAAGAAGATATACAGAAGCCCAACAGGCACATGAAAAGATGCATATCATCACTAATTATTAGGGATATTCAAATCAAAACTACAATGAGAGCTCACCTTACACCTGTCAGAATGGCTATAAATCTCAAGACAAAAAAGAACAAATGTTGGAGAGGATAAGGAGAAAAAGTCACCCTCACACACTGCTGGTGGGAATGCAAACTGGTGCAGCCACCAGGGAAAACAGTATGGAGATTTCTCAAAAAATTAAAAATAGAAATACCATACCTTCCAGCTATCCCACTACTGGGTATTTACCCAAAGAAATTGAAATCAACAATTCAAAGAGATTTATGCACTCCTGTGTTCAATGCGGCATTATTCACAATAGCCAAGACATGGAAGCAATCCAAGTGCCCTGCTACAGACGAACAGATAAAGAAAATGTGGTATGTATTATATACAATGGAATACTACTCAGCCAGAAAAAAATACAAGATCGTCCTGTTTGCAACAACCTTGATGGACCTTGAGGGTATGATGATAAACGAAATAAGCCAGACAAAGACACTTAGCATTATTTCACTCATATGTAGAAGGTAAACATACACAGGGATAAAGAGAACAGATTAGTGGTTTCCAGAGGGGAAGGGGGCTGGGTGTTGAGTGAAAGAGTTAAAAGTGTACATATGCATGGTGATGGATAAAAGTTAGAGTACCGCTGGTAAGCACGATGCAGTATGTACAGAAGTTCACAAATAATAATGAACACCCGAAATTACACAATGTTAAAACCCTTTATAATTTCAATAGAATAATTAAAAAAGAAAAAAAATAATTCATTCATATTTATGATTGAATAATATCCCACTGTGTGGATAAACCATACTTTGTGTATCCGTTCACCAGTAGATGGACATTTGGGTTGGTTTCCATTTTTATCTACTATAAATAGGTTATCAACATGTGTGTACAAGTCTGTGTATAGACATATGTGTTTATTTCCCTTGGATGGATTCCTAGGAGAGGAATGGCTGGGTAGACGAATGTAAATTTAAAGACGCATCCAAGCTATTTTTCACGAGCACTCGATGAGAGTTTCAGTGACTTGACATCTTCAACAACACTTGTTATAGTCAGTCTTTTTAATTTTAGCCATTCTCAAGTGTGGTGGAATCTCATGATGACTGTCACTTACATTTCCACAATGACTCATGTGGTGAAGGAGAAAGCAAGCCATGCACAGATTGGGAGAAAACATCTGCAAAACATATCCCTAGAAAAGGACATGTATTTATAATATATAAAGAGCTCTTACAACCCAATAGTAAGAAGACAAGCAACACGTCATGGCTTACCAGGAGACAGCAGATCAGGTTTGTGATGAGCACCAGAAGTCCTGCCAAGCAGATGAGAATGAGGGCCCAGAAGGGGAGGTCTGGGGAGACATGTGGTGGGATGAGCCACGTCCTGTCATCGCCCCAGGGCTCCTGGTTACCCCACTGTGCCTCAACCCTCCTTGACAAGGGTTGGCCAACTTTCCTCATCATCCAAGAACCTGTGTGCATGGTTCTCTTCGATGAGGCACAGCACCAAGATGCACTCCCCCTACCATGGGCT
Source organism: Diceros bicornis minor (assembly GCF_020826845.1). Classification (NCBI taxonomy): domain Eukaryota; kingdom Metazoa; phylum Chordata; class Mammalia; order Perissodactyla; family Rhinocerotidae; genus Diceros; species Diceros bicornis. The sequence continues at coordinate 6,734,882 of NW_026690866.1, forward strand.
GAGGCTTCCTGCAGGTTTACCTGGCTTCTCAGTCAAGGCATCATCTCTGTTGGGAGAATATTCTGGAAGTGAATGAAATGGAGAATGCATGTGAGTGTGTTTCACTCTTTTGAATAAAACTTTTTAGACACAGAAAAATAAAGGGAACAGTCTCATAAACATCCATCATCTAGATTTAACAATGTATATTCCATCTAATTAAAACAATATTGCATCAATGTATAAATTATTAACACTTGCCACCCTAGATTTATCCCATGTTTTCAATGAAATACTAAAGTCAAGTAGACATCATGATACTTCCCACCATTTTAGTTTCCATCTTTAAAAAGTGAGCACACTTTGCTACAAAATCCAAGACCATTATCACAGAACAAAAGTGTAACAAATTAAACCAAATTCATACCTCTGGGCACTGATGACTGAATTTGGGCTGGACTTTCTTATGACAGCCAGGGGCAGAATGGGTCATCACAGTTGGCAAGCCTACGGGATCTCTCTAAATTTGTAAAATCCAACTCAAAAATGTTCTTCCGTGCCTAGAAACACATCATCCCCTTCTCTTTTATCTATGTGCTTAATATTCATTTTCTAGGATTAACCTACAATGTAATTTCCTGCAAGAAGTCTTCCCTGATTTCCGCCTGCAAGTATGAGTTTTTTCACATCAAATAATTGATAAGTTTCAATTCTATATTCTTGTTATTGCCCGCTACAACATAAACTCCAGGAGGGTAGGACACACAGCACCCAGTGGACATGGGGGGAGCGGTGCAGGTCCCCCTACTTGTACCTCTACCCAGACAACCTCTTAGAGGTGTGCTGTCTGATATGGAGCAGCAACAGGTCTGTTTTTGAATTAAAATTAATTTTAGTTAAATAAAATAAAAATTTTTGTACCTCAGTAACATTAAAAATCAGTAACAATAAAGACCAGTCACAACACCATCCTTCGAGTACTCAACAGCCACATGCGGCTGTGCACTGGACAGCACAGATATAGAACATTCCACCACTGCAGAATGTTCTAGCCCATTGGTGCTCATCTACAGCGGGACTTGGCAAACTATAGCCTGTGGATCAGAAACTACATCCACACCCAAAGCTGTAAGTCTGCTTCACACACAGCTGGAGGCCCTCACTGACGATCTGGCCCAGTTGCTCTCAGTGCAGAGATAAGGAAACAAAAGTCCAGAGAGGGGAGGTGACTAGCTTTATGTCACAGAGCTATCTAGGAGAAGGTGAGGGCCTCCTATATTACACTGGTTTCCTTTTCTCTCTCTCAATGGTGGGTAAAGACTAGGGGACTAAGCCACCTCCTGCCAGCCTGAGAAAGTTCAATGCTCTCTCAGCCCCAGGCATCCAGAGTCCCCGGAAAGGCCTCACTTTCTTTCCCAATGACCAGGGAGCCTTATCATCCCCAAGGACACTCTTCCTATCCAGGGTCAAGTTCTACAGCTGGGTACCATTCTGGGTCAGCCACAGGAATTTCTCATAGATGTCAACTCTGTCCAGTCTCTGTGCCGAGGCGGCAAAGCACACAGGGAGTCCGCTCCAGTGTGGTTACTGTGGGGGAGAGACCTGGAAGGGCACAAGGGATGAGCAAGGGTGTCTGGAATTCTACCCTGATTCTACATCCCCTGCTTCAGGGGCTTGTCCAAGAGAACTTTCTGCAATAATGTAAACATTTGTCTGCACTACCAAATACACTCATTATTAGCCCCATGTTGTTATCAAGCACTTAAAATGTGGCTAGTGTGTGTGAGTGAGGAACGGAATTTCTCACATAATTTCATTTTAAGTAATTAATTTATAAATAAATAACCACAGGGAGAACATTTCTGAAACTTTGAAGTAAGGACTTCTGCAAATGCATAAAAACAATGAGAACACTGGTAAAAATGATCAAAATCAACTTTTCAGAAGTCTAGAAATTAATCAATGGCTTGTAAGAATCTGAGGAGGGTTTAGTGAAGAAACATGGTGGAATCTTGACAAAGGGAGCGAACTTTGTGGCACTATAACTTGCAGTATTCCAATCCTGCTCTCACAATATCCTCCATAACTTTGAAAACCGTCATTCTCAGAACTATAGTGGCTGAGACATGCAGCAGCCGAGCAGCCATAATGTGTTTGGAGCACTCAAAAGACCCATCCCCACCAAACTCTCACTAGCTGACCTGCCTGGCAGCTCCCTGAAAAAGCCCCATGTTCAGGGCTTGTAGTTACTTGACTCACAGCTTGCCCAGGGAGGAAAGTCCGACCCCAGGGCACTTGCTAAAAACAATCAGGGCTAATTGTTTTCTATTGTAGTCGCCTGAGGGAGTGATACCACCTGAGGCAGGCAAGAGGAGAGCCAAAAACTTAGAAGAAAAATTCGGGGAATGTGATGTCCACAGTTGGCCTTTGAAAAGCTGCAGTGTATTTGCGGGCATCTAGAAGGACACAAGGGCTCAGGGATATGGAATACCCAGGAAAGACTAGAGAACCTCTTAATCTCTCACCTCTAGTTGAACGGTTGTCTTAATATCTGAAAACTTGATTATGTAATACACCATAGTAATAGAATAAGGGCCAATACCATGCAATCTCAACCACATATACAGAAAAGAATTTGAGAAAATACAACGCCCTTCATGTATAAAAAAGAAAACACTCAACAAATTAGGAATAGAAAAAACTTTCTCAACCTATAAACAGCATCAATGAAAAACCCACGGCTAACACCATATTCAATGGTGAAAGACTGAAAATTTCCCCCTAAGACCAGGGACAAGAAAATGATGTCTTCCCTTATCTCCTATGTTAATCACAGGTACTAGAGGTTCTAATAAGGGCAATTAGGCAAGAAAAAGGAATAAAAGAAACCCAGATTGGAAGGGAAGAGGTAAAACTATTTGTTTTGCAGATGAGAAGATATTGTATATAGAAAAACCTAAAAAATACACTTCTCCCCACACACAATATGTGAACCGTATCTCAATAGGTGTATAAAAAATTTAAATTGTCCCATGTGTTTAATGGCTCCACTACTGGAGAGCACAGTTAGACTGCTGATATTTGTTGAAAGTCTCCAGAAGAGGAGGAGGAGGAGGATGCTGGAGGTTGGTGGCCCCAAATGTTAATGCTTTTCTAATCTCCTGAAAACCTAAGGAAGGAGATGGTAGGATTAGCTGACAGGGATGTGGGGCAGAATGTGCACCATGTCAGTAACTTCCAGATAAAGGATGTGTCACTTGAGCTCAGAGTCATCAGCCACTAGCTCAGCCAATGCTTCCAATCTCCTCAACCTACATCAAGTAGGTGACCAGGCAGGAGTGGGATATATCTCACAGCTGGCTGCCTCTGTAGAGCTTGGTTACCTAGAACAAATGCGAGGGAGAGTGGGTGAGATGGAGGTCTCCTGGGGATGCAGGGCGCCACTGGAGCCAGTGAAAGATCACAGACCTTGGGGCAAGGGAGACCTGACTTCAAATCCTGGCTCTGCCCCTAACTCACTGTGTGACCTTAGGCACAATACTCCCCTTTCTGAGCCTCAGTTTACCCATGTGAGAAATGGGGAAGGCAGCTAGAACATCACCTCTGGACACTGAGAGAACCCAGACACGCAGGGGAAATGAAGGGTTGAAACAATCACGTAACAGATGTAAGTCAGGCGGAGGAATGACATTGCCCTCAGGGCAAGGAGATACCGGAGAGGGGAAACCCCTCCTGGTCCTGGGTGTCTCTCAGCAGGGCGGAGTACTCCGAGGATGTGGGATCCAGGTTGCTGAGGTTCCCGATGATGATGTAGAAATATAGATGGTGCTCTCTCTGGATGGATAAACTCTGGGCTGCAGAGCCTGGAGCCACCGAGAGGAAGAGCAGACAGGTGGAGACTCTCCGCTCCCAGCACAGAGGCATGGTGGCCCACGGGATCAGGGTGGTGGGTGCAGACAGCGTCACACTGGTGGCTGCCCCATCCTTCTCAGGCCTGGGGAGAGAGGGATTTGGGGACTCTCTTGAGAGGTCCTGAAACCTCTGGGGGTGTGGGCCAGAACTGGAAGGAGGAAATGGGAGGACAGTGAGGAGACAAAGAGGGGTGGTCACAAAAGTAGTCATAAGGGGCAAATGCTCAGGGGAGGGTCTCATCTGAGGGAGACCAGCCTGCAACTCTAGTAGAATGGGCCCAGGCTGCTCTTCTTGAACAAGGATCCAGCTGGGGAGGAAGGAGGAGGAGGAGCAGGAGGGACAGGGGTTGGGGGAGGGGCTGGGTGGGATTTAACCCACCAGGAGCTGCTGGGACCAGGGTCTCACCAGGCTCTGCAGGACCCTCTCAGTGGAGTTGAACGTGGCTGAGCTGTTGATCCTGTCTGATGAATACCGAAGGGTGGAGATGGTGACGTTGACTGTGAGGGTCTTCAGGTTTTGCCCCAAAGCTGCAAGATGAGAGGGAGAGCAATGGCCATCACTGAGAGCTGGCCTGAGACCAGACCAGAGTCCTGCACTCATTGTAATCTGTCGTCTTCTGTCCCAGTGGCACCACCACCCACCCGTGTGGTCACGCAAGTCAGAACCAGCATTTGTGCTCAGCTCCTCCTTCCTCCCAGTAACACCAATTCCAGTTGCACACTGGTCCTCACATACACTCCATCCCTGTCCCAGCTCAGGTCTTAACTTCCTTCACCTGGACCAACACCCCAGCAGGCTCACCAGATGCTCTATCTAAAGGATGTTCTACATGGACCACTACAAGAATCTTTCTGAAATGAATACCTCACTAGGGCCACCACTGCTCTAGTACCACCCATGGCTCCCTATGGCTTTCAGTGTTTAGTTCAACCTTCTTGACCTGGCACTCAAGGCTCTACTCAATCTGGCTCCTGCTGAACTTTCAGTCTCATTTTATCCATCTACTGCGGGATAAACTTCATGCTTCACGCAACCCAAATTCGTTTCAATTCTCCCCTTACAGCATGTTGTTTCTGGCTGGAGCCTTTGCTCATGGAATCCAGTCTGCCAGGAAAACTCTTCATCCTCTATTTGCCAGGGTCCCTCCTCCACATTCTTAAAGACTCCATTCTGGTGAAACTTTCTCTAGCAAGCTCTTCCCCTCCAAATTATGCCAGGTGCCTCTCCCCGAAACATCCCACATTGTATTATAATGGTGTGTTAATTTCACAAGACTAGGGGTTCTCTGAGGGCTGGCCTTAGACTACATCGTTGGTATAATCTTTGTGATCAGAATGATTGCCCTAAAACCAGAATTTCACACCCTGGCTTCCCAGCTCCTGGGTCACAACTGGCTGGTGGAGGAGTGGGGTCAGAGAGCTTCTCTTGGGAAGGAAAAGGGGACCCCAGATACCTGTGGTGGCTTCTCGTGGTAGAGGTGATGATCAAGTATGCAGGGACGTGGTGGCTGGCTCGGGAGCTGTGGTGAGGGCTGTCTTCAAGGAGGGATAGTGTGGGAGGTGTCCCCAAGCTCACCCAGGCTCCAGCAGTGGCTGTTCCAGGGCCACCATTCACAGATGAAGCATAAATGAGAGTGAGGGGATGGGTGACTGTGTGAGTAGAGGGATGAGCAAACCTGTGGATGAGAGGAGCCCAAGAGAGAGAGATAGGTGAACAAGAGAGACTGAACTCGGAGGAGAGACAGATGGATGGACAGAAAACTGGACAGATGGATGAGATACGTGGAAAAGGAGGACCAAGGGCGGCGCTTTAGCAGAATTAAAGTGAAAATCACGTGGGGTCAGAATGTGGTAGAGAACATGTCTAAGGCTTTCTCACCCTGGGCTGGGACTCTTCACCAGAACCCAGGAGGGAGAGAAGGGATGAATTAGGGCCCTTCCAGGTCCTTCCCTCACCAAGAAGAGCACGTGTAGGAGAACATGTGCCCCACAACCCCAAATGCGGACGGGACCCAGGAGATCAGGGCCAGGAATACATGCTGGTTGTAGTCGGGGCCACTGCTCCATAGGTGTAACCTGTGGAGAGAAGGCGAGAGGAGCTGAGCAAGAGTTGGGGTGATCATAAAGGATTAAGGAGAGGGAGGATGTAGGGACCTTTGTGTGAAAAGCAGAGGGGAAAGCAGAGGGGAAGAGGGGAGGGATGTTCAGGTGGGAGGCAACGAGATGGAAGGTGGCTGGACCCAGTGATCACACAGTGATGACAAGACTGAACCCAGACCCGGAGGATAGAGAGATGGATCACAGCTCACTTTAGAGCAACGGAGGGAGCACAGAACTCCGACTGGGAGAGACAGCGTGGCTGTAGCACAGCCCCTCACCACTGACGTATAGGCTGTCCCCGTCCAGGGTGAAGGAACCAGGTGGGAGAAGCCCTGGTTCTCATGGCTCAACTCCCAGTAGAGTCACTCTCTGTCCAGCCCTGGACCTGCGCGGGTCAGAGTGGAAGGTGCAGATGATGTCCACCACAGTGGCTGTCCCACCTTTCTCAAGCCTGGGGGAGTAAGAACATGGGGATGTGCAATACTGAGCAGGGGTCCATCTGGGTGTGGAAGGCGAGAGAGGGGAAGGGAGGAGGCTGAGGGAGATGCTGAAGGGGCTGCTCTGATGTCTGCAGGGGATCTCCTAGGTGTCTCCCGTGTGAGACAACACCCTCACAAGTAAGGCCTGACATCCTTTAGGATGTGGAGGGGGACATGTGAGTGGCAAAGAAGGGTGAACACACAGACCTGGGCGAGGGGATAACTGCAGTTCTGCACGGACAGCAGCAAGGAGCACAGTCAGTGCCCTGTGCCATCTGACACATGCAGGCAAGAAAGTACCGTTACGTTCTCTCGGTTCTACACTCCAAGGTCTTTTCTTCCTACTTCTTTCCTACTCCACAGCCATCAGCCAGGCATAGGGAACAATCATCTGATTCCTAATCTTATTCCCAGCACCTCCCATCTTGTCTATTAAGTATTCATTCTTAAACATGAAGTCCATTTTAACCCCCGTGCTGAAACCAAACGCTGCTTACATCATCCTTCTACTCGCACCTCTCCAGAGTCTTCCCACTGTTCTTAGAACAGAGTCCCTAGTCACCCCTGATCTGGTCCAGCCTGTTTCCCCCTCACCGGTGTGGCTCACACCCGTCCCCTTGTGTTGACTCAGCTCAGCCATCCCTCTTCTCAGTTCATGGACACACCAGGCTCTCTGCTTCAGGGGTGTCCTCATGCAGGTCCCTCTGCCTGAAACGCTCTCTTGAACACACTCCCACACCCTCATCCAGTCCAACCCTCCAACTAGCTAAATCCAGTCCCAACTCTAGCTCTCAAGCTAAATATCAGTCCTTCTCAAGAAGACTTCCCTGGTCCCTCAGGTTGATTCCCCTTGTGACAAACTCCCACATCACTCTCATCATTAACTGTCTAAAATCCAAATTCCCAAATACAATATAAATTCCATGGAGGTGGGACAAGGTCTCTCTGGTTCTCCAGGTCCCCATGCATGTGGCCCAGGGCCTGGTTCATGAGATGAGGAACCATCCCGGTTTGTCTAGGACTGCCCTGGTTTGAACACTATACGTCCTGTGTCCTGGAAAACCCCTCTGACCTGAATAAACGAGGATGGTTTGTCACTATAAATTATACACTCAGAGACTATCTATTGCATACAAGCACACATTCCCTTCAAGAATGTCACAAGAAAGTTAGAATGAAAAAGGCACACAAACACACAATTAGTAGAAACCAACAACTAAATAAAAAATTACTTAACAAGATTCTCTGCAACGTGAATCACCAGACCGTTATTTTAGAAAAGTTTCAAGAAACAAAGTTAATTCCATTTAGAAGGCAAGGTGGTGAGGACAGTCTTTTTGGAGACTAGTGCCCTTCCCTTCAATCTACAGTGCTGCTTAGTATTCCTCTAAATGATTTGAAATATCATAAAGAAAAAAATGCTCAAAATAAATCTGGCTACTGGCAAATTCAATTTTAAATTTGTTATTAATACAAAGAATTTCAAATCATCTTTTTCCCTGAATGCTCCTCTATTTCAAATTTTTGTGGAGGATTTATAGGACTTTAGAAGTCAAATTGACTGGTTCTAAGGAATGTTGCTGAGTATCCCTGGTAATATTTAATGGGATGTCTTCTATTACTACATACACATGCAAAACATTTCTGTATTTATAATATATATAAATCCTGACTTTTGAGTATTATGCAATGCAAGTAAATCTATATTTTCTACTATAATCCACATTTGCAGTTATTTACGTTTCTTTCATATGTTCTTATTTGCATATAACTGTACTTACTGAAATATTTACCACGCAGAACCGCACACAGTTTACCATCTTTCCCTTGAATATAATCCATCAAACATCAATATTTTTTCTCAAGATACCCTCACTCTCAGTGAGTCCTTTTGGTGACAACCCGAGCCCAGGAAACTCCAGTGACAGGTCTTCTGCACAGTGGAGGCTGCCGGAACCTCTTGGTACCAAGTCCACAGGGTACTCACCTGGTCACACAGAAATCCATGGATCAGCGAGGACAGGTGGACCCTGAGACTGGTTTCACCTCAAACTTGAGCTCCACGGGTGCTTTTCGTGTCTGAGGGGGGGAAAAAAAACGCAAACAATCTTTTGAGACCTTTTATAGCGTGTTGGATGGAAAGGCCACCCGGTTCACTCTTCTTATTTTGTATTTACTCATTTAACTCTAACTGTATGCTGTGACTAGATTTTCCCAATTCCTATCCAGCCACCTGCTCCCCAAGATGGGAGAAAGCAGCTTCGTGCTGTGTGCACTTGAGTGGCTCAACTAATTTGGCTGGACAGAGACTTTTTGATGACTCTGGACCCTTTAAACAAGCTTGTCATTTAGGGACCCTCTTAGTGACCCACTGACTTGTCAACAGTTTCCACACTTCATTCAGGGCTCAGGAGATTTTCAGGCCCTGGAGCAGGTCTCTCAACCTTGGCACCACGGACATTTGGGGTCGGGCTGTCCTGGGCCCTGGAGGATGCTGAGCAGCATTCCTGCCTCCCCCTCTAGACCCCAGGAGCGCCCCCATTTGTAACAACCCAAACACCGCCTGCAGACGCGGATAAGCCCCCTGGGGACAAAATCACACGGAGGAAGGTGACGGGGACTCTGAGGAGGTGACGGCGGCGCCCAGAGACTGGAGGAACAGTAGCTTCGGGAGCCCTGAGGGAACAGCCTGGGGGAAACGAGGCTGTGGGGGGACGGAGGGATGCCGGGCCCTGACGGGGCTGCCTGCAATCCAGGCCCCTCCCTGGACCCCTACCCAAGCCGGGACCGCCCGCCGCTCACCGAGGCCCGCCCCTGAGACCGAACGTCCACGAGTATCCGATCTGCGCCTAGAAGACGGAACACACCGCATAGCCCCCCCCCCCCGCTCAATCCATGGCGCCGCCCGCGCTTTCGCTTCCGGTCTCAGGCGGGCATTCAGGGAGGACCGAAGTTCCGGGAGGACGGACGTTTCGGGGCTCAGGGTTGAGGCGGCGTCCGGAGCGGGGCGGGGCCACGCACCCCAGACTCGGGGGAGGTGTCTAGTTTCTAGAGTGAGTTAGAGGCCGGGTCGCGGGCTGGGTCAGCACCAGGGAAAGGGACCAGGTCTAGGGGCAGGGCTGTGGGTGGGGACAAGGGTGTGGGCGGAGACCAGGCTGTGGGCAGAGCCAGGCCCGAACATTGTGGGCGGAGACCAGTTCCAGGGGCGGGAAGAGGCGGGGCTGGGGCTAGAATAAGTCAAGCCGACTTCACAGGGGGAGGAAATGAGCTCCAGGAGCAGGGCTGGAGGCGCGGCTTTCCCTGGACCCCTAGACTGTACAGGTAGCTGGATGTTGAACAGCTTTTCTTCATTCCTTTCCCCACCTTTTCACAGACTCATAGAATGATGTGCCCATATTTAAAATTATAAATTTTTTGTGCGGGTTTGCTTTTCTTAATTTCGTTTAAAAATTGGATCATATATTCACATTTCTCTACAACTTGCTGTCCCAAGCCAGTAGATCAGGATATAACGCTATTTTAATTTTAAAAATCTGGGGGGAGGGAGGCCACTACGTTGTAGATACACGTATAGGAAAATTCAAAGAGTGGTGCAAAGTCAGTAAAATATTCTCACTCTACCACTGTCTCCCAGTCCTTTTGCACAGAGATAAACATCCTTTTCTCCTCTATCCTTCCAGACATACTGTGTATATGTGGGCCTGTGTATATGTTGAAGCCCAAGAGGGATGTCCCCAAGCAAAATCTGAAGCCTATGAATTGTCTCATGCGTCAGAAGTTACTGGAAAGAGATTTAAATTTCCGGTGGAAGGAGATGAACCAGTGATGAATCCAGAGGAAGACAACGGAGAAACAAGAGAATTTTCCCATTTAAAAGGTCAAAGGAAAAAGTGGGAAAGAAAATGTATTCATACTATCTGACGTAGCACATCTCTGGATAAGATTCATATGCTATAAAATGGTAAACACTTATAAAACAGTAGACATTGAATTTTGATTTATCCTAATTCATTAAATATTTATATTGGGCAAGGGGAATTATATTTTTAACATATGTAAGAACACTTCATGCTGATTGTTTCAGAGAAGAAAGTAAGTATAAATAGTCAAAAGCTGAAAAATGAAAAAGCTGTATGAGTAGCTAATTTAGAAATACAGATTTTCAACCAGAAAATTAAAGAAGTTGTTTTTGGAACCAGAGTCAAGAGTGGGGAAGGTAGCTTTTCATTATACGTCTTGAAGTATTATATGAGAGATGTACGTATAGATACACATACACGCACACACACAGGAGCCTGAATTTGTATTCCAAAGGGATCATCTAACTCTACAAAGAGTTTGTAAAAAGGATTCACTTTACAAGAGTGGAACATATTTTGAAAACTACAGACTTCAAGCGTAAAAAAAGCTGTCATCATCCTGGTGGAAAAATGAATGGGGCATCACTTTCCCACCAACATGGTGATAAGCATTTTACATACATTACTCTTGAGTATTTTCACAGCAACCCATAAGGAAGATGGTATTATCTATCTCCATTTTGCAGATGAGGAAATTGGTGACAGCATATTGCTAAAATTTTCATATAAGTTCTCAATAGATATTGTTTTATGTTAAAATTGTTTATTGAATTTTCTTTTCATTAATAAAATGATATGTGCCATTCTTACAAATAAGCAAAGGGTGTGTACAAACAATTTAGCAAAGCAACAGTTTTATATCCTTTTGATATAATTAAATATAACTATCAGTTTTATTATTTGTCTGCTCTCTGCCTCACATCTAGGAAGATACTTCCTATCCTAAAGGCTTACTAGAAAACTCTACTAAAAATGAAGAATCTGGGAATACCCATATTATGCAAGGTTCCTGAATACATGAAAAAAAAGCCATTATAACAAATTTTTGTACAAAAATCTTAGATCATTCACGAACTGATAACAACACAAATCATGATTAGGCAAGGTATTTCTGTAGAATGACAAATAATTAAACTTTAGACATTTAGAAAGGTAATTCATTACAGTAACTAATGTGTATAAAAAGAATTTTTTCAAACTCCCTAAGTGCCAGGAAATCGTTTGACAAAATGCACTGTAATATTAGTCACAATAGCCAAGAGATGGAAACTACCTAATTGTGCATCCGTGGGTGAAAGAATGAAGAAAATCTGGGGCATCTATACAATGGAATATTATTCAGCTTTAAAAAGGAAGGAAATCCTGTAATCAGAATTGCTTGCCTGGATCATTTCAGTAGCCATGTGCTTTCTTGCTTAGTCCCCTCTGGTCTATTGGCCAACGAGATACCAGGGTGATCCTTTTACGATGTAGGCGCCACGACCTCTAGTGGATCTCTAAATGAGATTTTGGAGGTAGACTGCCTGGGTACCAGCTGTGTGACCTTGGACAATTATATAACCTCTAATATTCCTCATCCATAAAATAGAGGTTAATAGTATTGTCGCCATAGCTTTGATGTGAGGATTAAATGAGTGAATACATGTCAGATGCCTAGAATGTGCCTGGCACATGGTAAGGCAACATGAAAAATTTAACTGTAATTATAAGCAAATTAAATATTGTGATGCCCTATTAATTAAGTTGAACCATATGAAATTTCTAATAGTCTACCATTTTGACCTATTATTATTGTTGAATAAATGATAAAACTCAGTCTAGGCAGGTTGTGTAGAGGATTGGATAAATGAAAATATTGGTAGAAAAAATAAGCTTAAATAGATTGCTTTGCAATTTACAAAGCAGTTTCTCATAATTTGTTTCATTTAATGTCTATAGAATGCTTTTCAGGGTATTATTACCACTATCTCTGAAGGAGTTACTGACTTGCCCCAAATCACACCACATTATATAAAACAATTAGAGTGGACACATCATTTGGAGTATAAATTCAATATGATATTTTGTTTTCCCTTCATAATATCATCCGTCCTCTCAAGAAAGTAATGAAATAATGCTGATTCATAGGAACTTAGTCTTAAAGAGACATACTCTCAGATGATAAACACTACATCTTTGAAACAGGGGTGTTGCGAGAAGAAACTTTGGACTAATGCTTTCTGGGTTTTCAAGTACATGCTTAGAGTTCTGGGAAACAGTCAAAGAAGGGAAAGGGAGAAAAATAGTCCAGAATGAAAAAAGTTTGACGTATATGTAACTTTATGGATCACCTCAAGATTCTCTTTTTATTTATGGTCTGTCAACCTACTAGAATATAAATGGTATTAGTGTAGATCACTGCTATCTTGCAGCGAGTGGTAGGCACTGAGTAAATATTTATTAAAGGAATGAAAGTGGCCTTGAATACATCTGCTCTTTACTCACCAGAGAACAGCCCCATACCAGGCAAATGGCATCATTAACAAAATTTTAAAAATCATATCCTTATTAGCTCGTAACCATGGATTCAAGGCACCCATTTATTTCATACTTTCTAAGTACAGAAGAATTCTGGTGTATTAGGGAATGTTTCCACAGCCTCACTGCAAAATAAAGCAAGCGCTTTTTGACCCATTGATTGCTGTTTCCAGCAGGGCCCATCTCTATGCTTATCTCTAAACAATTAACTATAGATTTGTTATCCCAATGAACAGCGATTTGGTATGGAACCTGTTTTATCAGTGTCATGCAAAAGTAGACATTTGATATGTCTTTAAATGGTGATATGGATAATAATGTTGATGCGGAAGAAAACTAAAAACTCTCTCTGGTCATTGTCAAGTGCATGTGGGTGAAATGTATCTTGTTGTCACTGGATTTCAGAACTCAAAAAGACTCGTCCAACTCTTCATGTTACAGGTCAAGAAAATGAGTTCTAAAGAGGTTGAGAGATTTGACCAAGACTATTTACTGAGACTAGAGAGAGCGCCTCTGATTCTCAGCTGACCACATTGTCATAAGATCTCCAGCTCCAAACAGCCAAGAAAAGCAAGTCTGTTGATTTCCATCTAGAAATGATTCCCCTTCGCTTTTATACTTTCTCTCTGTTAGATGACTGGTCTGCCCTGACAAGGAAATTATCTGAGGTTTACACTACACTTAAGAAGAGAAAATGCTCCTGGCAAACACTAGTGTGATTCAGTGTGGCACTGGAAAGCACAGTCATGAAAAAGTGAGAATCAAAAGAATAAGAGGTAAATAATGTTAGAGAAGAAGAGAAAATCTATTATTTTAGTGGGACATCACTTATAAAATTTAGAACTGGTAAATAAATGGAGTAATGTGAAAGGAAGCTAGATTCCTATATGAAACATCAAAAATACTGTTATATGAGCAAGAATTAGTTTGAACATGTAAATAATTATTCCACTCATAAGAGCAATGAATTCTTCAAGATAAGTAGTTAAAATAATTGGAACTACACATTAGTTATATGAAGAAGATTATAAAAAGATACAAAGCGTGTAAAAGCTCTGATTAAATGGAGAGATATACTATACTTGCGACTGAAAACAGTGTTTCAAAGATATCAGTTTTCCAAACATTATTCAGATTCCATATGCTTCAAATCAACTTTTAAAATGATGCAGTGTTTTTTTTAATAAACTAAATGATACCCATTTGTAAAATAAAACACTGGAACATCAACTAACATTATACACAAGTAAATCATTCCAAATGGATTATAGGGCTAAAATTAAAAGTAAACCCCTCACGTATAACAGTGGTGGATGAGAATATAGAAGAATATCCATAATCTTAAAATTAGTGAAGATAATCTTAATATATATGCTTAAAGATATCTGGTTGAAAAGAGGAAGGAGAAAAAGTAAAATGGAACATGATATGGTCTCTGATTTTCTTTCAGAGACTTAATCTAGAGAAGAATATTCCAGTCTATGATATTGGATAAAGAAATAGAAATCTGTGATAATTACACAAATAATGAGAGGACATATTTAAATGGTAGCATAATGTATCAGTTAGCTTCTGATGTGTAACAAACCATCCTAAAATTTGGTGACTTCAAATAAGAACAGTTTATTTTTTTCTCAAGATTCTGTGGGTTAACTGGGAAGTTATTTTGATCTGGACCTATTGGTGGTTAAGCTGGGATTGGATGGTCTAGGTCGGCTTTACTCACATACCTGATTGTTGACTTGAAGCCACCTGGAGTGATGCAGATGTGCAGTCTATCTAGACTCATTCACATATTGATGGCCTCAGGCTTCCCAAGGGCAGCCAGAGAAGGACAAGTAGCAACAATGAGCAAGTGTTTTTCAAGCCTTTGCTCATGTCATTGGCTAATGTCCCATTAGCCAAAGCAAGTTACAAGGCCAAGTATACTCAGAGTCAACGTGGGATGCTATGACCAAACAGACAGAGGGAGAGGACTCATGTGTGGCCATTTTCGCAATCTCTCCCACATAATTTTAGAGGAGAATTAGTATGAATGTTGGTGTATTTGTTCACTTGAATGCCCGAGGAAAATTGTACAAAGCCAAAAGAAACGTAAAGCAAATAGTTAACTGGAGATGTAAGGTAAGTTAATTGGTACTTAAATTGAGTCTGGAAAAATGTGATAGCTTATTTTTCAAGTGTATGCAAGTTCTTGTGACCTATGAAAATTACTTACATTTCTATTATTTTCTCCCTGAATGTGTTTTATTCCTTAACACTTTTGATGTGTTTCTCTCTGGCTTTAGGAAAATAACGTAGCACTTGGGAGCAAAGATGCAGCCTAATAGACCCACATTGGAGGCCAAGATGGAGCAGACCTCCACGGCTACCATGACATTGCCCTTGGTACTGTGGTAGGTGGGCAGGAAGGTGACCGAGAAACTGCAGAACACTAGCATGCTGAATGTCAGGACTTGGCTTCATTAAAGGTGTCAGGAAGGTTCCGGGCCAGGAAAGCCACAGTGAAGCTGCCCAGGGCCAAGGAACCCAGGTGTCCCAGGACACAGTAGAAGGTAGTGACCTAGCCCTTGTTGCACACGATGATGATGTGGCCGTGTTCAGAGTGTGCATCTGTGTCAATGAAGGGAGGAGAGGTTCCCAGCCAGATCCCACAGAGACTCAGCTGGATAAAGGAGCAGATGTGAATGATGAAGTTAGGTGCCCCTGACACCAACCACTGCCACATCCTTCTCCCTGTTGTGCTGACCTGGAAGGCCACAACCACAGTAATAGTTTTGGTCAAGACACTGGAAACAGCCAGAGTAAAAATAACTCCAAACATTATCTGTTGAAGAATGCAGGTGGCTGTGTTGACACGACCAATGAAGAGAAGGAGCATAGGATGAGGGAGATGAGCAGGATGTAACTGAGAGTCCGGTTATTGGCCTTGACTATGGGAGTTTCTCGTTGCTTCACAAAGACACCCAGGACCACAGCTGTTATGACAGAAAAGCACAGAGCTGCGCAGGCCAGGGCCATCCTCAAGGGGTCCTCATAAGCCAGAAAGGTCACAGCTTTTTGGAGGCAGCGATCTTGCTCTCTCTTGGCGTTCTGATGATCTGGACACTTCACACACTGATCCATGTCTGGGGAGAGATGCAAAGTGTCCTCAGCTCAGGTTCAGTCACACTCTCTTATTCGCATGTCCCCAAAGAAGGCATTGGGTAAGTTTAGCCAATTGTCTTTCATTGTTGCTCCAGGCAGCAAATAACAGAATGCTCTGCAGAGAACCGTTACCAGTTAATACTGCCCATCTTCTTTATAGTTAAGTAAACAAAGCTATTATCCTTCTCAGTATTTATCTTGCATATTCATGAAAGCACTTTTTTCTCAGAAAAAAAACAAAAGTCATCCCTGTCTCTCTGAGCTATACCCCTGTAAGCTATGTCCTAGATTTATTCATTCAATGAGCAAGCAGTAATTGGAAAACCTCCATGAGGCAGATAATATGCTACATTCTAAGGAAACAGAGGTGACCAAGTCATAGACCTCACTCCCAGGAAAGTTGAAAATAAGACCATATCTTCCATCTAAAATGATCTCCAGTACATTTCATCTTGATTTCACTTCCACCACTTATGTTAAGATTTTAGTCACTTCTTTCCTATGTTATCACAAGAACTTTCTACTCTGGTTCCCTGCCCATGTCCTGCATCACAAATGATAGTTCTACATGTAAGTGGGATCATGTTTATCCTCCATTAAAAAATCCCACAAACTCTTGATAAGACCAAAAAGACTGTATAACCTTGGTCTTGCTTAGCTCTACTACCTGTGCTCTGATTTTTAAGATTCCCAAATCTTCATGTGGTTCTGAAACTGTTGCGTGCCCACTCATCCCTGCAGGTATCAGTACATGCTTTTTCCTTCTACAGGGGCATTGCTCCTTCCTCTTTAAGTCCCTTTAAAATGTCTAACTTTTCACGTTTAGAACTACAATCTGCCTGATAATGATTTCTGTGGATGGTGTCAGTTAGGGGTGGCGAGTCATTGTCTTCTCCATGAAGACAGCCAATTTACCCAACATGGTTTATTGAAAAGTCTTTCATTTTCCCACTCCACCTCTGTGGTTCCTTGTAAATCAGTGGTCTATACGTGAGTCCCTATATAAGCAGTCTGTATCTGAACTTACCATTTGGTTCCGTTGATTTTCTTGTTTATCCTCTTGACAAACCTCCTCTATTGTGATGCTACCATACTTGATGTCAGGTAGAGTAAGTCCTCCCACTCTATTCTTTGTCTTCAAGATTTTCTTAGCTAAGTTTTTCCTTTATTATTTCCATAAAAATTTTATCAATTGTAATTTCCACAGAACAGGTAAACACTTTAACTGCAATTTTGTGGAAGCTGTAGTTTAATTTGGACAGTTTTCATATCTGTAGAATTTTAAGTCTGTTCAATCGTGAACTTGGTTTATCCTTCCACTTCTTTCAGTCTTCCTCTATTTTTGTAAATGCCATTCTCTAACTTTATGGACAAAAATCTTTTGAAACTCTCATTAAAGTTATTTCTAGGTACTTCATACTTTTAAGATGTTGTAAATGTCATTTTTTAAAATTTAACATTTCAATGTCTTATGAGTGGTTGATGGAAGCAAAACTTTATATATTAACCTTGTATTCAGCCACCACTAAACTCAGTTAATACACTAATTATATGGACTTTACCTTTATACCATAATATCATCTGAAGATAACATCAACTTTTTACTTCTTCCGTTGAAGTGTGCTGAATTACATTGCATGAACCTAATTTGGTCATGATATGTCCTTCTTATAAAATATAGCTAGATGTTGAAGGTTGATTTGATTTGATTTTTTTTTTAGGATAAATGAATTTAATCAAAGAAAGAGAGTGGCCTGTAATTTCCTTTCCTGCAATGAATTTGTTAGATTTTGGTACCAATGTTAAGCTAGTCTCTCAAAGTGAGTTAAAAAGTTTTCTGTTTTTCCTATTCTCTGGAAGAGTTTGAGTAGATGTGTATTATTTCTTTCTTGAATATTTGGTAGGATTCATCAATTTTTTACCAAATAAATAGCCTACAATAATATTTTGTAGGAATGTTTTAAAGTATGGTCTCAATTTCTCTAATAGATATGACATTATTCAGATTTTTCAATTTTTCTTGAGACAGTTTGGTAACTTTTATTTGCCTGGAAATTTGTGAATTTCCTCTAAATTTTCATTGTATCAACAGGATGTTATTTATGTTTTCTTCATGTTCAAAATTCTCCATGTGATCTGCACAGATCACTCCCTTTTAAGCCTTCGTATTTTTTTGTTGCAATTTTTTTCTTTCTTTGAACACTAGTACTAGGATTTTATTGAGTATATTTGTCATTTATTAGAATCTAATTTAGTTTTATTTATCCTTTCGATGTTTGTCTTTTATTTTGTGAAATCTTCCTCTAATATTTATCATTTTGTGTGTTCTATTTTCTTTGTGTTTAATTTTCTCCTTTTTTCTAGCTTGTGATGAATTCTTAGAACTGAGAAATTCAACCTTTCTATAATATACACAATAATATATAAATATATATAATCTAGGATTATACATTTCTCTCTAAGAATAGTTTTAATTCCACCCCATAAGATTTGATGAATTGTATTTTTAATTGGAAATACATTCTAATTTCCATTGTAGTTTACTCATTAATCATGGGTTGTTTACAATGTATTTGTTAACCTCCAAGCATGTAGAAATTGAAGTTAGTGGACTTAGTGTTCTTTAGATGGGCATATGGAACATATTCCCAAAATTACCATGTGACAAATGTGCACATGGAAGCTTTATCCAAATTAACTATATACCAGACTATATCATCAATCTCAGTACATTTCAAAAAAAATTGAAATGATACAAAAGATGTTGTGAAATTAAGCTTCATATCAATCACAAAAATAAAATGATAAAATGGCACCATTGAGGGGATAGCAGCATTGTACCATTTAATATCATAAAATATGAGTAATACCAAGATGTTAATTATGATATGAAAAATCTTCAGTGTTGGTTTTCTGTCCCTCTTCTACTTTATGACCCAACTCCTAAACCCGCATTGTCTAGGTTCTAGTCATGTTGAACCTTTTCTCAGCTCCCTGGAATATTAAATGAAGGACTAATTTGCCATTTTTTGCCATGTCTTAGAATTCTACCAAGAATTTATTCCGCCTTCATTAGTCTGATATAATACTAATGCTACTGACTCTATGAAGAAGTCCATGACACTTCCCTGCCCACAAACATATATACTATCACTTATTTCATCCCATGGGGCTCTGCGTACCTATATAGCAGCCCTATGTCACCACCTTGAATTCTCCTCACTGCATGTTGTCTCCCTTACTCACCTGTGAACTCTAGGACATCAGAGACCAAGATGTATGTACTCATTGAAGGAAGCTGTACCGTAAGCACATTGCATACCATGAAAATACTTACTTCTTAAATCAAACACAACCTTTCTGAGCTCCTACTCTGTGCCAAGAACAGCACCAGACCCTGGAAAAATAAGGATTTGTTCAATGTGATCTAAACGTAGCTTTAAAGAAGCTGAAAAGTAAGGACTTACAATACCATGTGTTAGAATCCATGCGAGAGATTTAAGTTAGGTTACTGTAGAGTGGTCAGAAAGGGTTTCCTTGAGATGATAATGCCTGCAATGATGCTCAAATGAGTCAAGCAAGCTAGTTCAAGGTAGAGAGAGAGTGTATCATTTTGGGTGGAAATGATAAAAAAAGTTGGCTTTTTTGGCTATAAAAGTTAAATTACTAAATGGAGGAAGGAAACATTTGGACCCTGCAGTCCTCATCCAGAGCTTTTCCGTTTCTTTGGGAGAATGGTGCATACAAAAGAGAGGTGGAGAGCCAGCTCTGATTGCCTAGTGGTGAAAGTTCTGTGCTCACCGCTTCAGTGGCCCAGGTTGGTTTCCTGGTCATGGAACCACACCATCTCTTTGTGAATTGCCATGCTGTGGTGGTAGCTCACATAGAAGAACTAAAATGATTTACAACTAGGATATACAACTATGTACTAGAGTTTTCGGGACAATAATAAAAGAGGAAGATTGGCAACAGATGTTAGTTAGCTCAGGACAAATGATTCACGTCAAAAAAATAGAAGTGGAGAAAATGGCTGCAAGGCTTATACTCCCCTATCTCATTGGAAATCTCATTCTCTGGGCAGGGAATGCATTTAAAACAACAGGCAGCCTTGCTCTCCTGAGGGCTCTACCTGAATCCCAGACTGCAACTCTCACTGCATACAGAGTGTGGAGTCTGGAGAAAATCAGATAACACTTGGTAACAGCTGTGACTTTTACCTAATTTTCCAGTACGTAGAGTGTTTTAGAGTATTGGGCCTTAACAAACTGAAGCTTGAAATATCTAAATCCAATTCATTGGTTGGATGCCATGCTTACTGTATGATATAAAACACTGGTAAACCTCAGACGTATTGTGAGTTTGTTTCCAGAGCATCGCAAAAAATCAAATATTGCAATAAAGCGAGTCACAACAATTTTTTGATTTCCTAGTGCATAAAGAAGTTATGTATACACTATACTGTAGTGTACTAAATGTGCAAAACATTATCTCTAAAAAACATATACATAACTTAATTAAAAAAAAATTATTCCTAAAAATTACTAACCACCTTCTGAACCTTCAGCAACTTGTAATCTTTTTGCTTGTGAAGGTCTTGCTTCGATCTTGGATTATTTGTAAAAGAAGAAATTACTTCAGTTGGAAGTGAATTGTTAAATTCCCATATGTGGCCCTTTATGAAGCTCTGAGGGGGCACAAAACCCCAACAAGATTTTGGTTATTCATGTGTGGTGTGAGTAATTGTGATTGAGTTCAACACATCTCAGTAATTCCTGTGGCCCACTCAATCACCTCCTCAGATAAAGACAATTCCTGACCACGTGGAGCATGTGGGGAGTATTCTCCTCCTTTCACCTTCAGTCCAAGACCTTCTGGGAAATTCCAAAAGTTGAGAAAGGTTTACTCTGAATCTGATTTTCCTTCTTTGGCCAAAATTCACTGAGTCACCAGCAAGGTTGTTAAATTCTATGTTCCTCAGAAAGGGGTGCAGATAAAAGAGACATATCATCCTGTGGTGAAGTGGGCCCGGGTGTTAAAGAGAAAAACCCTGAATTGGTTAAAGCCTTTCCTTGTGTGTAATCCTTGTTTCATAATGTAACTTTTTTAGAAGTATCCAATGAAGTAAAGCAAATGAAAGCATATGGAGAACTACAATATCATAATGTTTCTAATACATCAGTTAGTTTCAAGAGAAAATATCCAAAGACAAGAATATCAAGATGATCAGTGGTGATAGGATTCAGACAACCTCAAGTACAAAGTCCAATCTAGCCAAGCTCATGCACTCTCTGAATTTTCCCAGACCATCAATCTGCAAAATGATGTTAGTAATATCTAAAGTTGTTGCAGAATTAAATGAGATCATTTACATAAATTATTCACCATGATGTTCAGCACCAGATAGGCAAGGAAAGAACAAGTTGTATTCTTGTCATTAAGGAGCTGCATGGGAGAAGGCTGGATAATCCCTATTGAAACATTAGGCATGCAGGATGTTGGGATCCTTTGTAATACAAAGCATTGATATTGACTCATAGCCCACTTGCTCCTTGCCACTAGAACCTTCTTGTTGATGACTTACAACCCAAGACTAGATTTACCTCCTAGGGAGTGAAATAAGTACAGAAACTCCTGTGCTTTTCTTGGAGAAAGAATCCTAACTGCTTGGTTTGAACACTTGTGGAGCCCCATAAGAATGTCACTTTTACAAGTGTACATGCTGTTATACAGAAGAGACTTTACCTGCAAGGGAGAAATCACCAGATCTTACCCGCTTCCCATTGGCTGAATTTCTGCACGTTGAAGAAGCATCTCATGAAGGCTCCAGGCCACAGCATACACAACATTGTACACATTGTAACTCCATTCAGTCATAATCGTGTCAAAAATCTGCCAAGGCAACCATCCCAAGGAGGCATCGGGTTGTCAATTCTCCAGTGTTTTACAGTCAGGCTCAGAAATGGTGCAAGAAATAAAGGGGTACCACAACCTAGTGAGGTAAATGTCTTCTGCATATTTGGAAGTCTTAACTGTCTGGATAAAATCTTCAAAGCCAGGAACCTCACTACGGTGGTGTCAAAAAATGAGAGTCCTATGGAATGAGTCAAGGATGAAATCTCTCTCACTGTGGATAAAATCCCACTGTGATGTCGTGACCCAGACTTTCCATATCACTAAATACTCCCAAGTAGACAAGCTCAAGCTTACGAGAGAGTCGGCATCTCCGTAAATGATAACCACATTCGCTTCTGTTTCCTCTACTTGCAAATCATATGGCCAGGTACTTGAGGAATATGACCTTTCAGCGACAGGGATCATTTCCACAAAGGCTGCACAGATTCCATTCCAGTCCATCTCTCCTCTCAAGTATGAGAGAAACTCAACACCTTTCTTGTCTTCTGAGATGACCAGCCCCACCCAGCTCCAACTGAAATGAAGCAGCAAAGAGACCATGCCAATGTCTAGAGATGTGTCCCTAGGGGCCAACTGATAGAGAGATGGAAACTGCTCATAATCATTCAGGATAAGATCAAAAGGACCATAAGTAAGCTAAAATGAAAAACAATTGGAAGCAATATGAGGACTAGGATTGACAAAAACCACACTCTCAGTCCTGAAAGCTGTTCAGCAACACCTGGAAGTGGTAGAAGGGGACAATTGCTCATTTCATTCTGTAATCATTTTGCACTCCCTGAATGATTTCTAGAAAATAAGGTCAGTAGATTTCCAGGAAACTGCTTTGTCTCCATCCCCCTCAACCTTCTCTCTACTCCAAAGAAAGGAAATGTCATACCCCACCAAGGTCCTGTATACGTACCCTTTGAGATCATATCCTTTGAGACATGCACAAACCCAGTCTCCTCCTCTCCTCCTATTTAGACACCTGAGAATGGCACCAAAGGAGACATGGTTTCATCTTTCCCCATCCCACCCAACCTTACCTGTGGAAATTTGTACAGTTTCAACAGTGTTCCAATCTGGGTAGAAATTGCCAATGTGGTTCCTGTACGGACCTCTAGAGACTTGCTCTCTCTCCTGCAGTCTTAATTAGGGATGTCCTTGTCCAACCCTGAGAGCCAAATCAGGGAACTCTCCAATGTCCTCTGTTCATTGGGCAGGGCACTATAGAGATCAAATCCCAGAGACATGTTGGGCAAAATATGAGGGTTCCTGTTGATTTCCTCAATGGCAAAAACCAAGGCCAGAACATACTGGCAGTTCTTGTACTGAAACCTGCATAGAGGGGTAGGGATCCTTAGGGAAAATACTCAAAATTATTTCCTTAAAATGCAATACAATGACTTCATAAAAAGGAATTTGCTATTGACTCGAACGTCTGTGGCAATTGATGGCTTTCCTGAAGCCTTATAATTTATAACTAAAGAAAATAACCTGACTCTAGCTGTGGAAGGTCCTTAGTGAATTTCACACTCGTGAAGGAAACTGGTTAAGTACACAAAAGAAAGTACAATGAATGGAAAAACAGATCACATTCAGAGTAGATTTGTAAATGGCTCTTTGGTTCAGGAGGCAAAATGTTTGTTTTTATGAGCACACCATTAACTCCTTCTTAGAAGACCAACAATATTAGCATGAGATTGGATATAACCCTGGGGAGGAAGAATAATTGCAAGTGAAATACACGTGACAGGCATAGACGCATGACATGTGCAGGTTGAGAATGGTGCAACAGAAAGCTGTCAATCAAATTGCCTAAGCCTCTGCCTCCTCAAACCTGTGCATCTTACATCATCAAAAACCAGGAAACTAAGGTGAACTTCAGAGATCCAATGAAGGAGGAATCATCAACAGGCAGCAACAATTGAAAGAATCTAGATGGAATCAAAGGACTAGAAACACTTAAGAATCTGAGAGACACAGCATTGTAAAGTTTAGAAAGCTTTTCATTCATTTCTTATTTAAAAAATATTACATTAAAATTAATCATTAACATCTTTAACGGTACCTATTCCTGATAGCCCATATTGTCTTCATCTTTTCTACAGACTTTCTACACACAAATAACTCCTAAGAGTAAGAAAATTCTTTGCATTTCTATTGCCTGGGATCTGTAAGACCATCAAGAATAAAACAGAGCAGTCACTTGTACTTATTTCAAGTGTTCTATTATTTGAGGATTGATTAGTACCCTAGTTCATGCTCACTGCTTGTTAATGCTCCCCGTGTGCTTGTGAAGAATAGGTGTTCTTCACTTGTTGGGTATAGGGTTCGATGTGTATCCACTAAATCAAACATGCTAATTGGTTTTTCAAATACTCTATTTATAGATATATGTTATCCTTTGTCTCTTAGAAAGTTGAAATTCTTCACTATGAAGATATATTATTTCTACTTCTCCCCTTCCTCTGCCTCCTTCTCCTATATTTACCCCGCCTCCTCCTTCTTTTTCTTCTTGTCTTCTCCTCCTTCTCTTTCTCCTCCTCTTCCTTCTCCTCCTTTCTTTCCTACTTGAGGCTATATTATCTTCTCATGACATCGTGTGTAGTATAACAACGACTATATCTTCATGATCAGTTGAACTTATATACCAGTGAGAATTAAACATTTAATTCCTAATCATGCTTTTTTCCTCATCTGTTTTATCTCATATTATTATAGCGACCCTGCGTTGATTTTTGATTGGTATTTTCCTAGCATATCTTTAGATCTTCTATTCTGTTTTGAATTTCTAGTTTTTCATGTTTTTTAGTTTTCACAAGTCCTGTAAACATGACACAGCTACATTAGTCATTTTCCCATTAAATTTAACAATCTGTATTTAACTAAAGAATTTATTCCATTTACATTTGTTGTGATTATTTATATCCTTGTTTTGCCCCCACTATCCATATGTTTTCCTTCTATATTTTCCACAAGTTTTATTATGTTATTTCCCTTTAAAATTTATTGATTTATACTTCTTTTCCATATTCTATTGTATCTCCTCTATTTGGGTGAGAGTTATATTCTCTACTTCTATTTTACCACCAGCCCAGATTGCCTGAAGTGGATATAATTTCTCATCTCCTGAGAAATTTATAGACCCTTTAACTTTCACTTTTACCCTCATGACTCACTTGTTTTTGTTGTACAGTATTATATTTCTCCTTTTTCTTTACTCTCTCTCATCATCTCCATATCTACCTTATCTTTCATGTTTTCTACTTCCTTGTCTTTCTATGCTGCATTCTGTTTCCTTCAGAATTCAAATTTAGTTTTGTATTCTCTCTTCTGTTGTAGAACCTATCTATGGAGTTTTAAAACTCAACAGTTATGTATTTTTCATCTCTAAAAGTTCTATAAAGCCCTTTGCCAAATATGTCAGATCATTACTAGAGTCTCCTGTTTGATTTTGTTATTCCAATTTTTCTGGTTCCATTTTCTATAAACAGTTTATACACAGTTATTTTATATCTTGAAGTTGGTAAATCTAGTATTTGAGGTTTCACCATTTAAATCTATTGTTTTATTTTTAATTTTCTTATGTGTTGATGACACTTATCGACAACGGTATGTATTCCATATTTGTTTGGTGAACTTTGATTATGAGCTCATTTTTGTATGATTTTAATGTGTACAGAATGTAAGGCTTTAGTTTAGATCTTTTCCTCCAGAGAAGAATGTCACTGGTTTCGGCTCACAGTAGTGTGAGATGACACGAAGCTAAGTGACATTTTTGTGTGACTCACAACTAATCTGTGACTCCCAGATTCATTCCCTCAAGTCACTTGTGACACAAACACAAATCGTTTCAATAGAGGAGCATACTGACCTTTGACCACTGGGTGAATCCAAATTTGTCTAGTGCTTACAGTTTCTTTCTTCTGTCCTTTGAGATTTGGCTTACTTCATGTGAACTCAAGAATGCAATAAAATTATATTTTATGGAAGATACTGTTATGTGGAGGGAAACCTCTTCAAGGTATCTAGTCCTCCATTCTCATAGTATTTCATTCTTTTGGGTTCTCCTTTGGATTCCTTTCTTTTAATAGAAACTCATTCTTTCATTTGAAAAGAAAATAAATGTTAAAATCAAATGTGTGAGATTGGGGGCATAGAAATAATTTACATGTTATTCAACAAAATAAGTTTATGATATAGAAAATTTTACAGACCAGTAATGTATGTATGGATTAGGTACATTAAACTTAAACTGAGAACCTCTATTTAGAACATATTTAATCAAACTTTAGGAGAAGAATCATTGAGAGGCACACTCGAGGACCATTCTGTTTCTGTGAGGTGCACACATACTATACATATATCTGATGGTCATGTGACAAGCCACGATATGGCGAAATGTAGTTCAACTTAGTTCAGATGTGATATGATCAATTAAACTTGAAGAAGGGAGAATGTCCAGAATGTCCAAAAGCCCCATGTGTTTCCAATACTAGAGTGTTAAATGCTGAGAACAAGGAAGAATGGTGCAGGTGTTGTAAAAATACATTGCAATCTCTAAAGAGCAGAGAGCAGCATCCATATTAAACTTATTGCAGATTGTGTGACTTTTCTGAAAATGAAGTACCTCTTTCTGAGGAAAAATGAAGAACTTTTGCATGTCAGTTGGGGCCTCCAATTGCTGAGGTGGAGTTAGGAGTACAAGAAGTTTATTGTGGCATAACACTTGTGAAGAATCAAAGGATTGGGGAGGGACAGCCCTACACTGAGACACGGAATTTACTGCCTGTGAAATGGAAAAAAAATAAGGAATACTAGGCAGGGGAGCTTCCAATCACAATATAGAGACGCTAGTCCTTCAGCCCCACCCGAAACCTACTGAATCAGAATATCTGGGGTGTGGTCCAGCACTCCTTCTGTGTTTTAACAAGCCCTGCAAATCATTCAGATCCTTAATCAAGTTTGAGGATGACGGGTTTCAAAAAAAAGCAACACGCCAAAGAATTGAACACTGAGAAAGTAAAACAATTGTCTAAGTACTTTGTGTTAATGTGATTTATAAAAAATGCAAAATACAGACAACTTTAAAGAATGTGCATAAAATTTAAAACCATCTTGACCCAAGTGCTTAATCTATACCTAGAGACATTGGATTTGGAGAAAAAGAAAAGAAGTAAAATACTGATTAATTTTTCATCTAACATTGAGAAGTCAATGAGGCAAGACTTCAGATTCTGGGTTCTTCTTATTTCTCAAATTAAAAATATTGTAAAATAGGGTCCAGCCTTGTGGCGTAGTGGTTAAGTTTGCATGCTCTGCTTTGGTGGCCAAGGGTTCATGGGTTCAGATCACTGGCGCGGACCTATGCTGCGCTCATCAAGCCATGCTGTGGCTGTATCCCATATAAAGTAGAGGAAGATGGGCATGGATGTTAGCCCAGGGCCAATTTTCCTCAGCAAAAAAAAAAAAATCTAAAATAGAATGTGAAAAAGATCTATATATCCAACACAGTGAAGAAAAGTTTAATAAGAAAAATTACTTTAAATGGAGCAAAACTAGGAAAAAAAAAGCGAAGTACAAAAAAATAGAACCACAGAGATAATGCTACGTATATCAGTTATACTATACTGAAGTTACTTAAATCACTTTTTCAATATTGAATGTTACTCTACATTCCACGAAGACGTAGGAAACTAACACTGAACATAGATGCTGAAAGAAGGGGGATTGTCAGTAATAGTCCATACACGTGCTCACAAATGTAAAGCCACAACTAATATGAAACTTTTATATATGAATGTGTATAATGGTACACATATCTGAAGGCAAAATATTGAGGGTCTAAAAGGTGGTTAGCAGTCAAAAAGTATATGTTCAATCATAGATTAAAAAAAGGATTTTAAAAATATGAAGTAAAGGGAACCTAACCACAACCATAGTAAGAGTATTCAACTAACTTCTTAGTCTTTGTCCAAAAAAAAGTCAATATAGGAATCGTATATATTGTTAATCTTGATTTATCATTAATTATTTTTGGAGCACACACACACACACATATGCCTGCATATAAATCTCAAACTTCCTACTCCGAGGCAAAGAAATAATATTATTATAAAATTAGGTCCTATCCTCGTCCAGCAAGCAATTTCTACACAGTAATCATTTCCTGAAGCCACCAGAAGAGAGATACATGGCCAACCACAGAAATTCTGACTCAATAGCTAATCAGAGGAACAGGTAGATTTGAAATCCAGTTCCGTAACCAACTTGCACGCAAAAATGCTCATTAACTGCCAACGTATGTTAAACAAATCAAACAATTTATAAGCCAATAATCACTCTCATGAATAACTCTTTGGTGAAACAGGAAATCAAACCAATGATTAGAAAGGAGTAGCAAGGAGCCCTGGAGAGAGAGGAGAGAGAAAGGAAGAAGAGAAGAAAACTGTCTGTTCTGAGAGAAAATATTTGAGCAATAAATATCTTGAATAGTAAATAAAAATGAAAGTGAATTAAACTCTCAACTCAAAACAAGGAGAACGGAGAAAGAAAACATAAAAAAATAATTTGGAAAAAGAGACTGAAGCAGAATTAAGAGTATAAAATAAATATAAAATAAGTCCCGAGGAAAAGTAATCAGTCACTCTGATTCTTTGGGAAGCTCAATAAAATAGACATCATTCAGACAAGTCTGATAAAGAAAAAGTATTTGGGGAAGACAAACATCAACAACATTAGGTGAGAAAATGGGACCAGGAGCGAAGTCAGAGAAAATGTTGTGCATCTGCACATGGAGATGCCTTTTGGGATCTCAGTGATAAAGCTGCTTTTTAAATGAAACTGGAATTACTCAAACTGGCTCAAATAGAAAATAGAAAGTTAAACAAATGTTCTTTCTGGGTTCCAGATAGTTTTTAAGAAAGAAAACTACAAATATATGGTGGGTTGTATGTATTTACAGATGAATTGTTTCTAAAACTTAAGAATAGATATTTACTCTACCAGGAAACTCTTCCAGAATATAGAATAAGAAGGTATGTCTCTATTAATTATGAAGTTAACATGAGCCTGTTACCAGCATCAAAAAGAAGATGTGAGCAAGGAATCATCTTAAACAAACTTTAGAAATTAGATAAACTTTTAATAGCCTCACATTTAATGTCCTCACTTTTTTGCCAGAAAAAAAAAAAACAGAATATGCTCATGAAGTATATAAAGCATTTGATAAAGTTCAGGATCCACTTCTCTAAAACACATTCTTTTTGGAGGACACTTCCTTAACATGCTTTTGTAAAAATAACTAACACCAAAACAAAAGCCCTCTCGAGTCCTTGCTTAAAACAGACACTAAATCACAACTACAGACGGGTGAGCGGTAGGCACACAGGATCACCCCCACCCAGGGGCTCCTCTGTACAGTCTGGGATTCTCCCCCCAACAGATCTGAAGGTAGAGCACTATACAGTGGCAAATGAGGCAGAAGGAAGGGCAGAGACGGTGGAGTATGTTGGTGGAGAGTGCTGTCTCATAAGCTTCCAACCCTAAAAATTGGACACTAAAAGGAAGAAAACTGGAAAACATAAAAACACTGTTCTTCTCTTTGAAGTAAGCAACAAAGTCAGTGGGATGATACAGAGATAATAATGGACAGTTCTGGGAAGGTGGGGATTCCGCGGAAAGACAGGACAGGTGATACACAACGCCTTGGTGTATCCATCCACAGATCCTATAGGCATCATTCGTCATAATAATCAAGCAGAATATAAATAAAGAGGTACTTACCACTCCAAAGTGACATCCTTGCTAGGCTTCTTGATCCCTCTGTGTAAGAAATAATTATAAACGGGGAAAAACCCACCAATAACCACATCTCCATCCTTGTATGCACTGTGTTACATTCTCAAAAAGTTGTCAGGATAAGCAAAATCATACACAAAGAGAAGAAACTGCAGCAACAGGAAGAAGAAAATCAAAAGGAACATCTTAGAAGTCTCTGCAAAGCCCTGTGTCTGCGTGAGGTGTGAGGCAGCGGAAGCAGACGTGGAACATGCAGCCTAAGGAGATATCTACACATGTCACGTATAGTAACACACACACACGCACACACATATGTGTATATGTGGTTTTTGTGGACTGAGAAAGCAATTCTAATGCCCTCTGACTCCTTTCAGCAGTCTCTTCCTCTCCCCTGGTGAGATCCAGACCCCACCCTGCCGCGGGGCTCTGCATCTGAGGTCCTGTGTCCAGTTGAAAAACACCAGTTGGAAAACATGTTTGAGGAACATCCTCTCCAGCCTTAGGCACTATGATTTCATCCACGTCCGTGCATAGTAAGGCTCCAGGGATGACCTCCTCTTGGGGAGATGGGGTCACAAACCTTTGTCAACAAGCTATCCACATGAATGCCATTTGTGATGTTGCAAAATAACTGCATCAGAGGATGTGATAAAAGTGTAAGGAGAAAGGTTCAGAAAGTATCCATGTCAGTCAGGGCTCGGCCAAGAAAGTTCCAACATCTCTCCTTACAAAGTTAAAAATAGGCAGGGGCAGCTTCATACACCCAGGGCCCAGGACAGCCACAGGACCTTCCATGTGGGACCCATGCAGGGCTGCACACCAATCAAGAGTGCAGAAACACCACAAGCACATGAGTCCCTGTCTGGGGAAGCAGTAGTCAGGCTGAATTCAGAAAATTCCAAATCTATAGCTCAAGTTCAATGCAAAAATAAAGCTACATTTTTGATTCTTAAAAATCTTCCTCCTTTCCTCTTCCTCAGTTCTTTTAACCTTGTGAATCCCAAAGAGCAATATGGTGTGATCATCCACTTCTACACCTTCGGCATTAGTTTCCTCCACTATTTATGCTGTTATGAGAATATGGGACTATGTGGGAAATTCCTTTAATTTTTCATCCTAAATTGGAGGATACAAGCTGGAACACACCTATGTTCCCATCACCCCAAACATCAATGACAAGGGCCACATCTATACATCTATCTGGCCCTGGAGTACAGGGCACTTTTATGGCAGGAAAATGATTATTCTGTATGATACTGTAATGGTGGGCACAGGATACATTTCCCAAAACCCACAGAATGTACAAGACAAAGAGTGAACCCTAACGTAAACTATAGTTCTTAGTTAACAATAATGTATTGATGGTGCTCAGGGCAAGCTACCACAGGAGGCATCACTCTGGTATGCAGACTGTTTTGAGCTGAAGATAATAAGGACTCAGAGAACTCAGGAAGAGTATTTGAGTTTCCCCTCCCAAACTGCCTAAAGTATTTAAAACGAAAGATCTGTTTCAGGAAGGAGTTATTATCATGATGGCTGTAAAGATAATGTAGGATAGAGGTTACAATAGGAAAGGCACCAAGCCTCTTTTATCAAAAACTCTGTCTCTCCCTGACCACATTATCTATAGATGACCTTGAAAAGAATTGTCTTCTTGGCCTCTGAAGTCCCAAACCACTACCCACCCCCAACACGTTCCTCGCCTTTAGCTGCAATACTTAAGCGGGCAGCTTAGACAGAGGGACGAGTTGCTCATTTCTGAGTTTCTCCCATGTATACATGTTATTAAACTTGGTATTATTTTCTCCTGCTAACCTGTCTTGTTAATTATTTGGCCAGCCATAAGAACCTTAAGGAAAAGGGCAGAGGGTGATTCTGCCTCTTCCCCCGACAGTATCAATGTTGGTTCCTGAATTATAGCTGATATACCACGCTAATGCAAGATGTTAATAATAATGAAAACCGTCCGTGTGAGCAGGGAGGAGGAGTATATGGAGACTCTGTACTTTCATCTCAATATTTCCGTAAATCTAAAACAGCTCCAAAAACATAACATCTATTAATTGTTTTGTTTACCAATCTGATAGCCACTGGCCATATGTCATTATTGAGCATTTAAAATATGATTAGTCCAAATTGAGATATGTTATGAGTGTAAAATATGCATGGATTTTAAAAAAAATTTGTATGACAAAGTGAATATAGAACATCTCAAAGATAATGTTTATGCTGATTATATATTGAGATCATAATACTTCTTGACATACTGGGTTAAGTAAAATGTATTATTAAGATAAAAATATTAAAGTTACATGACTACTGAGTTGGGAATTGCAAAATGCATCCAATACACACAGACATGAAACTCTGGCTGAGACAAGGGCTTCTAGATTTTGCAACCACCACATAAACTTATGACTTACCACACTGAAACCCACCTCCTCTGACTTGAGACAACGCTACTATTATGGGTTGAGTTGGTCCCCCCAAAATGTAGAAAGATGTACAGAAACATGTATAGTGAACAGAAATGCTACTGATTTTTATGTTGATTTTGTATCCTTTACTGATTTCATTGATTAGATCTTAGTTTTTTGGGAAAAAACGTCATGACGTCATCTGCAAATTGAGACAATTTTAATTTTACTTTTCATATTCTGATGTCTTCTATTTTCTTTTTCTTCCCTGATTGCTCTGGCTAGCACTTCCAGTACTATGTTGAATAGGAGTGGTGAGTGTGAGACCCTGACAATCTGTAAGAACCTGTTTTAGCTGCAAGTCCACCTACCAGTCCATCTCAGGACAGATTTTGTCTTAGTCAATCAAACAAAAATTCACAAAGGCTAATCTCACCTCTCACCTTACCATACCAGGATTGGGCACTCAGACTCATTCAAACTACAGCTTAGTGGTCCCCAGTCCTCAAAGATCCCCTCCGCTCAGTCTTTACATCAAACACACAACTCCAGTTTCCTGTCAACTGCTGGCACACACACATTCTACATTAAGATAGTACCACTTGCCACACAATTCATCCTGGTGGGAGCCATGTTCCACATCCCACTTGCAAGCCTGTGTTCACCTTCTGATGCTGATCTCGGTCCACTTCCGGTGCACGTCTTGGTTCACTTCTGGTGCAGTCACAAGTGCTCCATTGACGGCCTGACTCTGAACCACCAGGAAGTCCAGCATCTAGTCTGCTGAAAAGATGCCAAGACAGCGGCTAACATTTTGAGATCCATAGTCTCCCTACCTATCCCCCTCGTCTGAAGTCTAGCACACTCTTACCCTTAACCTCATGATGACAAGTCAAGGGACTTTGTGGAAACCCTCCAGGTTGGGCAACAGCTGGACCTGGGACTTCTGGGTTGCTGGAATAACCCAAAGCTGATCCCTTGTTGGGTGGAGGAAGTAAGAATTTGGGCTCAGTGTTTCAATGTCTTTGAACAAGTCTAGCCTAATGCTATGTATGCCGATCGAATATATAGTGGTTTTTTTTCTTCTTTGTATGTGTAGATGTATTAGTTCTAGATGTATCATGTTGTCATGTCCTTCCTTGGCACAGCCACGTTAAGTTTCCCTCTAGATATTTACATACAAAGACATAGTGCAACTATGTAACTTCTTTTTGCATTCTCGCAGACAAAATTCCCCTATGAACTATCTATTTACAAACCATAGTTAAGTGTTTCCATACATCCATTTCCTCAGACAAAAATAATATTGGGGCCTGCCCACGTGGCATAGTGGTCAAGTCCCTGTGTTCTGATTTCGTGGCCCAGAGTTCACTGGTTCTGATCCCGGGCACAGGCCTATGCACCACCTGACATTTAATGCACCACTCTTCAAGCCATTCTTGAGGAGTGGTGCATCCCACAGAGAAAAATTAGAGGAGACTTGGCTCAGATGTTAGTTCAGGGGCATTCTTCCCTAAGTGATAATTTGGGTAACAATGTTGATGGAGAAGTAGATAACTGAAAATTCACTCTTGTCTTTGTCAAGTGCATCTGGGTAAAGAGTACCTTGGAATCATAGGACATTAAAACTCAAAAACACTTTTCAAGATCTTCATAATGAAGATGAAGAAAATCTAAAGAGGTTAAACTATTTGACCAAGATTAATTCCTGGAACTAGAGTGAGATCCTCTAATTCTCAGTAGGTACATTGTCATAACATCTCTAGCACTAAATAACCAAGAGAGGGAAGTCTGTTGACTTCCAGGTAGAAAAGGTTCCCCTTCACGTTTTTGTTTTCCCTCTCTTAGATGATTGCTTTGCCCTGACAAAGAATTTATCTGGTGTTTATGCTACACTTCAGAAGAGGAAAATGCTCCTGGCAAACATTATTGTGATTCAGTGTGGCACCAGAGAGCCCAGTCATTTAAAAATGAGAATAGAAAGGATAAGGTAAATAATATTAGAGAAGAAGAGAAAAATCTATTATTTTAGTGGGAAATAACTTATAAAATTTAGAATTTTAAATAGGTTGACTAATGTGAAAAGATACTAGATAACCATATTAAAAATATCTTTATATTAGCAAGAACTATTTTAAACATATAAGTAATTATTCTAATCTTAGGAGAAATAAAATATTTAAAGTAATTGGATTTATGAAACATGATGCCATATGTAGTTATATAATTTATATTTTATGTAAGATAAATGAAGAAGATTATAAAGATATACCAAAGGACATAAAACTCAGAAGAAATGGAGAGATATACTACAATTATGAATGAAAATAATATCCATTTTTCAAGCATCATTCAGATTCACTGTATTTAAAATCAACTTTTAAAATGATACAGTAATTGTTTTATAAACAATAAGATATCCCTTTGCAAAATAAAACACTGGATCATCGACTAACATTATTCACAAGTAAATCACTCCAAATGGATTATAAGGGCTAAAATTAAAAGTAGAAATGCTCAGTGCATAACAGTGGTGGATGACAATACAGGAGAATATCTATGATCATAAAATTAGTTACGTTATTATTAATATATATTCTTAAAGATGTGTTGTTGTCATTTACTAGTGTCCAATTGACCAAAGCAATTTACAAGGCCAAGTCCACACGGAGTCAAAGTGGGACGGTTCTACCAAAACACACAGATGGAGAGAGAGAACTGATGTGTGGGCATTTATGTAAGATATCACAGATAATTTTAGAGAAAAATTAATCTGAGATAATATTCATATTTGTGCATTTGTGCATTTGAATGCCTGAGGATCATTGTACAAAGCCAAGAGATATGTAAAGCCATAAATTAATTTGAGATGTAACGTAAATTTACTTGATACTTTTTGTGTGCGTATGTGTGTGAGGAAGACCAACCTTGAGCTCACATCCATGCTAATCCTCCTCTTTTTGCTGAGGAAGACCGGCTCTGAGCTAGCATCTATTGCCAATCCTCCTCATTTTTTTCCCCAAAGCTCCAGTAGATAGTTGCATGTCATAGTTGCACATGCTTCTGATTGCTGTATGTGGGACGCGGCCTCAGCATGGCCAAACAAGCGGTGCGTCGGTGCACACCCGGCATCCGAACCCGGGCATCCAGTAGCGGAGCACACGCACTTAACCGCTAAGCCAAGGGGCTGGCCCTTTACTTGGTACTTAAAGTCTGCTTGCAAAAATTTGGTAGTTTATTTTTCAGGTGTATGCAAATTCTGGCGAAAAAAATATATATTGATTATTTTCACCTGAACAAGTTGTATTCCTTAACCCTCTTGATGGGTTTCTCTCTGGCCTTAGGAAAATAACGTAGCACTTGGGGGCAAAGATGCAGCCTAATAGCTCCACACTGGAGAACAAGATGGACAGACTCTCCACGGCCACCATTATCTTGCCCTTGGTATAGTGGCAGAAGGGGAGGAAAGTGACCCAGACGCTGCAGAACACCAGAATGCTGAACGTCAGGAACTTGGCTTCATTAAAGGTGTCAGGCAGGTTCCAGACCAGGAAAGCCACAGTGAAGCTGCCCAGGGCCAAGGAGCACAGGTATCCCAGGACACAGTAGAAGGCAGTGACTGAGTCCTTGTTGCACATGATGGTGATGTGACCGTGTTCAGAGTGTGCATCTGTGTCAATGAAGAAGAAGAGGTTCTCAGCCAGATCCAACAGAGACTCAGCTGGATAAAGGAGCAGATGGGAATGATGAAGTTAGGTGTCCCTGACACCAACCACTGCCACATCCTTCTCCCTGGTGCAGTGACCTTGAAGGCCAGAACCACAGTAATAGTTATTGCCAAGACAGTGGAAAGAGCCACAGTAAAAACAACTCTAAATGTGATTTGTTGAATAATGTAGGTGGTTGTGTTGGGTCAGCCGATGAAGAGTAAGGAGCAGAGGAAGCAGAGGGTGAGGGAGATGAGCAGCATGTAGCTGAGATTCCAATTCTTGGTCTTGATTACAGGAGTGTCTCGGTGCTTCACAAAGACCCCAGGGACCACTGCTGTGACAACAAAGAAACAAGGAGCTGTGCAAGCCAGAGTCTTCCCTAAAGAATCTTAAAATGCCAGAAATGTCACAACTTTCAGCAGGCTGCGATTTCTCTCATTGTTTGCATACTGGTTTCCTGGACGCCCTATACATTGATCTCTATTTGAAAAGGAAAGGAAAGTCTTGGTGTTTCAGTCAGCCACTCTTCCATACTCCCAAGACAAAAAACAAAATCTCATTGGCATTATAGGGCCCACAGCCCACACCTTATTTGGTTGTGAGACACAAAGTTGCAGAGACTTACGTTAATAATATTCACATTAAACAGTCCCATCCTATGTCGGAATGCTCTTAGCTTCAAGTAAGTGATAATCCACCTCCAAAAGTTCCAATTTTGGGTCCTGTGTTAGTTGGATGTGTCCAAAAACTGTGGGTTTAGGCGCGAATATTTTTGGTGGTGGGGATTTTACAACACACCAGTGACGTACTGGGAAAATGAGGCAGGGAAAGGACGGCAGAGCATCAGGGACATCAAGTGCTTTACCACTGTGTTTACCTAGAGCTCAATCGCTCTGGGGAGCACTGTGAGACAAGAAGAACACATGGGAACAAGTCATCTTAGCTGAGGATGAGGCAGCTGCAACACATACGCAAGCATGTCCATCAGCCATCATTCAAGGACTGCGCCCTGGGCTATGAATTTGTATTTGGCAAACTTTTACTGTGAAGTGACAGAGGACAAACATTTTAGGCTTTGTGGGCCATAAGGTCTCTGCCACAATTACGCAACTCTGACCTTGGAACATGAAGCAGCCATTCATATTGTTGAAAGTGGGCATTCTTTTCTCGTCATTATTTCTACAAATAATATTAGAACAATGCAATTACCTTAATTACAGCATTTCTTTTTGACTCACTTTTCTATATAAATTCTGTTTCTCGATTTTTCTAACTCGATTTCTGTTTCATAAAAAATGTAGTAAAATTCTTAACTTTCAAAGTAAATTCATTTGATAAAGTGGTTTGAATAGTGTTAAAGCTAAAAATTATTTAGACAAGGATACAGACTTTTGTAATATTCAGACATTCCATTTGGGAAATTTAATGGCGCTAAATTTATTCATTTTCTTTTGCATTTCTCAAACACATTTATAGCCAAAATTAAAACTATACTTCGCATAGCATACAGTAACTACCTACTCAGTACACTTCCTCCATTGTGCCTAGCTATTAGAACCCCAATTTTGAGTGAACTAAGCCAATTGTGACAAATCTAAGCTAATTTTTGCAAGAGTGTGCTCCACCTCACTTGTGGGTTATGCGCCATGGACATAAATCAACGACAATCTGATTGTATGGTCTCTTTCTTGCACTAAATTAAACGTGCATCAAATAGGATGCTATAGCCGATTTGTCCTCTTTCTTTCCCATGTGGATGATGAGCAGTGGCAGACACTTGTAAAAATAAAATCCAACACACTAAGCATATTGCAGCAAAAGTTATATGGATACTGAGTCTTTGTTATCAAAAGGTTGATAGAAAAAATAAAACTTTGCATCTGTCTATTTCTGAAATTCTTGTAACAAATAACAAATGTCATGATTTAAGGCCACTATGAGGTTCTCTATCACTTTCAGCTGAACACATTCTAATTAATGTACTTTGTGCATTACATTTTACTGTTAGAGAGTGAGAAATGAGATTTTAATACTGCATTATCAAACACTTTACTATTCATATGTAGGAAAATCATTACTATTGAAACATTATTTTCTCTTTTATTTATTTATTTATTTATTTATTTATCTTTTGATTGAGGAAGATTAACCCTGATCTATCATCTGTGCCAGTCTTGCCCTATTTTGTATGTGAGTTGTCGCCACAGCATGGCTGCCGAGTGGTGTAAGTCTATGCCTAGGATTTGAACCCATGAACCCAGGCCACCAAAGTGGAGCACGCTGAATTTTAACCACTACACCACAGTGCCGGCCTGTTATATTATTTTAGATCCCCCTAATTCATTAGATATTTTTGCATTCTCATTTAAAATATTTTTTTGCATTATGTAAGTAAACGCAGAAGCAGATTCCACTGGTTGCATATTCATGACATATCTGTCCCCTTCCTACCAGCAGCTCAGTTGTACTTTGACATTCAACTTCTTCCATGAGGCCATGTGATTGAGGGGAGGTTGACAGCTCTAAATCAATTATAGTTGACCCCACTGGGAGGATGTCTTTTTGAGTGACTCTTACAAAGTCCGGGGGAATAGACGCCCACAATTTTTCATCTTTCTGTTCACTTGCTATAGTATAATACTTTAAACAGTGCAGCCTCTGAGACCATAAGGAGCCCAGCCTGTAGACAAAGCTGAGAACCGAAGATGACAGAGCAAATTATGAGAATATCATGTGTGCTTGATTATAGTGTTGAGGTGGTGAATTCTCTAATCCTAGAGCCATTCTATCACTGGCCTTCTTTTGTTAAATTGTTTCACTATTTTTTTGTAAAAAATGATATTTATGATAACATTCATCAAGTAAATAACAAATGGAATAAAACATATTTCCTTCTCCATCTTTATAATGCAACACTGTGCTTTAATTTTCTGGCACAAACAATCATTGTAGTAAAGTAGTCTGGTCTTTTTTATGGGATATAATAAATATTTTTTAAAAGACACATTTAGTTTGTTTTCTTTTTAATTTATAGCCAGATGCGTTCTAACAACAAACATAATTTTTAAGCATGCTCTCCCCTTCAGCCCATTTTTTATTCTGTAATATGTTATTTCATGCATTATTTTACTGGACAGAACATTTAGCAATGTCAAGAGATTACTTTGGTAATAAGTATGTATGAATTATTTGTTGTTTTGTTTGGTAAGACTGGAATAATGTACTTAAATATGATGGGTTTTTTTTTTCGTTATTTACCTATTCCATCATCATCCATGACAAGTCTTTTATCATCTCATTCCAGCCATATTAGTCTAATTCCAAATGTCTAAATATGCCACATAAAATATGTTAAAAACACTTAATTGAGGTATGACTGACATACAAAAAGATGTACATATTTAATGTATACAACTTAATGTGTTTGGAGATAATATACACCCGTGAAACCATCACTACAATCAAGTCCTTAAACTTACTCATCATCTCCAAATGTTTCCTCCTGTCCTCTTTATTTTTTTAATTTAACTTCCTTTTTTAAAATACTTTTTTTCTTTTGAGGTGGGAGGACAACATAAATCTAGCCTCCTAGTAAATTTTAAGTCTACAATACAATATTGTTAACTGTAGGCCCATGTTGGGCAGTAGGTCTCCAGAACTTATTCATCTTGCATAAACTTTGTTGTTCAAACTTCTATTGCCAAGAATTCCCTATTCATCTCGAAATGACAAATCCCCACATATTTTTAAAAACTCAACAAAACATTAGCTTTCCCTGAAGAATTATCTGATTTAT
The DNA here is from genome assembly GCF_020826845.1 of Diceros bicornis minor. Lineage (NCBI taxonomy): Eukaryota > Metazoa > Chordata > Mammalia > Perissodactyla > Rhinocerotidae > Diceros > Diceros bicornis. The sequence goes on from NW_026690866.1 coordinate 6,774,496, forward strand.
CCAAGTAAGGCTATCTACACTTGTTGACTCTGCTAACCTCTAACTACCTTTACTATGGCACGTTTCAAATTGCCCTGCTATTCTTTTTTCACATGTAACTTACTATGATTTCTTGGAAAGCAAGGCCTTTATCTTATTAAGTTTGCATGCTCAGTTCATTGTTCATATATTCTACTAGAGTAATAATAATATAATATATCTATTCATTTATTGAGTCTTTAGTTGCGGTTTTTGCACACCTACTATGTGTAAGGCATAGTGCTCGTCACCTGGGTGTAAAGATATGAATAGGGGTCATGTCCTAAGACACCCACACTTACTTCCATCATAATTCCATGTGTGTTATTCTGTGATCAAGATGAGTATATGGTGCTACAGAATCTCTAAGTGTTTGCCTAACACAACATGTGGTTTAAGAGCTGTATTCCCTTGAGAAGAGCTGCTTCAGCAGAACCTAACAATGTGAGTATAAAGAAGTCAGATCAAGGTAACTCCCAACATGGAAATGATGTATTGGTTACCTAAATGAATGTATTGAATGAGTGAATGAAATAGTTGAAAATAAAGAAGAAATGTGATGCTATTGGTTAATCCCAGACCCTTTACGTTTTATTTGGAGACAAAGAAGCTCTGAGAGAAAGTGATTGTAATTATGTAATTTTGCCAGTTCATACCTGTCTGATTACATATTTCTCTCTCTGGGCACAATACACAGTCAAAGCAGCAGGTAGCTCTCTTCCTGAGGGATTTTCCTGAATCCTGGCTGACAGAACAACCTACACCCATAGGGGGGAGTTTGAAAGAAGAGAATTAGTGATAACACTGAACAATACTATATAATTTGATAATATTTCATGATTTTATAATGTTGAATAATTGATAATATTGTTGAAATTATCTCACAAACTATCCTAAAGGTCACCTCTAAGATGTGACATGCTTGATGCACCCAGGGAAAGCAAAATAAAATCAAAGTCAATCTGCAGAAAACAGTTCCCAACATGAAGACACATAATGATTTAAAATATTTTCCATCTCAATGACTAGGACACTTGATTGTTTTAAGCAAATGGGGCATTTGAACATGAATCATATTTGTTATTGCCAAATGTGATTCTGAATATGATATTCCTGGATTACTTTTTTGAACTATAAGCAGATTTTACCTTAATAATAAATAATATTTAAATTCATACAATACATTTACATGAGAATTGTTTGATTAGTACAAATTGAATTATTGAATTTATTTAGTAATATATTTAATGTCAGGTAGATTCTACACCAAAGACACATGGACAGGCTTGAATGATATAATATCGCATCTTGAGGGATGGCTTACAAGACTGAGTTTTAAAGGGAAATCCGATGAAGAGGAAGAATGTAGTTCCTGGAAGAGCAAAAGTAATCTTTTTTTCTGACGGTGAATTTTCCTACAAGAATGTATAAAGGTGGGATGAAGAGATGGAAATATGAGGAATATTAATAAAATATTGAAATATTAAAAAAGAAACCTCAATGTCAATTCTTTTGATTCTAGTTAAAGAGAATAAAATCTGTTTTCTGGAAGAAAACCAAATGGCCAAAAACAATTTGAATTGTATCTACAAGTCATCAAAAGTCTAGATCTTCAACATCTATTATATCTTCGAGGCACAATGCATGCAGAGCAATACAGTTGCAAGCAATGAGATTGACACTATTTTAGCTTAAATGGGAATTTAAATCATCAATTTTTTATCAGCTCATCCTGTTAAATTGGTAGCCTCACTATCCTGCCTGTAGTATATAAAGCATTTCAAAATTCAGGAATATCTCCTTAATTAAAAGTGTCCTTTCAATATCTCTAGGAAAGTAAGAAGAATTATATCAATTAATTGGGATTTTGTTATGAGTTAAATAATTTCACCATTCTTTTCATATGTGGTCTCCATCTTGTGATGCAGATGAAGAATTAATCCAAGATTGAGTTTTCTGCAACCTTCTGGAATCCCACAACTCAGTCTATCAGCTCCTCATGTATAATGAAACCTTGACCACGTGGATCCTAGGGAACAAACTCTCTTACTTTCACCTGAAGTCCAAGACCTTTAGGAAAATCATATAGTTCAGAATTTCATGCTGTGACACAGAGTTTCTTTTCTCATCCAGTGACACATGAGCTCCAGTGCTGTTTTGTTTTTTTTGTCATTTGTATTTATTTATTTATATTTTATTGATGTTTTAATAGTTTTTAACATTGTGAAATTTTGAGTTGTACAGTTTTGTTTGTCCATCACCATATATATGCCTCCCTTCACCCCTTGTGCCCACCACCATTGCCCCTGGTAACCAAAATACAATTTTCTCTGTCCATGTGTTGGTTTATAGTCCACATATGAGTGAGCTCATACAGTGTTTGTCTGTCTATTACTGGCTTAGTTCACTTAACATAATACTCTCCAGGCCCATCCATGTTATTGCAAATGGGACGATTTTGTCTTTTTTTATGGCTGAGCAGTATTCCATTGCGTATATATACCACATTTTTGATCCAGTCGTCAGTCGAGGGACACTTAGGTTGCTTCCACTTCTTTGCTATGGTGAATAATGCTGCAATGAACATAGGGGTGCATAAGCCTCTTTGGATTGTTGATTTCAGGTGCGTTGGATAGATTCCCAGTAGTGGGATGGCTGGATCATAGGGTATCTCTATTTTTAATACTGTAAGGAATCTCCATATCATTTTCCATAGAGGCTGCACCAGTTTGCATTCCCACCAGCTGTGTATGAGGGTTACTGCTTCTCCACATCCTCTCCAACATTTGTTGTTTTTTGTCTTTGTGATTATAGCCATTCTAACGGGCGTGAGGTGATATCTTAGTGTTGTTTTGATTTGCATTTCCCTGATGATTAGTGATGTTGAACATCTTTTCATGTGCCTATTGGCCATCTGTATACCTTCTTTGGAGAAGTATCTGTTCATTTCCTCTGCCCATTTTTTGATCAGGTTGTTTGTTTTTTTGTTGTTCAGTTGTGTGAGTTCTTTATATTTTAGGGAGATCAACCCCTTGTCAGATATATGTTTTGCAAATATTCTCTCCCAGCTGGTGGGTTGTATGTTCATCTTGATTCTGGTTTTCTTTTTCTTGTAGAAGCTCTTTAATCTGATAAAGTCCCATTTGTTTATTTTTTCTTTAGTTTCCCTAGTCTGGGTAGGCATGTCATCCAAAAAGATTCCTTTATGACCAATGTCAAATAGTGTGTTGCCTATAATTTCATCTATGAGTTTTATAGTTTCAGGTCTCACCTTCAGGTCTTTGATCCATTTTGAGTTAATTTTTGTGAATGGCGATAACACGTGGCCCACTTTCTTTCTTTTGTGTGTGGCTGTCCAGTTTTCCCAACACCATTTATTGAAGAGACTTTCCTTTCTCCACTGTATGTTCTTAGTTCCTTTGTCGAAAATTAGCTGTCCGTATATGTGTGGTTTTTCTTCTGGGCTTTCAATTCTGTTCCATTGATCTATGTGTCTGTTTTTGTACCTGTACCATGCTGTTTTGATTACTATTGCTTTGTAGTATGTTTTGAAGTCAGGGATTGTGATGCCTCCTGTTTTTTTTTTTTTTTCTTAGATTTCTTTAGTATTCGTGGTCTTTTTCTGCCCCATATGAATTTTAGTATTCTTTTTTCTATATCCATGAAGAATGTCATTGGGATTCTGATTGGGATTGCATTGAATCTGTAGAATGCTTTAGGTAATATAGACATTTTAACTAGTTTTATTCTTCCAATCCACATGCATGGGACATCTTTCCATTTCTTTATGTCATCATCGATTTCTTTCAGTAATGTGTTGTATTTCTCAATTTATAGGTCTTTCACCTCCTTGGTAAGATTTATAACTAGGTATTTTAGTCTTTGTGATGCAATTGTATATGGTATTATCTTTTTGAGTTCTCTTTCTGTTAGTTCGTTATTAGCATACAGAAAGGCAACTGATTTTTGTAGGTTGATTTTGTACCCTGCAACTTTGTTGTAGTTGTTGATTATTTCTAATAGTTTTCCAACGGATTCTTTAGGGTTTTCTACATATAAAATCAGGTCATCTGCAAATAGTGAGAGTTTCACTTCTTTGTTATCTATTTGGATTCCATTTATTCCTTTTTCTTGCCTAATTGCTCTGGCCAAACCCTCCAGTACTATGTTGAACAGGAGTGGTGAGAGTGGGCAGCCATGTCTCATTCCTGTTCTCAGAGGAATGGCTTTCAGTCTTTCCCCATTGAGTATGATGTTGGCTGTGGGTTTGTCATCAATAGCTTTTATTATGTTGAGGTACTTTCTTTCTATTCCCATTTTGTTGAGAGTTTTCATCGTACATGGATGTTGTATCTTGTCAAATGCCTTCTATGCATCTATTGAGATGACCATGTGGTTTTTATTCTTTGTTTTGTTGATGTGATGTATCTCGTTGATTGATTTGTGGATGTTGGACCATCCCTGCGTCCCTGGTATAAATCCCACTTGATCATGGTGTATGATCTTTTTAATGTATTCCTGTATTCAGTGTGCAAATATTTTGTTGAGGATTTTTGCATCTATGTTCATCAGCAATATTGGCCTGTAATTTTCTTTCTTGGAATAGTCTTTGTCTGGCTTTGATATCAGGGTGATGTTGGTCTTGTAGAATGATTTAAGAAGTGTTGCATCTTCCTCTATTTTTTTGGAATGGTTTGAGAAGGATGGGCATTAAATCTTCTTTGAATGTTTGGTAAAATTCACCAGAGAAGCCATCTGGTCCTGGACTTTTATTTTTTGGGAGGTTTTTGATTACTATTTCAATCTCTTTACTTGTGATTGGTCTATTCAGATTCTCTATTTCTTCTTGGTTTACTTTTGGGATCTTGTATGAGTCTAAGAATTTATCCATTTCTTCTAGATGGTCCAATTTGTTGGCATATAATTTCTCATAGTATTCTCTTATAATCCTCTGCATTTCCATGGTATCCATTGTAATTTCTCCTCTTTCGTTTCTAATTTTATTTACTTGAGCCTTTTCCCTTTTTTTCTTAGTAAACCTGGCTAAGGGTTTGTTGATTTTGTTTATCTTCTCAAGGAACCAACTCTTTGATTCATTAATCCTTTCTACTGTTTTTTTTTTTTGTCTCAATTTCATTTATTTCTGCTCTGATTTTTATTATTTCTCTCCTTCTGCTGACTTTGGGCTTTGTTCTTCTTTTTCTAGTTCTGTTAGGTGTAATTTAAGGTTGCTTATTTGGGCTTTCTCTTGTTTGTTAAGGTTGGCTTGGATCACTATGACTTTCCTTCTCAGGACCTCTTTTGCTGCATCCTATATGTTTTGGTATGGCATATTTTCATTTTCGTTTGTTTCCAGGTAGTTTTTGATTTCTCCTTTAATTTCATCAATGATCCATTGGTTGTTCAGTAGCATGTTGTTTAATCTCCACATTTTTGTCACTTTCCCAGTTTTTATTTTCATGGTTCATTTCCAGTTTCACAGCATTATGGTCTGAAAAGATGCTTGTTATGATTTTAATCTTCTTAAATTTATTGAGGCTTGCTTTGTTTCCCAAAATATGGTCTACCCTTGAGAATGTTCCATGCACACTTGAGGAGAGTGTGCAGTCAGCTGTTTTTGGATAGAGTGCTCTGTATATGTCTAGGTCCATCTTGTCCAGTTTTTCCTTTAAGTCTACTATTTCTTTCTTGACTTTTTGTCTGGATGATCTATCCATTGATGTAAGTGGGGTATTAAGATCCCCTATTATTATCGTGTTGTTGTTAATGTCTCCTTTTAAGTTTGTTAGTAGTTGCTTTATGTAGCTTGGTGCTCCTAGGTTGGGTGCATATACTTTTATAAGTGATATGTCTTCTTGGTGGAGTGTCCCTTTTATCATTATATATTGCCCTTCTTTGTCTCTCTTAACATGTTTTATCTTGAATTCTACTTTTTCTGATATGAGTATGGCAGCACCTGCTTTCTTTTGTTTGCCATTAGCTTGAAGTATCATCTTCCATCCTTTCACTCTGAGGATGTGCTTGTCTTTATAGCTGAGATGTGTTTCCTGGAAGCAGCATATTATTGTGTCTTGCTTTTTAATCCATCCTGCCACTGTATCTTTTGATTGGAGAATTCAATCCATTTACATTTAGGGTAATTATTGATATATAAGGGCTTAATGTTGCTGTTTTGTCACTTATTATCCGGTTCTTTTGCATTTCCTTTGTTTCTTGTCCCATTTGTTTCGGACTGCCATTTCAGTTTGGTTGTTCTGTCTTATGACTCTTCTAGTTTTCTCTTTGTTTATCATATGTGATTTTGTTTTGATTATTTGTTTAGTGGTTACTTTGAGGTTCATGTAAAAAATCTTGTGTATGAGATAGTCCATTATCTGATGGCCTCCTATTTTCTTATACTAAGTCAATTCCATCACTTTCCTCTTCCCCTTCTAAGTCATTCTTGTTATACCTTATTCTATCTTGTGTTGTGGGTGTGTGTTTACAGTGATGAGGTTAAATTAATTTTTGGTGAATTCCTTCTTTTGATCTTTGATTTTGGTTTTTAAGTGGTTGTTAACCTATTCCGGTAAAGACCTACTATTTTTCTGAGTTTGTCTACGTATATTTCTCCTTGCTCCAAGCTTTGTATTCCCTTTCTCTTCTTTTTTCAGGCCTGAGGGCCTTCTTGAGTATTTCTTGTAGTGGGGGGTCTCGTGGCCATGAACTCCCTTAGCTTTTGTTTATTTGGGGGACTTACTATTTCTCCATCATATTTGAAGAATATTTTTGCTGGATAGAGTATTCTTGGCTGAAAGTTTTTGTCTTTCAGTATTTTGACTATATCATTCCAGTCTCTCTTAGCCTGTAAAGTTTCTGTTGAGAAATCCACTGAGAGCCTAATGGGAGTTCCTTTGTACGTTATTTTTTGTTCTTATCTAGCTGCCCTTAATATTGTTTCTTTGTCATTGACTTTGGCCAGGCTTACCACTAGGTGTCGTGGAGTGGGCCTTTGCCTGTTGATGTATTTAGGTGATCTGTTGGCTTTGCTTGCTTGTATTTCCTGCTCCTTCCCCAGATTTGGGAAATTCTCAGCTATTATTTCCTTGAATAGGCTCTCTGTTCCTCTTTCCCTCTCTTCTCCCTCAGGAATACCTATAATTCTTATGATACATTTACTAATAGAGTCAGTTGTTTCTCGGAGACTTTCTTCATTTCCTTTTAGTCTTAGTTCATTCTCCTCTTGAATCTGGAGCATATGTGTATTCCTATCCTCTATAATGTTAATTCTTTCCTCCATATTGTCAGCTCTGTTCTTTAAAGATTCCAGATTCTCCTTTATCTCCTCCATTGTGTTCTTCATCTCCATCAGCACTGATTGGTTTTTCTTTATGATTTCAATCTCTTTTGTGAAGAAACTCCTAATGTCATTGAATTGTTTGTCTGTGTTGTCTTGTATTTCATTGAGTGTTTTTATGATAGCTATTTTGAAATCTCTGTCGTTTAGGATATGGATTTCTGTGTCATCATGGTTGGTTTCTGGGTGCTTGTCATTTTGCTTATGGTGTGGTGATTTTACTTATCTTTGAATTGTGGTTCTTGTATTGGCTTTGTTTTTCCTCATCCTGGAAATATCTGGTTGCAATTTCCACCACGTCAATGTGTGGGGGTAAAAGGCTGTGTAATCTGAGCCCCCTACATTCTGCCGTGGCTGTTCCCTGTGATCCACAGGTCGCTTGGTGTGGTCTGGTCTGCTGGGCTGCAGGGTCCTGTTTGCGGGGAGGGGGGCTCTATCTTTTGCCCACTGGGTCCCTGGCATAGGGGGCTTCTCATTCACCCCTCGTTATCCACTCTTTGGGGTGCTTAGATTTTAATGATACCCTATAGCAGTTCTGAGTCCTCTGTGTGGGAGTTTCCCACTGCCTGAGAAAGCCCGAAGAGCTATGGTTTCCCAGCAGAGGGCCGCCCCTCCCCCCTCTCTGGGAACCCCGAGGACCGGGATTGCTGATCTGATGGAGATGGAGAGGAGATTTCCTTACCTCTCCCCACTTCCTCGCAGGGCCCAGCATGGTCCACTCTCAGAAGTGTGGCAGTGTGGATCTTTCTGATGTTGCTTTTCACTGTCTAGGATTCTGTTGTTGGTCTGTGACTGTTCTTTTAGTTGTATCTTATCGGGGGAGGAGTTTAAGGGAAAGCTCACTCCGCCATGATGCTGACGTCATTCTCCAGTGCTGTTTTTAAATTGGGTGTTTTTTAGGCATGGGTGGAGCTGAAAGGGAGACTAATTTGGGAAATGAAATGAGCATGGAAATTGGAGGCAGAAAACCCAGATATGAACTGGTGGGGATACTCAGTTGCCCAGCATTTAGATTTTTTCCCCTCTATATTGATCATCCTAGGAATAAGTTCAATTTAGGGAGTGTTTACTCTTCTGCATGCTTAAGGAAGCAGGCATCCTTGTCTGCCCACAGAGAGCACATGGTGATTTGTTTAAACCATTCCTGAAAATTCCATGTCCAGGGAGTGCTGTAGGGCTAAAGCTGAGTTGCACCCAGAGCAATGACGTTTGCTTTAGGAGTTTCCTTGAACTCAAGAAGAGATAAGAAAGAAAGACATCTTGCTTCTTACTACCTTTGAACAAAATATTTTATTAAACGAGAGAGAAGAAATGAAAGCTCCTAGTAAAGAATATTCATGCATTAATCGATATAATTTATATGTAATGTATAACTAATATTTATATAATACATAACTATATATATGGTTATATATACATATAAACAAATATATATTCACAATAAATGCATGTATTTAGATCTGACATGACATTCACTTCCTTGTACCTGAAAGCAAGAGTTTCAAGACACATTATTCATAGATTTTGGATTTATGAAAGTCTAAGTTCCTCTAAGTAGAATTGATAAGGACTTGGGGAAATTAAAACATATTTCAAAGTATTTGGGTTCTCATCTGTAAAAAGGGGATCAAACTCTGCTTCCAAAAGTCATTTTAAATTTCAATGAGGAAATATTTATTTAGCTATCATTAGCGTTTCTAGAAAAATGCAGGAAGTTCAAATAAATTGCCTTTCCCCAGAGACATTTAAGATATCATGGGATAGGGCCAGAACTAGAGTTTGCAAATCACTGAATTTTTAAATTCCCTAGGATGAATTTTCATTAAGTCTTATCTTAAAAACTTACCTCTCACAGTGAAAGTTTTTAATTGATTATTTCTAGTTAAAAGAGTTGACACTGTTGCTAATTAGACCCTACAATCATTAGAGATTTACTTGCAACCTGTAAGAAAGAACAAAAATTCATTATGTTCAAGTGACTGCTGATCTGTGACAATGTCACAATCACAATTCTATACCCAAATAAAATAACATTCTGATCCTAAAAAAACAATAATGGTAATCATATTTAAGGGAGAAGTTTTACCTTCTAAGGGAGAAACATGAGCTGGCCTGCATCCATTATGGACACCACTTCTGCTTTCGTAAATAGCATTTCATGGAGGGCTCAGACCACCACATCCACAGCATAATAGATGTAGCAGCTGGATCCAGACATGGTCGTGTCTAATTTGTCCTTTGGCAGAGAATCCAGGGAGGCATAGAGCGGACATTCCAAAATTTTCCACATTCAGTACCTGCAAATGAGCAGTTGAAAATTTCAAGCCATTAGTTGGTAAAGAAAAAGTCTTCTGGGTATTTAGAGGGGCTAACTGTCCATAGAGAGTGTTTAAATCCAGATATCTCAAAGTTCTGGTGTGCAACGGAAAGACATCCATGGTAAGTATCTAAAAAGTGGTGAAGTGGAAAAAAAGAAGCATTCCATTGTGGTGTAGTGATGCACACCTTCCAAGTGGTTAAGTAGTACTTTCCTGCAATGCTCACACTTATTAATATACTTGTGTCACCATACATGGTAAACATATTGGCTTATGAGTCTATGATTCTGGCCATGTAGGTCCAATCTTTTGAAGTGTATGTCCTCTTGGTCACAGGTATCTTAGTCACAGGCAGGCACCGTTCATAGTCACCTCTCATCTAAGTTTCTAGAGGAATGCTCACTTTTTATATCAACTGACACTAAGATTCCCACCCAAGTCCAGCCAAAATGTATCAAAAATGAAGCCCTTCTGAAGACTAAAGATATGTCCTTGGAAGCCATCTGATAGAGACGAAAACTAGTCCTTACCTTTCAGTACAGGATCATAATCTCCATAGGTTAGCTGAATCAAAAGAGAAAAAAATGTTCCATATTGAGTCTCTGGAAGCAAAATAAACAGAATTTCAGAAAAATTCATATGACCAGGTAGCTAAACTTATATTCTTGGTGCTAACATTGTGAATATGAAGCAATATTATCTGATGGTAGGGGAAGCTCGGCTTTGAAGCCAGACTGCCTGGGTTCAAATTCTGACTCTAATATGACGAATTTAACGATCTTGAGAAGGTTATATAACCTCTATCCATCTTAGTTTCTATGTCTCTAAAGATTCCCATAAAAATGATACCTTTTCATTTATTTTATTAGGATTAATTTTGTGACTAATTTGTAAAGCAGTTGACGAATGTAAAATCCTTTTAAGTACATATTTACATACAAAATTTTACTAACTATAAGATAAATAACTAAGGTGTGGTTATTTGAGAATATCTAGCTTCCATTCCTTTGAGAGAATTTGGGCAACCGCATTTCCAGAAGCTACTGTGGTCTGCTTTAGCCAATGATGTTAGCCTCTGGCTCCTTCATCTCTTCTCAGCTTCACATACCAAAATAATGTGTCCACCATATCAAGAACTATCTGTGGTAGGTATTTTCCTATTAGGGAGACATGAAAACCCACTTTCTTCTTTTCCGCTGACTGGCCAAAGAATTTCACCAAGGAGGAAAACTTCTGTCCTTCCAGATCCATCCCCCCACCATGCTCATACCTGTGGTATTTGTAGAGCTCCAGCAGCGTCCCTATCTGAGCAGAGAATGCTGGTGTGCTTACTGCAGTGACAGCCACAATCTTGCTCTGTGCCTGGCAGGTGTAATTAGGGATCTTCCGGCCCCCTCCTAATGATCACCTCATGGTGCTCTCCAACGTGCTGACTTCATTGTGAAAGGAATTGTAGACATGGAAACCCAGAGACAGGTTGGGGAGCAGCTGGGGACTCCTGTTGATCTCCTTGAAGGCAAAAACAAAGACCAGGACATAACGATAGTTTTTGTAGTTCGACCTGTATCAAGGCAATAGTATTAGAAATAAAGATCAAGTCATGCACTTCAGGAGTAACTCTTGTGGGAAAACAAGGAGGAAAAGCATGTCATTTTGACTCAAGAAACTTTTGCATTCAAGAGCAATTACTGTCTCTTCATGACTTTGGAATCCAAAGCACATGCACAGGTGTTCACAAAGCCTTGGAAGATCCAACACTACTGCTCTGTACTCAAAAGACATAGACCAATGTCCTAAAATGAGTTACTTGGTAAGGTGCTTAAGGGGAAAAGACTAATTTACATATTTGTTTACAAGTCAAGCACTACTTCATGCAGTGACAGCAACGTGAGGTTGGTCATGGCCAAGTGCTGGTATAATAGGATGAAGCAAAAGTTCACGATCCATACAAAGAAACTAGGTAGGACAGGGATGTGCAGAAGAAAAGCTTGGAGGAAGGGCAAATCGAATATAGAATGGTGTCATCAAACCTTTTGCAATATACCTTTCTAAAAGTGCCTGCCTCACAGACTTAGGAAACACATACTGCCAGAAGCAGGGAAACTGCATCATAATAAATAAGGAGATAGTCTTAAGGAGAAAACAAAGAGAAGGGCAATTTATGACTCTATGTTTTTCTAAAAGAGTAAAAACAATTCAGAGTCCAAGGAGCAGTGTAAACTTGCAGCTTTTCATCTATTTCTTTACAGATAAGAAAACCATCATAGGCAGTGAGCTTTAGAGCTTATCTTTGCGTTGATTCCGCTCTTGCACATCTAAGTTCAATCCAATGTTAATTTTCAAACAATTTAATTGAGAAGGTACAACACACTATTCCAGAAGATTGCACAATAGAACATAGGCTTTTGTTGCTCTAATATTAAAATATTTTCACTGTTGAATATAACTTTAAAAAACAAAATGTTGGGATAATGTAATTCTGAGTCACCCAGAGACACTCAGATTGGATTAAAAGAGGACTTGTATTCATTTCCTATTGCTACTCTGAGAATCTACTACAGATTTAGAGGCTTAAAACAACACAAATCTATTATCTTTTACTTTGGTAGGTCAGAAATCTAACATGAGTCTCACTGGTGAAAATCAAGGTGTCACTAGGACTGCATTACTCCTGGAGGCTCTAGGGAAGAGTCCTATTTCCTTGCACATTCTGGCTTCTAGAGTCTGCCCACTTTCCTAGGTAATAGCGTCGTATCACTTCAATCTCTGTTTTCATTGTCATAACTCCTTCTCTGACTCTGACTTCCTTGACTTACCCTTTTACATGTAAGGACCCTTGTGATTATATTGGACCCATCCAGATAATTCAGAATTATCTCCTCATCTCAAGAACATTGACTTTATCACATTTGCAAAGTCTCCTTTCTATGTTAGGTAGCATAGTCACAGATTTGAAGGATTAGGACTTGGTCACCTTTGGGGGCACATTCCACCTACCACAGGACCTAACTACATGTTTTCCAATACTTGAAGCAAAACATAGAAGAGATTAAAGTAGATAGAAATGATATTCCATTTAAATATGAACCAAAACAAAGCATGGTTATCCTTGTTAATATCTGGTAAAATCCGAGTTCAAAGCAAAAACATGTGAAATATCAAAGGTGGTGACCATATGTCATATGTGACACATGTGATGACCATATGTGGTGAAAGGAAGAAAAGATCGACTGCTAACAGTCAATATATATATCCCACCAAAGTAAAATAAAGCTATTAATTATAGACCCATGTACATAAGTACATATATGTACAACCAGATTTGGAGATTTAACACATTCTCTGGTCAGATTAAAGACAATAAAAAATATGCAAAGTTATGGAAGAGTTAACCTTAACAGATATTTACATAAAAATGTAAATAACATTAGTATATTATGAACACCAAAGAATATAAATACATTTGACAATGCACTGGGCCATCAAGTAAGCCTTTGAACATTGAAATTATACACAGTGCATTCTCTGACGACAGTATCATTAGGATAGCAATTAATAAAAGGACATCTATAAAATTCTAATATATATATAATATATTATATACATACTATATATGTATATGTTAAACACTTGATCTTTGATAAGTACTAGGGATATAATGTACACCATGACTATAGTTAACAACACTGTATGATACATATGAAACATGTTAAGAGATAAAACCTATGTTCTCATCACAAGGAAAAAAATATTCTTATCTTTTTTTGCTTTTTCTTTTTATTATATTTATATGAGATGATAGATGCTAACTAAACTTATTGTGGTCATCATTTTACAAAACATATAAGTCAAACCCTTATGCTGTACACCTTAAATTTATACAGTGATGAACGTCAATAACATCTCATTAAAACTGGAAAAAAACACATCTTTTTCAGTGAATACTCCAGATTATTTTAGACCATAAAGGATACTGAGTAAATGCATTTTGAAGAAAAATGAATATCATCTCAATAAAAAGTTCATTTTTGAATAATCTATATATTTTGATGAAACTTGTTCTTAGCACTAACTTCTAGCCAATATATGATTTGCCCAAGGATTCTCTCCCCTCCCACATTATGGGTCAGGAGCAGGATGGCATGTGGGTCACTGCAGTGGGATCTTGGTGTTTTTTGCCTGCAACTTGCATCCTTTAGGCTTTCAGAAATTAATCACTAATGGAGATTATTCCAAGGTAGGTGAAAATAAAAGATGCTTATTTCTGTCTTCTGTTTGGAAGGAAAGTATTCCAGAAGGGAAAAAGAAAGGAAGCCACAAATAATTATTAAAGGAAAAGAAACGAGCTGATGATTCAGCGTTTATGGGAGATTCTCAACACAGCTTTGTTATTCAACTTTCATAACTGTCAGAGGGATTCACACACACACATGAACTTACAGGTAAAATGTGACATCTTTGCTTGGACGAATCACAAAGAAATTTCTGTTGCATTTCTGATTCCTGAGTCAATGTATAGAAGGGGGAAAAGCCACTGACCACCAAGTCCCCTTCCTTGTAGACACTGGGCCTTATATAATCAAAGCCATCATAATAACTCATCATGCACATGGAATGTGGAAATTTCCCAAGGAGGGGCAGAAGAAGCAGAAAGAACATCTCAGCTGACTCACCAGTTTGAGGCAAGGCCTCTAGTCAGTTGTGACTGGGGGAGCAGAGCTGGAAGGAGACCTGCAGTGTAGCCCTCTGCAGGGAAATTTTACTCCTGTGCAGGGTACACGTGTCTAAAAGTGCTCTGCCATTCAAGACTATGGAAAGAAGATCTGTTATTGATCAGAACTAGGGCATTTTCAGAAGCGATATATATTGGCTCATATCTTCCCTCAATGTCACTGTGGATCAGAATTGTTTCTGGTCTCTTCTCTCTGTCACTCCCCCAGTCCAGGCCTAACTGGTCACTGGTCTCAGAAAGGACCTCTGGGGTCCCCCTGGCCCTGGGGCTCTGCACATGGCACTCTCTGCCCTGGTAAGGACAAAGGTGAAAAATCTGTTTGGGTAACATCTTCCACTGCAGGTGTCAGAGATGTCATCAGGGCTGGGGGTCATCAAGTCTCTGGGAACTACCCCATCCTGAGATGATTAGATTTTTTCTTTCCCAGGCAAACCTTCTGTTTCTTGCAATTGACTGAGAGGTGTTGCATCCAGCAAAACACAGTATTAGAAATAGCTGGTATTGCAATCAGCAAAAACAGCCCAGCATGATTCCTGTGATACCCAAGGAGGAGGTCATTGACCATGCCTTGGGTAACCCTCAAGGGTACTTTACAGCCTATATCACCAACCTCACCCTTAGGTCTATTTGACCATTGTCTGAAGAACTGGTCTCATTCCCAGTTCAGGGAATAGATATCCATTTTCCAGTTCATATCAGTTTGACATGAGATAAAGTCTAAAATCACATATATTTACACCTAACCTATTCCTTAGACCTACATCCTATGCCAGGACTCCAGCACTTAGTTACTACATGTTCCAGTATCTTCCATTTAAAGTCAGTCTCTCCTAAACCCAAAGTCTCTCTCAACAGCTCTTTTGCCATTTCTCTGCTAATATTCAAGGCAAACATTTACAAGGATTGTTAATATTCAAATATTCCTCTTCCTCAATTCCCATTCTTTTCAACCCACTTCAATCAGGTCTGTCTGCTGATGTCTCAAGGACATCAGCAGCTTCTATGAGGCCCAAATCAGAGGTCATTTTTTACCCTTATTTTACTTCACCACACAGCATCATTTAACCCGGCTGACTGCTCTATCATTAGGACACTACTTTCTAAGTGTTTTCATTTTTCAAAGTTCTCCATATTGTTCCTACCTCA
The DNA here is from genome assembly GCF_020826845.1 of Diceros bicornis minor. Classification (NCBI taxonomy): domain Eukaryota; kingdom Metazoa; phylum Chordata; class Mammalia; order Perissodactyla; family Rhinocerotidae; genus Diceros; species Diceros bicornis. The sequence goes on from NW_026690866.1 coordinate 6,790,046, forward strand.
TGTGTAACTCTCTCCTGATCTCCTGTACTGTATCCTCTTTATTTTATTCACCTTTAAATGCTTGATACTTTTTTGCATTGATCTTGTGTTTGCTCCATTTAAGAGTATTTTTATTCCACTTCAAACAATGAATATATTTGCTATATTCTAAAGTTTTGCTCTTTTACCTTCTACTTTTAGATCTAAAATCCACTGTGAATTGATTTTTATGTACGTTGCGAAGTCGGAGTTAAGATTCATTTTTGAATAAACACATCCAACTAGTGGAGCACTACTGATTAAAAAGACTGTCCTCTGTCTACTTCTCTGCAGTGATGTCTTTGACATAAATCAGAGTTCCATATGTCAGCATGTCTGTTTATGGACTCTATGCTCAGTTCCATATTTTGTATCACAATGCCAAGCAGTGTTAATTACTGTAGCTTTATGGTAAGTCTTGATATCTGGCAGTGTATATCCTCCAAAATACTTCTTCCTTAAAGAACACCTTGGCCATTCTTGATCCTATTCATTTCCTTATAAATTTTATCATAAGATTATCAGTTTCTACGTATCATCCTGCCAAGATTTTGATTGAGATTATTTGGAATCTATAAATCAATGAGAGACAATGTCGTTAAATAAGTGATCCTAGCAATGCATGATGTTGGTATTTCTCTCCATTTATTTATATGTTCTTTAATTTCTCAGCAGCATTTTGTACTTTTATTTGGAGAGGCCTTGCACATCTCTCATTAGATTTAATTCTATTTCACAGTAATAAATGTTGTTGATCCAGCCCTTATCATTGTATGACACATGTCTCTAATGTTCTTTATTCTGTAATTTCTATTTGCTTTTCTTTCTGCTTCAGTTTTGGGTATGTTTTATTTTCTGAAATTTTTAGCCTCTCATCTGCTATTAAATTAATAAATCAGTATATATTGGCTCAGCGCTCCCCTCAAAGTCACTATGAATCAGAGTATGATTTTATAAACGCCCCAAGTTTCTTTGAAAGCAACGTGTATTCTCTCATGTTTGGTTATAGAGTACAGGCCCAGTAACTCAAACTAATTTTGTTTTTGAATATAGTATTACATTCAGATTTTTCCCTCAAACTCATTTAGTGATAGAGGTGTATTGAAGTCTTCTACTACGGGTATAGATCAACAAATTCTTTTTTGTTATTCTGTCATTTTTTCTTTATATATTTGGATGTAACGTAAATAAATACATACAGGATTAGGTCTTTTCTTGTGAATTGTTCCTTTATATAATGCAGCCTTATTTTTTCATAGCAAAGTATTTCAGTGCATTAATAAATGATCAAACATTTCTTCTGATAGACCAGGCACTCTTCCAAATACCTTATGAATATTAACTTAGGGAGTACTAAATATAAACTTAAGAAGTGTGTACTAGTATCATCCCCTCTTTATATATGAGAAAACTGGCATGTCACTTGCCTGAGCTCTCTGGCTAGCAAGTGGTGGAGCCCGGATTTGAGCCCAGTGTCTCTGAGTCGCATAAGTGGTGGACCATCATGGAGACAGTGGTATATTTTCTAGATTCTTCTTTCAGGACTGTCACTCGCTCTTGTAGCTGCAGAAAGTCTTCTAAGGGCTCATCCTGCCAACCTCACCTGGAATTTCCTAGGGCCAAAGGAAAGTGCCACACCTAAGATTATGACCACTTCCAATGGCAGCCCACTTCCAATGACTGGTTCACGGGGGAATACAAAGGCCCAATTCCTTTGCCTCAATTTGAGAAAGCCCTGAAGGGCCACCTCGGCTCCAGAGCTCCCACTGGGATAAACTGTTGTCTCCGTTTTTAACTTATCATAGTTCAATCTCTTCTTCCAATCTCAGATCTCTTCTTTACAGATGTTTACCTCAAGCAAGTAACAAACTTTTTATGCCAAAGTTTATTCATCTGTATAATGAGAACAATGAGAGAACCTACTTCACAGACTTGTATTAAATATTCCATCAGCTACGATATGTAAAGCATTTATGAGACTCCCAGTATACAGGAAACATTATATATTACATCTTTTATTGTGAATTAATTTAAATCCATTGTAGGATTATACTGAGAAAAATGAGCCACACACAAAAAAGAGTAAATATTGTATGATTCTATATGTATGAGTTCCAAGAACAGTCAAAAAATAATCTGTGATAGGAAAAATAATCAGAACAGTGGTTGCATCTAAACTCAGATTGTGGAGAAGGGATGAGGCAGGAGCAAGGATTGACCGAGAAGGGACATGGAGGAACTTTATGGGGTGAGGAGAACGTTCTATATCTTGAAAGGAGTATAGGTTACATAGGTGTATGCATTTGTCAAAATGCATTAAGTTCTACACCTAAGATCTATTTATTGTGCTATATTTAATATATACCTCAATTTAAATCAGATTCATTTTCCTAAGTGAAAGAAGCCAGAGACAAAAAGCCATTTATTGTATATTCCATAGTACGCCATTAGGGGAAAAGCAAAATTGTAGTGAAGGACAACAAATCAATGTTTCCTGGGGCAAAGAGTAAGAAAGGGGGATGACTACAAAAGGGCAGCAGAAAGGAATTTGGGAATGATGGAATTGTCCTATCAAGACTGTTCATGTGTGTATCATGTTTGATCACGACTATGTTGATGGATACACTACTCTATGCATTTACCAAGACCCATAGAACTGTACATCTGTTACGAGAGGTTCGGGGATTCGATCGGAGACGTAAAAGACACTTTCCACTCCAAACAAATGGACTGAAGGTATATTTTATTATATAGAGGATAGTAAAGGCGATAGTCTGCAAACAGATCCAAATAGGTCAAATATTAAGAGGGAAAAAACATCAGCCCAACTGGAAAAGGAAAACACCCACAACGGCTGAAGAGAAATGACACAAATCAACCAGAAAGAGAAACACCAGGTTAACTGAAAAGAGAACACACCAAATCAAATTTCTCCGATCGAATCCCCGAACCTCTCGTAACATAATTAGCGCTGTGAGCAGGATTCGATTAAGGAGATGCCTTTCCTATTCAAACGAAAGGTAACTGAAGCCAAGGTGGAAGAAATTCCAGGATGGGAGGACCCTCCCTTTTGCACTCTGGCTGGGGAGTGGGCTCGCAGGTCAGGGTTATGTGAAGCTTGGGATGCTCGCCTGCGACGATTTGAACCGTTGGATGTGACCAAAGCTTTGCAGACGGTGGAGAGGAAAGCGAAAGATGATGTTTCTTTTTTGGCACGGAGAGGTTGGTGTTTGTTGACTGCTTATCGCCGGGCTATAGAAGATAGGGATAAGATACAGACAGAGAAGGCACTCTCGGAAAAAGAAAATTTAGATTTGCAGTCTCGCTTGGCTATGATTCAATGTCAATATCTTGCACTGGGAGATCAGACTCGAAACTACCAAGCTATAGCAGAAAAGGCTGCTGTAAGAGTTGCCAAATATAAATATAGAAAGAGAAGAGGAAAGGTAAACGAACGAAAAGTTCATATGGCCATAGCATCGGCCGGTCCTAAGTGGGACCCGGACACATGGGATGGTGATATCTGGGATGATGATTCTGAAACTGATTATGAGGAAGAGGAAAAACCGCCCAAACGCACAGAGGCACGTCCTCTTCGCCGCCGGCGGATGGAAATGGATGGTAATCATCCTGTAAGGAAAGATGTGATTGAGGATTTTAACCAAAAAGAAATTTCTGATATTTTAGCCCGGGCTACACAAAAGCCTGGAGAAGCCATTATAACCTGGCTTGTTCGCCTATATGATATGGGTGCTACAGGAATTAATCTGGATGCAGGAGATGCTTTTAAATTTGTAATTTTGTCCAATGATCCAGTAATACGGGGAGCTTTCAGAGACTGGAGCATGAATGCTCACCCCCCAAATGATCGTGGACAAGACACTGATGGTACAACTTTATTGGCTCTTGCAGTAAAAGGAGCTCAAGATAAATACCCCACGGATGATATGTGGCCAGACACTAATAGACCATGGTATACTTTAAAAGATTGTGTCCAAAAGATGAGAGAAGAAACCATGAAACGGGCTGTGTTTCTGGGGTGTGGTGAAGCTTTAAATGAAATGACTTTAAGTGTCCAGGTGCGAAACAAGTTGATAAAAACTGCACCTCCAGCATACAAACAAATAATTACAACCCTTCTCATGAATGAAACTGAAAGCCCTATATCAACACTTGCAGATAAGATTATGCAGCTAGCAGACTTGGGAGACTGGCAGACAACTGAAAATTCTCCAAGAAGAGAAAAAAGAGAAACATTCTTTAAAAAAGATAAAATGACTCGAGGTGATATGTTTTTGGCTCTACTCCAGGCAGGAGTACCTAAAGACCAGATTGATGGAGTTGACACTAGAGAATTATGGAAATTATATAAAGAAAAAGGGCTGAATGTAAAACAAGTGAACAGAAGGGACAGTATAGAGAATGCTTCCAACCCAGCACCTACTGCACCTAGTGCACCACCTCCTCCCTTGGATCCTCTTATTGCTGACTTATGTGATTGAGGGGAAGGCCAAACCTCTGTATCGATTAGTGCCACTATAAGAAAAGATATTAGACCACATGTACCAATTAAAATATTTTAGAAGAATAGATCTACAACTAGTGTGAAGGCACTTGTAGATACAGGGGCGGAGGCCACCCTTATCTATGGGAATCCAACTAAGTTTCAAGGTACATCAATTTTGATAACTGGATTGGGAGGAAAAGAAATCCAGGCAGTTACCACTAATCTTTCTATGCAAATTGGGCAACTACCCCGGCGTACATATCTAGTTATGATTGTACCAATACCAGAATATATAATTGGGATTGATATTCTAAAAGGATTGACATTAAATTTGGCTGATGGACAATACCAATTTGCTATTAGAGCTTTGTCTTTTCATATTAATGCTGTAATTGTGGGATGTTTGCATCATGAAATAGAAATTCCACCTGCCACACAAGTGATCAATCAAAGACAGTATCGCATCCCTGGAGGACAACAAGAAATATCTGAGACCATAAAAGATTATTTGGCTGTAAAAGTCCTTCGCAGAGTAACTACAGCCTGGAATAATCCTATCTGGCCTGTTAAAAAAGGTGATGGGACATGGAGAATGACTGTAGATTACAGAGAGCTAAACAAAGTGACTCCGGCTATTCAAGCGGCCGTCCCTGATTTGATTACTCTTATAGAAAAAGTACAATGTTATCCAGGCACTTGGTATGCAGTCATAGACTTGGCTAATGCCTTTTTCACCATACCTATACCTAAAAGTGTCCAAGAACAGTTTGCTTTCACGTGGCTGGGACAACAATATACCTTTACTAGACTTCCTCAGGGATATGTGCATAGTCCCACTATCTGCCATCGACAGGTTGCTGAAACCTTGGCAAAGGTACCTGCTTCTGATGATGTCCAAATAGTACATTATATAGATGATATTATGATCCAAGGAAATGAAAAAGAAAAAGTACAACAACAGTTAGAAAAAGTAATGGACACACTTGAGGAGGATGGATAGAAAACTAATCCAGCTAAAATTCAGGGCCCGAGTTCAAATGTTAAATTTTTGGGAGTACTTTGGAATAATGGAAAACAAGAAATTTTACCTAAAGCTAGACAAAAGATATTAGATTTTGCAGCACCCCGTAACAAAAAAGAAGCACAAAAAATTTATTGGATTATTCGGATTTTGGAGGGCACATATTCCACATTTAAGTCGGCTCCTTGCACCTTTATATAAAGTTACCAGGAAAAAATATGAATTTGAATGGGGAATACAACATAAAGAAGCTTTTGAAGCAGCCAAGCATGCTACTCAGACTGCTTTAGATCTATGGCCAATTAAACCGGGACCCATTGAGTTACAGGTAGATGTCATTGATCAGTATGCCAGCTGGAGTTTATGGCAAAAACAAGGTGCCCGACGTTATCCCCTGGGATTTTGGAGTCGCAGGCTTCCCTGTTCCAGTGAAAGATATAGTCCTTTTGAAAAACAGTTGTTAGCCTGCTATTGGGCTCTAATAGACTCAGAAAGCCTTACCCTGGGACATGAGGTAATTATGCGACCTCAGATATCCATCATGCAATGGATTCATAGCACGCCTGTCACTCATAAAATTGGACATGCACAAGAATTTAATATCATCAAATGGAAATGGTATATTCAAGACCGGGCCAAACCTGGCCCAAAGGGGTTGTCCCTATTGCATGAACAAGTGTCTCAATATAGCAGTGAGCCAACTGTGTCACCCAAGACTGATATAACAGAATCCCCTGTTAAATGGGGTGTCTCATATGATCAATTGACTGAAGAACAACAAAAACATACCTGGTTTACGGATGGTTCTGCCAAAATAATATCGAGCTCACGGAAATGGAAAGCAGTTGCCTACAACCCATCCACTCAACAAACAATTGTCACCACTGGAGATAATATGAGTAGCCAATATGCTGAACTTTATGCGGTGTATCAGGCACTTCAACAAGAACAGGGGCAACAATGTCATATATACACTGATTCATGGGCAGTGGCACAAGGTTTGGCAACGTGGATGCCACAATGGAAAAAACATAATTGGAAAATTAATGATAAAGAAATATGGGGAAAGAAATTATGAGAAGACATATGGTTATGGTGTCAAAACACAATTGTTACTGTATTTCATGTTGATGCTCACAGTTCTTTAATTTCTGCAGAACGAAAACATAATTCTCATGCTAATCAGCTGGTGCAGATTCGTGCAACGCACAACCCAGGCTTAGCACAATGGGTCCACGAAAAGAGTGGACACTTGGGAGAACAAGCTTCATACAGGTGGGCACAACAAAGGGGAATCCTTGTCACCCATGATGATATTGCCACTACAGTACAACAATGTCAGTTATGCCAACAGTTAAATAAATGGGGAGTTCCACACCCCTACCAAGGTCATATCCAAAAGGGATTATTTCCCGCCCATACATGGCAAATAGATTTTATTGGACCATTGCCAAATTCTTGTAGATATACTTATGCCTGCACTGCTGTTGATACATATTCTGGTTATTTATTGGCTATACCAGCTAAAGCGGCCACCCAACAGAGTGCCATAAAATTATTAGATATAATCAAGTTATATTATAGAACACCAAGGCAAATTCAGAGTGACAACGGTTCCCACTTTACAGGTAAGTTGATTCAAACCTATACCAAGGAAAATTATATAGAATAGATTTATCATATACCTTATTAACCCAAGCTGCAGGCCTCATAGAACAAATGAACAGATTGCTTAAACAACAATTGAGGAAACTTGGTCATGGCTCATTAAAGGGGTGGCACAACCATCTAAGTACTGCTCTAAATGTGTTACGGAAGTGGCAACCGCCACCCATGAGCTTATGACCTTAACCTATTGGCCCCTGACTCAGTCTGCTAAACCGCCTTTCCGTGCCACGGCCGAAGCGGCTGGATTGGATTTATCTACTATTCATTCTATTCAATTGCCCCCTAAGAAGCAGTCTATAGTCCCTACTGGGATAGGGGTACAATTTCCCAAAAATACCTTTGGTTTGTTAAAAGGACGCCCTGGACTGGCAGCAAAAGGTATTGATGTACTGGGAGGAGTCATTGATCCAGATTACCAAGGAGAAATAAAATTTATATTATATAATGGTAGTGACACAGTACTAACTGTAGAGTCTGGGGAACGAGTGGGACAATTATTGGTGCTTCCCCTCATGACTCCAAATGTGTCACAAGGGCAACCTCCAAGTGAATTAACTAAAAGAGAAATGCAAAGATTTGGGTCTACAGATGGATAGAAACCTGGAGCAAAGGTGTGGGTGACACATCCACCCAATGTGGCTCCCCGTGCTGCAGAAGTAGTGGCCCAAGGGCCCACTGCAACACTCATAGTTATGTATCCAGAAAATGAACAGTTATATCATGTTCCTAAAAATTCTGTTTCTTTGCGTGAATAGATACTCCTGCTGTGTTCGCTATGCTGTGCTGCACCTCCATGTCTGCTGCAGACCTATACACAGAGGCATTAGTTGCCTCTGTAAGACAACCTTTGACCCTGCACTGTTAGACCAACTGCTCTACACCCGTGGGACCTATAACCTGGACTATGAATGGCCGAGAAATTTGGTCTCAGAAACAGCAAGCAACTTCGCAATATCAGATAATTTCTCTATTACCCTGCCTTCTGCTACCCTCTGTAAGGGGGGCTGATCTGGACTTCTACCAGCTAGTTTGTTAGGCCTAAGTGTTACCTTATCTAATGTTATCTTTGATACTGTACATGATTTGCAAGATCAAGTTAATAACATTTCATATTCTAAGGGGTTATTTGATTGGTTACCTTGGGGTTTGGGTCCTTTATTGTGAGATAGTTTTATAATTATTATAGTCATTGGATTTTGGATCCTTGGATGTGCCTTATGTACTTGTGTACGAAGTTCATTGTCTGTGCGTATGGTGTCTTATGGTTAATGGAGACGGCCACGGCCGAATATGTCTTGACATGAGTACAGCCATGTTTGGCCGCTCCATTGACCTACAGCCACCAGCACAAAAAGAAATACAAAGCTGCTTTCTGCGTGGTGGGAACTGGCCTTTTCCCGGGAACTGGCCTTTCTCCCGCGGAGAGAGTTGCAAGTTGTAACATTTCAAGGCTCTTGGAGCGTCGTAGCCCAGAATGGACTGGCCATCTGTGCTGGGCTGAGACGATAACCAAAGAGAACAATGCACATACACAACTACTGGGCTGGGACGTTAGCCAGGGGGCTCAGTGCACGTACGCCGCTGATAACCACTTTGTGCACGGGAACACTAAATGCTTGCTCTGCAAACTCTGTAATTGCTTACTCTGAAAATTACTGATGGTATAAAAACTGCTGGAAACTGAGACCTGGTGAGAGTTCCACCTGTGGAAGGGACACCTTGCCCAGGACGTGTGATCCTTGCCCAGCCGCGTCGATTGACAGGGCTCTCCCGGCAGTGGGGCGTGGATGTTGTGAGTAACTGATTTGATGTGAAGCAATTGATTTGATATGAAGTAATTGATTTGATGTGTTCTCTTTTCGGTCAACCTGGTGTTTCTATTTCCGGTTGTTTTGTGTCATTTTCTCTTCAGCCGATGTGGGTGTTTTCCCTTTCCAGTCGGGCTGATGTTTTTTCCCTTCTAATGCTTGACCTATCTAGATCTGTTTGCAGACTATCACTTTTACTATCCTCTATATAATAAAATATACCTTCAGTCCATTTGTTTGGAGTGGAAAGTGTCTTTTATGTCTCTGATCGAATCCCCGAACCTCTCATAACAACATCGCAGAGTGGATATTACTGTAGGTTAAAAAAATTAATCCACTAGGTAGTGAAGGGAACATAAAATGGAAAACAAGCTATAACAAATGAATCTAAATGTTGTGGAAAAAGAATAACACAGCCACAATGAAGGCTATGAAAAGGAAACCAAATTTACTTTGGAAAATTATGTTTTACCAGATCCTGTAAGCCTGTATCAAAAGAAGTGACCAGAAATCATGTACTCTAGTTCATACATAATGTTTCTCAGAATGGTATGGGTTAGCAATTCTGAAACTAGTTTATGCATATACTAGATCTGAAAAACTAAGTAAATATATTGTAGACGATGAGAGCCAGTGTATCACAGTCAAAGAAAGATGTTATAAACAAGGAAAGAGAGAAGGCTACCTCTTATTCCACTCCAACTGAGGCGTTTCGTTGGAATAAGAGCTACCGTTATCAATTACTGCTTTTCACGGATGGATGGGTAGATAAAGAGAGAGAGAGAGAGAGATAATGTGTGTATGTAGAGGATAGTATAGATTCATATCTTTTCAAGGTCTGTCAGCTCAGAATACCTAGAAGAACGACACACCAGTAATAATGAGAATACCTATCAACCACCCAGAAATTGGTTTCTAAGATACTATTCTAAAGAAAAAGGAAGAAGCCAGGGCTCTCTGGAGGAATAGTGGATTCCAGGGCTATGGTAGAGGAAATACAACCTGATCCTGAAATATCACTGAAGGATATTCTAGTGGAAAATAAAGATTCACAAAAAGAAGCCCCTAAATTCTGCTTAAAAATCCCCCATCAGGTCTTCGAATAGCACCGAACTTGTGCATGTGCAGGGAATGAATCTAGGAGACTTAGAAGAGAAAAGCCACTGAAAACTGAATATTGTGCAGAAATTTCTGAGATCACACATGCCAGGAGTTGAAGGTTGGCTTTTGGAGTCATCTGGAGTGGAATGACCTTGATAAAAAAAAAAAAAAAGGCCTGGATTTCAATTATGACCCTAGAAATGTCACAGCCTGAGAGTCAGTGCCACACACTAAGAGTAAGATCTACGTTTCGGGAGTCAGTGCAAAACTGAAATAAATATGTCATTTTAGGTTCTCCTTCAGAGGCTCAGCATGATCCATTCGTACTGGAAACCTAATCTTTAGAGGAAGATAACATGATTAAGAGCTTCTACAAGGTATTATTCACAAAATCCAGCACACAATAAAAGATTAATAGACATGCAGAGCAGCTGGAAAATGCTCTCAATTATGAACATATAAATCAGTAGAAGCAGACCCAGAGACAATCCAGATACCGGAGTTAGCAGACAAGGATTTCAAAATAACTATGAATGAAAGAAACATGGACAATTGTAGAAAATGAAAGACAAACTAGAAATCTTTAAAACAACCAAAGGAAAAGGACAAGTTTCCTTCAAAAGAGCAATAAGAAGTCTGGTAACTTTTCAAAAGAAACTGTGGAAGCAAGAAGACATGAAGGACATCTGACAGCTAAAGGGTTGAATGGGAGGGAAAAAAAAAAAACCCTGTCAATTTAACATTCTTTGACTTAAGAAAAATATTCTTCAAAAATGCAGACAATTTAAAGATATTTTCTAAAGGGGGTTTAAAAAAACAAGCTAAAACAATTAAACAACAGCAAAACTGAAATTCAAGAGACTCTGAAGAGTTTCTGAAGAGTTTTTTCAGGCTGAAGGAAAACAATTACACCCAAAGACACATAATGTTAGGAATGATCATCGGTAGGAAACAAAATGTAAGTTTTTATAATGAATATTGACTTACTAAAACAATCCTGTATACTTTTATAGCTTTTACATAAGTCTAAACATTTTCAAAATAAAATGCGTTTAAAAACACGTTAACTGATACCCGAAAACTAGCGATGATGGAATCCCCTCCAAGGGAATCCTCACTCCACCCCCCCAAGACTAGAGATTATGGAGCCCCAGCAAACGGTGCTCACAATCTGCATCCAACAGCAGACGTGACAGAAGCTCTAGTGAGACACCACCAGTTCCTTCCAAAACTAGAGGCAACCGGAACTCCGATAACATCTGTCATCCACAAACACAAATGCTGGGGTCTGAGCAAGCAAGACGTCCATCCCCTCAAAACTAGAAATTATGAGACTCCAGCAAGAACCCCCTAGTAATTTCCAATTCTAGAAATGACAGCAGCCCCATAAGTCACACACTTATCTGCTCCTCAACACTAGAAAACGGGAAGCCACAGCCCAGTGACGCACCTAGTCTATGCCAACAATTCCGACAAGGGCAGACCCAGAAAGAGAGACTTTTGATCTCCCCCAACACCAGAAGAAAAGAGTTCTATAAAGACCCCTCCAGAGCCCCCTGACTAAAGATAAGTCGAATCTCATGCAATTATCCCAATCCTCTCCCTGAATTAGAGACAATGGCCCTCCATCCAGTGACCGCTCCATGTCACCCTAACACTTGAGAAGTGTGAGCCCCATACAAGCAGTGGTCCTCCAGCGTCCAAACACCAGAGACAACAGGAAACTCACTCTCATACCTCCCAGTTATCCCCAACATCATGAGGACTCCATCAAATGATGGAAGCTTCAGCAAGTGATCTCCCACATTCCTGCAAGATTAGAGATGTGGGAAACCCCAAAAAGCAACTTACAACCCCCTATACACCAAGAAGAAGGGAGCCCCAACAAATACCACACCATTTTAACCAACACAAACCCCAGCTTGCCTCTTTACTCCTCAGACTAGATATGAGTATACCCAGCGAAGAGTAACCCAGTGTCCCTGCCCAGAAAAGAAATGACCAGAGTCTCCCTAGGCAACACACCAGCCTCTCCAATGTAAGTGTCAAACAGATCCTCAGAAAACTCCCTCTCTTCCCATTATCACAAAATAAGTGTCTATAGAAGCATCAGCAAGCAGCACTCAACACAAATGAGAGGAGCACACAATGCAAGTCCCTCAAGTCCCTACCAACAGGAGACAACGGCCCCTGTGGTGATTCCTCCCTAATCTCAAAAACAAGGATCATTCTGGGCCCCAGCTGCCAGCTCGTCAGTGTCCTCTTGCTATGTATATGTCTCTGTCCCCAACTGTAGTGGAGAGATGGAGCCCCATCTAATATCCCCTGCCCTGGGGAATGTTGAGGACCCAGTCTCAGAATAAGGAACACAGCAGTTGTCCTGACAAGCCACCAAACACCCCCAAGCTCCCCTTCTACAGAGGTGACAGGAGCCCAGGAAGCAGAATTTCCCCCACCATTTCCTACTCCAGCAAACCCCTCTTATCTGTTGCATATCCTGCTGACCTTCAGAATATCCTTTACTGCTAAAAGAGTCACTAGGAGCCAAGGAAGGCTGGAGCTGGGGGAGAGGCTGAGAAGGATAGTGAGGGGAGAGGAGCAAGAGCAAAGGGAAAGATGAGACTTTCCATGTTGTCCCAAACACAGCCATGAATTCCAGAGGGCCCAAATAGCTCCAATCAAACCAGGTTCTCAGGGGTGAGCTGGAGCAGAAGAAAAGGAATTCTGGGCTGATGAGGAGAGGTCGCCTGGAGGAAAGGTGGGTGTGTAGGCTAGCAGCCAAGATAGCCACCAATGCTAATTTCCACCTGTATTTAGGCCCTGTACAGTCTTCTCTCACAACCGATTAGCCGTGAATTGTCATGAACCCAAATGATCAATACAGTGCTGCAGAAGTGACAGTGTCTCACATCTGAGGCTACATCATAAAACACACTGAAGCTTCCTCCTTGGTCTCATAGATTTCTCCCTCTCTAGGGGAAGCCATCCACAATGCCATGAGGACGCTCAAGTAGCCCTGTGGAGAGGTCCATGTGGAGAGGAACCAACTTGTCAGCACCAAGTGCTCACCATTCAGTGAGCCACCTGGGAAGCTCTTCCAGCCTCAGTCAAATTTTGAACTTTAATGACTATGTATGCTAGCATGTTTAGGAGTTAAGTATACTGCTGTCTGCAATCTACTTGAAAAGGCATTAAACAGAGATGGATTCTTGGGTGATAAATGGATGGAGGTGGCAAAGTAAATATAGTAAATTGTAACTGATGGAATGTAGGCGTGGGCTGTCTTCATTAAGGCTGCCATAGGAAAGTACCACCGACCGGGTGGCTTAAACAGCAGAAACTTTCTTTCTCATAATTCTGGAGGCTGAAAGTCCAAGATCAAGGTGCCTGCAGGATTGGTATCTCCTGAGTCCTCTCTCGTTGTCTTCTAGATGACCATCCTCTTGCTGCCTCTTCACGTGGTCATCCCTCTGTGCATGCGTGCCCCTGGCGTCTCTTGGTCTATATGTCCTAATCTCCTCTTATAAGGACAGCGATCAGATTGGATTAGTGTCCACCGTAATGGCCCTATTTTATCTCAGTTACTTTCTTTTAAGTCACAGCATCCAAATAAAGTCACAATAAGAGGTACTAGGGATTAGCGGTTCAACACATGACTGTTGAGGGGACAGAATTCTGTCCATAACTTGACTGTTCAACTCTTTCAAATTATCTCCATGCCTGAACATTTTTCCTAATAAAGTGGGTGCAGGTGATGTTCTAAGACAGGAAAGAAAAAATGAATTGTTAACAAAAAAATTATGTTGGAACCCCCAGTTGTTCTGTGGAATAGGGATTATCATCGATTTAATATAAATATTAAAGCTGTGAAAGTCCTAGAAAAAACCAAGGGATAAGTATTTTATATAGAATCTCAGAGAAAAGATGGTCTTTTAAAAGTATAACATAAAACAAGAAACGAAGTTAACATGTTTGATTTCCTTTAAAAAATCTGCTTGGCAGTCATTGCATGGCAGCACCGACTAGAGGCAAAGACCAAAAAAAAAGAAAAGAGGAGAATGTTGGCAACTCATCACAAAAATCTAATTTATTAACATTAAGGAACACTTACCAACCAAAAAACGAACAAGAATCCGTTGGAGAAATGGACCAATTACGAACAACATTTCACAGGAAACACAGAATGCTCTCAGTATAAGAGATGATTCTCAACTTCACACATCAAAGGAAAAATACGAAGTAAAACACCAAGATTCTTGTTTTTATTTATCAGCTTAGGAACATTTACTGTTTGTTTAATATGTTGATCTATTAGGATGTAGAGAAAGTGGCACTCTCATACCACAGTGAAGAGGGGGTGAATTTGAACAACCTCCGCCCCCGGACACGAGGACCTTGACAGTCAGAGATAGCCCAGCTGAGCCCAGGACTTTGCGGGAAAGAGCCGAACTGTGGCAGTGAACTCGGAGAAAGCTGAAACCAGACGGAGAGAGACGAACCCAAACCGCTGAGCCGAGGAGCGGAGGGGAGGGGTGGAGGGAGCCGAGGCGGGAGGAAAGAGCTGAAGAGAAACGGAAAGAGCTGAAGATGTGAAGACACAACGGAGGCCAGGTGGAAGGGCCCTAAGCCTGGTTGGAGGAACCAAGCCCAGCCGAAAAGCGGCGAGAGGTGGCGGAGAGAGCCGAGCCCAGGGGCCGCTGGGAAGAGCTGAGATGTCGTGGGCGGCGGAGAGAGGACAGGCTGGCGGCGCCGCAGAAGGAAGCGGAGGCGAGGAGGGTGGAGAATGAAGGCGACCGCGCTGGATTGGGCCATGGACGTGGAGCGTGGAGCCCGGAGCCTCCCCCGAGCCCGAGCTGCCCCGAGCGCCCTGCCGGAGAGTCGTCGACCCGGTCCCCGCTGCCCTCCTCCCCGCTCCTCTGGCCCCGCCGCTGCCCACGGCACGGGGCAGTCTGGCCGGACAGCGGCGTGTCCTCCGCCCACGACGAGGACGCGCGTGTCCCCACGGCTGCATCCTCCGGACGTGATGGCTGCGTGGAGTCTGGCACCGATGTCCACTGTGGGGACTGACCCTGGGGGTGCAGAGTCTGACCCGCGCTGAGCCTGCGGACCCAGCCCGTGGGGAAGGCCGTTGGGGGGCAGTGACCAAGGCGGCTGACCTGAGGTCTGGGAAGAGGCCTCCATGCTAGACTGAGTCTGGAATGCGAACTGTGGGCCCCTCCTGACCATCTCCCCGCGTCCAACACCAGTGCGAGGCTCTCATTCAGGGATCTTGATTGTGTCCAGCAGAGGATTGTTAGAGTAATCGCTCATGGAGCCTCTGGGAGGACAGGGATGGGCTGGAGCCCCGCTGAGGCTGCTTCTATTAGCTGTTGTCCAAATCCATCGTAATCAGAGCGTTGCTCCCACCTCCTGGTTCAGAGTCTGTGTGGGTGCTTCTGATCCACAGAACTGTTACACTGGTTGCAGTGCAGAGGCTGCAAATGGATATATCTGGCATTTTCTGCTTTTAAATCAGGAACCTGGTGTCGTCTCCCCCCAGGATCACAAAGTGAGGGAAGCCAACAAACCTAGGATAAAGGGTTCAGTGGCTGAGAAACCAAGAAGGATGACAGAGGTCTACTAGGAGGCCCTGTACTTGAAGTTTTTTAAGAGGAATCACTGGAGACCACATGTGTCATCAACCTTGGGAATTTCCACTCTAATTGTTTATGTTAAAGTTGCAGCTGGAAAGCATGTATTAGACTTGGCAGTCTTCAGCGAGGTGGCCACTACTGGTCCCAAGCTGTGCCTTTTAGAGCCCTTGCTAAAGGCTCCACCAGTGTTTACATTGAGGAGACCTGGTGCCTAAGCAGACCTGAGCTGACTGGATGGCAGTGAATACGAAGGGTGATGGGAGACATTGATGTTGGGCCACTGAACGTGCGAGTGGGACCAGCAAATGTGGACCAGAGCAACCCATATATCGTCATCTGATGAATGTATAAACACAATGTGATCTGTATCTCTGTACATTGTATGTTCTTCAGCCATAAAGATATGAAGGACACGTGCAACACCCTGGATGCACCTTGAAGACCATCTGCTAATTGAAAGTATCTAGTCAAAGAAGACCACTTATTATATGATTCCATTTACATGGAATGTCAAATATGGGCAAATGTGCACAGACAGGAAGTAAATTTGTGGTTGTTTAAGGTTGGAGGTGGGAGAAGGAAGTGCATGGGTAATACTCAATTATTTCTATTTGGTTCTTTTTACAATTTCTATTTATTGATATTCTCTGTGAATTGAGACATCATTCTCTTTATTTTCGTTGGTCCTTTGTCCCTACTTTCCATTAGTCCTTTGAGCATATATAAGAGAGTTGTTTTAAAGTCTTTGTCTCATGAGTCCAATGCCTTGGCATCCTCAGGAAAAACTTATGTCAGTTTCCATTTTATACATATGAACCGGCTATACTTTCCTCCAGCTTCATATCATTTGTAATTTTGTAGTGGTAACTGGACATTTTGTGTATTAGAATGTGGTCGTTGTGAGAATCAGATTCTTCTCTCTCTCCAGGTTTTGCTGTTGTGGCTTTTTATGAGCTGCAATTATCCCTTTGTTTAGTGACTTTTCAAACTATTTTTGCAAAGACTATGTTCCTTGATGTGTGTGGTCACTGAAATCTCTTTTCAATTGTCTTAACAATCAGCAAGTGACCTGACAGAGATTTCTTTAAATGCAAGGATCCAAAAGAACACATTTTAACAAAAGAAAAACTTAAAATATCTCCAGTCTTTTTTTTTTTTGTGAGGAAGATCAGCCCTGAGCTAATATCCATTGCCAATCCTCCTCTATTTTTTTTTTTTTGGTGAGGAAGACTGACCCTGGGCTAACATCCATGCCCATCTTCCTCTACTTTATACGAGATGACATCACAGCATGGCTTGACAAGCGATGCATTGGTGTGCGCCCGGGATCCAAACCTGCGAACCCTGAGCAACCAAAGCAGAGCGTGTGCACTTAACTGCTTGTGCCACTGGGCCGGCCTCAAAACATCTCCAGTCTTTGCAGTTGGGCCCCCTGTAACTCTTCCTTAGACTTTACCCCCTACCTGCATGGAGACCACAGATCTGCCAGAGGTGCAAGCCCAGGTCTTCTCAGTTCTTTTCTGAGCACCCGTCCATCCTGGGCATGCACATTGCACTCTGGCTTCCCTCGTAGATGCAGTGGCCATTCTAAGCCTTGATTTCCCAATAAACTTCCTACTCAGATGCCTCCTTTCCAGATTTTTATGTATCTCTCCTGCCCCAGCCATCATCCCTCACCAAGACATCTACCAGTAGCATAGACCTTTAAATCTTTCATCAGACAATGACACCACCTGGAAAGTCCCTCCTGCCTGAGGGGGAGAAATAACTGTCACCTTCTGCGCTGGTCCCTCAGGGACCCAAAAGACAGATAACTACCACACAGTCACACAATCACCCTATTTGAAGAAGCAGGTTAGTATTTGTCATCTGTCATGAGGGAGCCATGCAAGGAATCTTGGCTCCCATCCTCTCATATCCTCCTCTGTACCAGGGTATGGCAGCAGGTAGGCATTAACCAAAATCACCACAGTGCTTTCTTACCCAAATTCAGCCATGTTTTCCTTCATTAATCACTCCTCTGGATGCTGTAAGTTTTTTATTATAATTCAGAGTTCTGAAACACTTGATTCTGTCAGTTTTGTCCAAATGAGCGGTTGCTTCAGTGGAGAGAATGATTCTGTGAGCACGTTAATTTGCCTTTGTTGTTAACGGAACTGGGGAAATGTTTTGATATGTCACTTTGTCCTTATTCTCCTTCATGTTTGTTTTGTTTGGTGGTTGCTTCTCAACAATTCTTCTTTCATTTCGTAGACTTTCTCTTCCATATGAATTTAAGAATCACCATCACGATTTCAAAAAAAGTTATTTTTAAGTTTATTATGTTGAATCAAGTACTTTTGAGGAAAACAACTCCTCCAATATTGTTGTTGAAAACAACTCCTCTGATATTGTTACCATTCATATCTGCCTGAGCCAGCTCCCAAACTCAACTTGAGGGTAGAGGATGTAGTCGGTTGAATAACGTCTCCCAAAGATTCAAGTTCACCCAGAACCTCAGAATATGACTTTATTTGCAAACAGGGTCTTTGCAGATGTGATTAAAGATCCGCAGATGAACTCATCCTGGATTTAGGGTGGGCCCTCAATTCAATGACTGGTGTCCTAATAAAAGGACAGGACACAGAGACATGGAGGGAAGAAGATCACGTGAAAAACGTAGGTATAGTTTGGAGATCTGCTGCCACAAGACAGGGAAGCAGGTACCACCAGGAGCTGGAAGAAGTGAAGGAGGATTCTCTGCTGTTGATAAACTGAATCAATTGTAGGGCTCCCCTTTGTTCTCACTCAAACCACCAAATCCTAATCGTACCTTGTCTTAAAAATTCTGATTATCACGTGGTTTATCATATGGATGTCCTGAAGATCATGGACCACGCCCGATGTCATCATTTAAATTTCTCATGTCCTCAATTATCACATATGAACACCTTCGTTTTTCAATGTAACTCATAGAAATCATGGTCTACATCTAAGAATTCGTCAGGAATAAATTAAAGGTATGGGAAAGAAAACCCAACTAAAGTTAACTTAAAATAATTTAACAGAATATAAGAGGGAAGAAAACATCCAGTGAGGGAAGAAATCAGCTCATGGTAACGAGACTTAAGGAGTGGATTGTGTCCAGGCACTGAGATGCAGCATACAAATGAGGGGACAGGTCTTGTCCTGACCGTCCGCCAAGCCCACCCCTACTCTGCTGTCCTCCCAGGTGGCCTCAGACCCTGTCAGTGGCTCCTACACTGTGACCTCTCTCAGCTCCACTCCCCAGAACTCCAGGTCTGGCAGGTAAGAACCCCATGTATATCCAGCTCTACCTCCTGTTAGATGAAGGGTCCTGTGCCTGGATCCTATTGGACCAGAGAGGGCCATTTGACACCCCCTGTCCTAGGACATCAGGGGGTTTGGAATATGCAGATTAGCTCACACTGAGGAATTAGAACAGCCTAATCCTAGAGAGGAGTCAGCCCCACACCAATGTTGTGGGCTCCAGGAGGGAGCCATCGTTGTGTCAAATCCAGAGGCCATTGTCAGGAGGCACAAGGCACAGCTGTCCACCTCCACTCACTCTCTGCCCTTCTGTTTCTCAATCACTATGAACTTCTGAAATAGGCTTCCTTCCCCATGGCTGCTAAGACTGCTCTATCAAAGCTCTTCAAGAAAGTCCAGAAAATTCCAGATCCTTCCAAAATCACATCAGTCCTTTTCCATCCTGACCCAGTAAAAGAGTCCTACCGTCTGACTTCTGTAACTTGACCCTTTTTGCCACCAAATATTGTTCACCACATGTTTATTGAATAAATATGGTGTGACCTACTCTGTGAGCAGGTGGACAAGTATCGTTGACTCAGGACCTAGTGTCAAGGTGAAGGCAGCAAGCCTGCTGCCAAGATTCACTCAGTGCAAAATGCTCCCAAACAACATTTTCCTTGTTAAGAATCTAAGGTGAACTCTATTTTAAAAAATCACCGAGGTTATTTTAGGTAACAGATAAGGCTGTAACAGGTAGACTAAGGGCTAGTTAAATTATATGAAAATGGCTTGTATTTGAGTTAGCATTTGGCAAAGATAAAGATACAACTTATGTTAGAATGAGATATAAAAGCAAGCTTAGTAAAGTAAGACTTTTATGGAATCAAATTAATTTAACATTAAACAACGTTAAAGCTCGTTACAATAGGTATCATCTTTTCCTGATTGCAAGTATTCTAAAAAAATATAATTAAAAATACTAAATGATCCCTTAGGCCAAATTACCTTTAATATACACGTGAATAAGAATCATGGTAAGCAGAAATTGCAGTATACAAGGACAAGTAAAGATCTTCTTTCCCTGTCACATGAAACCCGATCTTTCACCCACACAACTGTCGACTCTTCACATTTATGTCTCTCAAAAGAGTTTAATAAAGTACAATTATAAAATGACAAAGCATCACGGTCCAGAGCAAGAAGAGAGGTTGATATTAAATGAGGCGAGTGAAACTGGGGACTGTTCATGGGGAACCACTTCCCCAGGGTCACAATTCTTGGCTTCTTCAGCATGACCTTCTCCTATTTTCCATCAGGTCCCAGAACATCGTTCCTGGCTCCTTGCTCTCTCTGCCTCCCTGTCAAACCTGTCTGCCCTCAGGGCCTCAGTCAGTCTTTCCTTTGCTTTTTTCACTTTCTGACTCTGTCTCCAGATGTCTACATAAGTTACGGGCTGTCTGTAGAGTGGTTGGGGGAGACTGGGACCCACTCCTGGGATCACCTCTGCCCTGTCTGAAGACTGTGTGGCACTGGGGTTGAGGCTGGGGTTTAGAGACCCAGCACCAACACAGCCCAGGCATTCACCTGGACCACATGGTGCAATTATATTTAAGGTATTTGTGATATAGAAAGTACTTAAAATTTCTCCTTCACTGCAGCAGGCCTGGAGTCCCTGCAGTTTCCTGTATGCACAGACTTACTGAGGGTTCTGCAAGGTCTCCTTCCGTTGACTGTACTGACCTCATTGCCAGGGTGGGAAGTTATTCTTCTAACTGGTCTCTTGAAAATGCAGTTGGTGAGTCTTATAGGAAGTGCAGACCTTTCACGATGTCTCCACTTGCTCTTGGCTAAATGGACCTGTCTTTTCTTCTCTGAAGTCTGTGGCATCATATTTCTTTTGAGCTCACCATTTCAAAACAAAATGATATGTGAAATCTGAATAAAATGGGGGATGCAGACTTCCAGCCATGGAGAATGTTCTCACCTCATTTGGATTTTCCATCCTCCTGTATCCTGTAGAAATATCTCTCAAACTGCATCACGATCATCTGGAGGGTTGTTAAAACACAGATTGTTCGACCTCCACTCAAGGAGCCCTGGGGAGGTCTAAGAATTTGCACTTCTCATTGTTCCCTGATGATGCTGATGCTGCTGGCACAGGCACCACACACTGAGAACTTATCCTGGGACATCAAGCTGATATGAGTCAAGGGCAGCGAGGACTATGAAAACTATATGGTCGTGTGCCCAGAGCATACTAATTTAGTGCCTCATCTCTAATGAAATCACATTCCTCTCCGCAATTTGATGCTCACTTCACTTGCACACCTAAGTCCCATCTTCACTCAAATATTCTCCTGTTCATAAGTAAATAACTCACACATGCCATATTCCCATCACACAGTCCTATCCACTGTAAATAACCATTTTTCCTACCCTGTCTCTTCCTCTCTCCTCCTACTCCTCCCTGTTAATCCGGGCTCCACCATCTGACTTAACAGAATTGATGCTTCTTAGAAGTCAATCCTGCTCTCACATTGGTTCCACTTCCACATCCTCTTCTAGGCCATCCCATCCATTTCCCTGGCTTCAAATACCAGTAATGAACTAGAAATGCCCGTAGAGTCAGCACAGATGTGGCTTCAACCCTGAGACCCAAATACCCATCTGCCCACTCACCACATCAGTGATAACTCGATGACTCAGCTTGCAGTTAGCAGGTCCCAAGTTGAACAAACCAGTTCTCCAAATAATCACCCATATGTCATGGTCCCCTAATCTCACTTGTTGGTACTGATATCCTGTCTACACCTGAGTGTCATTCTGGACATCCTGCCACTCCACACTTTTACATCAATCAACCATCCGTCCTCCCTCCTGAATCCACCTAAAAATTCTCCACTTTTGAATAATTCTTGAGCTCCTTTCAGATTTCCTACAAAATGCCATTTCCACAGAGTGGCATTTCCTGATCCAGCCATCAAAATTAATGTCACATTGTTTCTGTTAATTTTTAAAATTTTTAATTGTACCTGTATTATCATCTATTTCTCTCATAGTGTTTTTCTCACTAAATTGGATACTCCATGAAGTGAAGACTAACGTGGACTGTAATGTTTTACACTGCCGTATTCACTCATTGTTGTGCCCTTAGAAGGTACTCAATATATTTATTGAAAGAAATTATTCAAACTCCAAAAAATACTTTCTAAAATTTTCAAATAAATTCACTCGACTGAAGTTATACAAGGATATAACCTGTTTTGTGGTATACTGCAATAAATTATCACTAATATTGCAAATCCTTTCTGTCTGTAATTCATTTTAAGACTCTAGCCACAATAATCTATTTGAAATGTAAACTTAATCAGTACACCTTTCCTTTATAATCTCTCATTTCTGTCTTCAGATACTCTTTTTTTCTGTGTGTGTGAGGAAGATCGGCCCTGAGCTAACATCTGCCAATTCTCGCTTTTTTTTTTTTTTTGCTGCGGAAGACTGGCCCTGGGCTAACATCCATGTCCACCTTCCTCTACTTCATATGAGATGCCGCCACAGCATGGCTTTACAAGAGGTGCGTTGGTGCACCCCGGGATCCGAACCGGCGAACCCTGGGCTGCCTCAGCAGAGCGCACGCACTTTATTGTTTGCACCATCAGGCCAGCCCCTCAGATACATTTTAACAGTGAAGTCACAAATCTTGTTTCATCCCTGTTGTCCTGCCATAATGCTTAATACCATCCCTTTCATTCTGCAACATGTCCCAGTTTGGAGGGAAAGTTATTTGATCCTCCCATTTATAGAGCACCTATTATAAGCCAAGTTATGTACTAAAACCCATGATCCAGAATTTAACTTAAAAAGTCACTGCCCCTGTTTATTTTAACCTTGGTGAAAGGGATGAGTTAATAAAGAGACTAATGAATGTGTAATATAGTGTTAGGTACAATTAGATCTTGTAATAAACAGTAAGGGCTACACAGAGATACAGAGACGGAGGGAGGGATGGAGGAAGAGCAGTAAGGAGGGATAATGGGAAAGAAATTACCTACAATTATTTCATTTATTTATTTATTTTGTGAGGAAGATCAGCCCTGAGCTAACATCCATGTCAATCCTCCTCTTTTTTTTGCTGAGGAAGACTTGCCCTGGGCTGTCATCTGTGCCCATCTTCCTCAACTTTATATGGGCTCCAGCCACAGCTTTGCCTGACAAGTGGTGCCTTAGTGCGTGCCCAGGATCTGAACCCAGGCCGCCAGCAGAGGAGCGTGTGCACTTAACCGCTACGGCATGGGGTCACCCACCTACAATTATTGATGATGAAGAGATTAGGGAAGGACTAACTGATGAGGTGATATTTGAGCACAGAACAGAATATTTTTTAAAAAAGACCAATCACATTGTGGGTAAAAAATTTTCCAGAGATGGGAACAATGTGAAAGGTGCAGGGCTGAATACTAATTCCACTTCCCAGTGATTTTGTTGGTTAAAAACAAAACAAAACAAATGTCTGGCCTATTAACCCAAGAAAGCTCCCTCTACAGAAAAGTACAATACCTTGAACGTTACCTAACAAACATTAACATCTAAGAAACAACATTCAGTAAGGTTTGTTCTTGTTTTAAGAGCTACGGCCTGCTCACTTAAAGAGGTTTCACAGAAGGACAAAGTGTAGAAATGGACATTCTTGCCGTCCATATGGATTCCACGCTCACCAGAATAGGCTGGCTTGGAAAACAGAACAATGCAGGTTCCTCCATGGCTGCAGAGTTGTCCTGCTGACCCCACTGCTGATGTGCAGACAGCCTGTGGATTGCTGGAAAATGCATGGAATTCTGCCTCTGATTCCCCTTTTATGGAGGAAGGGAGTGGATAATCCAATCAATGGATGATCCAGAGGAGACATCCTGTCTCTTATCAATGGGATTTGAGAGATTCCTAACGCTTTATACCTATCCACAAAAATGTTGGATTATTGACACTGTCAGATACTGTTGGTAGATGAAAAAAATTAATACAATTGTGTAGGGAGATGGTATTTGCAGTTTCTATCAATATTTTAATGTTTCCTTTTTTTTCCACTATGGATACCTTCTGTAAAATTAGAAATGGAAGTTTATATGTACAAAATGTCCATACAACTTATGTTTTAATAGGAAAAAATAGAGACTGTGTAAACGTTTATCAATAAAAGAATGTCCAAAATTTTTATTAACAAGTCTCTAGAACATAGCACACAGCCATTAAAATGAAATTAGTATTTTGTGCATTAACATCTCAAGTAATTACCAGTAAACTTGTAATTATTTCAACCGTCTTACTCTTTCCCTTCCCTTTGACCTGAATAATTAATGTTCCTTTACTCTCTTTACTTCACTGATGTTGATTTAACTCTTTTATTATTCCATTAATTTCTCTATAAACTTATTAGTTGAAATCATATAGAAATCTTTGTTTAATTGCACTAATGGTTAAATCCTGAATCCGTAATACAGTCTAATATGAATAATTACTTTTACCATCTCCCCCAAATGCTAATACCTTCAACACCTTCAATTCTATTTTTAACCTTCCTGACATTTGTATTACTGTTTTCATGCATTTTATTCTACATATATTTTAATCTCCATGAGAGATTTCTAGAATTACTTCACAAAATAAAATTCATTTATATTTATTTATAAATTATCCTTTCCTTTCCTCTTCAGTCCTTCCTGCATTCCTGGTTTTCAACCTGGGATCATATTCCTTTGGCTGTGATAACTCACTGCAGTATTTTGTCTAATTCAAGGCTACTAACAATGAAAAGTTTCACTTTAAGTTTCTCTAGAACATTGTAATTTGGGGCACTATTGCTGCTGGGTGTAGAATTCTGGTTTGACATGAGATTTCTTTTAACATTTTAAAAATGCTGCTCTGTTGATGTCTATCTTATTTTCTTTATAGTTAGAAATCACCAATTGGCCTTTTTCTTGCTTATTTGGCCTCTCTAGTCCCTAAAATCCTTACATTAACTTTGGATTTTAGATTTAGAAATAGTTTATTTCATTAATATTTCCTGTATATGCACTCTGCTTAGGGAATCTTGAATTAATTGAACCTGTGGATTGATGTCTTTCATCAACTGGGAACATGCTTGTGTATTTTCACTTCTGATATCAATTCCTCCCCATGTTCTCTCTACTCCCCTTTTAACCACACCCCATGTGTCTTCTAATTCTACCCTGAATTTTCCAATGTCATGGACCCTATGGTTTTCTTGAGAGATTTGCTCTTGAACTGTCTTCCACTTTAGTAAACCAGCCTTTTGGTGGAATCAATTCCTTCTTAATTACTTAAATTCTTAATTTCAGTTCTAACATAAGCACAATATATAACTTGAATTTTTTTAAAAAAGAGATAGCAGAGAAGTTTGACAATAAGGAGAAAATGATTTCCTTTTGATACACTAAAACTTAAATAGATGGGAGAAAATTATATATTGGATCATATTAAGATATATGAGGAACCAGTATTCATTAAAGTTCAGCAGTAAGACAGAGTCAGTGGAAAACCTGAGTATCTTGTTATTTGTACTGATGTGGACTACATTTTGAAATGATAATATTTAGATTTCTTAGGTTAAATAAAAATGTTATAAAATCCAGTTTCATCTGTTTGTATTTACTTCTTTAACATGTGTTCTGGAAAATTTAAGTGACATAGGTCACGTTGTGATGTCTCTGTTGGTCTTGGTTGATAGAGCCATGATGTGATGGTTAACTTTAGCTGTCAACTTGACTACACTCAGGGGTGCCCAGATAGACTGTGAAGCATTATTTCTGGGTGTGCCTGTGAGGATGTTTCTGGAAGAGATTAACATTTTATTCCATAGTCTACATAAATAAACCCACCCTCACTAGTGTGGGTGGGCATCATCTAATCTGTTGAGGGCTCAATAGAACAAAAAGCAAAGAAAGGCTGAATCCACTACCTCCTCCTGACCTGGGATGTCCATCATTTCCTGCCCGTGGACATCAGATGTCCTGGTTCTAAGGCGTTCAGACTTTGACAGAATTATATCACTGTTTTTTCTGGTTCTCCAGCTTGCAGATGGCAGATTGTGGAACTTCTCAACCTCCATAACCTTGTGAGCCAATTGTTAAAATAAATCTCCACTTCTATATGTTTATATATATTCTATGGTTCTATTTCTCTAGAGAATCCTGACTAACACACATGGATAACAAAGTGCATATTAAGGGCACCTGGAGGAAATTTCCCAAGACATAGGTGGCTCCCTCAACCCCCACGAGGAAGCAATTCATCCCATCTGGCAGCAGGCACGAGCACGTGCACACACACACACACACACACACGCAAAGACAAGTAATTTGAAAATGTGCTCAAGCTCAAACTCTCAGTCTCTGCCTTATCGTTCATCACAGCAATGATTTCTACATGGCATGTTATACATCCTTTGCCATTTATGATCTCTTTCTTCTCACTAAGACTAAATCAAACAGGGGCAGTCAGTCTGTATAGTTATTTTGTAGATCAAAGGTTTTATACCAGAGCTTTGTATGTAGTAAGTGCTTTACAAATAGAATGACCAAATAGTTTTCCCTCCAATCTGGAACATATCAGGTAATGAAAAGTGTAGTATTAATATTTATGATAAGACAACAGGAGAAATATGTGCTGAAGATAGAAATGGAGGATTTAAAAGTTAAGATGAACTGATCACATTTGCATTTTAAACAGATCGTTGAAACTAGAGTCTCGTGATTGGATTACCAGGAGAAAGGATTTGGAATCTTAAGCTACTCTTGCTAATTTATTGCAGTGTACCACTGTAAAGGTGGTATATTTGCACAAGAGTAGTTAAGTGGAGGGGCCGGCCCGTGGCTTAGCAGTTAAGTGTGTGTTCTGCTGCTGGTGGTTGGGGTTCGGATCCTGGGTGCACACCAATGCATTGCTTCTCTGACCATGCAGAGGCCATGTCCCACATACAGCAACTAGAAGGATGTGCAACTATGACATACAACTCTCTGCTGGGGCTTTGGGGAAAAAAAGGAGGTTGACTGGCAATAGATGTCAGCTCAGAGCCAGTCTTCCTCAACAAAAAGAGGAGGATTAACATGGATGTTAGCTCAGGGCTGATCTACATTGGGAAAAAAAAAAGATTAGTTAAGTGGATGGATTTAAAATGTTTCATGAAGCAAAGTTTTAGTCTTTGAATTTTATATGTATATAAATATAAAATATATATTGTGCACATAATATATGCGAGCCCTTTTTGTGTGCAAACCCATATGTGAACACTATCGTGGGAAAATTTGGAAAATCCATATTAGTCTTGTCTTCATGGAATATCTAATTTAGTGAGAAATAACCAAGTCTTGAAAGAAATAGATAAAAATGCACATATAAATAAAATAGAAAAAAATCAACAAAGAGGAAAAATGGAGTTTTGTAATTTAGGTTACTAGAGCAAGAGAGTTCACTGTGTGGAAATGCTAATTTGTAGGAGACCTGAAAAGTGATTAGAAATAAATCAGAAGTGGATAACCTGTAGGTAGATTCAGAAGGGTGGATGGATGGTTCATTGATATGTGAGTGTGGGGTGGCAGGGTGTCCAGAGTGACACCCAGGTGTAGACAGGTTATTACCACAAATAAGTGAGTTTGGGGACACTGAGAGAGAAGCAAATTATTTGGGGAAGCGATTTGTTCAACTTGGGACCTGGTCATTGTGAGTTGAGTCATCACTGATGTGGTGAGTGGGCAGGTAGATAAATGGGTCTTGGGATCAGAGTTAAGTCTCTGTTGATTCTTTGGACATGTTTGGCTCATTAGTGGTATTTGAAACCAGGGAAATGGATGGGGTTGCCCCAGAAGGAGGATGCAGATGGGGAACAGGTGTTAGAGCAGTGCTGACTTCTGGGAAGCATCAGTCGTTGTGGGGTGGTCATAAAGAGAAGCCAGGAAGTAGCTCAGGAAGTTTAGACAGGCAAGAGCAGGACAGTGTAGCGTGGTGAGTCCTAAGGACAAATGGTCTTTTAAAAGGACATTGGAGTCCGCAATGTCACGTACTACCGCAGAGCGTGTCAGATCAATCATGAAAAGTCCCTAGTGGATTAGTAAGAGACATGGCTTGTGAGGTTAGCAAGAGAAGCATCCGCAGAATCTGAGTGGGATTGGGTGGGCACTGTGGAAACAGAGGCATTGGGATATATGTGAACTTTTCACAATGGATCCTTGGCAGAAGGAGGAGAGGAGGGGTGTGGAGAGTGAGGACTATTAAGAATGTTGGATGAAAGATTGGTTTGTAGATGGTAGAGATTTGTGCATATTTGAAACTTGAGGGATGATTCCAGTAGGGAAGTTAGGGAAATCACAACAAATATTGAGGGCATGATGTCATTGAAATGGAAGGAAAAGATAAAAATCAGAGTGGTTTCAGCCAATAAATCAATTTCTTTGCATAAAACAACAGAAAAGCTGTGAGAAATGAATTTCTCATGAGGAATATTTGTAGATCTGATGACTAGAGAGTGAAATAGTTCTTGTCTGGGGGTTAACAATTTATCTGTGAAATATGGAGGAGGTCGGAATATAGAGATTTATGGAACTCAAGAAATGGAAAGAATTGAGTAGAGCATTCAGGAAGCATTAGAGAAATGCTTATAGGTCCATTGGTTGCTGTTGATTCTTTGTTGGGATACACAGACTTCTGGTGCATTCTCTGTTCAGTGCAAGTGTCAACATGTCATGGCAGGTATTTGAAATCATCTGAAGTGTGCAGGGTGTATATGATGGCAATAAGGAATCTGGGAGTATGGTCAGTGGATGATTGAAATGATGGGCTGTGGAAACTGAGATTAATAGACAGGAGTATGAGAAGAAAAGTAAGAGGGGCTTGTGAAGATATTCCTGCTGGAGTAATCTAGTTTATTAAAGAATGATTATTTAGAGTGGAGTTCTTTGTGTAAAAACTGGAAATGCGGAAATTTGTGTTGGGAATATGGTGTTTCTGAATTACTGATTTGCGAGCAGGAGAATTTTGGGTGAAGATAGGATCGGGGTGTGGAAGTGAATGACTAGGGATGGAATAGTGAATAATGTCATTAGAGATGAGGCAGTAAAAGGAGCTATGGAGTCCTTGGAACTCGTGTGTCCCAATAACAGTGGGCTGTGGGGCACCAGCATGTGTGTATTTGACCATGACAGAGAGAGGAGGAGAGGAACGAACTGAAGCAAGATGGTGGACGGCAGCTGATCTGGATTTGACACTGGATAATGACCTTGAGCTTTCTGTCCTTGTCTCACATCAGCTTGATGATGTCACTGAATCCTGTTCTCCACGTGTGGTCCCTGTACCAGCAGCATCAACATCACCTCTTAGAAATGAAAATTCTCCATTCCTTCCCCAGACCTACTGGGGTTGAGGTCCAGCAATCTGAGTTTTAAAAACCCTCCAATGATTGTGATGTACAGTGGGATTTGAGACACGTCTCCAGGGATAGAAGGAGGGTGGAATATCCACGTGAGCTGAGAACGTTCTCCATGGATGGTAGTCTTCATCCTCCATTTTGTTCAAATTTCACATTTTATTTTGTTTTGAAAATGAAAGATCAAAAGATATGTCCCGACTTTATAGTGGAAACGGTAAGACCATGAAACTAAACACAATCAGAAAACTGAAGTTCTATGCACCCTGAAGCCTAAGCAGCTGCATATTTCAGAGTCCAGTTACTGGAATAACTTCCCAAACTGGCGATGAGGTCAGGTGCAGTCAGTGGGATGAGACCTAGGAGAAGCCCCAGCAAGTCTGTGGATACAGTAGGCTGCAGGGACTTCAGGCCTGCAGCAGTAAAGGAGAACTCTTAAGTTCTTTGGAGTCGCATATACCTTCGAAACAGTCACACAGGCTGGTCCATGTGAATCCCTGGACCATGCTGGGGCCGAGGGATATTCACACCAGCCCTGATCCCACCCCAGCCCACTGTCCATATTGTGCAGAGATGAGTCCAGGAATGGGTCTGGGTCGCTCACAGACCCTCTGCAGGCAACAGGCATCTTCTAGAGATATCAGAAAACAGACACAGAAAGTGAAGAAAAGCATGGGAGAGACTGTGGTCTCGAGGACAGACGAGATTTCCGGGTAGGCAGACAAAGCAAGGAGCCAATAAAGGCATCCTGAAAACACAGTGAGGAAAGCAGCATCAGTGCTGAAGAAAAGGAGAGTGGTGCCATTGAGAAATTCCCCATGAGACAGGCTTGACTCTCACAGCATCTCTTTGTAACCTCCATCATGATCTTGACCTTTCATGGTAAACCTCAATATTTATTTATTTGAGTATACTTGGTGAGTTTTCTCCTTTTTATATTAAAATTGATAGGATAATTGAAGCTGAGGAATTAGTGTTTTGAACTTACACTCAATGAAGAGATGATACCTACTTGAATGAGATTTGTCTTTTAATGTATATTAAATCTGATTCCATACATTTATATTGTGATTTTGCTTTTTTCTTTTTCTTTGCTGAGAAAGATTCACCGAGATAACATTTGTTGTCAGTCTTCCTCTACTTTCTATACAGGTCACCGTCACGGCGTGTCTGCTAATGAGTATTGTATGTCCGAGCCTGGTAACTGGACCTGGTCCACCAAAGCACAACATGCCAAACTAAACCCCTCGGCCAGGGGCAAGCACTATGATTTTGCATCTAATTATAACATAAAATCCATCAATCTTTCTCTTCATTGTCACATGGTAATTCAGATATAGGTGATTTCTATATCATGAATTAAGTATCTCTTCTCTGTTACCTGGCAAATTGGTGTAGCTTTGATTTTGGAATCTAAACAATGAGCATACCCCCTGGGGACATTATGTTCCACTCAGAGAACCTTGCAGCAGGCTCATTGCCTTCCTTCCCACATTAGATCCAGAATCGTGGAAATGTGTTTGCCTTGCACACAGCACAGAATACATAGGAATTACTCAACAAACATGTGATAAGTGAATAATTGGTGGCATCATCAGGTCATTCACAGAAGCCAGACTGAGAGAGAACTTCCTTAGGTCAGCAAGGAGAAGTATTCCTTTATATTTGTGATGTTTTAAATTGTAAGATTGCAATGTGAACACCAAGTATACTACTTTTATCAAAATTGTGTTCTGAAGGTTTTCAAAAATCTCGAAATCTCAGAGTAGAGATAAATCAATCTCCGTGAACCTGTTACTTGCTTCAAAGATTGTCAACTCGTATACCATCTGACTTTGTTTATCCTCACACCAAGACCCTAAGAATTAACCAGCTGAGATGGCTGAGAGCACATCATTTCAGCTGTAAATATTTCAGTTTCTCTTACAGATGAGGGATTTTTGGAACACAAACACAATAACCTTATCACATACAAAAATAAAAATGTCATTCAGATAATCAACTATGTAGTCAGTATCCAAAGTCTCCCAGTTTTGTCAAGGTTATTTCCTGGTTTTACATTTTATTTGAGTCAGGATCTTAATGAAACCCTTCTTTTGCAATTGGTTGATCTGTTTCTGAAGTCACTTTTAATCTCTTAGTAGTTCATGCATCTTGGGATTTTGGTGGGACATGAGTGTGTGTGTTTGTGTGTCTAGACCGATGTGTGAATTCTTTCTTTCCCGGATGACAGGGCCCTGGAAGGAAGGGCCTGCTCTGTGGGAACCAGGATTTCTACTGTGCTTCTGGCTGAACTGAAAAGGCCTCCCTGGGTGACACTTGCAGCCTTCAGATAGGAGGGGGAAGAAGTATCAAGAAAGTCAATACAATGGCCCTTGTCTTACAGGGTGTTTCCAGGGCATGATGTTCAAAATGGTGGGTGGTAACACTTTAGCTCCTGGTCGTGGGGTGGGTTCCTGGGGTGAGCTCTGAGCAGTGTCTGTTCACCACCCACGCGGGGAGCATTTCAGTATTTTAATTGGTAAGGTTGTGTCTGTTGTGTCTGTGGTGTTTAAGATTGGTGATATTCCCCTGCTGGACCCACTTCTATACCTGCCCCTCTCCTGCCTCATCTTTCAAAACTCCCAACAGGAAAGTTTCACATCCCTGTAACACAAATCCACATAACCACAGCACAGACTGGAGAAAAGAACACAGATGTCCAAGGGGCTATGTGCTCTATGCACTCAGGCCCAACTGCCCCTTTGATACAAGTCAGCAACAACACGACTGAGTGTGTAAACTAGTGATTGTCTGTGACCATGGACCTCAGAACCAACGGTCCCAGATGTCACCCTGGGCAGCAAGGGACAGTGTGGGTCATTCAGTGGACAGGATTAAGGTCTATTGTCCTGGCAAACCAGAGCTTACCCCTGATCCATCAGGCACAGTCAGGGAGGAATGGCCACGATGTACCTGACAGAGAGGCTGGGGGCCTTCTAACGAATTTCTGTGCAAAGAGAATCATACAAGGAAGTGCGGGGATGCTGTAAATCCTAGTTCAAAGAGAGCAGTGAGGTTTATGGAACAAAGTCTGATTGTACCTTTAAAAGCTGCATCGTGAATCTTTCCCTCTGGATATGAAACAAGCAGGAAAAGGACTTCCAAGTGCATGGGGCAGGATCCTAGGAGGATTCCAATCGAGGCGAAGGGTGAACAGGGAGCCCTAGAGGCGGCCTGAGGGGGATGTCCTGTCGGCGCTTAGTCCATCTGCACATGGTCTTCCTCTGGCCTTGTCCCTTCCACAGGAAAACTTTTCTCTTTCTACTTTTTTTACTCATTTAGTGTAGATGCAAATCCAGAGACTGATTAGAAAACGACAAGTTCCAATATCTGATCAAAAGAAACCTCAACAAGAGAAGCAAAAAACATTCCTTCTTCCTTGAAAGCTGTAGAAAGACAGCCACTATCCTAGAGAAGGACATGGTCCTGGTAAGTGCTATTTGAAAAACACCCACATTTCAGTGGTTGTTGCTCTGCTTGGGAAAGTCCCTCCAACCTCTACCTCCAGGGAGATCTGAGGGGCTGTCTCTGCTCCTGTCCCAGGTGAACCACACTGAAATGCACCTGTCTTCTGAGGAAGGGGACTTGAGGGTGTCATTCAGTAGCCAGGGAGGAGACTGGTCTTCCCCCTCCCTTCTGCCACATACAATAAGCTGTAACCATACACGAGTTCTTAATTCAAGGAGGAAAGTGAGATTCTGTGTCTCGTTTACATGAGCATAAGCAGCGAAAGAACCACACCACAACACCCAGGCTGTGACAGAACCAGGATATAACATAAGAGTCAAATCTACCATTTACTATTAAAGAAATAATATCACTCCTCACCAATGGGTTAACAGTCGCTGGGGTGCAGATGTCAGGGAGTTGGAAGGGGTGGGGCCCTCCCTCTGGCGCTTTAGGGGAAACCAGGGAAAATCTTAAGATGTCCTCCTTCACTCAGGTGGGAAGAGCTGGCCCGGTGCACCCCGAGGGCGCCAGTGTTCCCGCTGCTCAGGGGGAGCTGAACTTGTGGTCTCCAGAGTGTTATGTCTCCTTGCCAAAGGCACGCTGGCTGAAAAGAAGAAACAGACTATTTTGGGGTGCCTCCCTGATATTCACGGCACACCTCCCTGCCCCCCTGCACTCTGATCCAAACCCTGTGCCGAGTGCTCAGTCCATCAACAACACCCCTTTTGTCCTTGATGTGGGAGACATCATTTAGCATCACCCATTTCAGAGGAGGCAACCGAGTCCCAGAGAGGAGAGGGGAGCAGCCTTTCACAGGCCTGGTCAGCAATGGAGCTGGGATCCAGGACCATGCTTAGCCCTAAGCTATACTGAGCCCCTGGATTCAGTTGCTGCTCGTCCCAACACTCACTAGGCCCTGAACTGGAGGATGGCCAGTTCTTTCTCTTGAAGAGCCGCATTTTGCACGCATTCTGGTGTATGGGCTCCAGCCGGCAGGAGAGGCAGTAGGTACAGGACAGAGCTGCCTGTGAGCTACCAGGAGCCTCACTTCAGGTGTCCCTCACAGAGCCTGCCAGCAGCTGAGTCCTGGTGCTCCACGGGTCACCATGCATTGAGGTCTGGGGCTGATCAGGGAACCAGGCCACACGCTCTGAAGCCTGCCATCAGAGAGAGTCTGGCCTGCCCTCACCCAACTCCTGTGCCCTCACCTCTCATTGACACTGAGGGGCTCCATGGCCTGGAACCAGGCCCCAAATCGCTCTTCGGGCTCCAGGTCATACTTATTTGCCGCCTGCTGGAGCAGCTGGATCCTCCTGATGACTTTGCATTTCTGGGAGGCAGGACAGGGTGCAGACAGGGCTTGGGTGGGGAACCCTGCCAGGAACTTGTGGGGAGTGAGGATCCGGCCTGGCGTCTGTGTTCACTCGGGAACCCTCCTGCTTTCCCACTCAATTCAGGACTTGCCTGTCCTCACAGTTGGCTTGAATTAGTTCCTCATCCAGGAAGGTGTCCTTGATGCCAGCCCCTCCCGCAACCACCAACGTGATGGGATTCCCAACTTTGTGGATCTAACTCATCCAATAAATGTAAGACCTGAGGGATGAGGACACGAAATATCTTGCCACACGAGGTCTGTGATTTCCACTTCCCCACCCTCCCCACAGCTGCTCACCTCAAGCCATTTCTGGAGGTTCACCAGATGTCCCTGGAAAAGAGACAGCAAATGTCCATCAGAAACAACCCCCCAAGCCCATAACCAGCCCCTATCCCACCCCTTCTCAGGCTGCAGGACTGTCAGTGCCCAGCAGAGGGCAGAACTTCCACACAGAGAACTTGACACTGGGCCAGACTCTGGGCTCCAGAGCAGGAGGGACAGGGGAGCTGAAGCCAGAGACCTTGTAGCCCACCCATTTCTGATGTCAGACGGGAAGACTGAGGCCTCAGGCAAGAAGGGACAGCTGGACCACAGATGTGCTTCCTGACTTGCAGGGGCTGATGGCACTCCCCCAGGGGCAGGGCCTGAGGTGGATGCTGAGTGCAGCTCAGACACAGCCTCCTGCAGCTCTGCAGGCAGGCAGCTCTGAGCTTCCCCAGACCGGGGAGCCTTGTGGGGGGGCTTACGTGGAGCCTCTGTTCCCGCATCGCTAAGATGAGCCTGACTCCCCAGCTCCCAGGGGTGGCCGTGGGGTTCTCATGAGAGGAGGTTTGCCAGGTACTGAGAGCTCAGGGGCCAGTGCAGGGCTTTCTCATCCCAAACCTCAGGTTCCTACTACCTCGCCCACCTCCAGGTTCACTCACTTCCAGATCATCCTCCATCCCAATGTTCAGCAGCTTCGGTGATAGAGGAACATGCCCAGGAAGGGGACGACACCCTGTGAAATCAGGGTGGGAGGGGTGATGAGTCCCACCTCTCAAGTGCCCCCATGGACCCTCCCCCAAATCACTTCACCCCATCCTCCTGCCCACCACAGACTCCCACAGAGAGCAGCCTAGGACCCTCAGCAGCCTCCCCGCAGTTTCCCCCTCCAGGACCACCTAACGTCCCCCGTCAACTACCAGGGGAGGCTTTTGGCAAATCCCAGGTTGTGAGGTCCCTGCCACTCCCCCCCCAAATCCATCCTCGGCCCAGCCATTCCAGGCCTCCTCCTGGTCACTTCCAGGGCAGGCATTTAAGGCTCTGGGGCTCCAGGAGCTGGGCTGGAGCACGAGGGACCCTTCTCTTGGGGAGGCCTCCAGCCGTGAAGGAGGAGGCCCCTCCTCTGACACCTGGACCCTCCCCCTCAGGCACCCTCACCTGATGCTGCCTCTCCTGGGCTCCCTGGGTGTCCATCTCCAGGGTGGCCCTCACAGAGGTCACCTCCTGCAGGGTCAAGGACAGGCTCCGGTGGCCATGCTCCCTTCCCCGTGTCTCCCAGGTCCCTGATCTTGGACCCTGGACATCTGGTGTCTATGGCTGCTCCCATTCTAGAGTGCTCTGATTCTAATCAATCCCAGCTCCAACACTCCCTCCTCTGTGCCCTCAGGCCTACCCAGTCCCCTAAGCCTCTGTCCTCATCAGGAAAGTGTGAGGAGGACTCCCCATGACTCTCAGGGTCCCCTGAGGACTCAGTGTCATCTGACTGTCACCAGTACTCTCCCCTTGCCCCTCAAGGAGGAGGAGCACAAAGCTCTTGCACATTCCTCTCCCCCTTGTACCTCATCACCCCTGTGAGGCCTGCACCACAGATCATCTCCCTCCATTTCCCAGATGAGGAGACCGAGGCCCACAGAGGGGCGGTGACTTGCTCAGGGGCCCACAGAGGAGAGACCGCTCCCCCTCCCAGCCAGAGGCCCTGTCCCCCGGCCTTCACTCCTCCTCCAGACACACCTCTGACCAAGGTCCTGTCCTCTGGACTCTTGGGGTGTGTCTAGGCGCTTAGTCAGGCTGAGGCATGGATGGGGAGGCAAAAGGTGTCTCAGGGGGCATATCCAAGTGGCTTCTGCCTGTCCCAGCCCCCTGGGATTTTCTGACTCCAGGCTGGACCTGAGGCCATGCCAAACGCCTCAGCTCCCTAGGATCCCGTCAGGATTGTCCCTGCACAGAACTGCTCCTTCATTCCCTCAGGAAGGGGACCCCCTTCTGCCACATCTGAGTGACAGTGTAGGGGGTGACCAGGGCACTGTGTAATGGTGACATTTGCATCCTTTTTTACTTGAAAATTTCTAATGTCCTGCCAGGAAGGTCCATTAAGCATCTGTAGGTTCTCCGATAATTCTCATTGCCATCTGGGGAGTATCCTTGTCAACAAGGCACCGGGGTAGACTCTCACTGCGTTGTCAGCAATGACCACTATCGGGATAGAATGCAGAGTCCCAGAGAGTACACAATTTTGTCCCAGATCCACCATACGTTCCAAGGCTGAGCAACCGTGTGTCCACCTGGTCTGTGTGACCACACAGTGCCCGTCCCTGGGGCAGGCAGGGTGCTCTTCCCTGGGAGGTGCAGTGAAGACCGAAGGAGCAGCAGGGGCCTGGCTTCCTGAGGACAGACTGGGTTGCTTTAGGAAGAAAGAAACCCCACCCACTCCATCCACCCGCCAGCCTGGAGGAAGATGAGGGCCAGCTGATGGGCCCGCATGGAAGCCAGAGACCTGCTCATTCTGCCAGGTCCTCACCTCCTGGAACAGTCCAACCAACACCACTCTACGCCATGACAAAGGCCTCCTACCCCAAACAGTCCCCACCTGCCCCTGCAGCTCACACCCCCCGCTTCCTGTCAAGCTTGACAAGACACACCGTTATTTCTCAGGGAACCTTAAGTGAAAAACTTACCAAAGAACACCCTGCCTGGTCCCTCCTCCCCCTTCACCTTCCCTCCTTCCAGATCTCGAGCCTCCACTCACCTCCGTGAGCAGTTTCCTCTCCCGCTGGTCCATTCTGCACAGGTTTTAAATTTTTTGCAGTTCCTCCTGAGGAGGGAAAAAAGGAATGAAACACTGTGGGGTGGTTTAAAGGTAAATCCCTTTTGTTTGAAAACGCAGAATTATCCAGACAGCCTGGATGAGCGTTTTCAGTGTGCCCTCTGAGCCCAGAGGTCTCTGGGACTGGGGAGGGGGCTGTCTTGTTGTCACCTGGGGCCTTCATTCTCTTATCTACTGAACAAATATGTTTTCAAGAGTCTTGATTTCAGGTGGACAGAGAGTTCTGTTGCTGCAAAGCAAACCCTTGAAAATCTTCAATTTGGTTAAAGTCAGGGTCTGGCACTTCGGGAAACTGATTCCTGAAGCAGAACCACTGGCCTAAGTTTCCAGAAAAACTTCATGCCTCCCAACCAGGTCAGACCCTGTCCCCAGGGTTCATTGTCTCCCAGGAGGTCCCAGCTTACTGAAGGGCAATGGCAGCCCTGTGGGGGGTGTCTGGTCCACCCAGGTGGTGCTCTCATGGAGAGAGGCCAACCCACCTGGACACCCATCTTCATGTCTTTTTTAAACGCTGAATGGAGGGGCTCTGCATTGCCCAGAGGATGGCCTGGATTGAAGACAGTTTCCTCAGGCCTTGGCACTTCTGGGGAAGGGAAGAGAATGTGTTGTGATGGGGAGCTGGGGCCCTGCTTCCTCTGGCTTCTGTCCTCTCATGGACGTCTCCTGTCCTGGATGAGACAGAGGCTCAGGAAACCCGGGAAGAGCACAGCTGGACCCTGATGAGGAACACTCCCAGGGAGCAGGATTTTAGCTCAAGCCAAGGAAGGAGCCCAGGATGGGGTGAGTTTCCTACCACTGGGACCAGGAGTCAGGTCATCGAGGCCCTGGCAGGAGGGGCCTAAGGATTGTGAGAAGGCTCAGACCACAGACTTCAATCCTGAGAACTGAGTAAGGAGAAGGAACGGTTCCCACTACTCCAGAGAGGTGTTCCCAGGGCCTCCCACATCTTTCCTTGGCCAACTGGATCCAGAGCTCCACCACCCTGGCCCTGTCCTGGGCCGTCATGCTCGGGTCCCCGAGGCAGGTGGTGATGACACATTTGACCACTCTGCTAAAGTGGGTCATGGTGGCATGGATAGTGGGTGCAAGGTGCTCATTGGCCCTGTTGTCCCACTGGGACCAGTTGGAGTCCAGGAAGTCATGGGGCATCACTTTCTTGAAGAGCTCCTGGGGAGGACAGGGAGTGTCACGCAGCCCTGACACAGCCCAGCTCAACATCCGCAGCCCCCAGTCCCAGACCTGGTCAGTGATGAGACCTGGAGCTCAGGAAGCTGATATTGCGGGCTGAGGCTTGTGTGAGTCCCTGGGTGTTGCCTGTGTCCCCTGAGGGTACCCAGCACAGGATGACCCAGGACCCGATACTGTGGCCCACGGAAGTGGCATTTGCTCACCGCCCAGTCTCACTTCGTCCAAGCACCAGGACTAGGCTCCTGCTTGACCATCTCTAGGGGCATCTTCCACCCATTCTGATCATCCTGGGGTCTGACTGCTCTTTCAGATGCCATTCCCCCAAGGGAGCAACAACCACGGGCTTTTTTTGTCTGCCATGTAGTCATGTACACATGAGGCACCTAATAAGTGCTGAGCCTGTTGAGGCCTCCTGGGCAAATGAGTGAACTACCCAAGGACCAGACAGCACTTCAGTGTGCTCCCCTCCCTCACCAAAGCACAGACTATGCCCAACTTCCTCTCTGCTCCACCTCATCCATCTGTACAGCCACTCTGCATGGCAGCTGCTCTCAGTGTCCATCTCTACTGTCCACATGAGGACAACAAAGGCTTGGGAGTTAAGAAGGCTGCTCAGGTTACATGAGGGTAAGCAGGGAAGCTGGGCTGAGATCATGGGATTCTGGATCACGAAATGGCAGGCGTGTGGCAGCTCATGGCAGAGGGAAGGCCGGCCCCACCTGCCCTGAGAGCCCCACTGCTCACCACATCCATCAGTGTCAACTGCTCTGCCACCAGCCAGGGAGGGAACTCCAAGAAGTCGGGCTTCTCCTCCCTCAGAAGGTTCTTGGTGGTCACGTCCCAGGGGCAGGTGGGTTCTGGGGCTGGATCTGGCTCTGCTGTTATCTCTCCTGGTGGAGGGAGGATTCTCCCTGGAGCCAATGGTCCATTGGACTCCTGCTCAGGAGCTGGAACTGGGGCTGGAGCTGATGTTGGTGGTGGCTCTGGCCCTGGAGGGACTGATGGAGGTGACACTGGCTCCAGCTCTGTCACAGGTGGTGGAACTAGAGCTGGAGCTGGATCTAGCCGTGAAGCTGGCCCTTGCTCTGGCTCTGGAGCTGGGGGGAGCTCTTGAGATGGTACTGCAGCAGGAGAAAGAAACAGTGTCACTCAAGTAGCTGACTTCCCCTGTGCCTGTCAAAGACAGGAAAGACCCCACTGCCTTGAAGGGAACAAAGCCTCTGAACACTCAGCAAATTTTCTTCCCAGACTGCACTCACCTCACCTTCCAGCTCTGCCTCAATGGGCCGTGGATGCTACAGCTGAACCTGGAGAAGGCAGGCGTGGCCCTGCAGCCCCAAGCCAGGCAAGCTGACATGCAGAGTTGCCAGCTTCACCCTGAAGCAGAGAAAGTGCAGGGGATCCCAGAAATCCTGCCCTGGGTCCAGGCAGGTACATACCAGAGAAGAGATGGCACTGGGGGAGGCAAGTGGGCAACAGAGTCAGATGCCTGGCCTTTTCCTCCACACTTCTCCCCCAAGGCACCTGGCTTGGGACTGGGCCCCTATGCCTGCCCCTTCCCATCCAAGGGAGAGCCCCAGGGCAGCAGTGGTCCCTGTGACGCTATCCTGGCAGTGGCAGGCCTGCTTATACAGCAGGTTGAACACAGATTCTGTCATGACTCTCTTCTCGCTGACACTCTTCTCCCAAAGGGCTGGGACACAGCCCAGCCCAGCCCTCCATGCACTTGTACAACTGGACTGAGCACTGAGGCAGATTTGTGAGCAGGTTGCTCACACATCTCCTATCTTGGGCCTGGAGGTTGATTTCAGAAAAGGTGGATGTGGAGAGGCAGATTTTGATGGGTCTGTGGTGGGAATGGGTCTCTTGGGGACAACTCAGCCAAGCCACCCCTCTGATTCCCAGGGGTCCTGACACCCATCCAAGCTCTTTGAGTCCTGTCCTCTTGGATTGGAAGCCACCAGACCTCGGCCTTCCCATGGAAATCAAAAGATGCGTGAGATATTGGTCCTGACAGGCCCGCCCCAGCCACAGTCCCCATCTCTCCCTCCACACCTTGTTCTGTAGAGACAGGAAGCCCTTCTTCGGGACCCAAAGACGACTCACGTTTACAGATGGTCCTGCACTCTGCCCTCCTGGCTGGAATAAGGAAAGATGCCTTAAGATGTAAAGGAAGCAATCAGGGCACCACTTGGGATGTACGATGGAGGACAGGACCTGCGAATGATGTCCAATGCGACTGTCTGACTCTCAGACGACAATTGAGGCCCAGCGATTGTATCTCCTTTATTCACTGAGTTTTACTAAGTGTCTCCAAAAGTCCTGCATGTAGTAGGTGCTTAATCTACATGGTTGCATGAGTGAAGTCCAACCAGAACCGTCCCAGACACCTGAGTGGGACTGGGGCCCCTCTGCTGCCACAGAGATCCCTGATTGGCTACCACAAGGAAAACGACCAGGACCAGCTGGACAGAATCTCCACCTCCTTGACAGGGTGGTTTCCATGTGCTTTTCCAAACTCAGAAAGGCCACATCCCAGAAAAGGATGAGGCAGACTACTTTTCGTGACAAAGAGAGAAATAATAACCATGAAAAACCACAGCATGTCTACAGCCCTCTCTGCAGATCCAGGCACCAGGTAAGCACCTGCCATTGCTGATCCCATTAGTCTCTACAAGATCACCATGAAATTTATCCCCCCCCACATTTCTGAAGAGCAAACTGAGGCTCCGAGAGATGCGGGGATTTGCACAAGGTACACAGCTGGCAGAGGGCAGAGTCACCACTGTGCTGAGGAGGGAGTGGCTATTCACCTAGTAAACAGCTGGTCCAGGACCTGGTGGGATGTGTCTGAGTCCGATTAGTTGACCATGAAAGTGGTGAAGCTGGAGATGTTCCTACTCAGGAAAGCTGGTGCCACGAACTCTGTCAGCTTCTCCATCATGCTGCCTGGAGGGCACGCATCCTGCAGGTCTCATTTAAATTCACAGTGTATTCATGCTCACATTGGGGGAGAGAAGGAGGGACATACAGTCAGTGACATGATGGTGAACCACCAGGAGGACTGAGGTGACTTTCTACCCTCCTGTGTAGCTTGTGGGGAGGAGTGGAGGTCCAGATTCCTTTGGGAGTGGTACTGTGGGGCACTCGAGTGAGAAAATTCTGGGGCAGTGGTTCCCAGCGGAATCTCGGATTTGAGTCTGGATTCTAGTACTGCCTTGATCATCTCAAGGTCCTGGGCGTGAAGATTCCTCTGCACCAACGCTCACCTCAGAGCAGCCCTGGTCATTGATGGACTGGTGCACCTTTGTCCACTCCAGGGAAATGGCAAACTGGAAAGCATCCACCAGCTCCTCGACCATCTCCTGGGTGCAGCTCTGCAGTGACAGTGCGCAGCAGTCAGGCCGGGGGGATCAGGGGCCTGCCTGGACTTTGCCACAGTGGGAAACCCCAACACAGATCAGGCACAGAGCGGCATCTACACAGACTCCACCAGGGAAGTAATGTGAGGCACCTTGAGGTCCTGGCATTCACATGCGGATAGAGGAGCTTTGTCATCAGCACTCACCTTCTTCTCCTGCAGCCAAGATCTTGAGTACGAACATGACACACTGCCCGACTCCCACCATCTAGCTTGCAGCTCCTCCCCAGCCTGGATCCTCCTCATCCCCAAATTCCCTAACTCCACCTCCCCCCCACAAACACACAATGAGAGTCAAAGGGAGTGGGGCTCTCCTTTTGGGGTCACAGATCTGGCCTGACCTAGAGTGGCCTGCCCTGGCCTAAACTGTTACCTGATGGTTCCTCCTGCCAAAAGGCCACACACATTCGAGGTGAGGGCTGAGCCAACATCTAAAGTGACTTAACATGCTCTCATTCTGGGCTTTCCAGGGACCAGAGACTCGGAAAATCACGGGACAACATGAGAACATCCTGCTGTTTCGAGTGACTCCACTCAAATGAACTGGAAAAGAGGCTGTGATTACAATGTGGGTGCCTGGTAACCAGAGTTCTAAGTTCTGTTGGGGGCTGTCACCAAGGAAGTGAGGTCACTTCTTCAAGGTTCTATTACTTGACCCCTTCCTTCAATGAGACCCACCCAAATCCCCCACTAGGCTGTTGGCTGTTCTCCCTCCTTGCCCATGTCATCTCCATCACTGTACACAAATACCCATCACCACCCTCCCCACAGCTCCTTGGGAGTGGATCCAGACCCCAGCTTTGAGGAGACAGAGCTGAGGTCAGACCTCTTTTTTCCTACCAGTTCTGTGTCCTGGAAAAACTGCTGTGCCTCTCAAGATCTCCCTAGTCTCCCAAGCGGCACAATGAGGATTGCGTTAAAAACAGCTTTCTAGGGACCTCATCAGGTGTATATGCGATAATATGTACAACACCTGTGGGCTGGTGTCACATGTGTCTAATGCACACACTTAGAGATGGAGGAAGTACAAGGAGTAGGACATCACATAGAATACCAGTCAGAACTTCTCTGGGTCCCAGTTGTGTGATCTTTGGTAAGTCACTGCCGCTCTGAGCCTCATTTTCAGGTCTGCATCCTGAAGGGGTTGAAATTAGAGGAAATTCAGACATTGTGATCCACTGGCATTAAGCCTTCCACTGTCCCCTGTTTTACTCATAATCAGTCCCAAGAGCCTCATGTTGGCCTATGTGGTGGGAGCCTCCACAATGTTCCCAATGCTCACTGCCTCCTGGAGTGCACATCCTTGTGTCATTACTAAGTGGTCAGTATCTGGCTTCTGAGCAACAGAACACAGCCAAGGTGATGGGATGTCACTTCCAAGTTTTAATTACAAAACGTCTGTCACTTCCCACTTACGGACTTACTTGGGTTCCCTACTTACCTCCATGCTTCTGTTTCCGTCTCTCTCTCTCTCTCTCGCTCGCTCTTACTATCGCTCTCTATCAAATCACCAGAACTGGGAATGCAAGTGCTGATGTTGTCAGTTGCACTACTTAGAGGTTCCATAGGAGAGAACTGAGGGAGTGTCCAGCCAACAGACAGACAGGAGCTCAGACTCTCGGTCCAAATGGATCCTGACAAAACCCATGTGAGTGATCTTGGGTGGAAATCCTCCCCCATTGGAGCCTTGTGGAGACCACAGCCCCTGCTTCACAGAGACTTTGAGGCAGAGGCACCCAGCTAAGTCATGCCTGATGCTTGGCTCACAGAAATTGTGAGATGTTAAATATTTGTACTTTATAGGTGGCAGGTTCTGGAGTAATGTTGTCACAGAGGAACAGAAAGTAACAGTCTACCATGTCCCAAGATCCAGCCTGATCACCCTCTTGTCTCCAATCCTCTCTCTTCTCAGGCTCCCTCCAGCCACACTGGCCACATTTCTGACCTTCCCTGGTCAAACTCGCTTCTTCCTGTGAGTCTCTGCACCAGAGAGCCTTCTCTTTGAAAGGCTAACTCTTCCCAGACATAAGCAGGGGTGCTTACACTTGTCATTCTGTCACAGCAAAGGTCTGAAATGCCTCAGGGCAGCCTTTCAGAACCTCCTAGCACAGTCTCTACCATCACAAATCTCACATCTACAAGATCATTACATGATTTCCTCCTCCTTCCTCCCATTGAGATAAAATGAGCGCTTGAGTAAGGGCTGTCTGCTTTCGCTGAAGCAGAGGCAACTCCTTCTGCTTATACCAGGCACAGGACTGTCTCTTCCAAGCCGAATTTTTCCCACCACGAGTCCATTGTTTAAGGAAACCGTCATTCCTTCTCTTTCATGGGTCTGGTTTCCCCCAGAACACAGTGAACCATCCCCTCTCCCTGTGCTGCATCACCATAAACCCACAGCCAGAAGATAAGCACCAGGTTAAAACACCACCAGATCTTGAATTCAGTCACTGCTGAGACCCTTTCATCAATGTTGTCATTCAATGGTGACTCCTGAGGACATCTT
Source organism: Diceros bicornis minor (assembly GCF_020826845.1). Classification (NCBI taxonomy): domain Eukaryota; kingdom Metazoa; phylum Chordata; class Mammalia; order Perissodactyla; family Rhinocerotidae; genus Diceros; species Diceros bicornis. The sequence goes on from NW_026690866.1 coordinate 6,834,553, forward strand.
TCCCCTGAGACCCACTCCCAGCCTGTCCTCAGCTTCTTATAGCAACAATGAGATTTCCTCAGAGTCCTCCCAACCTGGGCAAGAAACATTCTGAAATGTTCTCTGTATTAATTTTCAGGGACTGGAGACATTGGTAGATGTAATTTGAGTGTGTATGTGCAGTAGTTTCTATGCAAGTATTCTATTTTTCAGACACAGATAAAATAGTGTGGCTACTCAATGCACCAAGAAAATGGATAACTGATCAAATTTTTTCATGATGTGAAGTCTTTAGAGAGTAAATGTCATGGTTAAGAGCACAGACTATGGAGCTAACTCCTCACGTCCAAATTCCATCTCAATCCCCAGTTCTTTACCTGATTGGTGCCTCAGTTTCTTCATATCTTAGTTGGCAATAATGATCAGCATACATCTTTTGTAGGTTTATGGAGAGTATTAAAGGAGTTAATGTTTGAAAAATGCTTGGAACACCTAGTGTATTACCAGTGCTGTACCTATATGTTAGAAATAAAATTTAGAAATTCTTCTGACACTGCCTGTGAGACCCAGAGGGTGAGCCTGTTGTCCGGATGTACGCAGAAAACACTCCATGACATACGATGAATAAATGAATGAATAACATTGGTGAATGTATTACCAATGTCACCTATGTCAACCTACAGGCATTCCCAAGTCGAACCACAGGCAGACATTCCTGCTGTGTCTTGCATCACATTCCCTGGAGGAATCACTGGGTCTTCTTGGACCCTGGTAACTGTGCCCACTACAGGTTCTTTTCTGTCAGCAAACCCCAGTCTTTGTCCAGTTGCTGCAGCTCACAGGGTTTGCACTCTGATCTTTGTCTTCACTAGAGGGAGAAGTGCCATCCCAAGAGCTGGGCACACACAAATCCTGAGACTTGGAGAAAATAATTCCCTGGCCCTGGAGCAGGTAGAAGAGCTCAGGGACAGAGTGATATTTAGGGAAAATCCTCCAGGTCTTGTCAGAAGGGATGGAGGCAGGGGATGTGTCAGCAAGGACTTGTCTGGTTTGTGGGCCTTGGTGGTTAAATAGTAGGGAGGCTGGGAACTTTCCTAGGTTCTAGCATAATACAATCAATATGACGGTCATGAAATCAGAATCAGCCTAATTAAGATCAAATTAACCTAATGTCAGGTGTTCTCTAACTCTCTAATCCAGTAGTGACTTATAATAAGGGTATTCATGTTCTATCATCTCCTTTTCATTGATTGGCTAGAGTAATTATTCTTTACATAGCCTGTCTACTTTTACATAGTAAAGACAAACAAAAAAGAAAAAAGTGAGTTTTAAAACAACCCTCCTTGGAAAAGTCTCCCTAACATATTGAATTAATAACAGAAGCCAGCACAGGAAATTCACCACATATCTTGAGCTTTAGTCTCTGGTTTTAGATCTTCCTAACTAGTAAATTACCTTGACTTCTGCCTTCTTTCTTGAGATTAGTCCACTTAGGACTAAGTAGGATTGCAACCTCATGCCATGTGAGAAGAGGTGGGACTCTAGGAAGAGGTTTTTTTCATTCTGTCAGTGTGTGTGTGTGTCTGTGTGTGTATATGACAGTTTTTGCTGCATCTTGCAGTGTGGGTCAGTGTAGACTCATTTTCTAGGGAAAAAAATTTCCCTAACCACTTTCTCTGGACTTTATTTTCACTGATGGCTTCAACGGCACTGTCCAATAGTAACATTAAGCACTCTATATTATAGAATTTAATTTTTTTCTTAATAGTCACATTTTAAAAAATGAAAGCCAACAGATGAAATTAATTTTAATAGTATATTTTAACCCATTATAACCAAGATATCATCAATGTTGGTGCACTCTACACAAAACTTCATAATGAGAGAGTTTCCATTTTTTTCCTGGGTTTAATAAATCCCATGTGTACTTCCCACTTACAGCACAATCTCCATTTGTAAATTGAATTTTTTCAGACATATTCTCTGTACTGAGATTTAATGTTCACAGTTGTCAAATAACAGTCACTAGGAGTGAGGTGGATGATAATTTCACTACTGACTTAAGCTCTAATGGAGCTATGAACACCAACTGGTCAATGGGCTAATCAAATGAATAATCATATAGTACAGAAGAATGGTATGATTTGGGATTTAGAAAAAGACTGGGGACAGTGTGTCCTGACAGGGAGCACCAGGGATTTTGTTGTTGAGACTGACAAGGACAAAATGAGAATAAAGTCATACTCATAAGTGTCTAACAACATGGGGGAGAAGAAATGACCTGCAGTAGTCCTGAGTTTTGACCTCGAGCTTTCTGTTCTTGACCCAAATCTCGTTGATGATGTCCCAGGACACAGGTCAGATTAATCCCCACAGGGAGAGAGGGAGGGTAGAAGTACAAGGCATCTGACATAATTGTCCTGGGAAGGCAGGCTTCGTTTCTCACTCTGATCCACATTCCCAATTTATTTTTATAGGGTAAGAGGAAAAGAAGTATGATGGTCAAATCATCACAGAGGAAGTGACATGATTGTGGAAACCAATCCAACCCAAATCCTGGTTTGAGCATCTCCATCCCTTTGAGGATGTCCAATAGATATTCAAGAGGCCAGTTACTAGAATCTCATCCTATCCTGGCAATGAGGTCAGATGTCATCAAAGGGAGGAAACCTTGGAGCAGCCTCAACAACTCTGCTGGCAGAAAAGACTGCAAGGTCTCCAGGTCTGCAGAGTGCAGGAGAACGGTTAAGTCCTTTGGACCTTGCCAAAGCCCTGCTGAATCTTGCACCTAGTTGCACAGGTGCATCCCTGTCATGTGTGCTCACAGGTGGTCTGAACTCCAGTCTCATGCCCACCCCTGCCTAGTCTTCAGATTCAGCAGAGCCGATCCCAGGAGCTGCTCTGTACATCCCACAACTCCTTTGCAAACAACTTCTGGTGACTGAGGAGGATATCAGGAGACAGGAAGAGAAAGTGAAGACAGCAAGAGAGAGACTGGCGGTAGCACTCATGCAGACAGACTTACTAGCGAGGCAGGGAGAGTGAGGGGCCAAGAAGGACGTCCCGACAAACACGATGAAGAAAAGACAAAATGGTCCAGATGACATGGAGCTCACACTACAGTAATGCCTCTGCAGGGGTCCTGATGTCTTCTTGCTTTGAGCTTTTGAAACTTTAATATATACCAATAGTTTTCCTTTCTTTGATTCCTTTGCATGACAGAGAAGATACAGACAGTGATCCTTTTGAGGTGGGAGATTTGGTTTCAGGTGAGGAGAGAAAGGAGATCTTTCTTTCTCATTTTGTTCTCTCATTTTCCTTTCCTGAGTGTTATGCATTTGTATTTTAAGATCAACAGAGAGTTATCACAGTCAGGGAATTCTTTCGAGTTTTGCCCTCACAGTCACAGAGAAGACCTACATAGTCCAAATGAATTGTCCTTTTTGTGTAATATTGCAATAGATTCCAACATATTTCACTAAAGAGCTGTTATATCTGTCTTCTCAAAAAAGACACCTACTTCTGGGTCTCTATTTTTCTGGTATTTGTTGCATGTTGAATCACAACCGCACATAATGAAATACTGGATTTTCCCTTTTTTTAGATTTATATGTGTTGGAAATTTGATTCATGAAAATTGTTATGCCATTGCGGTATCATGCTGTCAGGAGAACGACTGTTTTCAGCATCACAAGTCTCACAATAAGCCAGTGTGTTGGGATTTGTCTATTTGCCTGATCGAGTATGTTGCACTCTTCAAATCCTCTTTATCATTACTTACTTTTGTCCCACAGATTTATCAGTTTCTGAGAGCAATGTGTTCAACAATAATAGAGTATCTTAGTATTTATATCTTCCCTAAAAAATGAGTTATTTTTAGCTAAATCTTCTCTCCTCTATTCTTCCATGTGGTAATCATCTGGATTTGGGTTCGAATGTGTTTTTCATGTCTTGTTTTAAAACTAATACTAAATTAGACAGACTGTTTTTTCCTTTCCTCGTGACTCCTGTTATGTTTTCCTGGGTTCACATTTCTTCTTCCTGATGTACATTCTTTACCGCTTCTTTCACTGTGGACCTGTGGGAGGTAAAGTTTGAGTCTGTTTGTAGGTCAGATAACGTCTTTCTTTCTTTGACACATAGTTTGAATAGGTGTTTATTTAAGCTTTGTAGTAATTATTTTCCTTTTTTGTCGTTATTTAATATATCTGAACCTCCATACCTTTAGCTTAAAATGGGAATAAAACCCTAAAAATAGTGACTGTAACTGAGATAATACATGCAGAGCTTGCCAGTCATGTTGCTTAGCAGAAATTAGTCAATAATGATAACTATTATTAATCATTATAATGATATTATTATAATAATGTAATATGTAATAATATATTAATGTATAATAATAATTAAACATTAATTTATAATTATAATGTATAGTGTATAACATATAATGTATGCAATGATTAATAAAATTATTAATCATTATAATCTTGAAGTGTGCATTCTCAGAGAATCACTGCTTAAGATTGAGAATGTGAAGCTCACACACAAAAAGTATGAGAGAGTGGCATGACCGTGAATTTAATTCTCAGCCCTTCGGTATCTTCAGCTGTGGTCGTCTGCACAGTGTGTACAGATAATGTAATCTTTTCCCACAGACCCACGGCAGAACAGCGCAGCCTGCCTCATGCCTGGGATGCTCTAGACTGCTTGTTGGGGCGCCTCTGCTGTGAGGCTCATTGAACTCTGTACAGAGAAAGATGAAAAAAGATTCTTTCTTTTCCCTCAGTTTTCTCCCCTCGAGTTTTATTCCCTTTTACATCCAGAGCAAACACTCTCTTCCCAGAACCTTGGTATTACTCTGGGATTCAGGCTTCCCAGACACCTAGTCATTTCAGCTCCCAAGGCCCAAGGTGACTGCAGAGACATGTCTCACCCACTCCTCCCAACTTGGCCTGTTTCCCATCATGGAGGACCCATGAGTGGGGAGAGGAGCCATCGATGGAGATTGATCTGGAAGTCCTGGTGAATCTGAGCTTCAGAGAATGAAGCAGAAAAGGGGAACCTGAGACTGCCAGGCCTTCAGTGGGGGAGGAAAATGGAGGAACTGAGAGGGGTGTGATGGCTGCACAGAGTCAAGCTGAGGGATGTTTCAAAGTTTCCTAAGAAGGGAAAACTTGCACTGAAGTGGGGATTCGGTTTTACACGATGGCAATATCTGTGCTGGTTTCACCAATTCTGGTGTCCCTGAGGGATGAACTGGTGTGACACCATAGGACAGAATTTGTAGTCATTTTCAGGACTTAAGGAAGGTGAAATCTTTCAGCATATTCCCCTGTAAGCCAGTTAGGGGCCAAGTCTAGAAAGGCTCGGAGCCTGTGTCCGTCCAATGTAGGTTCATTGTGTTCCAGCCAAGTTCCTCTGGACACCAGCTAGGAAAACGGGACATCAGACCTAGTTAGATCTACTCATCGCAGCTTCCGTAGGTAGCCATGAGGCAGGTAATAGCCCAGGCATCGTCACTGGACCTCTCAGTTGCCCTCCTTCTTCCGCTGACAGTGACTTGTGAGGTGAGGAGAGCGCATCAGAATGGTCCAGTCAGCTGCCAAGTATGGGAGACTCCAGACGAAGGAGATGCCAAAACCACAGAGACCCAATGCTTCCTATGTCTCCCTCTTTGTTTTCCACTTAATTTTCACCCTCAGTCCTCTTTTCCTCCCCTTTTCTCTCTTTTGGCTCTCTCTCCCTCTCTTTCCCCTACATGTTCTAGCATAATTGAAGTATTAAGGACATACAGTAAACTGCAGACATTTAAAGTGAACAATTTGATACATTTTGATTATAACCTGTTGAACCATCACCACAATCAGGAAAAGGAACAGCCATCCATCCCAAATTTCCTTATGCTCATTTTAATTCCTCCTTCCCTGCAGTTTGCAAACACATTCTCATTCCCAGGCAACCAGTGATCCGGTATATGTCCCTATAGATTTTCCTGTATTTTCCAAGAATTTTTATAAAGGAGATCATATACTATGTACTCATTTTTTACTGGCTTCTTTCACTCAGCATAATTATTCTGAGATTTATGCTTGTCATTGCATGTACTATGAATTAATTCCTATCCCCAAGACTTCCCTGGCAGCACTGTACACACGCCCGAGTGCCTCCAAGGTTGACGTGAGAGCCAATAGTACTGCTGCATCCCCAAAAGTAGGAATGCGTCTTGGAGCAACTCTGGGAGGGGTTGGCGGCAGCCCTGGACCTGCACATAAATGTTTTCCTGGATGGTTGGAAAGCCCACCGTGCCACTGCAGTCCCAATGATTGGGGAATGCTCAGAACCCGTGAAGAAGTCCCACCCGCCAAGCACAGAGGCTGGCACGAGCATAAGAAAAGGCAGCAGCAGATATGCGCGCACATGCAAATGCTTTCCGAGATGGCACAAATACCCATAGTAGTGCTGCGGTCTCACAACTGGGTACGTGTCTCTGTGTGGCGGCATCTCTGAGCCCATTGTGAATGCTTTCCCAGCGGGTGGGAACAGCCACTGTACTCACACAACTTCCAGCGTATGGGGTGGGATCAGAGACACAGCTCATGCTTCCCCCACAGCGGTAGCAGGTGGAATCTGTGACCTGATACTACCACAAATATGCAGGGAAAAGATTAGTTCATCAAACACCATAAGAAACTACACTAACGATTCAGAGCAGAAGGAAATGTCAAATCTCCAGAAATGAACATTGAAGTCACAGAAATTTACAATCTAAATGACAGAAAATTCAAAATAACTGTCATAAAGAAACTCACCAAGTTACAAGAATGTTCAGACAGTTCGATGAACTCAGAAATAAAATTAATGAGGAAAATGAATACTTCATTAAAGAAACTGAAACTATTAAAAAAAACAAGCAGAAATTCTGGATGTGAAGAACATAATTAATGAGATAAAAAAGAATCTAGAATCCTTAAAAAATAGAGCTGATATTATGGATGAAAGAATTAGTGATTTAGAGGATAGAAATATAGAAATGCTTCCAGTGGACGAGGAGAGAGAACTCAGATTTTTAAAAATTAAAGGAATTCTTGGAGAAATATATGACTCAATTATAAAAGCAACATAAGAATTATACGTATCCCAGAGGGAGAAAAGAGGGAGAAAGGAGCAGAGAGCTTGTTCAAAGAAATAATAGCTGAGAACTTCCCAAACCTGGGGAAGAACTGGACCTACAAGTACATGAAGCCAAGAGAATGCCTAATTACATCTATGCTATAAGACCTTCTCTAAGGTATATAATAGTAAAATTGGAAATAGCCAATGACAAAGAAAAAATATTAAGGGAAGCAAGATAGAAGAAAATAACCTACATAGGAACCCCTATCATGATTTCAGCATATTTCTTAGCAGAAACTTTACAGGCAAGGAAAGAATGGAATGATATATTAAAAATACTGAAAAATAGAAACTTTCAGCCAAGAATACTGTATCCAGTGAAATGATCCTTTTGATACAATGGAGAAATAAAAGTTTTCCCAGATAAACAAAGGCTGAGGGATTTCATCGCCACTAGATCTCCCATACAAGCAATGATCAAGAACACCCTCATACCTGAAACAAAAAGAAGGCAAATGTTTACAAATCTTTGACCAGAGTGATAAATAGACAGACAAAATCAGAAAGCTACAGCTGTGTTTCACAACAAGGTAGCAAATACTTAATTATAACTTAAAAGAAGAAGAGAAGGAAAACATCAAAAGTAACTATAAACACTTCAACTTAGTCACAAATGCACAACTCAAAAATAAATGACTTGTGACAACAATAACTCAGAAGGAAAAGAAGAAAGGGATAGATCCCGCTTAGACTAATGGAGTTAAGAGGCTATCAGAAGATGAACTATTATCTATGAGATCTTCATACAAATCTCACAGTAACCAGCAAACAAAAAATCATAGCAGAGCCATAAATCATAGAAAAAGAGAAAACCTCCACAGAAAACGCCCAAAATGAAATTGTAGTCAGAAACACAAAGGAAGAGAAACAATAGAAATATAGATTAGGTGGGACTAAGTCCTCATGTATCAGTAATCACTCTAAATATAAATCAATTGAATTCTCCAATCAACAGATACAGAGTGGTGGGGTGGATTATAAAACAAGACCCAACAATATGCTGGCTCCAGGAAACACATCTCAGCTCTAAAAACAAACAGGCTCAGAATGAAGGGATGGGAGACAATACTGCAAGCAAATGGCAAATAAAAGAAAGTAGGTGTTGCCATAATTATATCAGACAAAGCAGACTTCAAGATAAAAAAGACTATGAGAGACAAAGAGGGGCAGTATATAATGATAAAGGGGACTTTCCAATAAGAGGACATAACACTTATAAAGATGTATGCACCTAACACAGCAGCATAAAAGAATATAAAGCAACTATTAATAGACCTAAAGGGAGAAATTAACAGCAACACAATAATAACAGGGGACCTGGACACCCCACTTACATCCATGGATAGTTCATGCAGAGTGGGGAAACAATAGTGGAATTAAATAAAAAATATGATCAGATGATCTTAATGGATATAGAGAGAGCATACGCTCCCAAAACAGCAGAATACACATTCTTCTTAAGTGCACATGGAACCTTCTCAACGATAGACCATATGTTGTGAAACAAGGCAAGCCTGAATAAATTTAAGATTGAAATCATATCAAGCTTCTTTTCTGACCACAATGCTATGACACTTGAAATCAACTACAAGAAAAAAGATGAGGAAGTCACAAATATGTGGAGACTGAAGAACACATGACTGAAGAACCATTGGATCAATGAACAAATCAAAGGAGAAATCAAAAAATACCTGAAGACAAATGAAAATGAAAAGACAACAAAACAACTCTTATGGGATGCAGCAAAAGCAGTTCTAAGAAGGAAATTCATAGCAATACAAGCGCACCTCAACAAACAAGAAAAATATAAAATAAGTAACCTTAAACTACACCTAATAGAACCAGAAAATGAAGAACAAATGAAGCCCAAAGTCAGCAGAATGAAGGAAATAATAAAAATTAGAGCAGAAATTAATGAAATAGTAACTAAAAAAATTGTAGAAAGGATCAATGAAACAAAGAGCTGGTTCTTTGAGAAGATTGAAACAAAATTGACAGACCCTTAACCAGATTCACTAAGAAAAAAAGAGAGAAGGCTCAAAGACATAAAATTAGAAATGAAAGAGGAGAAATTACAACAGATACCACAGAAATCCAAAGGACAGTAAGAGAATACACTGAACAACTTACATGCCACCAAATTGGATAACCTAAAAGAAATAGATAAATTCATACAACCTCCCAAAACTGACTCAAGAAGAAATAGAATAAATGAACAGACCAATCACAAGTAAAGAGATCGAAATGATCATAAAAAACTCCCAAAGCAAAAGTCCAGGACCAGATGGCTTCTATGGAGAATTCTACCAAATATTCAAACAAGATTTAATACTTATGCTTCTCAAACTATTCGAAACAGTTGAAGAAGATGGAAGACTTCCTAATTCATTCTATGAGGCCAACATCACCCTGACAGCAAAAGCAGGCAAGGATAGCACAAAGAAGGAATATTATAGGCCAATATCACTGATGAACACAGATGCAAAAATCCTCAGCTAAATATCAGCAAATCGAACACAGCAATATATTAAAAGGATCATATAAGATTATCAAGTGGAATTTATACCAGGGATGCAGGGATGGTTCAACATCCAGAAATCAATGTGATACACCACATTAACAAAATGAGGAATAAAAATCACATGATCCTCTCCACATATGTAGAGAAAGGATTTGACAAGATCCAACATCAATTTATGATAAAAACTCTCAATAAAATGGGTATAGAAGGAGAGTACCTCAACACAACAAAGGTCATATATCACAAACCCACAGACAACATCATACTTAATGGTGAAAAACTTAAAGCCATTCCTCTGAGAACAGGAAGAAGACAAAAGTGCCCACTCTCGCCACTCCCATTCAACATAGTACTGGAGGTTTTGGCCAGAAGAATTAGGCTGGAAAAAGACAAAAAAAAAGGAATCCAAATTGGAAAGGAGGAAAGGAAACTCTTGCTGTTTGCAGATGACATGATTGTAAATATAGAAAATCCTAAATAATCCATCAGAAAACTATTAGAAATAATCAACAATTACAGCAAAGTTGCAGCATACAAAATCAACTTACCACAATCAGTTGCATTTCTATACTCTAATAATGAACTAACAGAAAGAGAACTCAAGAATACAATCTCATTTACAATTGCAACAAAAAGAAAAAAGTTTCTAGGGATAAATTTAACCAAAGAGGTTAAAGACCTATACAATGAAAACTATAAGACATTATTGAAAGAAATCAATGATGATCTGAAGTAATGGGAAGATATTCCATGCACATAGATTGGAAGAATAAACACAGTTAAAATGTCCATATTACCTAAAGTAATCTACAGAGCCAATGTAATCCCTATCAGAATCCCAATGACATTCTTCATAGAAATAGAACACAGAATCCTAAAAGATATATGGAATAACAAAAGGCCTCAAATAGCCAAAGAAATCCTGAGAAGAAAGAACAAAGCTGGAGGCATCACAATCCTAACTTGAAAATATATTACATAGCTATAGTAATGAAAATGGCATGGTACTGACACAAAAGCAGACTCATAGATGAATGGAACAGAACTGAAAGCCCAGACAGAAAACCACACATCTGTAGTCAGTTAATCTCTCACAAAGGAGCCAAGATCATACAATGGAGAAAGGAAAGTCTCTTCAATAAATGCTGTTGGGAAAACGGGACAGACACATGCAAAAAAATGAAAGTAGATCATTATCTTCCACCATACACAAAAATTAACTAGAAATGGATAAAAAACTTGAATCTAACACTTGAAATCATAAAACTCCTAGAAGAAAATATACGCAGTACAGTCTTTGACATCGGTCTTTGCTGCACCCTTCCCAATTCCATGTCTACTTAGGCAAGGGAAAGAAAAGAAAAAAATATACAAATGGGACTACATGAGACTAAAAGCCTTCTGCAAGGCAAAGGAAATGATGAACAAAACGAAAAGACAGGGCCGGCCCCGTGGCTTAATAGTTAAGTGCGTGCGCTCCTCTACTGGCAGCCCAGGTTCGGATCCCGGACGCGCACAGACTCACCACTTGTTCGGATATGCTGAGGCCACGTCCCACATACAGTAACCAGAAGGATTTGCAGCTATGATATACAATCTAAAAATGGGCTGAGTATATGAATATACATTTTTCCAAAGAAGATATATGGAAGGCCATCAGACACATGAAAAGATGTATAACATCACTAATTATTAGGAATATTCAAATCAAAACTACAATGAGAGTTCACCTTAAACCTGTCGGAATGGCCATAATTCCCAAGACAAAAAATAACAAATGTTGGAGAGGATAAGGAGAAAAGCGCACCCTCACACACTGCTGGTGGGAATGCAAACTGGTGCAGCCACCAGGGAAAACAGTGTGGAGATTTCTCAAAAAAATAAAAATAAAAATACCATACCTTCCAGCTATCCCTTTACTGGGTATTTATCCAAAGAAATTGAAATCAACAATTCAAAGAGATTTATGCACACCTGCATTCACTGCAGCATTAGTCACAATAGCCAAGACATGGAAGTAACCCAAGTGCCCTGCTACAGATGAATGGATAAAGAAAATGTGGTGTGTATTATATACAAAGGAATACTACTCAGCCAGAAAAAAAGACAAGATTGTCCTGTTTGCAACAACCTGGATGGACCTTGAGGGCATGATGTTAAATGAAATAAGCCAGACAAAGACAAATATGCATGATTTCACTCATATGTAGAAGATAAACATAAACAGGAATGAAGAGAACAGATTAGTGGTTTCCAGAGGGGAAGGGGGCTGGGTGTTGAGTGAAAGAGTTAAAGGGGCACATATGCATGGGGATGGATAAAAGTTAGACTACTGGTGCTGAGCACGATGCAGTCTATACAGAAATTCACAAATAATAATGAACACCCGAAATTACACAATGTTAAAACCCTTTATAATTTCAATAAAATAATTAAAAAAGAAAAAATAATTCATTCTTTTTTATGGTTGAATAGTATTCCAAGGTGGGGATATACCACACTTTGCATATCCGTTCACCAGTAGATGGACATTTGTGTTGTTTTCCGTTTTTGTCTACTATAAATATGTTGTTATCAACACGTGTGTACAAGTCTGTGTATAGACATATGGGCTTATTTCCCTTGGATGGATTCCTAGGAGAGGAATGGCTGGGTAGACGTATGGAATTATTAAAGACGCATCCAAGCTATTTTCCACCAGCACTCGATGAGAGTTTCAGTGACTTGACATCTTCAACAACACTTGCTATAGTCAGTCTTTTTAATTATAGCCATTCTCAAGTGTGGTGGAATCTCATGATGACTGTCCCTTACATTTCCCCAATGACTCATGTTGTGAAGGAGAAGGCAAGCCACGCACAGACTGGGAGAAAACATCTGCAAAACATATCCCTAGAAAAGGACCTGTATTTATATTATATAAAGAGCTCTTACAACCCAATAGTAAGAAGACAAGCAACACGTCATGTCTTACCAGAAGACAGCAGGTCAGGCCTGTATAAGCACCAGGAGTCCCGCCAAGAAGATGAGGATGAGGGCCCAGAAAAGGAGGTCTGGGGTGACAAGTGGTGGGGTGAACCACCTCCTGTCATCGCCCCAGTGCTCCTGCTAACCCCACTGTGCCTCAACCCTCCTTGACAAGGGTTGGCCAACTTTCCTCATCATCCAAAAACCTGTTCACATGGTTCTCTTCGTGAGGCACAACATCAAGATACTCACCTCCTACCCTGGGATGTGGCTTCCTGCAGGCTTACCAGGCTTCACAATCAAGGTGTCATCTCTGTTGGGAGAATATTCTGGAAGTGAATGAAATGGAGAATGAATGTGAGTGTGTTTCACACTTTTTCATATAACTTTTTAGATACACAAAAAAAATAAAGGGAACAGTCTCATAAACATCCATCATCTATATTTAACAATGTATAGTCCATCCAATTAAAACAATATTTCATCAATGTATAAATTATTAACACTTGCCCCACTTGAATCATCTCACGTATTCAATGAAATATTAAAGTAAAGTAGACATCATGATGTTTCACCCCATTTTAGTTCCATCTCTAAAAAGTGAGCACACTTTGCTACAAAATCCAAGGCCATTATCACAGAACAAAAGTGTAATTAATTAAACCAAATTCATACCTCTGGGCACAGAGGACTGAATTTGAATGGACTTTCTTACGACGGCGGGGGGGAGAATGGGTCATCACAGTTGGCAAGCCTATGGGATCTCTCTAAATTTGTTAATTCACACTGAAAAGTGTTCTTCCGTGCCTAGAAACACATCATCCCCTTCTCTTTTATCTATTTGCTTAATATTCATTTTCTAGGATTAACCTACAATGTAATTTCCTGCAGGAAGTCTTTTCTGATTTCCGCCTGCAAGTATGAGTTTGTTCACATCAAATAATTGATAAGTTTCAATTCTCTATTCTTGTTATTGCCAGCTACAACATAAAGTCCAGAAGGGGAGGACACACAGCACCCAGTGGGCATGGGGGGAGGGGTGCAGTTCCCCCTACGTGTACCTCTATCCAGACAAACTCTTAGAGGTGTGCTGTATGATATGCAGCAGCAACAAGTCTATTTTTGAAATAAAATTAACTTTAGTTAAATAAAATAAAAATTCTAGTACCTCAGTAACATTAAAAATCAGTAACAATAAAGACCAGTCACAGTACCATCCTTCGAGCACTCAACAGCCATATGCGTCTATGCACTGGACAGCACAGATATAGAACATTCCACCACTGCAGAAAGTTCTAGAGCATTGGTGCTCATCTAGAGTGGGACTTGGCAAACTACAGCTTGTGGATCAGGAAACACATCCACCCCCAAACCTGTAAGTCTGCTTCACACACAGCTAGAGGCCCTCACTGACCATCTGGCCCAGTGGCTTTCAGTGCAGAGATAAGGAAACAAATGTCCAGAGAGGGGCGGTGACTAGTTTGAGGTCACAGAGCTGTCTAGGAGAAGGTGAGGGCCACCAATATTACACTGGTGTTCTTTTCTCTCTCTCAATGTTGGGGAAAGACTGGGGAACTGTGCCACCACCTGCCAGCCTGAGAAAGTTCAATGCTCTCTCAACCCCAGGCATCTAGAGTTCCCAGAAAGGCCTCACTTCCTTTCACAATGACCAGGGAGCCTTACCATCCCAAAGGACACTCTTCCTGTCAGGGGTCAAGTTCTGCAGTTGGGTACCATTCTGGGTCAGCCACAGGAATTCCTCATAGATGGCAACTCTGTCCAGTCTCGGTGGCAAGGTACACAGGGAGTCCATTCCAGTGTGGTTACTGTGGGGGACAGACCTGGAAGGGCACAAAGGATGAACAAGTGTGTCTGGAATTCTACCGTGATTCTAGATAAGCTGCTTTTGGGTCCTGTCCAAGAGAACTTTCTGCAGTAATGCAAACATTTGTCTGCACTACCAAATACACTCATTATTAGCCCCATGTTGTTATCGAGCACTTAAAATTTTGCTAGTGTGTGTGAGTGAGGAACTGAATTTCTCATGTAATTTAATTTCAAGTACGTAATTTATAAATAAATAACCACAGGGAGAACATTTTTGAAACTTTGGAGTAAGGACTTTTGAAAATGCATAAAAACAATGAGAACACTGGTAAAAATGGTCAAAATCAACTTTTCAGAGCCTAGAAATTTTTCAAAGGCTTGTAAGAATCTGAGGAGGGTTTAGTGAAGATACACGGTGGAATCTTGATAAAGGTAGCAAATTTTGTGGCACTATAACTTTCACTATTCCCATCCTGCTCTCACAATATCCTCCATAACTTTGAAAACCATCAGTCTTAGAACAATGGTGGCTGAGATAACCAGCAGCCAAGCAGCCATAATGGGTTTAGAGCTCTGAAAAGAACCATCCCCATCGAACTGCCACTAGCTGACCTGCCTGGCAGCTCCCTGAAAAAGCCCCATGTTCAGGGCTTGTCCTTACTTGACTCAGAGCTTGCCCAGGGTGGAAAGTGGGTCCCCAAGGCACTTGGTAAAAACAATCAGCGCTAATTGTTTTCTATTTTAGTGGCCTGAGGGAGTGATTCCAGCTGCGGCAGGTAAGAGGTGAGCCAAAAACTTCGAAGAAAAATTGGGGGAATGAGATGTCCACAGGGGGCTTTGTAAAGCTGCAGTGTATTTGTGGGCATCTAGAAGGCCAAAAGTGCTCAGGGATGTGGCAGACCCAGGACAGACTTGAGAACATCTTAATCTCTCACCTCTAGTTGAAGAGTTGGCTTAATATCTGAAAACTTGATTATGTAATACACCATAGTAATAGAATAATGGCCATACCACGTATTTTCAACCATATACATAGAAAAGAATTTCACAAAATACAACGCCCTTCATGCCTAAAAATGAAAACTCTCAACAAATTAGGAATAGAAAAAAACTTTCTCAACTTATAAATGGCATCGATGAAAAATCCAAGGCTAACACCATATTCAATGTGAAAGAATGAAAATTTCCCCCTAAGACCAGGGACAAGTCAATGATGTCTTCCCTCATCTCATATGTTAATAACAGGTACTAGAGGTTCTAATGAGGGCAATTAGGCAAGAAAAAGGAATAAAAGAAACCCAGATTGGACGGGAAGTGGTAAAACTATTTGTTTTGCAGAGGAGAAGACATTGTATATACAAAAATCTAAAAAATACAACCCCCCTATACACAATATGTGAATCATATCCCAATGGTGTATAAAAAATTTAAATTGCCCCATGTGGTTAGTGGCTTCACTATTGGAGAGCACAGTTAGACTGCTGATATTTATTGAAAGTCTCCAGAAGAGGAGGAGGAGGAGGATGATGGAGGTTGTTGGCCTCAAATGTTAATGTTTTTCTCAACCCCCGAAAACCTATGGATGGAGATGGTAGGATTAGCTGACAGGGATGTGGGGGAGAATGGGCACCATGTAAGTGACTTCCAGATCAAGGATGTGTCACAGGAGCTCAGAGTCATCAGCCATCAGCTCAACCAATGCTTCCAATCTCCTCAACCTACATCAAGTCGGTGACCAGGCAGGAGTGGAATATGTCTCACAGCTGGCTGCCTCTGTAGAGCTTGGTGACCTAGAACAAATGGGAGGGAGAGTGGGTGAGATGGATGTCTCCTGGGGATGCAGGTGGCCACTGGGCCAGTGAAAGATCACAGACCTTGGGGCAAGGGAGACCTGACTACAAATCCTGGCTCTGCCCCTAACTCATTGTGTGACCTTAGGCAAAATACTCCCATTTCTGAGCTTCAGTTTACCCACATGAGAAATGGGGAAGGCAGCTAGGACATCACCTCTGGGAAGTGAGAGAACCCAGACACGCAGGGAAAGTGAAGGATTGAAACAATAATGTAACAGATGTAAGTCAGGCAGAGGAATGAGGGTGCTCTCAGGGCAAGGAGAGACGGGAGAGGGGAGACCCCACCTGGTCCTGGGTGTCTCTCTGCAGGGCGGTGTACTCCGAGGATGTGGGCTCCAGGTTGCTGAGGTTCCAGCTGATGCTGCGGAAATGTAGCTGGTGCTCTCTCTGCATGCATAAACTCCAGGGTGCAGAGCCTGGAGCCACTGAGAGGAAGAGCAGACAGGTGGAGACTCTCAGCTTCCAGCACAGAGGCATGGTGGACCACTGGGTCAGGGTGGTGGGTGCAGACAGTGTCCACACTGGTGGCTGCCCCATCCTTCTCAGACCTGGGGAGAGAGGGACGTGGGGAATCTAGAGAGAGGTCCTGAAACCTCTGGGGTTTGGGCCAGAACAGGAAGGAGGAAATGGGAGGTGAGTGGGGAAACTGAGAGAGGGGTGGCCACAAAAGTGGTCATTAGGGGCAAGTGCTCAAGGGAGGGTCTTACCTGAGGGAGACCAGTCTGCCACTCAAGGAGAAGGGGCCCAGGCTGCTCTTCTTGAACAAGGATCCAGCTGGGGAGGAAGGAAAGGAAGATGAGGAGGAGGGACAGGGGTTGGGGGAGGGGCTGGGTGGGATTTAACCCACCAGGAGCTGCTGGGACCAGGGTCTCACCAGGCTCTGCAGGACCCTCTCAGTGGAGTTGAACGTGGCTGAGCTGTTGATCCTGTCTGATGAATACCAGAAGGTGGAGATGCTGACACTGACTGTGAGGGTGTTCAGGTTGTGCCCCAAAGCTGCAAGACGAGAGGGAGAGCGATGGCCATCACTGGGAGCTGGCCTGAGACCACACCAGAGTCCTGCACTCTTTATCATCTGTCGTCTTCTCTCACAGTGGCACCACCACCCACCCTTGTGGTCACCCAAGTCAGAACCAGCATATCTGCTCAGCTCCTCCTCCCTCCCAGTAACACCCATTCACCTTGCACACTCGTCCTCACATACACTCCATCCCTGTCCCAACTCAAGTCTTAAATTCCTTCATCCAGACCAACACCCCAGCAGGCACAATGGATGCTCTGTCTAAATGATGTTCCACATGGACTACTAGAAAAATCTTTCTGTAATGAATACCTCACTAGGGCCACCACTGCTCTAGTACCACCCATGGCTCCCTATGGCCTTCAGTGTTTAGTTCAACCTTCTTGACCTGGCACTCAAGGCTCTACTCAATCTGGCTCCTGCTGACCTTTCAGTCTCATTTTATCCATCTACTGCAAGTTAAACTTCATGCTTCACGCAACACAAATTCATTTCAATTCTCCCCATACAGCATGTTGTTTCTGGCTGGAGCCTTTGCTCATGGAATCCCCTCTGCCAGGAAAACTCTTCATCCTCTATTTGCCAGGGTCCGTCCTACTCATTCTTAAAGACTCCATTCAGGTGAAAATTTCTCTAGCAAGCTCTTCCCCTCCAAATTATGCCAGGTGCCACTCCCCGAAACCTCCCACATTGTGTTATAAAGGTGTGTTAATTCACAAGACTAGGGGCTCTCTGAGGGCTGGCCTTAGACTACATCGTTGGTATAATCTTTGTGATCAACGTGATTGTCCTAAAACCAGAATTTCACACCCTGGCTTCCCAGCTCCTGGATCACGACTGGCTGGTAGGGGCAGGAGAGCTTCTCTTTGGAAGGTAAAGGCACCCCCAGATACCTGTGGAGGCTTCTGGTGGCACAGGTGATGATCAAGTATGCAGGGATGTGGTGGCTGGCTCAGGAGCTGTGGAGAGGGCTGTCATCAGGGAGGGACAGAGTGGGAGGAGCTTCCAGGCTCACCCGGGCTCCAGCAGTGGCTGTCCCAGGACCACCATTCACAGGTGAATCATAAATGAGAGTGAGGGGATGGGTCACTGTGTGAGTAGAGGGATGAGCAAGCTTGTGGATGAGAGGAGCCCAAGAGAGTGAGATGGGTGAATAAGAGAGACTGAACACAGAGGAGAGAGAGATGGACGGGCAGAAAACTGGACACAGATGGGATACCTGGAAAAGGGGGACCAAGGGCGGGGCTTCAAGAGAATAAAAGTGAAAACCATGTGGGGTCAGAATGTGGTGGAGAACATGTCTGTGTCTAAGGCTTTCTCACCCTGGGCTGGAACTCTCCACCAGAACCCAAGAGAGAGAGAAGGGATGAGTTAGGGCCCTTCCAGGTCCTTCCCTCACCAAGGACAGCGGGTGAAGGAGAACAATTGCTCCCCAACCCCAAATGCGATGGGACCCAGGACATCAGGGCCAGGAATACTCACTGGTGGTAGTCGGGGCTGCGGCTCCATAGGTATAACTTGTGGAGAGAAGGCGAGAGGAGCTGAGCGAGTGTTGGGGTGAACATAAAGGATTAAGGATGAGGGAGGATGTAGGGACGTTTGTGGGAAAAGCAGAAGGGAAGAGGGAAGGGGTGTTCAGGGAGGTGGCAACGAGGTGGAAGGTGGCTGAACTCAGCAGTCACACCATGATGAGATGACTGAACCCCGACCAGAAAGAGAGAGCGATGGATCAAAACTCACTTTAGAGCAACGGAGGCAACACAGAACTTTGACTGGCAGAGAGAGCGTAGCTATAGCCCAGCCCCTCACCACTGACATAGAGGCTGTCCCCGTCCAGGGTGAGGGAAACCAGAGTCCCAAGTCACGTCTGACCTGGTCCAGCATGTCCCCCTCGCTGGTCTGGCTCACACCTCTCCCCCTTGTTGACTCCGCTCATCCATCCCTCTTCTCAGTTCATGGACACACCAGGCTCTCTGCTTCAGGGGTGTCCTTATGTGGGTCCCGATGCCTGAAATGCTCTCTTGAACACACTCCCACAACCTCACTCCAGTCTACCCTTCAGACCAGCTAAATCCAGTCCCAACTCTAGCTCTCAAGCTAAATATCAGTCTTTCTCAAGAGGGCTTCCCTGCCCCCTCAGGTTGATTCCCCTTGTGCCAAACTCCCACATCACTCTCATCATTTACTGTCTAAAATCCAAATTCCCAAATACAATATAAATTCCATGGAGGTGGGACAAGATCTCTCTGGTTCTCCATGACCCCATGCATGTGGCCCAGGGTCTGGCTTATGAGATGAGGAAACATCCTGGTTTGTCTAGGACTGCCTTGGTTTGAACACTAAACATCCTGTATCCTGGAAAACCCCTCTGTTCTGAATAAACGAGGATGGTGGGTCACCATAAATTATACACTCAAACACTATCTATTGCATGACAAGCACACATTCCCCTCAAGAACGTCACAGGAAAGCTAGAATGACAAAGGCACAAACACACAAACACAATTAGTAGAGGCCAACAACTAAATACAAAATCATTTAACAAGATTCTCTGCAACATGAATCACCAGACTGTTATTATAGAAAAGATTCAAGAAACAAAGTTAATTCCCTTTAGAAGTCAAGGTGGAGAGGACAGTCTTTTTGGAGACTAGTGCCCTTCCCTTCAATCTACAGTGTTGCTTAGTATTTCTCCAAATTATTTGAAATGTCATAAAGAAAAAAATGCTCAAAATAAATCTGACTACTGGAAAATTCAATTTTAAATTTGTTATTGATACAAAGTTTAATCGTCTTTTTCCCTGAATGCTCCTTTATTTCAAATTTTTGTGGAGGATTTATAGGACTTTAGAAGTCAAATTGAATGGGTCTAAGGAATGTTGCTGAGTATCCCTGCTAACATTTAATGGGATGTCTTCTAATACTACATACACACGCAAAACATTTCTGTATTTAAATTATATATAAATTCTGACTTTTGAGTATTATGCAAGTAAATCTATATTTTCTACTATAATACACATTTGCAGTTATTTACTTTTGTTTCATGTGTTCTTATTTGCATATAACTGTACTTACTGAAATATTTACCACACAGAACCACACACAGCTTACCATCTTTCCATCCATCAAACATCAATAATTTTTCTCAAGATACCTTCACTCTCAGTGACTCCATGTGGTGACAACCCGAGCCCAGGAAAGCCCACTGGCATGTCTTCTGCACTACAGAGGCTGCCGGAACCTGTTGGTACCAGGTCCACAAGGTACTCACCTGGTCACATGAGCCATGGAGCAGCGAGGACGGGTGGACCCTGAGCCTGGTTTCACCTCAAACTTGAGCTCCACGGATGCTTTTCGTCTCTGAGGGGGGGAAAAAAGTGCATACAAACTTTTGAGGCCTTTTATAGGGTCTTGGATGGAAAGGCCACCCCATTCACTTTTCTTTTTTTGTATTTCCTGATTTAATTGTAACTGTTGGCTGTGACTGGATTTTCCCGATTCCTATCCAGCCACCTGCTGCCCAAGATGGGAGAAAGCAGCTTCGTGCTGTGTGCACTTGAGTCGCTCAACTCACTTGGCTGGACAGAGACTTTTTGGTGACTCGGGACCCTTTAAACAAGCTTGTCATTGAGGGACCCTGTAAGTGACTGGCTGACTTGTCAACATTTTCCACATTTCTTTCAGGGCTCGGGAGATTTTCAGGCCCTGGAGCAGATTTCCCAACCTTGGCATAACTGACATTTGGGGATGGATAATTCTCTGTGGGGCCGTCCTGGTCCCTTGAGGACGCTGAGCAGCATTCCTGCCTCCCCCTCTAGAGGCCAGGAGCGCCCCCATTAGTAACAACCCAAACACCGCCTCCAGAAGCAGCTAAAGCTCCCTGGGGACAAAATCACAAGGAGGACGGTGACGGGGCCTCTGAGGAGGGGACGGCGGCACCCGGAGCCAGGAGGAACAGCAGCCTCGGGCGCCCTGAGCAAACAGCCCGGGGGAAACGGGGCTGTGGGGGGATGGAGGTACGCTGGGCCCTGACGGGGATGCCCATGGCCCAGGCCCCTCCCTGGACCCCTACCCAGCCGGGACCGCCCGCCGCTCACCGCGCCCCGCCCCTGAGGGCTAACGTCCACGGGAATCTTGTTCGAGCCCAGAAGATGGGACACACCGCGCAAAAACGCCCCATCCATCCCAGGCGCCTCCAGCGCTTCCACTTCCAGTCTCAGGCGGGCATTCGCGGAGGATGGAAGTTTGGGGGCTGCGAGTTGAGGCGGCGGGCGGCTCAAGCCGGGCACCCCAGCCTCGGGGGAGGTGCCTAGTTTCTAGAGTGAGTGCCAAGCTGGAAAGCGGGCTGGGTGAGCACCAGGGACAGGGACAAAATCTAGGGGCGGGGCTGTGTGCGGGAATCAGTTCTAAGGGTGGACTGTGGGCGGGGACAAGGGTGTGAGTGACACCAGGCCCGGGGGGGCGGTTCTGTGTATGGGCGGGGCAATGAACCAGGACCAGGATGTGGGCGGAGCCAGGTCCCAACGTTGTGGGCAGAGACCAGATCCAGGGGCGGGAAGAGGCGGGGGTTGGGCTGGAATAAGTCAGGCAGACTTCACAGGGGGAGGAAATCAGCTCCAGGGGCGGGGCTGGAGGAGGGGCTTTCTGTGGACTCCTAAAACTGTACAGGTAGCTGGATGTTGAACAGCAGTTCTTCAATCCTTTCCCCAAGTTGAACAGCCTAATAGAATGATGTGCCCATATTTAGAATTCTAAATTTTTGTGCGTGTTTCTGGTTCTTAATTTCGTTTAAAAATTAGATCATATATTCACATTTCTCTACAACTTGCAGTCCCAAGCCAGTAGATAAGGATATAACGCTATTTTAATTTTAAAAATCTGAGGGGAGGGAGACCAATACGTCGAAGATGCACGTATAAGAAAACTCTACCACTCTCTCCCAGTCCTTTTTCACAGAGATAAACATCCTTTTATCCTCTATCCTTCCAGACGTACTGTGTATATGTGGGCCTGTGTATATGTTCAAGACCAAGAGGGATGTCCCCAAGCAAAACCTGAAGCCCATGAATTGTCTCATGCATCAGAAGTTACTGAGAAGAGATTTAAGTTTCTGGTGGAAGGAAATGAACCAGTGATGAATCCAGAGGAAGACAACAAAGAAACAAGAGAATTTTACCATTTAAATGGTCAAAGGAAAAAGTGAGACAGAAAATGTATTCATAATATCTGATGTAACACATCTTTGGATAAGATTCGTATACTATAAAGTGGTAAACACTTATGTCATAAAACAGTAGACATTGAATTTTGATTTATCCTAATTCATTAAATAGTTATATTGGGCAAGAGGAATTATGTTTTTAACATATGTAAGAACACTTTATGCTGGATTTTTCAGAAAAGGAAGAAACTATAAATAGTCAAAAGCTGAAAAATGAAAAAGCTGTATGAGTAGCTAATTTAGAAATATAGATTTTCAACCAAAACATTAAAGAAGTTGTTTTTGGAACCAGAGTCAAGAGTGGGGAAGGTAGTTTTCGTTATAAGGCTTAAAGTATTATTTGAGATATGTGCGTATAGACACACATACACGCACACACAGGGGAGTGCGTATTTGTATTCCAAAGGGATCATTGAACTCTACAAAGAATTTGTAAAAAGGATTCACTTTACAACCATAGAACGTATTTTGAAAACTACAGACTTCAAGCATAAAAAAAGCTGTCATCATCCCGGTGGAAAAATGAATGGGACATCACTTTCCCACTGACATGGTGATAAGCCTTTTACATACATTACTCTTGAGTATTTTCACAGCAACCCATAAGGAAGATGGTATTATCTATCTCCATTTTGCAGATGAGGAAATTTGTGACAGCATATTGCTAAAATTTTCATATAAGTTCTCAATAGATCTTGTTTTATGTTAAAATTGTTTATTGAATTTTCTTTTCATTAATAAAATGATATATGCCATTCTTACAAATAAGCAAAGGATGTGTAAAAACAATTTAGCAAAACGACAGTTTTATTTTGATATAATTAAATATAGCAATCACTTTATTATTTTTCTGCTCTTTGCCTCACATCTAGGAAGATACTTCCTATCCTAAAGGCTTACTAGAAAACTCTACTAAAAATCAAGAATCAGGGAATTCCCATATTACGCAAAGTTCCTGAATACATGAAAAAAGGCATTATAACAAATTTTTGTACAAAAATCTTAGATCATTCATGAACTGATAACAACACAAATCATGATTAGGCAAGGTATTTCTGTAGAATGACAAATATGTAAACTTTAGACATTTGGAAAGGTAGTTCATTACAGTAACTAATGTGTATAAGAAGAATTTTTTCAAACTCACTAAGTGCCAGGAAATCGTTTGATAAAATGCACTGCAATATTATTCACAATAGCAAAGAGATGGAAACTACCTAATTGTGAATCCTTGGGTGAAAGGATGAAGAGAATCTGGGGCATCCATACAATGGAATATTATTCAGCCTTAAAAAGGGAGGAAATCCTGTATTTAGAATTGCTTGACCAGATCATTTCAGTAGCCATGTGTTTTCTTGCTTTGTACCCTCTGGTCCATTCGCCACCCAGGAACCAGGGTGATCCTTTTACAATGTAAGCACCATGACCTCTAATGGGTCCCTAAAATAGATTTTGGAGGTAGACTGCCTGGGTACCAGCTGTGTGACCTTGGTCAATTATATAACCTCTAATATTCCTCATCCATACAATAGGGGTTAATAGTATTCTCTCCATAGCATCGTTGTGAGGATTAAATGAGGGAATACATGTCAGATGCTTAGAGTGCCTGGCACATGGTAAGGCAACATGAAAAATTTAGCTGTAATTATAACCAAATTAAATATTGTGATGGCCTATTAATTAAGTTGAACCATATGAAATTTCTAATATTCAACCATTTTGACCCATTTTATTGAATAAATGATAAAACTCAGTCTAGGTAGGTTGCGTAGAGTCAAAAAGGATTGGATAAATGAAAATATTATTAGAAAAAATAAGCTGAAATAGATTGTTTGCAATTTACAAAGCAGTTTCTCATATTTTGTTTCATTTAATCTCTATAGAATACTTTTCAGTGTATTATTACCACTGTCTTTGAAGGAGTAACTGACTTGCCCCAAATCACACCACATTAAATAACACAATTAGAGTGGAAAGATCATTTCGAGTATAAATTCCATAGGATATTTTGTTTCCCCTTCATAATATCATCTGTCCTCTCAAGAAAGTGATGAAATAATGCTGATTCATAGGAACTTAGTCTTAAAGAGACATACTCTCAGATGATAAACACTACGTCTTTGAAACAGGGGTGTTGCGAGAAGAAACTTGGGACCCATGCTTTCTGTGTTTTCAAGTCCGTGCTTTGAGTTCTGGGAAACAATCAAAGAAGGGAAAGGGTGAAAAATAGTCCAGAATGAAAAAAGGTTGACGTATATTTAACTTTATTGATCACCTCAAGGTTCTCTTTTTGTTTATGGTCTGTGTCACCCTACTAGAATACAAATGCTCTTACGGTATATCACTGCTATCTTGAAGCAAAGGGTAGGCGCTGAGTAAATATTTATTAAAGGAATGAAAGTGGCCTTGAATACATCTGCTCTTTACTCACCAGAGAACAGCCCCATACCAGGCAAATGGCATCATTAACAAAATTTTAAAAATCATATCCTTATTAGCTCGTAATCATGGATTCAAGGCTCCCATTTGTTTCCTACATGTAAGTACAAATGAATTCTGGTGTATTAAGGAATGTTTCCACAGCATCACTGTAAAATAAAACAAGACTTTTTGGCCCATTAATTGCTGGTTCGAGCAGGGCCCATCTCTATACTTACGTCTAAACAATTAACTATAGATTTGTTATCCCAATGAAGAGCGATTTGGTATGGAAACTGTTTTATCAGTGTCATGCAAAAGTAGCCATTTGATATGTCTTTAAGTGGTGATATGGATAATAATGTTGATGCAGAGGAAGACAACTAATAATTCTCTCTGGTCTTTGTCAAGGGAATGTGGGTGAAGGGTATCTTATTGTCACTGGATTTCAGAACTCAAAAAGAGTCGTCGAACTCTTCATGTCACAGGTGAAGAAAATGAGGTCTAAAGAGGTAGAGAGATTTGACCAAGACTAATTCCTGGGACTAGAGAGAGAGCCTCTGATTCTCAGCTGGCCTCATTGTAATAACATCTCCAGCTCCAAACAGCCAAGAGAAGCTAGTCTGTTGATTTCCAACTAGCAATGATTCCCCTTCACGTTTTCACTTTCTCTCTCTTCGATGCCTGCTCTGCCCTGACAAGGAAATTTTCTGATGTTTACACTACACTTAAGAAGAGGAAAATGCTCCTGGCAAACACTAGTGTGATTCAGTGTGGCACTGGAGAGCACAGTCATGAAAAAATGAGAATCAAAGGAATAAGAGGTAAATAATACTAAAGAAGAAGAGAAAATCTATTATTTTAGTGGAACATAACTTAAAAGTTTAGAACTGGTAAATAAGTGGAGTAATGTGAAAGGAAGCTAGATTCCTATATGAAACATCAAAAATATTGTTACATGAGCAAGAATTCATTTAACCATGTAAATAATCATTCCATTCACAAGAGCAATGAATTCTTTAAGATAAGTAGTTAAAATAATTGGAACTGCACATTAGTTATATGAAGAAGATTATAAAGAGATACAAAGCGTGTAAAAGCTCTGATTAAATGGAGAGATATGCTATACTTGTGACTGAAAACAGTCTTTCAAAGATATCAGTTTTCCAAACATTATATAGATTCCATATGCTTCAAATCAACTTTTAAAATGACGCTGTATTTATTTTATAGACTAAATGATATCCATTTGTAAAATAAAACACTGGACCATCAACTAACATTATTCACAAGTAAATCATTCCAAATGGATTATAGGGCTACAATTAAAAATAAAAATCCCCCATGTATAACAGTGGTGGATGACAATATAGAAGAATATCCATAATCTTAAAATTAGTGAAGATATTCTTAATATATATGCTTAAAGATGTCTGGTTGAAAAGAGGAAGGAGAAAAAGTAAAATGGAATGTGATATGGTCTCTGATTTTCTTTCAGAGACTTAATCTAGAGAAGGATATTCCAGTCTACGATATTGGATAAAGAAATAGAAATCTGTGATAATTACACAAATAATGAGAGGACATATATAAATGGTAGCATAAAGTATCAGTTAGCTTCTGCTGTATAAAGAACCATCCTAAAATTTGGTGGCTTCAAATAAGAATAGTTTATTTTTTCTCAAGATTCTGTGGGTTAATTGGGAAGTTATTTTTATCTGGACCAATTGGTGGCTTAGCTGGGAATAGATAGTCTAGGATGGCCTTACTCGCATATCTGATTGTTGACTTGAAGTCACCTGGAGTGATGGAGATGTGCAGTCTATCTAGACTCATTCACATATTGATGGCCTCAGGTTTCCCAAGGGCAGCCAGAGAAGGACAAGTACCAACAATGAACAAGAGTTTTTCAAGCCTTTGCTCATGTCATTTGCTAATGTCCCATTGGCCAAAGCAAGTTACAAGGCCAAGTCTACCCAGAGTCAACGTGGGATGCTATGACCAAACAGACAGAGGGAGAGGACTAATGTGTGGCCATTTTCGCAATCTCTCCCACATAATTTTAGAGGAGAATTAGTATGAATGTTTTTGTATTTGTTCATTTGAATGCCCGAGGAAGATTGTACAAAGTCAAAAGAAACGTAAAGCAAATAGTTAACTGGAGATGTATGGTAAGTTTAGTTGATACTTAAAGTGGGTCTGGAAAAATGTGGTAGTTTTGTTGTCAAGTGTATGCAAGTTCTTGTGACCTATGAAAATAACTTACATTTCGATTATTTTCTCCATGAATGTGTTTTATTCGTTAACACTTTTGATGTGTTTCTCTCTGGCCTTAGGAAAATAATGTAGCACTTGGTAGCAAAGATGCAGCCTAATAGCCCCACATTTGAGGCCAAGATGGAGAAGACCACCACGGCCACCATGCTCTTGCCCTTGGTACTGTGGTAGACGGGGAGGAAGGTGACCCAGACACTGCAGAACAGCAGCATGCTGAACGTCAGGAACTTGGCTTCATTAAAGGTGTCAGGCAGGTTCCAGGCCAGGAAAGCCACAGTGAAGCTACCCAGGGCCAAGGAGCCCAGGTGTCCCAGGACACAGTAGAAAGCAGTGACCGAGCCCTTGTTGCACACGATGAAGATGTGGCGGTGTTCAGAGTGTGCATCTGTGTCAATGAAGGGAGGAGAGTTTCCCAGCCAGATTCCACAGAGACTCAGCTGGATAAAGGAGCAGATGGGAATGATGAATTTAGGTGCCTCTGACACCAACCACTGCCTCATCCTTCTCCCTGGTGCAGTGAACTTGAAGGCCACAACCACAATCATATTTTTGACCAAGACACTGGAAAGAGCCACAGTAAAAACAACTCTAAATGTGATTTGTTGAAGACTGCAGGTGGCTGTGTTGGGACGACTAATGAAGAGTAAGGAGCATAGGAATCGGAGGGTGAGGGAGATGAGCAGGATGTAGCTGAGAGTCTGATTATTGGCCTTGACTATGGGAATGTGTTGGTGCTTCACAAAGACACCCAGGACCACAGATGTGAGGACAGAGAAGCACAGAGCTGTGCAAGCCAGGACCATCCCCAAGGGGTCCTCATGAGCCAGAAAGATCACAGCATTTTGGAGGCAGCGATCTTGTTCTCTCTTGGCCTACTGATGATCTGGACACTTCACACTCTGATCCATATCTGGGGAGAGATGCAAAGTGTTCTCAGCCCAGGTTCAGTCACTCTCTCTTATTCGCATGCCCCCAAAGAAGGCATTGGGTCAGTTTAGATAATTGTCTTCCTTTGTTGCTCCATACACCAAATAACAGAATACTCTGCAGAGATCTGTTCCCAGTTAATAGTGTCCATCTTCTTTCTGGTTAAGTAAACAAAGCTATTATGCTTCTCAGTTTTTATCTTGCATAATCATGAAAGCACTTTTTTCTCAGCAGAAAACCAAAAGTGCTCCCTGTCTCTCTGAGCTATACCCCTGTAAGCTTTGGCCTAGGTTTACTCATTAAAGGAGCAAGCAGTTATTGGAAAACCTCCATGAGGCACATAATATGCTACATTCTAGGGAAACAGAAATGACCAAGTCATAGACCTCACTCCTAGGGAGTTTCAAAATGAGACCCTGTCTACCATCTAAAATGATCTCCAGTATATTTCACCTTGATTTCACTTCCACCACTTCTGTTAAGATTTTAGTCACTTCTCTCCTATGTTATCATAAGATCTTTTTACTCTGGTTCCCAGCCCTTGTCCTGCATCACAAGTGATACTTCTACATGTAAGTGGGATCATGTTTAGCCTCCATTAAAACATCCGACAAACTCTTAGGAAGACCAAAAAGACGGTATAACCTTGGTCTTGCCTACCTCTAATACCTCTGCTCTGATTTTTAAGATTCCCAAATCTTCCTGTGGTTCTGAAAGTGTTCCGTGCCCATTCATCCCTGCAAGTATAAATATATGTTTTTACTTCTACAGGGGCATTGCTCCTTCCTCTTTACGTCCCTTTAAATTTTCTCACTTTTCATGTTTAGAACTACAATCTGCCTGATAAGGATTTCTGTGGATGGTCTGAGTTCGGGTTGGCGAGTCATTGTCTTCTCCATGAAGACAGCCAATTTACCCAACATGCTTTATTGAAAAGTCTTTCATGTGCCCACTCCTCCTCAGTGTTTCCTTGTAAATCAGACTTCTATATGTGAGTCCCTATATGAGCAGCTTGTATCTGAACTTATCATTTGGTTCCGTTGATTTTCTTGTTTATCCTCTTGATGAACCTCCTCTATTGTGATGCTATAATACTTGATGTCAGGTAGAGTAAGTACTCTCACTCTATTCTTTTCTGCAAGATTTTCTTAGCTAAGTTTTTCCTTTATCATTTCCATAAGAATTGTATAAATTGTAATTTCCACAGCATGGTCAGCATTTTCGCTGCAATTTTGTGGAAGTTGTAGATTAATTTGGACAGTTTTGATATCTGTTGACTTTTGAGTCTGTTCAGTCACGAACTTGGTTTATCCCTCCACTTCTTTCAGTCTTGCTTTATTTTTCTAAATGCTGTTCTATAAATTTATGGACAGAAATCTTTTGAAAGTCTCATAAAGTTATTTCTAGGTACTTCATACTTATAAGATGTTGTAAATGTCATTTTTTAAAATTTAAATTTTGGATGCCTTATGATGGGTAGATGGAAGCAAAATTTTCTATATTAACCTTGTATTCAGCCACCACTAAGCTCAGTTAATACATTAATTTACATGGATTTTACATTTATACCATAATAGCATCTGAAGATAACATCAATTTTACTTCTTCCTTTGAAGTACATTATTCCTTTTATTTCTTTTCTTGCCAATATTGTATCAGGCAGGACCTCCAGTGTAACGTCTAATAGAGGCAGTGATGTTGAACATTCTTCTCTTACCCTTGCTTTCAACAGTGCACCTTAAAGTTCCATTCTGTGACTACTGTGTATGGGAGTAAGAGAGTTTCCTTCTGTTCCTGATTTGGTAAGGGTTGTTCTGTTGTTGTTGTTTGTTTTAAAATATGAATAGGTGTTTAATTTTACTAGTTTTTCTTACAGTTATTGCGATTATTATTTCTCTTTTTTCAGAGATTAGTGTACTGAATTACATTGCATGAACCTAATTTGGTCATGATATGTCCTTCTTATAAAATATAGCTAGATTTGGAACATTGATTTGATTTGATTTTTTTTTTAGGATAAATGAATTTAATCCAAGAAAGAGAGTGGCCTGTAATTTCCTTTCCTGCAACGAATTTGTTATATTTTTGTACCAATGTTAAGCTAGTCTCTCATAGTGAGTCAAAAAGTTTTCTGTTTTTCCTATCCTCTGGAAGAGTTTGAGTAGATGTATATTATTTCTTTCTTGAATATTTGGGAAGATTCATCAGCTTTGTACCAAATAAATAGCCTACAATAAAATTTTGTAGAAAAGTTTTAAAGGATGGTCTCAATTTCTCTAATAGGTATGGCAATATTCAGATTTTTCATTTTTTCTTGAGACGGTTTGGTCACTTTTATTTGCCTGGAAATTTGTGAGTTTCCTCTAAATTTTCATTGTATCAACATGATGTTATTTATGTTTTCTTCATGTTAAAAATTTTCCATATGATCTGCACAGATTACCCTTTTTCAGCCTTGGTATGTTTTTGTTGCAATTTTTCTGTTTTGTTGAACACTAGGACTAGGATTTTATTGAGTATATTTGTCATTTATTAGAATCTAATTTTCAAGGGACTAGAGTGCTTTAGAGTATTGGGCCTTAACAAACTGAAGCTTGAAATATCTAAATCCAATTCATTGGTTGGATGCCATGCTTATTGTATGATATAAAAGACTGGTACGCCTCCGACGTATGGTGAGTTTTTTTCCAGAGCACCGCAACAAATCAAATATTGCAATAAAGTGAGTCACACGAATTTTTTGATCTCCTAGTGCATAAAGAAGCTATGTTTACACTATACTGTAGTGTACTAAGTGTGCAAAAACATTATCTCTTAAAAACATGTACATAATTTTTTTTAATAATTCCTAAAAATTACTAACCACCTTCTGAACATTCAGCAACTTGCATTCTTTTTGGCTGTGAAGGTCTTGCTTCGATCTTGGATTATTGGTAAAAGAAAAAATTACTTCAGTTGGAAGTGAATTGTTAAATTCCCATATGTGGCCTTTTATGAAGCTTTGAGGGGGTACAAAACCCTCACAAGATTATGGTTATTCATGTATGGTGTAAGTAATTGTGATTGGGATCAACACATCTCAGTAATTTCTTTTGCACACTCAATCACCTCCTCAGATAAAGACACTTCTTGACCACGTGGAGTATGTTGGGAATATTCTCCTACTTTCACCATAAGTCTAAGACCTTCTGAAAATTCCAAAAGTTGAGAATGGTGTACTCTTAATCTGATTTTCCTCCTTCAGCCAAATTACCTGAGTCACCAGCAGGATTGTTAAATTCTATGTTCCTCAGAAAGGGGTGCAGCTAGAAGTGACACATCATCCTGCAGTGAAGTAGGCCCAGGTGTTAAAGAGAAAAACCTTGAATTGGGGACAGCCTTTCATTGTCTGTAATCCTTGCTTCATAATGTAACTTTATTACAAGTAGCCAATGAAGTAAAGCAAATGAAAGCATATGGAGAACTACAACATCATAATGTTTCTAAAATATCAGGTAGTTTCAAGAGAAAATGCCTAAAGACAAGAATATCAACATGACCAGTGGTGATAGGATTCAGACAAATCTCAAGTACAAAGTCTAATCTAGCCACCCCCATGCACTCTCTGAATTTTCCCAGACCATCAATCTGCAAAATGATGTTAGCAATACTTAAAGTGGTTGCAGAATTAAATGAGATCATTTATGCAAAGTACTCACCATGATGTTCAGCACCAGATAGTCACGTAAAGGACAAGTTCTCTTCTTCTTGTCATTGAGGAGCTGCATGGGAGAAGGCTGGATAATCCCTATTGAAACATTAGGCAAGCAGGATGTTGGGATCCTTTGTAACACAAAACATTGATTTTTACTCATAGCTCACTTTCTCGTTGCCACTAGAACCTTCTTGTTGATGACTTACTACCCAGGACTACACTTACCTCCTAGAGAGTGAAACAAGTACAGAAACTCCTCTGCTTTTCATGGAGAAAGAATCCTAACTTCTTGGTTTGAACACATGTGGAAACCCATAAGAAAGTCACTTTTACAAGGGTACATGCTGTTAAGTGGAAGAGACTTTACCTGCTAGGGAAAAAACACCAGATCTTCCCCACTTCCCATTAGCTGAATTTCTGCACGTTGAAGAAGCATCTCATGAAGGCTCCAGGCCACAGCATACCCAGCATTGTATACATTGTAACTCCATTCAGTCATGGTCGTGTCAAAAATCTACCAAGGCAACCATCCCAAGGAGGCATTGGGTGAACAATTCTCCAGTGTTTTACAATCAGGCTCAGAAACGGTGCAAGGAATAAAGGGGTACCACAATCTAGTGAGGTAAATGTCTTCCGGATATTTGGTAGGGTTAACCGGCTGGATAAAATTTTCAAAGCCATAGACCTCACTAGGGTGGTGTCAAAAAATGAGAGTCCCATGGAATGAGTCAAGGATGAAATCTCTCTCACTGTGGATAAAATCCCACTGTAATGTCGTGACCCAGACTTTCCATATCACTAAATACTCCCAAGTAGAAAAGCTCAAGCTTACGAGAGAGTCGGCATCACCATAAATTATAACCACACTCTCTTCTGCTTCCTCTACTTGTAAACCATATGGCAAGGTCATTGAGGAATATGACCTTTCAGCGACAGGTATCATTTCCACAAAGGCTGCACGGATTCCATTCTTGTCCATCTCTCCTCTCAAGTCTGAGAGAAACTCAACATCTTGCTTGTCTTCTGAGATGACCAGCCCCACCCAGCTCCAATTGAAATGGAGCAGCAAAGAGACCATGCCAATGGCTAGAGATGTGTCCCTGGGGGCCAACTGATAGAGAGATGGAAACTACTTTTCATCATTCAGGATAAGATCACAAGGACCATATGTAAGTTAAAAGGAAAAGACAATTGGAAGCAATATGAGGATGAGGATTGGCAAAAACCACACTCTCAGTCCTGAAGGCTGTTCAACAACACTTGGAGGTGGTAGAAGGGGACAATATCTCATTTCATTTTCTAATCATTTTCCACTCCCTGAAAGCTTTCTAGAAAATAAGATCAGTAGACTTCCAGGAAACTGCTTTATCTCCTTCCCCCTCAGCTTTCTCTCTACTCCAAAGAAAGGAAATGTCATACTCAACCAAGGTCCTGTACACGTGCCCTTTGAGATCATATCCTTTGAGAGATGCACAAACCCAGTCTTCTCCTCTCCTCCTATTTAGGCACCTGAGAATGGCACCAAAGGAGACATGGTTTCATCTCTCCCCCTCGCACCCAGTCTTACCTGCGGAAATTTGTACAGATCCAGCAGTGTTCCAATCTGGGCAGAAATTGCCCATGTGGTTCCTGTAAGGACCGCTAGAGACTTGCTCTCTTTCCTGCAGTTGTAATTAGGGATGTCCTGGTCCAACCCCGAGAGTCAAATCAGGGAACTCTCCAATGACCTCCGTTCACTGGGCAGGGCATTATAGAGATCAAATCCCAGAGACATGTTGGGCAAAATATGAGGGTTCCCGTTGATTTCCTCAATGGCAAAAACGAAGGCCAGAACATACTGGTAGATCTTGTACTGAAACCTGCATAGAAGGATAGGGATCCTTAGGGAATATACTCAAAATGATTTCCTTCAAATACAATATAATAACTCCATTAAAATGAATTTGCTATTGACTCGAACGTCTGTGGCAACATATGGCTCTCCTGAAGCCTTATAATTTATAACTAAAGAAAATAACATGACTCTAGCTGTGGAAGGTCCTTAGTGAATTCCACACTCATGAAGGTAACTGGTTAAGTACACAAAAGAAAGTACAATGAATGGAAATACAGATCACATTCAGATTAGATTTGTAAATGGCTCTTTGGTTCAGGAGGCAAAATGCTTGTTTATATGAGCACACCATTAACTCCTTCCTAGAAGAGCAACAATATTAGCATGAGATTGGGGATAGCCATGGGGAGGAAGAATAATCGCAACTGACATGTGAGTGACAAGCATAGATGCATGACATGTGCAGGTTGAGAATGGTGCAACAGAAAGCTGTGAATCAAATTGCCTAAGCCTCTGCCTCCTCAAACCTGTGCATCTGCCACCATCAAAAGCCAGGAAACTAAGGTGAACTTCAGAGATCCAATGAAGGAGGAATCATCAACAGGCAGGAACAATTGAAAGAATCAAGAAGAACTGAAAGGACTAGAAACACTTTGGAATCTAAGAGAGACAGTATTGTAAAGTTTAAAAGCTTCTCATCCATTTCTTATTTAAAAAAATATTAAATTAAAATTAATCCTTAACATCTTTAACAGTACCTATTCCTGATAGCCCATATTGTCTTCATCTTTTCTACAGACTTTCTACACAAATAACTCCTAAGCCAAAGAAAATTCTTTGCTTTTCTATTGCCTGGGATCTGTAAGACCATCAAGAATAAAATAGAGCAGTCACTTGTACTTATTTCAAGTGTTCTATTATTTGAGGATTGATTAGTACCCTAGTTCATGCTCACTGCTTGTTAATGCTCCCCGTGTCCTTGTGAATAATAGGTATTCTTCGCTTGATGGGTATAGGGTTCGATATGTATCCACTAAATCAAACTTGCTAATTGGTTTTTCAAATACTCTATTAATAGATATGTGTTATTCTTTGTCTCAGAGGAATGTTGAAATTCTTCACTATGAAGGTATATTGTTTCTACCTCTCCTCTTCCTCTGCCTCCTTCTCCTATACTTCCTCCTCCTCCTCCTTTAGTTTCTTCTTGTCTTCTCCTTCTTCTCCTTCTCCTCCTCTTCCTTCTCCTCCTTCCTTTCCTAGTTGAGGCTATATTATCTTCACATGACATCGTGTGTAGTATAACAACGACTATATCTTCATGATCAGTTGAACTCATATACCATTGGGAATTAACCACTTACTTCCTAATGATGGTTTTTTCCTCATCTGTTTTATCTCATATTATTACAGCTACCCTGGGTTGATTTTTGATTGGTATTTTACTAGCATATGTTTATATGTTCTATTCTATTTTGAATTTCTAGTTTTCCATGTTTTTTAGTTTTCACAAGTCTTGTAAACAAGATACGGTTACGTTTGTCATTGTCCCATCAAATTTAACAATCTGTATTTAACTAGAGAATTTATTCCATTTACATTTGTTGTGATCATTTATATCCTTGTTTTGCCCCCATTATCTATATGTTTTCCTTCTATTTTTTCCACAAGATTTATTATGTTATTTCCCTTTAAAATTTATTGATTTATGCTTGTTTTCCATATTCTATTGTATCTCCTGTATTTGGGTCAGAGTTATATTCTCTGCTTCTATTTTACCACCAGCCCACATTGCCTGAAGTGGATATAATTTCTCATCTCCTGAGAAAGTTATAGACCCTTTAACTTTCAGTTTTTCCCTCATGACTCACTTGTTTTTGTTGTACAGTATTATATTTCTCCTTTTTCTTTACTCTCTCTCATCATCTCCATATCTACCTTATCTTTCATGTTTTCTACTTCCTTGTCTTTCTATGATGCATTCTGTTTCCTTCAGAATTCAAAATTAGTTTTGTATTCTCTCTTCTGTTGTAGAACCTATCGGTGGAGTTTTGAAACTGAACAGTTAAGTCTTTTTCATCTCTTAAAGTTCTATAAGGCCCTTTGGCAAATATGTCAGATAATTTCTAGAGTCTCCTGTTTGATTTTGTTATTCCCATTTTTCTGGTTCCATTTTTTATAAACAGTTTATACACAGTTATTTTATATCTTGAAGTTGGTAAATCTCATATTTGAGGTTTTACTGTTTAAATCTATTGTTTTATTTTTAATTTCCTCATGTGTTGATGACACTTATCGACAATGACATGTATTCCTTATTTGTTTGGTGAACTTTGATTATGAGCTCATTTTTGTATGATTTTAATGTATACAGAATGTAAGGTTTTAGTTTAGATCCTTTCCTCCAGAGAAGAATGTCACTGGTTTTGGCTCACAGTCACATGCGTTGACACCAAGCTAAGTGACATTTTTGTGTGATTCACAACTAATCTGTGACTCCCAGATTCATTCCCTCAGGTCACTTGTGACACAAAGACAAATCCTTTCATTAGAGGATCGTACTGACCTTTGACCACTGGGTGAATCCAAATTTGTCTAGTGCTTACAGTCTCCTTCTTCTGTCCTTTGATATTTGGCTTACTTCATGTGAACTCAAGAATGCAATAAAATTATATTTTACGGAAGATATTGTTATGTGGAGGGAAACCCCTTCAAGGTATCTAGTCCTGTATACTCATAGTATTTCATTCTTTAGGCTACTCCTTTGGATTTCTTTCTTTTAATAGAAATTCTTTCCTTAAGTTGAAAAGAAAATAAATGTTACAATCAAATGTGTGAGCTTGGGGGCATAGAAATAATTTACATGCTATTCAACAAAATAAGTTTCTGATATAGAACATTTTACAGACCAATAATGCAAGTATGGATTAGGTACATTTAACTGAAAACCTCTATTTAGAACATATTTAATCAAATTTTAGGAGAAGAATCATTGAGCGACACACTCCAGGAACATTCTGTTTCTGTGAGATGCACACATACTATACATATAACTGATGGTCATGTGACAAGCCATGATATGGCCAAATGTATTACAACTTAGTTCAGATGTGATATGATCAATTAAACTTGAAGAAGGGAGACTTTCCAGAATGTCCAGAAGCCCCATGTGTTTCCAATATTAGAGCGTTAAATGATGAGAACAAGGAAGAATGGTGCAGGTGTCGTAAAAATACATTGCAATCTCTAAAGAGCAGAGAGAAGCATCCATATTAAACTTATTGCAGATTGTGTGACTTTTCTGAAAATAAAGTACCTCTTTCTGAGGAAAAATGAAGAACTTTTGCGTGTCAGTTGGGGCCTCCAAATGCTGAGGTGGAGTTAGGAGTACAAGAAGTTTATTGTGGCATAACACTTGTGAAGAATCAAAGGATTGGGGAGGGAAAGCCCTACACTGACACACGGATTTTACTGCCTGTGAAATGAAAAAAAATAAGGAATATTAGGCAGGGGAGCTTCTAATCACAATATGGAGATGCCAGTCCTTCAGCCCCACCCGAAACCTACTGAATCAGAATATCTGGGGTGGGGTCCAGCACTCCTTCTGTGTTTTAACAAGCCCTGCAGATCATTCAGATCCTTAATCAAGCTTGAGGATGACGGGTTTCAAAAAAAAGCACCACACCAAAGAAGTGAACACTGAAAAAGTAAAACAATTGTCTAAGTAGTTTGTGTTAATGTGATTTATAAAAAATGCAAAATACAAAGAACTTTAAAGAATGTGCATAAAATTTAAAACCATCTTGAACCAAGTGCTTAATCTAAACCTAGAGACATTGGATTTGGAGAAAAAGAAAAGAAGTAAAATACTAATTAATTTTTCATCTAACATTGAGGAGTCAGTGAGGCAAGACTTCAGATTCTGGGTTCTTCTTATTTCTCAAATTAAAAATATTGTAAAATAGGGGCCATCCTGGTGGTGTAGTAGTTAAGTTTGCACACTCTGCTTTGGTGGCCTAAGGTTCATGAGTTCGGATCCCTGGTGCAGACCTATACACCGCTCATCATGGCTCATCAAGCCATGCTGTGGCGGTGTCCCATATAAGGTAGAGGAAGATGGGCATGGATGTTAGGCCAGGGCCAATTTTCCTCAGCAAAAAAAAATAAATAATAGTAATCTAAAATAGAATGTGAGAATGATCTGTATATCCAACACAGTGGAGAAAAATTTAATAAGGAAAATTACTTTAAACAGAGCAAAACTAGGAAAAAAGAAAAAAAGCAAAGTACAAAAAAATAGAACCACAGAGATAATGCTACGTGTATCAGTTATACTATACTGAAGTTACTTAAATCAATTTTTCAATATTGAATGTTACTCTACATTCCACGAAGACATAGGAAACTAACACTGAACGTAGATGCTGAAAGAAAGGGGATTGTCAGTAATAGTCCATACACGTGCTCACAAAAGTAAAGCCACAACTAATATGAAACTTTTATATATATACAGATCATTCTCACATTATATTTTAGATTACTATTATTTTTTTTTTTGCTGAGGAAAATTGGCCCTGGCCTAACATCCATGCCCATCTTCCTCTACCTTATATGGGACACCGCCACAGCATGGCTTGATGAGCGGTGTATAGGTCTGCACCAGGGATCCGAACTCATGAACCTTAGGCCACCAAAGCAGAGTGTGCAAACTTAACTACTACACCACCAGGATGGCCCCTATTTTACAATATTTTTAATTTGAGAAATAAGAAGAACCCAGAATCTGAAGTCTTGCCTCACTGACTCCTCAATGTTAGATGAAAAATTAATTAGTATTTTACTTCTTATTCTATATTCTGGAAGAGTTTCCTGGTAGATATTCTTTTTTTTTGGACAAAGTCTGAGAAGTTAGTTGAATACTCTTACTATGGTTGTAGTTAGGTGCACTTTACTTCATATTTTTAAAATCCTTTTTTTAATATATGATTGAACAAATACTTTTTGACTGCTAACCACCTTTTAGACCCTAAATATTTTGCCTTCGGATATGTGTACCATTATACACATTCATATATAAAAATCTTCCTCCTTTCCTCTTCCTCAGTTCTTTTAACCTTGTTAATCCCAGGAATCAATATGGTGTGATGATCCACTTCCACACCTTCAGGATTAGTTTCCTCCACTGTTTATGCTGTTGTGAGAACATGGGACTATGTGGGAAATTCCTTTATTTTTTCATCCTAAAGTGGAAGATACATGCTGGAAAACACCTATGTTCCCATCACCCCAAACATCAATGACAAGGGCCACATCTATACATCTATCTGGCCCTGGAGCACAGTGCATTTTTATGGCAGGAAAATGATTATTCTGTATGATACTGTAACGGTGGGCACAGGATACATTTCCAAAAACCCACAGAATGTACAAGACAAAGAGTGAACCCTAACGTAAACTATAGTTCTTGGTTAATAATAATGTATTGATGGTGCTCAGGGCAAGCTGAATTATAGCTAATATACCACGCTAATGCAAGATGTTAATAATAATGGAAACCGTGCGTGTGTGCAGGGAGGAAGAGTATACGGGGACTCTATACTCTCATCTCAATTTTTCCATAAATCTAAAACAGCTCCAAAAACATAATATTTATTAATTATTTTGTTAGCCAATCTGGTAGCCACTGGTCATATGTCATTATTGAGCATTTAAAATATGGTTAGTGTAAATTCAGATATGTTATGAGTGTAAAATATGTATGGATTTAAAAAAAAATTGTACGACAAAAGTGAATATAGAACATCTCAATAATAATGTTTATACTGATTATACATTGAGACCATAATATTTCTTGACATACTGGGTCACATAAAATATATTCTTAAGATAAAAATATTAAAGTATACATGACTACTGAGTTGGGAATTGCAAAATGCATCCAATACACACAGACATGAGACTCTGGCAGAGGCAAGGGCTTCTAGGTTTTGCAACCACCACATCAAATTATGACTTACCACATTGAAACCCACCTCCTCTGACTTGAGACAAGGCTACTGTTACGGGTTGATTTGGTCCCCCAGGCCTCAAAAATCCCCTCCACTCAGCACTTACATCAAACCCACCACTCCAGTTTCCTGCCAACTGCTGGCACACACACATTCTACATTAAGATGGTACCATTTGCCACACAATTCATCCTGGTGGGAACCATGTTCCACTTCCCACTTGCAAGCCTGTGTTCACCTTCTGTTGCTGATTTCGGTTGACTTCCGGTGCACGTCTTGGTTCACTTCTGGTGCAGCCACAAGTACTCCATTGACGGCCTGACTCTGAACCACCAGGAAGTCCAGCATCTAGTCCATCAAAAAGATGCTAGGACAACTGCTAACTTTTTGAGATCCATTGTCTCCATACCTATCCCCCTAGTCTGAAGTCTAGCACACTCCTACCCTTAACCTCATGATGACAAGTCAAGGGACTTTGTGGAAACCCTCCAGGTTGGGCACCAGCTGGACCTGGGACTTCTGGGTCGTCGGAATGACCCAAAGCTGGATCCCTTGTAGGGTGGAGGAAGTGAGAATTTGGGGTCAGTGTTTCAATGTCTTTGAACAAGTCTAGCCTAATGCTATGTATCCCGATCGAATACATAGTGGGTTTTTTTTCTTCTTTGTATGTGTAGATGTATTAGTTCTAGATGTATCATGTTGTCATGTCCTTCGTTGGTGCAGCCACGTTAAGTTTCCATCTAGATATTTACGTACAAAGACATATTGCAACTATGTACCCTCTCTTTACATTCTTGCAGACAAAACTCCCCTATGAACTATCTATTTACAAACCATAGTTAAGTGTTTCCATACATCCATTTCCTCAGACAAAAATAATATTGGGGCCTGGACAAGTTGCGTAGTGGTCAAGTTCCCGTGTTCTGCTTTCGTGGCCCGGGGTTCACTAGTTCTGATTCCGGGCACAGGCCTATGAACCACCAGACACTTAATGCACCACTCCTCAAGCCATTCTTGAGGAGTGGTGCATTCCACAGAGAAAAATTAGAGAAGAATTGGTTCAGATGTTAGCTCAGGGGCATTCTTCTTCCCTAAGTGATAATGTTGATGGAAAAGTAGATAACTGAAAATTCACTCTGTTCTTTGTCAGGTGCATCTGGGTAAAGGATACCTTGGAATCATAGGACATTAAAACTCAAAAACACTTTTCAAGCTCTTCATAATAAAGATGAAGAAAGTCTAAAGAAGTTAAACTATTTGACCAAGATTAATTCCTGGAACTAGAGTGAGATCCTCTAATTCTCAGTGGGTACATTGTCATAACATATCTAGCATTAAATAACCAATAGAGGGAAGTCTGTTGACTTCCAGGTAGAAATGGTTCCCTTTCACGTTTTTGTTTTCTCTCTCTTAGATGATTGCTTTGCCCTGACAAAGAATTTATCTGGTGTTTATGCTACAATTCAGAAGAGGAAAATGCTCCTGGTAAACATTATTGTGATTCAGTGTGGCACCAGAGAGCCCAGTCATTTAAAAATGAGAATAGAAAGAATAAGGTAAATAATATTAAAGAAGAAGAAAAA
The DNA here is from genome assembly GCF_020826845.1 of Diceros bicornis minor. Lineage (NCBI taxonomy): Eukaryota > Metazoa > Chordata > Mammalia > Perissodactyla > Rhinocerotidae > Diceros > Diceros bicornis. The sequence continues at coordinate 6,875,856 of NW_026690866.1, forward strand.
ATCTATTATTTTAGTGGGAAATAACTTATAAAATTTAGAATTTTAAATAAGTTGACTGATGTGAAAAGATACTAGATAACCATATAAAAAATGTCATTTTATTAGCAGGAAATATTTTAAACATATAAGTAATTATTCTAGTCTTAGGATAAATAAAATATTTGAAATAATTGGATTTATGCAACATGATGCCATATGTAGTTATATAATTTATAAGTTATGTAAGATAAATGAAGAAGATTATAAAGATATACCAAAGGACATAAAAGCTCTGAAGAAATGGAGAGATATACTACAATTATGAATGAAAATAATATCCATTTTTCAAACATCATTCAGATTCACTGTATTTAAAATCAACTTTTAAAATGATACAGTAATTGTTTTATAGACAATAAGATATCCCTTTGCAAAATAAAACACTGGACCATCGACTAACATTATTCACAAGTAAATCACTCCAGGTGGATTATAGGGCTAAAATTAAAAGTAGAAATACTCAGTGCATAACAGTGGTGGATGACAATACAGGAGAATATCCATGATCGTAAAATTAGTAAAGTTATTCTTAATATATATTCTTAAAGATGTGTTGTTGTCATTTACTAGTGTCCAATTGACCAAAGCCAGTTAAAAGGCCAAGTCCACACAGAGTCAAAGTGGGAGGGTTCTACCAAAACACACAGATGGAGGGAGAGAACTCATGTGTGGACATTTATGCAATCTACCACAGATAATTTTAGAGGAAAATTAATCTGAGGTGATATTCATATTTGTATATTTGTGCATTTGAATGCCCGAGGATCATTGTACAAAGCCAAAAGAAAGTAAAGCAATAAATTAATTGGAGATGTAAGGTAAATTTACTTTGTACTATTTTTGTGTGTGTGTGTGTGTGTGTGTGAAGAAGATCAACCCTGAGCTAACATCCATGCTAATCCTCCACTGTTTGTTGAGGAAGACCGGCTCTGAGCTAGCATCTATTGCCAATCCTCCTCCTTTTTTTTTCCCCAAAGCCCCAGTAGATAGTTGTATGTCATAGTTGCACATGCTTCTGGTTGCTGTATGTGGGACGTGGCCTCAGCATGGCCTGACAGGCGGTGCGTCGGTGCACGCCCGGGATTCGAACCCGGGCCGCCAGTAGCAGAGCCCGCACACTTAACCGCTAAGCCACGGGGCCGGCCCTTTACGTGGTACTTAAAGTCTGCTTGCAAAAATTTGGTAGTTTATTTTTCAGGTGTATGCAAATTCTAGTGAAAAAAATATATATATTGATTATTTTCACCTGAAACAGTTGTATTCCTTAACCCTCTTGATGGGTTTCTCTCTGGCCTTAGGAAGATAATGTAGCATTTGGGGGCAAAGATGCAGCCTAATAGCCCCACACTTGAGGGCAAGATGGAGAGGCTCTCCACGGCCACCATGACCTTGCCCTTGGTGCAGTGGCAGGCAGGGAGGAAAGTGTCCCAGACACTGCAGAACACCAGCATGCTGAACGTCAGGAACTTGGCTTCATTAAAGATGTCAGGCAGGTTCCAGGCCAGGAAAGCCACAGTGAAGCTGCCCAGGGCCAAGGATCACAGGTATCCCAGGACACAGTAGAAGGCAGTGACTGAACCCTTGTTGCACATGATGAGGATGTGGCCGTGTTTAGAGTGTGCATCTGTGTCAATGAAGAAGGAGAGGTTCCAGCCAGATCGCACAGAGACTCACCGGGATAAAGGAGCAGATGGGAATGATGAAGTTAAGTGCCCCTGACACCAACCACTGCCACATCCTTATCCCTGGTGCAGTGACCTTGGATGCCACCACAACAGTAATGGTTGTGGCCAAAACAGTGGAAACAGCCACAGTAAAAACAATTCTAAATGTGATTTGTTGAATAATGTAGGTGGTTGTGTTGGGTCAGCCGATGAAGAGTAAGGAGCAGAGAAAGCAGAGGGTGAGGGAGATGAGCAGGATGTAACTGAGAGTCCAACTCTTGGCTTTGATTACAGGAGTGTCTCGGTGTTTCACAAAGACCCCCAAGGACCACTGCTGTGACAACAGAGAAGCAAGGAGCTGTGCAAGCCAGAATCTTCCCTAAAGAATCTTCAAATGCCAGAAATGTCACAACATTCAGCAGGCTGCAATTTCTCTCATTGTTTGCATACTGGCTTCCTGGATGCCCTATACATTGATCTCTATTTGAAAAGCAAAGGAAAATCTTGGTGTTTCAGTCAGCCACTCTTCCACATTCCCAAGACAAAAAACAAAAGTCTCATTGGCATTATAGGGCCCATTGCCCACACCTTATTTGGTTGTGTGACACAAAGTTGCAGAGACTTACGTTAATAATATTCACATTAAACAGTTCCGTTCTATGCCAGAATGCTTTTAGCTTCAAGTAGGTGATAATCCACCTCCAGAAGTTCCAAGTTTGGGTCTTGTGTTAGTTGGATGTTTCCATAAACTTAAGGGTTTATGGGCGAATATTTTAGGTGGTGGGGACTTTGCAACACACCAGTGACGTACTGGGAAAGTGAGGCAGGTAAAGGAAGGCAGGTCATCAGGGACATCAAGTGCTTTACCACTGTGCTCACCTAGATCTCAATCGCTCTGGGGAGCACTGTGAGGCAAGAAGAACACATGGGAAAAAGTCATCTCAGCTGAGGATGAGGCAGCTGCAACACATATGCAGGCATGCCCATCGGCCATCTTTCAAGGGCTACGCCCTGGCCTATGAATTTGTTTTTGGCAAACTTTTACTGTAAAGTGACAGAGAACAAATATTTTAGGCTTTGTGGGCCATAGGGTCTCTGCCACAACTACTCATCTCTGACCTCAGGGCATGAAGCAGCCATTCTTATTGTTGAAATTGGGCATTCATTTCTCGTCCCTATTTATATAAATAATATTAGAACAATACAATTACTGTAATTACAGCTTTTCTTTTTGACTCACTTTTCTATATAAATTCTGTTTCTCGATTTTTCTAACTCGATTTTTGTTTGATAAAAAATGTAGTAAAATTTTTAATTTTCAAAGTAAATTCCTTTGATAAAGTGGTTTGAATTGCGTTAAAGCTAAAAATTATTTAAAAAAGGATGCAGACTTGTAATATTCAGACATTCCATTTGGGAAATTTAATGGCGCTAAATGTATTCATTTTCTTTTGCATTTCCCAAACACATTTTTAGCAAAAATTAAAACTATGCTTCACGTAACATACAGCAACTACCTACAAGTACACTTCCTCCATTATGCCTAGATATTAGAACCCCAATTTTGAGAGACCTAAGCCAATTGTGGCAGATCTAAGCTAATTTTTGCCAGAGTGTGCTCCACCTCACTTGTCAGCTATGCGCCATGGGCCTAAATCAATGACAATCTGATTGTATGGTCTCTTTCTGGACTAAATAAAACCTGCATCTAATAGGATGCTATAGCTCACTCTTCCTCTTTCTTTCCCCTGTGGATGATGAGCAGTGGCAGACACGCATAAAAATAAAATCCGACACACTAAGCATATTGAAGCAAAAGTTATATGGAGCCTGAGTCTTTGTTATCAAAAAGTTGATAGAAAAAAAAAACCTTTGCATCTGTCTATTTCTGAAATTCTTGTAACATAAATAACAAATGTCATGATTTAAGGCCACTATGAGGTTCTCTATCACTTTGAGCTGAACACATTCTAACTAATGTATTTTGTGCATTACGTTTTTCTGTTTTTGAGAGTGAGAAATGAGACTTTAATACTGCATTATCTATCACTTTAATATTGATAAGTGGGAAAATCATTACTATTTATACATTAATTTCATCTTTTATTTATTTAGTTAATTAGTTATTCATTTATTTATTTATCTTTTGATTGAGGAAGATTAGCCTTGAGCTAACATCTGTGCCAGTCTTCCTCTATTTTGTATGTGAGTGGCCACCACAGCATGGCTGATATGTGGTGTAGGTCTATGCCTGTCATTTGAACCCATGAACCCGGGCCACCAAAGTGGTGCATGCTGAATTTTAACCACTATACCACAGGGCCGGCCTGATACATTATTTTGGATCCCACTAATTGATTAGACATTTTTGCATTCTAATTTAAAATATTTTTTGCATTATGTAAGTAAACATTGAAGCAGATTCCACTGGTTGCCTATTCATGACCCATCTATCCCCTTTCTACCAGCAGCTCAGTTGTGCTTTGACATTCAACTTCTTCCACGGGGACCTGTGATTGAGGGGAGGCTGACAGCTCTAAATCAATTATAATTGGCCCCACTTGGAGGATGTGTTTTTGAGTTACTCTTACAAAATCAGGGGGAGTAGATGCCCACTCTTTTTCATCTTTCTGCTCGATTACTATGGTATAATATTTTAAACAGCTCAGCCTTTGAGACCACAGGAAGCCCAGCCTGAAGAGAAAGCTGAGAACCAGAAGATGATAAACAAAATATGAGAATATCATCTGTGTTTGATTATAGTTTTGAGCTGCTGAATTCTCTAATCCTGGAGTCATTCTATCTCTGGCCATTATTTTTAATTGTTTCACTTTTTTTTTATTTTTGAAAAGTGATATTTAGACAATATTCATTAAGTAAATAACAAATGGAACGAAACATATTTCCCTCTCCATCTTTATAATACAACACTGTGCTTTTATTTTTTCTGGTACAAAGAATCATCGTAGTAAATTACTGTGGACTTTTTTATAGGATATAATAAATATTTTTTAAAAGACACATTTAGCTTGTTTTCTTTTTAATTTATAGCCAGATGCATTCTAACAACAAACATAATTTGTAAACATGCTCTCTCCCCCAGCTCTTATTTATTTCTGTAATATGTTATTTCATGCATTATTTTACTGGACAGAACATTTAGCAATGTCAAGAGATAACTTTGGTAATTAGTACGTATGAATTCCTTGCTGTTTTGTTTGTTAAGACTGGAATATTGTACTTTACATATGATGGGCTTTTTTTTTCATTATTTACTTATTCCATCATCATCCACGATCAGTCTTTTATCATCTCATTCCAGCCATACTAGTCTTATTCCATATTTCTGCATATACCACATAAAAACATTTTAAAAACACTTTATTGAGGGTATGACTGACATACAAAAAGCTGTACATACTTAATGTGTACAACTTAATGTTTTTGGAGATAAGATACACCCGTGAATCTATCACTACAATCAAGCCCTTAAACCTATTCCTCACCTTCAAATGCTTCCTCCTGTCCTCTTTATTTTTTTATTTTAACCTCCTTTTTGAAAATACTTTTTTTCTTTTGAGGTAGGAACACTTAACATAAATCTACCCTCCTAGTAAATTTTTAAGTCTACTATACATTATTGTTAACTATAGGCCCATGTTGGACCGTAGGTTGCCAGAACTTATTCATCTTGCATAACTTTTGTTGTCCAAATTTCTATTGCCAAGAATCCCTCTTCATCTTGAACTCACAAATCCCCACATGTTTTTAAAAACTCAACTCAAACATTAACTTTCCATGAAGAATTATCTGATTCATCCAAGTAAGACTATCTATTCTTGTTGACTCTGCTAACTTCTAACTACATTTATTATGTCACTTTTCAAATTGCCCTGCTATTCTTTTTTCACATGTACCTCACTATGATTTCTTGGAAAGCAGACCCTTTATCTTATCAAGTTTGCATGCTCGGTTCATTGTTTATATCTTCTATCAGAGTAATAATAATATAATATTTCCATTCATTTATTGAATCTTTAGTTCCGGTTTTTGCACACCTACTATTTGTAAGACACAGTGCTCGTCAACTTGGGTGTAAAGATATGAATAGGAAGCATGTCTTAAAGACACCCACACTTACTTCCATCTTAATACCATGTGTGTTCTTTTGTGATAAAGATTAGTATATGGTGCTACGGAATCTCTAAGTGTTTGCCTAACACAACATGTAGTTTAAGAGCTGTATTCCCTTGAGAAGAGCTGTTTCAGCAGAACCTAACAATGTGAGTATAAAGAAGCCAGATCAAGGTAACTCCCAACATGGAAATGATGTATTGATTACCTGAAATGAATGTATTGAATGAGTGAATGAAATAATAGAAAATAAAGAAGAAGTGTGATGCTATTTGTTAATCCCAGACCCTTTACATTTTATTTGGAGACAAAGAAGAGCTGAGAGAAAGTGATTGTGTAGTTTTGCCAGTTCATACCTGTCTGATTACATTTTTCTCTCTCTTGGCACAATACACAGTCAAAGCAGCAGGTAGCTATATTCCTGAGGGATTTTCCTGAATTCTGGCTGACAGAACATCCTACACCCATAGGGGGGAGTTTGAAAGAAGAGAATTATTGATAATACTGAACAATACTATATAATTTGATAATATTTCATGATTTTATAATGTTGAATAATTGATAATATTATTTAAATTATCTCAAAAACTCTCTTAAAGATCACCTCTAAGATGTGACATGATTGATGCACCCAGGGAAAGCAAAATAAAATCAAGGTCAATCTGCAGAAAACAATTCCCAACATGAAGATACATAATGATTTAAAACATTTTCCATCTCAATGACTAGGACGCTTGTTTGTTTTAAGCAAATGGAACATCTGATCATGAATCATATTTGTTATTGCCAAATGTGATTCTGAATATGGTATTTCTGGATTACTTTTTTGAACTATAAGCAGATTTTACCTTAATAATAAATAATATTTAAATTCATACAATACATTAACATGAGAATTGTTTGATTAGTACAAATTGCAATTATTGAATTTATTTAATAATATATTTAATGTCAGGTAGATTCTACACCAAAGACACAGGGATGGGCTTGAATGATATAATAAATATAGCATCTTGAGGGATGACTTACAGGACTGAGTTTTAAAGGGAAATCTGATGAAGAGGAAGAATGTAGTTCCTGGAAGAGCAAAAGGAATCTTTTTTTCTGATGGTGAATTTTTCTACAAATATGTATAAAGGTGGGATGAAGAGATGGAAATATAAGGAATATTAATAAAATATTTAAATATTTAAAAAAAACCTTAATGTCAATTCTTTTGATTCTAGTTAAAGAGAATAAAATCTGTTTTCTGGAAGAACACCAAATGGCCAAAGACAATTTGATTTGTATCTACAAGTCATCAAAATTCTAGATGGTCAGCATCTGTTATGTCTTCAAGGCACAACGCATGGACAGCAATGAATTTGCAAGCAATGAGATTGACACTTTTTCAGCTTAAATGGGAATTTAAATCATCAATTTTTTATTAGCTCCTCCTACTAAATTGGTAGCCTCACTGTCCTGCTGTAGCATAGAAAGCATTTCAAAATTTGGGAATTTCTCCTTAATTAAAAGTGTACTTTCAATATCTCTTGGACAGTAAGAAAAATTATATCAATAAATGAGAATTTTGTTATGAGTTAAATAATTTCACCATTATTTTCATATACAGTCTCTATCTTGTGATGTAGAGGAAGAATTAATCCAAGATTGAGTTTTCTGCAACCTTTTTGAATCCGACGGCCCAGTCTATCAGCTCCTCATGTATGGTGAAATCTTGACCAAGTGGATCCTGGGGAACAAACTCCCTTACTTTCACCTGAAGTCCAAGACCTTTAGGAAAATGACATAGTTCAGAATTTCATGCTATGACACAGAGTTTATTTTCTCATCCAGTGTCACATGAGCTCCAGTGCTGTTTTTAAATTGGGTGTTTTTTAGGAATGGGTGGAGCTGAAAGGGAGACATAGTTCTGAAATGAAATGAGCGTGGAAAGTGAGGACAGAAAACTCAGATACGAACTGGTGGGGATACTCAGTTGCCCAGCAATTAGATTTTTTCCCCTCTATATTAGTCATCTTCTGAATAAGTTCAATTTGGGAGTGTTTACTATTCTGCATGCTTACGGAAGAAGGCATTCTTGTCTGCCCTCAGAGAGCACATCGTGATTTGTTTAAACCATTCCTGAAGGTTTCATGTCCAGGGAGTGCTGTAGAGCTAAACCTGATCCCCTTGAGCAATGAGGTTTGCTTTAGGGGTACTAGGGAGTTTCCTTGAACTCAAGAAGAGACAAAGAAAGAAAGCTTGCTCCTTACTAACGTTGAAAAAAATAATTTATTAAATGAGAGAGAAGATATAAAAGCTACTAGTAAATAATATGCATACATTAATTGATATAATTTATATATAAATGTATAACTAATATTTATATACTACATAAATATATATAAAGTTCTATATTCATAAATAAATGTATATTCACAATAAAATGTGTGTATTTAGATGTGACATCACATTCACTTCCTTGTACATAAGAGCAAGTATTTCAAGACACATTATGCATAGGTTTTGGATTTATAAAAGTCTAGGTTCATCTAAGTAGAATTGAAAAGGTCTTGGGGAAATTAAAATATATTTCAACGTATTGGGGTTCTCATCTGTAAAAAGGGGATCAATCTCCTTGCTTCCAAAAGTCATTTTAAATTTCAATGAGGAAATACTCATTTAGCTATCAGTAGCCTTTCTAGAAAAATGCAGGAAGTTCAAATAAATTGTCTTATCCCTAGTGGCATTTAAGATATCATGGGATAGGGCCAGAAGTAGATTTTGCAAATCCCTGAAGTTTTAAATTCCCTGGGATGAATTGTCATCAAGTTTTATCTTACAAACTTACCTCTCACAGAGAAAGTTTTTAATTGATTATTTCTATTTAAAAGAGTTGACACTGTTGCTAATTAGCCCCTACAATTATAAGAGATTTACTTGCAACCTGTAAAGAAAGAACAGAAATTCATTATGCTCAAGTCACTGCTGATCTGTCACAATGTCAAAATCAAAATTCTTTATCCAAATAAAATAACTCACGGCTCCTAAAAAAGCAATAATGGGATCACATTTAAGGGAGAAATTTTACCTGCTAAGGGAGAAACATGAGCTGGCCTGCATCCATTATGGACACCACTTCTGCTTTTATCAAAAGCATTTCATGGAGGGCTCAGGCCACCATATCCACAGCATGATAGATGTAGTAGCTGGATCCAGACATGGTCGTGTCTAATTTGTCCTTTGCAGAGAATCCAGGGAGGCATTGAGCGGACACTCCAAAATTTTCCACATTCAGCTTCTGCAAATGAGCAGTTAAAAATTTCAAGCCATAATTTGGTAAAGAAAAAGTCTTCTTGGTATTTAGAGGGGCTAACTGTCCATAGAGAGTGTTTAAATCCAGATATCTCAAAGTTCTGGTGTGCAAAGGAAAGACTCCCATGGTAAGTATCTAAAAACTGGTGAAGTGGAATAAAAGTAGAATCCCATTGTGCATGTAGTGATCCACACCTTCTGAGTGGTTAAATAATAGTTTCCTGCAATGCTCACACTTATTAATATACTTGTGTCAGCATACATGGTAAACGTATTGGCTGATGAGCCTATGATTCTGGCAATGAAGGTCCAATCTTTTGAAGTGTACGTCCTCTTGGTCACAGGTATCTTAGTAACAGGCAGGCACCGTTCATAGTCACCTCTCTTCTAAGTACCCAGAGGAACTGCTCACTTTTTATATCAATTGACACTAAATTTCCCACCCAGGTCCAGCCAAAATGTGTCAACAGCGAGACCCTTCTGAAGACTAAAGATATGTCCTTGGAAGCCATCTGATAGAGAGGAAATCTAGTCCTTACCTTTCAGTACAGGATCAATATCTCCATAGGTTATCTGAATCAAAAGAGTTAAAAGGTTCTGTATTGAGTTCTCTGGAAGAAACATAAGCAGAATTTCAGAAAATTCATATGATCAGGTCGGTAAACTTATATTCTTGGACATAACACTGTGAATGTGAAGCAATATTATCTGATTGTAGAAGTGATTGAGTGTAAGCTTGGCTTTGAAGCCAGACTGCCTGGATTCAAACCCTGACTCTAGTATGACTAGCTTCACGATCTTGAGAAGGTTACATAACCTCTATCCATCTTAGTTTCTATATCTCTAAAAATTCCCATAATAATGGTACTTTTTCATTGCCTTTTATTAGGATTAAATTTGTGACTATTCGTAAAGCATTTGAAGAGTGTAAAATTTTTTTATTTTTTCATTTTTAAAAAAATTTTTATTGCAGTAACATTGGTTTATAACATGGTGTAAATTTCAGGTGTACATCATTATATTTCTATTTCTGCATAGATTACATCATGTTCACCACCAAAATACTAATTACAACCCATCACCACACACTTGTGCCGAATTATCCCTTTCGCCCGCCTCCCTTCCACCTTCCCCTCTGGTAACCACCAATCCAAACTCTGCCTCTATGTGTTTTTGTGGTGTTGTTAATATCTACTACTTAGTGAGTGAGATCATACGGTGTTTGACCTTCTCCTTCTGACTTATTTCACTTTGCATAATACCCTCAATGTCCATCCATGTTGTCACAAATGGCTAGATTTCATCATTTCTTATGGCTGAGTGGTATTCCATTGTGTATATATACCACATCTTCTTTATCCATTCGTCCCTTGATGGGCACTTAGGTTGCTTCCAAGTCTTGGCTATTGTGAATAAAGCTGCAATGAACACAGGGGTGCATGTATCTTTATGCATTGGTGTTTTCAAGTTCTTTGGATAAATAACCAGCAGTGGAATAGCTGGATCATATTTTAGTTCTATCCTTGATGTTTTTGAGGAATCTCTATACTGTTTTCCATAGTGGCTGCACCAGTTTGCACTCCCACCAGCAGTGTATGAGAGTTCCCTTTTCTCCACATCCTCTCCAATACATGTTGTTTCCTGTCTTGTTATTATAACCATTCTGACGGGCAGGAGGTGATATCTCGTGCTAGTTTTGATTTGCATTTCCTTGATAGTTAATGATTTTGAACATCTTTTCATGTGTCTGTTGGCCATCTGTATATCTTCTTTGGATAAATGTCTGTTCAGGACTTTTGCCCAACTAACATGGTTTTTAAGTACATGTTTACGTATAAAATTTTACTAACGAGAAGATAAATAAGTAAGGTGTGGTTATTTCAGAATATTCAGCTTCCACTCCTTTGAGGGAATTTGAGCAACTACATTTCCAGAAGCTACTGTGGTCTGCTTTAGCCAATGATGCTAGCCTCAGGCTACTTCATACCTTCTCAGCTTCACACACCAAAATAATGAATCCATCATATCAAGAACTATCTGTGGTAGGTATTTTCCTATTAGGGAGATATGCAAACGCACTTTCTTCTTTTCCACTTGAGTGGCCACAGAATTTCACCAAGGAGGAAAACTTCAGTCCCTCCAGATCCATCACCCCAACATGCTCATAACTGTGCTATTTGTAGAGCTCCAGCAGTGTCCCAATCTGGGCAGAGAATGCTGGTGTGGTTCCTGCAGTGACAGCCACATCCTTGTTCTGTGCCTGGCAGGTGTAATTAGGGCTCCTCTGGCCCCCACCCAATGACTACCTCATGGTGTTCTCCAAGGTGCTGACATCACTGTGAAAGGAATTGTAGACATGGAAACACAGAGACAGGTTGGAGAGCAGCTGGGGGCTCCTGTTGATCTCCTTGAAGGCAAAAACAAAGACCAGGACATAAGGATAATTTTTGTAGTTCAGCCTGTACCAAAGCCATAGTATTAGAAATAATGATCAAGTCATGCATTTTAGGAGTAACTCCTGTGGGAAAAAAAGGAGGAAAAGCATGGCATTTTGACTCAAGCAACTTTTACATTCCAGAGCAATTACTATCTCTTCATGACTTTGGAATCGAAAGCACATGCACATGGTGTTCCCAAAACCTTCGAAGATCCAGCACTACCGCTCTGCACTCAAAAGACATAGACCAATGTCCTAAAATGAGTTAGTTGTTAGGGTGCTTAAATGGAAAGGACAATTTACATATTTGTTTACGAGTCAAGCACTACTTCATGCAGGCCAGCAACATGAGGTTGGTCATGGTCAAGTGCCGGTATAATGAGATGAAGCAAAAGTTCATGATCCATACAAAGAAACTAGCTAGGTCAGGGAAGTGCATAAGAAAAGTTTGGAGGAAGGGCAAGTCGAATATAGAATGGTGTCATCAAAACTCTTGCAATATATCTTTCTAAAACTGCCTGCCTCACAGACTTAGGAAACACATACTAGCAGAAGCAGGGAAATGCACCATCATAAATAAGGAGATAGTCTTAGGGAGAAAATAAAGAGGAAGAAGCAATTTATGACTCTATGTTTTTCTAAAAGAGTAAAAACTATTCAGAGTCCAAGGAGCAGGGGAAACTTGCATCTTTTCATCTATTTCTTTACAGATTAGAAAACCATCATAGGCAGTGAGCTTTAGAGCTTATCTTTGGGTTGATTCCTCTCTTGCACATCTAAGTTCAGTCCAACTTTAATTTTCAAACAAATTAATTGACAAGGTACAGCATGCAATTCCAGAAGATTGCAGAGTAGAACATAGGCATTTGTCGCTCTAATATTAAAATATTATTTTCATTGGTGAATACAGCTTTAAAAACCAAAATGTTGGGATGTTGTAATTCTGAGTCACACAGAAACACTCAGATTGGATTACAAATAGGACTTTTATTAATTTCCTATTGCTACTCTGAGAAACTACCACCGATTTAGAGGCCTAAAACAAGACAAATTTATTATCTTATACTTTGGGAGGTCAGAAATCTAAAATGAGTCTCACTGGTTAAAATCAAGGTGTCAGCAGGACTGCATTCCTTCTGGAGGCTCTAGACAAGAGTCCATTTCTTTGCATTTTCTAGCTTCTAAAGGCTGCTCCCATTCCTAGGTAACAGCCTCATATCACTTCAATCTCTGTTTCCGTTGTCATAACTCCTTCTCTGACTCTGACATTCTTGACTGATTCTTTCACTTGTGAAATCACCCTTGTGATTATATCGGACCCATCCAGATAATTCAGGATTATCTCCTCATCTGAAGATCCTTGACTTCATCACACTTGCAAAGTCTCCTGTCTATGTGAGGTAACATATTCACAGATTCGAAGGATTAGGACTTGGTCACCTTTGGGGGCACATTCCACCTACCACAGGATCCAACTACATACTTTCCAATACTTGAAGCAAAACACAGAAGAGATTAAAGTAGATAGAAATGATATTCCATTTAAATATGAACAAAAAGAAAGCATGGGTATCCTCGTTAATATCCGATAAAATCCGAGTTCAAAGCAAAAAACATGTGAAATATCAAAGGTGGTGACCATATGGCATATGTGACATATGTGGTGACCATATGTGGTGAAAGGAAGAGAAGATCGAGTGCTAACAGTCAATATACATACCCCCCAAAGTGAAAAAAAAGCTATTATTTATAGATCCATGTGCATAAATACATATATGAACAAACAGATTTGGAGATTTAACACAACCTCTGGTCAAATTAAAGATGAAGAAACTATGCAAAGTTATGGAAGACTTAAGCTTAACAGATATTTACATAAAAATGTCGTAAAAGAATGGTATTCTATGAACACCAAAGCATATACATACATTTAACCATGCACTGGGTCATCAAGTAAGCCTTTGAACATTGAAAATATACACAGTGCATTCTCTGACCACAGTATCATTAGCCTAGCAATTAATAAAAAGACATCTAGAAAATTTCATCATATATATGTTAAACACTTGATCTTTGATAAGTACTAGGGAAATAATGTACACCATGACTATAGTTAACACTGCTGTATAGTACAAATAAAGGTGTTAAGAGATAAAACCTGAGTTGTCATCACAAGGAAAGAAATATCTTTTATTTTTTTTGCTTTTTCTTTTTATTATATTTATATGAGATGATAGATGCTAACTAAACTTATTGTGGTCATCATTTTACCAAATGTCTAAGACAAACCATTATACTGTACACCTTAAATTTATACAGTGATGAACTTCAATTTTATCTCATTAAAATGGAAAACAACACATCTTTTTCAGAGAATACTCCAAATTATTTTAGACCATAAAGGATACTCAGTAAATGCATTTTGAAGAAAAATGAATATCATCTCAATAAAAAGTTCATTTTTGAATAATCTATATAATTTGATGAGACAGGCTCTTAGCACTAACTTCTAGCCAAGATATGGTGTGCACAAGGGTTCTCTCCCCTCCCACTTCGTGGGTCAGGAGCAGGATGGCATGAGGATCACCGCAGTGGGATCTTGGTTTTTTGTGCCTGCAACTTGCATCCCTTAGGCTTTCAGAAAATAAACACTAATGGAGATTATTCCAAGGCAGGCAGGAGAAAATAAAAGATGCTTATTTCTGTCTTCTATTTAGAAGGAAAATATTCCAGAAGGGAAAAAAAAAAGGAAGCCACAAATAATTATTAAAGGAAAAAAAGGAGCTGATGATTCACAGTTTATGGGAGATTCTCAACACAGCTTTTATATTCAACTTTCATAACTGTCAGAGGGATTCACACACACACATGAACTTACAGGTAAAATGTGACATCTTTGCTTGGACGAATCACAAAGAAATTTCTGCTGCATTTCTGAATCCTGAGTCAATGTATAGAAGGGGGAAAACCCAATGACCAACAAGTCCCCTTCCTTGTAGACACTGGGCCTTATGTAATCAAAGCCATCATAATAACTCATCATGCACATGGAATGTGGAAATTTCCCAAGGAGGGGCAGAAGAAGCAGAAAGAACATCTCAGCTGACTCACCAGCTTGAGGCAAGGCGTCTAGTCAGTTGTGACTGGGGGAGCAGAGCTGGAAGGAGACCTGCAGTGTAGCCCTCTGCAGGGAAATTTTACTCCTGTGCAGGGTACACGTGTCTAAAAGTGCTCTGCCATTCAAGACCATGGAAAGAAGATTAGTTATTGATCAGAACTAGGGCATTTTCAGAAGCGATATATACTGGCTCAGATCTTCCATCAATGTCACTGTGGATCAGAGTTTCTTCTCCTCTTGCTGTCATTCCCCTAGTCCAGGCCTAACAGGTCACTGTTTTCAGTAATGAGCTCTGGGGTCCTCCCTGACCTGGGGCTCTGCTCCTGGGACCCTGTGCCCTGGTAAAGACAAAGGTGAAAAATATGTTTGGGCAACATCTTACACTGCAGGTGCCAGAGATGTCTTCAGGGCTGGGGGTCAGCAAGGCTCTGGGAACAACCCCATACGGAGGTTGGATTTTTTCTTTCCAAGGCAAACATTCTGTTTCTTGCAATTGACTGAGAGTTGTTACATCCAACACAACACAGTATCACAAAGAACTGATATTACAATCAGCATAAACAGCCCAGCATGATTCCTGTGATACCCAAGGAGGAGGTCATTGACCATGCCTTGGGTAACCCTCAAGGGTACTTTACAGCCTATATCGCCAACCTGACCCTTAGGTCTTTTTGACCATTATCTGAAGAACTGGTCTCATGCACAGTTCAGAGAATAGATATCCATTATCCAGTTCGTACCAGTTTGGCATGGGATAAAGTCTAAGTTCACATATAGTTACACCTAACCTATTCCTTAGACCTATGTCCTGTTCCAGGACTCCAGCACTTACTTACTACATGTTCCAGTATCTTCCCTTTACAGTCTGTCTCTCCTAAACCCAAAGTCTCTCTCAACAGCTCTTTTGCCGTTTCTCCGCTAATCTTCAAGTCAAACATTTGCAAGGGTTGTTCGTGTTCAAATAATCCTCTTCCTCAATTCCCATTCTTTTCAATTCACTTCAATCAGATTTGTCCAAGTATGTCACTCAATCTGCTCTTGTCAAGGACATCAGCAGCTTCTATGAGGCCCAAATCAGTGGTCATTTTTTACTCTCATTTTACATCACCACACAGCATCATTTGACTCAGCTGACTGCTCTATCATTAGGACACTACTTTCTAAGTGTTTTACTTTTTTTAAGTTCTCCATATTCTCCTACCTCGTGTGTATCTCTCTCCTGATCTCCTGTACTGTAACCTCTTTGTTTTATTCACCGTTAAATGCTTGATAATTGATAATAATGAGAAAACTGGCATGTCACTTGCCTGAGGTCTCTGGTTAGAAAATGGTACAGCCCAGATTTGAGCCCAGACAGTCGATACCCTTAACCACCAGCCTATTTGTTGAGTGTATTCTATATGCCAAGCACTTCTGGAAACACTGGTGTCTGCAGCAATGAATAAAACTCCACTTCTGCTATTGGAGCACTTAAGTTCTAATAGGGGAAAGACAGATTATAAAAAAATCAAGAAAATATGTTACTATAAGTGTTATGTAGAAAATGAAAGTATTTTAAGACAGTTAATAGGGATTGGGATCTTGCTATTTTACATAGAATGAGAAGGGAAAAAGTCTTAGTTAAGGGGCACTTGAACAGAGACCTTCACAAGTTGGGACAGTGAGTCATATGAATTTGTGTGGCTAAAGCAGTTTATTCATGCAAAGGTCCACATAACGGAGGCCAGTGTGACTGGAGTACATCATTGTGGGACAGGGAAGGAGTGGTAGAAGATGATGTGGTCAGAGACTTGGTGGGTCTTGATCTTGTTGGGTTTTATGGTCCACTATTATGTCTTTTCCTTGTGCTATCAATGAGTTGGCATATCAGTAGGAATCTCAGCAGGAAACAGAGGACACACTGAGACTAGAATGATTCAAGTAGAGTTTTCACACAAGGGCTTCTCGGAGTTCTGGACAGGATGTAAGAAAACCACAAAAGGTGGTTGGTACCCAGTAAGCTGGTAAGTGTAGGGCTCTATTAACACCTATGAACCTGAAGGGGTAAGGAGAGTGAACAATTATCCAATTCTAGCAACAAGAGAGGAGGGAATTGCATTCCAGGAGCTGAAAGGAGGTCAGAAGTAGCATCCAGCCCCAGGTTCTCCTGCAAGAAATATCCAGGACCAGATGTCACTCTCTTTCATCCTTCTGATTTCATGTCTAGGCTCTCCATTGACTAAACCCAGCCAAAAGCCTTAAGGCAAGAAAGCCCGCTGATGTAGTTCATCTTCACTAAACTTCCTGGGTGCATCAAGATAGAGAAGGCGGATCTACTGGAGCAATGGA
Organism: Diceros bicornis minor; assembly: GCF_020826845.1. Lineage (NCBI taxonomy): Eukaryota > Metazoa > Chordata > Mammalia > Perissodactyla > Rhinocerotidae > Diceros > Diceros bicornis. The sequence goes on from NW_026690866.1 coordinate 6,892,873, forward strand.
AGATATTCTGAACTGTGCAGCCCTTTTTAGCCCGAGAATCTAATCTTGTCAATCACCTGGGTGGAAAGTTCATAGCCCTGCCCAGGATTCCCATCAGCTACTGCACTGTCCTAGGTGCAATCCAAGCATGGATACTCCCAGGTGTAGTATAAAATAGTTGCCATTGCAGGTGTTCTTCACGTATGATGGGTTATGGGGTTCTTGGGAAGAATTGCAAACAATAATTAACCAATAGGTCCTAGTTCCCAGAGGTGGATACTTCTACCAGGAAACAAAGTCAGAGTCCCATTGAACTTTACTACTGCTTATGAGACCAACAGAAGGAAAGAAGTCACTATGGCCTCTGGCACAAGTAATTCATCCAGGGGACACGGGGCTTCTGTTATAGAGTGAGGGCAAAGAAGACATTTGGCCTTCAAGTAATCCATTGGGATGTCTTTTGATATTCTTTCCCCAATAATTAAGTGTAGCAGCTGTATCCTGTGAAGGGAGTGGTGATCAGGTGTTCAGATGACTCAGGGATGAGGAACTGGATCCTCCCTCCTGATAAGCCACCCAGACCACCAGAGGTGCTTGTCAAGGGTCAAGGGAATCTAAATGGGACAGTAGGAGTAGTGGGATGGTAAGTATCACTTGGAGCACAAAGAAAAGTTGCAGTCAAGAGTTGTCTGTAATTTGTCCCACTGATCTTCCTCTTCTAAGTTTCCCCAGTCAACATGACCAACCAGAATCCTAGTGCACTGATTGTAAGAAGCAAGTACATCTGAGTGGCATAAGTGGTGGACCACAATGGAGACAGTGATATATTTTCTAGATTATTCTTTAAGGACTAAGTCGCTCGCTCTTGTAACTGCAGAAAGTCTTCTAAGGGCTTATCCGGCCAACCTCTCAGGGAATTTCCTTGGGCCAATGGAAAGTGCCACACCTAAGATTGTGACCACTCCCAATGGCAGCCCACTTCCAATGACTGATTCATGGGGGGAGGATACAAAGGCCCAATTCCTTTGCCTCATTTGAGAGACCCCTGAAGCCCCACCTCAGCTCCAGTGCTCCCATTGGGATCAACTGTGGTCTCCATTTTTACCTTATCACAGTTGAATCTCTTCTGTCTAATCTCAGTTCTCTTCTTCAGAGATGGTTACCTCAAGCAAGTAACAAACATTTTATGCCAAAGTTTCTTCATCTGTATAATGAGAACAATGAGAGTGCCTACTTCACAGATTTGTATTAAGGATTCAATCAGCTAATATACGTAAAATATTTATGAGACTCCCAGTATATAGGAAACATTATATACTTCATCTTTTATTGTGAATTAATTAAAATCCATTGCAGGATTATACTGAGCAAATCAGCCACATACAAAAAAGAGTAAATATTGTATGATTCTATTTGTATGAGTTCCAAGAACAGTCAAAAAATAATCTGTGATAGGAAAAATAATCAGAACAGTGGTTGCATCTAAACTCATATTGTGGAGAAGGGGTGAGGCAGGAGTAAGGATTGACCAAGAACGGACATGGAGGAACTTTATGGGGTCAGGAGAACGTTCTATATCGTGAAAGGAGTATAGGTTACATAGGTGTATGCATTTGTCAAAACGCATTGAGTTCTACACCTAAGATCTATGCATTGTGCTATGTGTAACATATGCCTCAATTTAAATCAGATTCATTTTCCTAAGTGAAAGAAGCCAGAGACAAAAAGCCATTTATTGTAAATTCCATTGTACGCCATTTGGGGAAAGGCAAAACTGTACAGAAGGACAACAAATCAATAGTTTCCAGGGGCAAAGAGTAAGAGAGGGGATGATTACAAAGGGACTGCACAAAGGAATTTGGGAGTGATGGAATTTTCCTATCAAGGCAGTTCATGTGTGTGTCATGTTCGATCATGACTATGTTGATGGATACACTACTCTATGCATTAGCCAAGGCCCATAGAACTGTACACCCCAGAATGGATATTACTGTAGGTTCAAAAAATTAATCCACCTGGTAGTGAATGGAACGTAAAACGGAAAACAAGCTATAACAAATGAATCTAAATGTATTGCAAATGAATAACATTGCCACAATGAAGGATATGAAAATGAAAGCAAATTTACTTTGGAACAATATGTTTTACCAGATCCTGTAAGCCTGGATCAAAAGAACTGATCAGAAATCCTGTACTCTAGTTCATGAAAAATGTTTCTCGGAAGGGTATGGGTTAGCAATTCTGAAACTATTTTATGCGTATACCAGATCTGAACAACTAAGTAAATATATTGTAGATGATGAGAGCCAGTGTATCACAGTCAAAGAAAGATGTTATAAACAAGGAAAGAGAGAAGACTAGTTCTTGTTCCAATCCAACTGAGGCATTTGATTGGAATAAGAGCTACCATTATCAATTCACGCTTTTCACGGATGGATGGGTAGATAGATAGATAGATAGATAGATAGATAGATAGATACATTGATAGATAGATAATGTGTGTATGTAGAGGATAGTATAGCTTCATATCTTTCCAAAGCCTGTCAGGTCAGAATGCCTAGAAGAACGACACTCCAGTAATAATGAGAATACTTATCAACCACCCAGAAATTGGTTTCTAAGATACTATTCTAAAGAAAAAGGAAGGGACCAGGGCTCTCTGGAAGAATACTGGATTCCAGGGCTATGGTAGAGGAAATACAACCTGACCCTGAAATATCTCTCAAGGATATTTTAGTGAAAAATAAAGATTCACAAACAGAAGCCCCCAAAATCTGCCTAGAAATCACCGCTCATGTCCTTGAATAACACCTCACTTGTGCATGCGCAGGGAAAGAATCTAGGAAACTTAGACGAGAAAAGCCACTGAAAACTGAATGTTGTGCAGAAATGTCAGAAATCACACATGCCAAGAGTGGGAAGTTGGCTTTTGGACCCTTCTGAAGTGGAATGACCTTGATAAAATAAAAAAGCCCTGGCTTTCAATTATGACCCTAGAAGTGTCACAGCCTGAGAGTCAGTCCCACACACTAAGAGTAAGGATTACATCTTGGGAGTCAGTGCAAAACTGAAATATATATGTCCTTTTAGGGTCTAAAACCTAGCCTTCAGAGGCTCAGGGTGATCCATTCATACTAGAAACCTAATCGTTAGAGAAAGAAAACATGATTAGGACCTTCTACGAGGTATTGTTCATAAGATCCAGCACACAATAAAAGATTAATAGACATGCAGAGCAGCAGGAAAATGCTCTGAATTATGAATATATAAATCAGTAGAAGCAGACCCAGAGACAATCCAGATACCGGAGTTAGCAGACAAAGACTTCAAAATAACTATGAATCAAAGAAAAGAAACATGGACAATTGTAGAAAATGAAAGACAAACTAGAAATCTTTAAAGCAACCAAAGGAAAAGGACACGTTTCTTTCATAAGAGCAATAGTAAGTCTGGAAACTTTTCAAAAGAAACTTTGGAAGCAGAAGACATGAATGACATCTGACAGCTAAATGGTTGAATGAGAGGGGGAAAAAAAATTGCCCATTTAAAATTCTCTGACTTAAGAAAAATATTCTTAAAAAATGCAGACAAATTCAAGATATTTTCCAAAGGGCGTTTAAAAAAACCTAGCTAGAACAATTAAACAACAGCAGAACTGAACTTCAAGAAACTCAAAAGAGAATTTTCAGGCTGAAGGAAATGAATTCCACACAAAGACACATAATGCTGGAATGATCATCAGCAGGAAACAAAATGCACGTAAATATAATGAATATTGACTGAATAAAACAATCTTGTATACTTTTACAACTTTTATGTAAGTCTAAATATTTTCAAAATAAAATGCTTTTAAAAACACGTTGATCTGGAACCTGAAAACTAGAGATGATGGAAGCTCCTCCAAGGGAATCTTACTCCACCCCCCAAGACTAGAGATTATGGAGCCCCAGCAAATGGTGCTCACAATCTGCATCCAACAGCAGATGTGACAGAAGCCCTAGCGACACACCACCTGTTCCTTCCCAAACTAGAGGCAACCAGACCCCAGATAACAACTGTCATCCACAAACACAAATGCTGGGGTCTGAGCATCAAGACCTCCATTCCCCCAAAACTAGAAATTATGGGACTCCAGCAAGCACTCCCTAGTCACTTCCAATTCTAGAAATGAGAGCAGCCCCATAAGTCACACCCTTAGCTGCTCCTCAACACTAGAGAATGGGAAGCCCCAGCCCAGTGACCCACCTTGTCTATGCCAACAATACAGACAAAGGCAGACCCAGAAAGTGAGACTTCTACTCTCCCGCAGCACCAGAAAAAAGGAGATCTATAAAGACCCCTCCAGAGCTCCCTGACTAAAGATAAGTCGAATCTCATGCAATTATCCCAATTTTCTCTCTGAATTAGAGACAATGGCCCTCCATCCAGTTACCCCTCCCTGTCACCCCAACACTTGAAAAGTGGGAGCCCCATACAAACAGTGGTCTTCCAGCCTCCAAGCACCAGAGACAACAGGAACCTCAGTCTCATGCCTCCCAGTTATCCCCAACATCATGAGGGCTCCATCAAATGATGGAAGCTTCAGCAATTGATCCCCCATATTCCTGCCAGATTAGAGATGTTGGAAACCCCAAAAAGCAACTTGCAACCCCCTATACACCAAGAAGAAAGGATCGCCAACAAATACCACACCATTTTCACCAACACAAACACCAGCTTGTCTCTTGACTCCTCAGACTAGATATGAGTACCCCCAGCAAAGAGTAACGCAGTCTCCACACCCCCAGAAAAGCAGTCACCAGAGTCTCACTAGGCAACTGACCAGGTTCTCCAATGTAAGTGTCAAACAGATCCTCAGAAAATTACCTCTCGGGTTCCTGAAATGTTTGGTAGAATTTGATGGTAAACCTGTCTGGCCTGGTGCTTCTATAGGAAGGTTTTTAAATCGTTGTTTCTTTAATGGTGATGTGTCTTTTTTCATTCATTGTTCTGGGTATTTGTGGTCTTTTAGGCCTGGAAATGTGTAGTCTTGGCTTGTGGAATGTTTGGTAGATTATTTGATCATTTCTTCCCACCATTACCGTTGTTTTTGTTTGTCTTGAAACACCTAATTAGATATTTGACCTCCAGGTTGATATTCTAATTTTCTTTGCTCAACTGCTTCTCATTTATCTTTTTGGGTGATTCCTCAGCTTTCTTCCAGCTCTACTCTTTGCCTTTATGTTTTTTGGTGTCCCTGAGGTCAAGTTTAACCTCAGGAGTAACCTTTCACTCTGGTCTTCTTTCAAGGTGTCAGTGGGTTGTGACCTGGGCTTGTGGAGTGAGGCAGATCACTGGCCTCAAATGTGTCTTTTAAAGACTCACAGCTGTTTTGCGTTTTCAGTCTCTCCCGGGTCAGAGGATCAGGGGCCTCATTTCTGAGCTGATGAGAGTTCTGCAATAGGAATCAGCTTGTTTCTTGCTGGCTTTCTCCACTCTAGAACTTGGGCTTCAGCTTTCTATGTTCTGCCATATTAATTGCCACGTCTCTATCCACTTTCTGTTTTCTAAAATGGTTGATCTCTCCTATGCTGCTGTCTCTAATTCTCTGTCTTCATGATCTCTCTTTATTCCTTTAGTGGCCAGTGGAGGTGGGGAAGTTGATCTTGTTACGTCTACAGCAATATAAGAGGAAAATCGATATTCTGGAATTAGGGAAAGAAATTCCTCAAATCAACTATACAACATATGGTATTGGGAAAGGTATTTCATCTGTGATTTTGCTGTGAGATTTCAGCATGTGGATCATGGGGCCAGGTGGATTTGTTAATTTTTCTTCCCACACTCAGATCTGACCACATCAGGAGGTAATACCAGGTGTGTTTGGGCAGTGACAAGTTGACACAACAGGGTTGGTTGTAGTAAATAGTGAAGTTCATACTCTTAGCAACCAACCAATCTTTACTAGTGCAAGGGCTATATGCAAGGTGCCATGCCAGTCTGTGAGGGAGGTTCAGACACACACGTGGCTGACATGGACACGCAGCATTCAAGAAAGGACTTGCCCAATTGCCGGGCGTGTGATTAGCTGACGGTGTCCTGCTATCATCTTTTCAGACTCTGCTTTGGCTTTCAAGCCCAGGTCACTCTTTCCTTGGGTTTTTCTCTTCTTGAGGTTGCCCACACGCAATGACTGAGCAAGGTGGCGGTACAAGGGCCTTGCATTTCTACCCAACATGGACTCCTCTAAAGGGCAGTTTTTGCTTTGCAGGTCCCCATAAGACTGGTGGAGACTTTGGTAGGTGTGTATAACGTTCTGCTGTTCCCCTGGCCCAATCCTGCGGCACGTTATTTTCACAAGAGTTAGGAGTGCAAAAGGTTTCTTTTGTTGTTTTTTTAATTTTTTGATTATTGAAGTAATTTTAGTTTATAACATTGTATAAATTTCAGGTGTACATCATTATACTTCTATTTCTGCATAGATTATATCATGTTCACCACCCAAATACTAATTACAACCCATCACCACACACATGTGCCGAATCATCCCTTTCACCCTCTTCCCTCCCCCTGCCCCCTCTGGTAATCACCAATCCAATCAATGTCTCTATGTGTTTGTTTGTTGTTGTTATTATCTACTACATAATGAGTGAGATCATACAGCATTTGATCTTCTCCTTCTGACTTATTTCACTTTGCATAATATCATCAATGTCCATCAATGTCACAAATGGCTGGATTTCATTGTTTCTTATGGCTGAGTAATATTCCATTGTGTATATATACCACATCTTTATCTACTCTCCCCTTGATGGGCCCTTGGGTTGCCAAAAAGTTTCTTAAACCTTTTGCAATCCTAACTCCATCTCAGCATTTACTTCCTGAAGAACACAATCTTCAACAACGGGAAACATATACTTCTACAAAGTTAGCTGGAAAGAGAAGGAATTCAGAAAAAAGAATGAAAGGGTGTATATCATATAACAAGAATGATGTGAATTGTCAACTGGGAGACTGTAAAAGTTATTACTGAGCTCTTTAAGTCACAGGTATTATTAGAGCAGTCTTGTCAGTTTGCTTTACATAGAGTTCATATAATAAATTCTATTTTTTAAAATAAAAGAAATGGCTAGATCCTTATTAAATTATTATGGTACAGAAAAAGAAAACTCCCTCTCTTCCCATTATCAAAAGATAAGAGTCTATAGAAGCATCAGCAAGCAGCACTCAACACAAATGAGAGGAGCCCACAATGCAAGTCCCTCAAGTCCCTCCCAATAGGAGACGACAGCCCCTGTGGTGAGTCCTCCCTAATACCAAACACAAAGAACATTCTGAGCCACAGCTGGCAGCTCCTCAGCTTCCTCTTGCTGTGTAGGTGTCTCTGTCCCCAACTGTAGTGGATAGATGGAGCCCCATCTAATATCCCCTGCCCTGGGGAATGTGAAGGACCCAGTCTCAGAATAAAGAACACAGAAGTTGTCCTGACAAACCACCAACAACCCACAAGCTCCCCTTCTACAGAAGGTGACAGGAGCCCAGGAAGCAAACTTTACCCCCACATTTCCTGCTCCAGCAAACCCCTCTTATCTGTTGCACATCCTGCTGACCTTCAGAATATCCTCTACTGCTAAAAGAATCACTAGGAGCCAAGGAAGGCTGGAGCTAGGGGAGAGACTGAGAAGGATAGAGAGGGGAGAGGAGCAAGAGTAAAGGGAAAGATGAGACCTTCCACGTTGTCTGAAACACAGCAATGAACTCCAGAGGCCCCAAACAGCTTCAATCAAACCAGGTTCTCAGGGGTGAGCTGGAGCAGAAGAAAAGGAATTCTGAGCTGATGAGGAGAGTTGGCCTGGAGGAAAGGTGGGTGTGTAGGCTAGCAGCCAAGATAGCCACTAATGTTACTTTCCACCTGTGTTTATGCCCTGTGCAGTCTCCTCCCACATTCGATTATCCATGAATTGTCATGAACCCAAGTGATCAATACAGTGCTGCAGAAATGACAGTGTCTCACATCTGAGGCTATATCATAAAACACACTGAAGGTTCCTCCTTGGTCTCTTAGATTGCACGCTTTCTAGGGGAAGCCATCCACCATGCCATGAGGACGCTCAAGTAGCCCTGTGGAGAGGTCCATGTCGAGAGGAACCAACTTGTCAGCACCAAGTGCTCACCATTCAGTGATCCACTTGGGAAGCTCTTCCAGCCTCAGTCAAATTTTGAACTTTAATGACTATGTATGCTACCATGTTTAGGAGTGAAGTCTACTGTTGTCTGCAACCTATTTCAAAATGCATTAAACAGAGATGGATTCTTGGGTGATAAATGGATGGAGGTGGCAAAGTAAACACAGTAAATTGTAACCGATGAAATATAGGTGTGGACTGTCTTCATTAGGGCTGCCCTAGTAATGTACCACAGACGGGGTGGCATAAACAGCAGAAATTTACTTTCTCATAATTCTGGAGGCTGGAAGTCCAAGACCAAGGTGCCTGCAGGATTGGTTTCTCCTGAGTCCTCTCTCCGTGGCTTCCAGATGACCACGCTATTGCTGTTGCTTCACGTGGTCATCCCTCTGTGCATGCGTGCCCCTGGCGTCTCTTGGTGTGAGTGTCCTAATCTCATCTTATAAGGACACTGATCACATTGGATTACGGTCCACCCTAATTGCCCTATTTTATCTCAGTTACTTTCTTTTAAGTCACAACCTCCAAATAAAGTTACAATAAGAGGTACTAGTGATTAGGGGTTCAACACATGACTGTTGAGGGGACAGAGTTCTGTCCATAACGAGACTGTTCACTGTACAACTCTTTCAAATTATCTCCATGCCTGAACATTTTTCCCAATAAAGTGGGTGCGGGTGGTGTGCTAAGGCAGGAAAGAAAAAACGAATGGTTAACAAAATCATGTTGGAACCCCTCAGTTGTTCTGTGGAATAGGGATTATCATAGATTTAAATGTAAATATTAAAGCTGTGAAAGTTCTAGAAAAATCCAAAGGATAAGTATTTTATATATAATCTCAGAGAAAAGATGTTCTTTTAAAAGTATAACATAAAACAAGAAATGAAATCAACACGTTTGATTTCCTTTCAAAAAATCTGCATGGCAGCAACAACTAGAGGCAAAGACAAAAAAAGGAAAAGAGGAGAATGTTGACAACTCATCACAAAAAGCTAATTTATTAATATTAAGGAACTCTTACCAACCAAAAAAGACCAAGAATCCGTTGGAGAAATGGACAAATGGCGAAGAACAGTTCACAGAAAATACAGAATGCTCTCAGTATAAGAGATGATTCTCAACTTCGTCCACCAAAGGAAAAATAAGTAAAACACCAAGATTCTTGTTTTTATTTATCAGATTAGGAACATTTACTCTTTGCTTAATATGTTGATGTATTAGGATGTAGAGAAAGTGACACTCCCATACCACAGTGAAGAGGGGGGAATTTGAACCACCTCCACCCACGTACACGAGGACTTTGGCAAACAGAGAGAGCCCAGCGGAGCCCGGGACTTGGCGGAGAGAGACGGAAAGAGCCGAACTGTGGCAGTGAAATCGTAGAAAGCCGAAACCAGATGGAGAGAGACGAACCCAAACCGCTGAGCCAAGGAATCGCGGGAAGAGGCGGCGGGAGCCGAAACCAGGCAGAGAGAGACGAAGATAAACAGAAAGAGCCGAAGATGTGAAGACACAGCGGAGGCCAGGCGGAAGGGCCCAACGCCTGGTTGGAGGAGCCTAGCCCAGCCGAAAAGCGGCGAGAGGCGGCCAAGAGAGCCGAGCCGAGGGCCCGCTGGGAAGAGCTGAGAGTTCGCGGGCGGCCCAGAGAAGAGAGATTGTTGGCCGCGCCGCAGAAGGAAGCGGAGTCGAGGACGGCAGAGAATGAAGGCGACCGCGCTGGATGGGGCCGTGGACGCGGAGCCCGGAGCCTTCCACGCGTCCGAGCTGCCCCGAGCGACACCCCGGAGGGTCGTGGAACCGGTCCCCGCTGCCCTCCTCCTCGTTCCTCCGGCCCCACCTCTACCCACGGCGTGGGGCAGTCTGGCTTGACAGCTGCGTGTCCTCCGCCCATGACGAGGACGCGCGTGTCCCCAAGGCTGCATCCTCCGGACGTGATGGCTCCTTGGAGTCTGGCGCCGATGTCCGCTGCGGGGACTGACCCCGGGGGTGTAGCCTCTAACCCCTGCTGAGCCCGCGGACCCAGCCCGTGGGGAAGGCCACTGGGGGCCAGTGACGACGCCGGCTGACCGGGGGTCTGGGAAGAGGGCCCCAGCCTAGACCAAGGCTGGAATGCGAACAGTGGGCCCCTCCTGACCATCTCCCCACTTCCAACACCAGCGCCAGGCTCTCTTTCAGGGCTCTTGATTGTGTGCAACAGAAGGATTGATATGGTGATGGCTCACGGAGCCTCTGGGAGGACGAGGATGGGCTGGAGCCCCGCTGAGGCTGCTTCTATTAACTGTTGTCCAAATCCATCCTCATCAGTGCATCGATCCCACCTCCTGGGTCAGTCTTTGTGGGTGCGTCTGATCCACAGAACTCTGCCCTGGTTGCAGCGGGGAGGATGCAAATGGACGTGTCTGGCATTTTCTGCTTTTAAATCTGGAAGCTGGTGTTGTCTCCCCCCAGGATCATAAAGTGAGGGAAGCCCTCAAACATAGGATAGGGGTTCAGTGGCTGAGAAACCAAGAAGGATGACAGATGTCTACTAGGAGGCCCTGTACTTTAAGTGTTTTAAGAGTAACCACTGGAGACCACTTGTGTCAGCAACCTTGGGAATTTCAGCTCTAATTTTTTATGTTAAAGTTGCAGCTCTAGAAAGCATGTGTTGGACTTGGCAGTCTTCAGCGAGGTGGCCACTACCCGTCCCAACCTCTGCCTTTTAGGGCCCTTGCTAAGGGATCCAACAGTGTTTAAATTGAGAAGACCTAGTGCCTAAGCAGACCTGAGCTGACTGGATGGCAGTGAATACTGAAGGGAGATGGGAGGCATTGATGTTGGGCTCTGAAGGTGAGAGTGGGACAAGAAAAAGGTGGACCAGAGTAGCCCCGATATCCATCATCTAATGAATGTATAAACACAAGGTGCTCCGTATTTCTCTACATTGTATGCTCTTCAGCCATAAAGATATGAAGGACACGTGCAACACCATGGAAGCACCTTGAAGACCTGCTAAGTGAAAGCAAGTAGTCAAAGAAGACCACATATTACATGATTCCATTTACATGGAATGTCAAATATGGGCAAATCTGTACAGACAGGAAGTAAATTTGTGGTTGTTTAAGGTTGGAGGTGGGAGAAGTGCAGGGGTAATACTCAATTATTTCTCTTTGGTTCTTTTTACAGTTTCTATCTCTTTATTGATATTCTCTGTGAATTGAGACATCATTCTCTTTATTTTCCTGGGTCCTTTGTCCCTACTTTCCATTAGCCCTTTGAGCATATACAAGAGAGTTTTTTTAAAGTCTTTGTCTCATGAGTCCAATGCCTGGGCTTCCTCAGGAAAAACTTCTGTCAATTCCCATTCTACTCCATATGAACCGGCTATACTTTCCTGTACCTTCATATCATTTATAATTTTGTAGTGGTAATTGGATATTTTGCGTATTACAATGTGGTCGTTGTGAGAATCAGATTCTCCTGCTCTCCAGGTTTTGCTCTTGTGGCTTTTTATGAGCTGCAATCATCCTTTTGTTTAGCGACTTTTCAAACGATTTTTGCAAAGACTATGTTCTTTGATGTGTGTGGTCACCGAAATCACTTTTCAGTTATCTTAACAATGAGCAAGCGACCTGACAGAGATTTCTTTAAATGCAAGAATCCAAAACAATACATTTTAAAAAAAGAAAAAATTAAAATCTCTCCAGTCTTTGCAGCTGGTCCCCTGTAGCTCTTCCTTAGACTTCACCCCCTACCTGCATGGGGCCCACAAATTTACCAGAGGTGCAAGCCCAGGTCTTCTCAGGTCTTGTCTGAACACCCATCCAATCCTGGGCGTGCACATTGCACTCCAGCTTCCCTGGTAGATGCAGTGGCCATTCTAAGCTTTCATTCCCCAAGAAACTTCCTCCTCAGATGCCTCCTTTCCAGAATTTTATGTCTCTCTCCTGCCCCAGCCAATTGCCCAGTCATCTACCAGTAGCATAGGTCTTTAAATGTTTCATCAGACAATGACACCACTTGGAAAGTCCCTCCACTCTGAGGGGGAGAAATACCTGTCAACTTCTGTGCTGGTCCTTCAGGGACCCAAAAGTCAGATCACTACCCCCCAGTCACATAATCACCCTATTTTAAGAAGCAGGTTAGTATTTGTCTCCTGGCTCAAGGGAGCCATGCAAGGATTCTTGGCTCCCATCTTCACATCCTCCACTGTACCAGAGAATGGCAGCGGGTAGGCATTAAGCAAAAACACCACAGTGCTTTCTTACACAAATTCAGCCACGTTTTCCCTCATTAATCACTCCTCTGGATGCTGTAAGTTTTTTATTTTATTTCCTAGTTCTGAAACACTTGATTCTGTCAGTTTTGTCCAACTGAACGGTTGCTTCAGTGGAGAGACTGGTTCTGTGAGTACCTTAATTTGCCGATTTGTTAACAGAACTAGGGAGATGTTTTGATACGTCCCTTTGTCTTTTTTCTCTTTCATGTTTATTTTGTTTGGTGGTTGATTCTCAAAAGTTCTTCTTTCATTTTGTAAAATTTCTCTCCCATAAGATTTAAGAATCGCTATCACGATTTCAAATAATTATGATTTTTAAGTTTATTACATTGAATCAAGTACTTTTGAGGAAAACAACTCCAATATTGTTGGTGAAAACAACTCCTCCGATATCGTTAACATTCTGGTCTGCCTGAGGCAGCTCCCAACCTCAACTTGAGGGTAGAGGATGTAGTCGGTTGAATAACGTCTCCCAAAGATTCAAATTCACCCAGAACCTTAGAATGTGATCTTATTTGGAAACAGGGTCTTTGCAGATGTGATTAAAGATCCGCAGATGAACTCATCCTGGATTTAGGGTGGGCCCTAAATTCAATGACTGGTGTCCTTATAAGAAGAAGAGACGACACAGAGACATGGATGGAAGAAGATCACATGAAAGACCTAGGCAGAGATTGGAGATCTGCTGCCACAAGACAGGGAAGCAGGTACCACCAGGAGCTGGAAGAGGTGAAGGAGGATTCTCTGCTGTTGATAAACTGTGAATCAATTGTAGGGCTCCCCTTTGTTCTCACTCAAACCATCAAATCCTAATAGTACCTTGTCTTAAAAATTCTGATTATCACGTGGCTTATATGGATGTCCTGAGGATCATGGACCACGACTGATGCCTCATTTCAATTTCTCAGGTCTGCAATTATCACATGTGAACACTTTCATTTTTCAATGTAACTCACTGAAGTCATGGTCTACATCTACAAATTTGTCATGAATAATTTAGAGGTATGGGAGCAAAAATCCAACTGACGTTATCCTAAAACAATTTAACAGAATATACGAGGGAAGAAAAGATGCAATGAGGGAAGAAGTCGGCTCATGTTAATGAGACTTGAGGAGTAGATTGTGACCAAGCACACAGATGCAGCATACAAATGAGGGTGCAGGTCTTGGCCTGACCATCCCCCATGGCCACCCTTACTCTGCTCTCCTCCCAGATGGCCTCAGACCCCGTCAGCGGCTCCTACACTGTGACCTCACTCAACTCCACTCACCATAACTCCAGGTCTGGCAGGTAATAACCCCGTGCATACCCTGATTCTCTTCCTGTTCCATAAAGCGGCCTGTGCCTGGATCCTGTAGGGTCAGAAAGGACCATTTGACACCCCCGTCCTAGGACATCTGGGGGTTAGAATATGCAGATTAGCTCACAATGAGGAATTAGAACACCCTAGTCCTAGGGAGCAGTCAGCCCCACACCAAAGCTGTGGGCTCTGGGAGGAAGCGATCACTGTGTTAAATCCAGAGGCCATTGTCAGGAGGCACAAGGCACAGCTGTCCACCTCCACTCACTCTCTGCCTTTCTGTTTCTCAGTCACTCTTTGACCCTCTGAAATGGGCTTCCTTCCCCATGACTGCTAAGACTGCTCTATCAAGGGTCTTCAAGAAAGTCCAGAAAATTCCTTGTATATGAGCTAGCATTTAGCAAAAAAAGGATAGAACTTATGTTAGAATGAGATATAAAGGCAAGCTTAGTGAAGTAAGACTTTTATGGAATCAAATTAATTTAAGGTTAAAAAATAAGCTCTTTACAATAGGTATCATCTTTTCCTGAGTGCAAGTATTCTAAAAAAATATAACTAAAAATACTAAATGATCCCTGAGGCCAAATTACCTTTAATATAAAAGTGAAGTTAAATCATGATAAGCAGAAATTGCAGTATACCAGGACACGTAAAGATCTTCTTTCCTGTCACATGAAACGCGATCTCTCACCCACACAACAGTCTACTCTTCACATTTATGTCTCTCAAAAGAGTTTAATAAAGTGCAATTATAAAATGACAAAGCATCACAGTCCAGAGCAAGTAGAGAGAGTGATATTAAATCAGGTGAGTGAAACTGGGGGCTGTTCATGGGGAACCACTTCTCTGGGGCCACACTTCTTGGCTTCTTCAGCAGGACCTTCTCCTATATTCCATCGGGCCTCAGAACATCCTTCTTGGCTCCTTGCTCTCTGCCTCCCTGGCAAACCTCTCTGCCCTCAGGGCCTCAGCCAGTCTCCCTTGCTTTTTTCACTTTCTGACTCTGTCTGCGGATCTCTCCATAAGTTACAGGCTGTCTGTAGAGTGGGTGGGGGAGACTGAGACCCACTCCTGGGATCATCTCTGCCCAGTCTGAAGACTGTGTGGCAGTGGGCTTGAGGCTGGGGTTTAGAGACCAGGCACCAACACAGCCCAGGGATTCACCTGGACCACCTGGTGCAATTATATTTAAGGTAGTTGTGCTATCAAAAGTATTTAAAAGTTCTCCTTCACTGCTGCAGTCTTAGAGTCCCTGCAGTCTTCTGTGTGCACAGACTTGCTGGGGCTTCTGCAAGGTCTCCTCCCGTTGACTGTACCTGACTTCATTGCCAGGGTGGGAAGTTATCCTTGTAACTGTCCTATTGAAAATGCAGCCAGGAAACTGACCTCCTAAAATGCACTTATAGGAAGTGCAGATCTTTCACGATGTCTCTGCTTGGTCTTGGCTAAATGGACATGTCTTTTCTTCTCTGACGTCTGGGGCATCATATTTCTTTTGAGCTTTCCCTTTGAAAACAAAATGAAATGTGAAATTTGAATAAAATGTGGAATGCAGACTGCCAGCCACGGAGAATTTTCTCACCTCATTTGGATCTTCCACCCTCCTGTATCCTGGAGAAGTATCTCTCAAACTGCCCTGTGCTTCACAATCATTTGGAGGGTTGTTAAAACACCAATTGCTGGACATCAACCCAAGTAGGCCTGGGGAGGGCCAAGAATTTGCACTTCTAAGTGTTCCCAGATGCTGCTGATGCTGCTGGCACAGGCACCACACATTGAGAACTAGGTTCTGGGACATCAAGCTGATTTGAGTCAAGGACAGAAAGGACTATGAAGACTAGATGGTTGTGTGCCCAGAGCAAAGCAATTTAGTGCCTCATCTCTAATGAAATCACGTTCCTCTCAGCAATTTGATGCTCATTTCACTTGCACACCCAAGTGCCATCTTCACTCAAATATTCTCCTGTTCATAAATAAATAACTCACACATGCCATATTCCCATCACATAGTTCTAGCTACTGTAAAAAACCATTTTTCCTCTCCTGACTCTTCCTCTCTCCTCCTACTCCTCCCTGTTAATTTGGGCTCCACCATCTGACTTAACACAATAGACGCTTCTTAGAAGTCAATCTTGCTCTCACATTGGTTCCACATCCACACCCTCTTCTAGGCTATCCCATCCATTTCCCTGGCTTCAAATACCATTAATGAACTCGAAATGCTCATAGAATCAGCATAGACCTGGCTTCAACCCTGAGATCCAAATACCCTTCTGCCCACTCACCACATCAGTGCTAACTTGATGACTCAGCTCACAGTTAGCGGGTCCCAAGTTGAACCAATCGGTTCTCCAAATAATCACCCATATCTCAGGGTCCCCTAATCTCACTTGTTTGTACTGATATCCTGTCTACACCTGAGTGTCATTCTGGACACCCTGCCACCCCCACTCACATATCAGTGAACCATCCATCTACCCTCCTGAATCCACCTAAAGATTCTCCACTTTTGAATAATTCTTGAGCACCTTTCAGATTTCCTACAAAATACCATTTCCACAGAGTGACCTTTCCTTATCCCGCCATCAAAATTAATGTCATTTTCTCTGTTAATTTTTAAAGTTTTTAATTGTATGTGTATTATCATCTATTTCTCTCATAGTGTTTTTCTCACTAAATTGGATACTCCAAGAAGTGAAGACTGATGTGGACTGTAATGTTTTACACTGCCGTATTCACTCACTGCTTTGCCCTTAGAAGGTGCACAACATATTTATTGAAAGAAATTATTCAAACTCCAAAAAGTACTTTCTAAATCTTTCAAACAAATTCACTCAACTAATGTTATACAAGGATAGAATCTCTTTGGTGGTAGACGGCAATAAATTATCACTAAGATTGCAAATCCTTTCTGTCTGTAATTCATTTTAAGACTCTAGCCACAATAATCTATTTAAAATGTAAACCTAATAAGTGCACCTTTCCTTTACAATCTCTCATTTCTGTTTTCAGATCCTTTTTAAAGGTGAAGTCATACATCTGACTTCATCCCTGTTGTCCTGCAATAATCATTTATACCATCTCTTTCACTCTCCAACATGTCCCAGTTTGGAGGGAAAATTATTTGATCCTCCCATTTATAGAGCACCTATTATAAGCCAAGTTATGTACTAAAATCCATGATCCAGAATTTAACTTAAAAATTCACTTCCCCTGTTTATTTTAATCTTGGTGAGAGGAATGAGTTAATAAAGAGATGGATGAATGTCTAATATAGTGTTAGGTATAATTAGATCCTGTAATAAAGAGTAAGGGCTACGCAGAGATACAGAAACAGAGGGAGGGATGGAGGAAGAACAGTAAGGAAGGATAAAGGGAAAGAAATTACCTACAATTATTTCATTTATTTATTCATTTTGTGAGGAAGATCAGCCCTGAGCTAACATCCATGCCAATCCTCCTCTTTTTTTTGCTGAGGAAGACTTGCCCTGTGTTATCATCTGTGCCCATCTTCCTCAACTTCATATGAGACGCCGATACAGCATGGCCTGACAAGTGGTGCGTTGGTGCTTTCCCAGGACCTGAACCTGGGCCTCCAGCAGCAGAGTGTGAACACTTAACTGCTACGCCAGGGGGGCCGGCCCACCTACAATTAGATGATGCAGAGATTAAGGAAGGACTATCGGATGAGGTGATATTTGAGCACAAAACTGAATTTTTTTAAAAAGGCCAATCACATTGTGGGTAAAAGATTTTCCAGAGATGAGAACAATGTCAACAGTGCAGAGATGAATACTACTTCCACTTCCCAGTGATGTTTTTGGTTAAAAACAAAACAAGTGTCTGGCCTATTATCCCAAGGAAGCTCCCTATACAGAAAAGTACAACACCTTGATCATTACTTAACAAACATTAACACCTAGGAAACAACTTTCAATAAGTTATCTTCTTGTTTTAAGAGCTACTGCCTGCTCACTTAAAGAGGTTTCACAGAAGCACAAAGTGTACAAATGGACACTCTTGCTGTCCATATGGATTCCATCTCACCAGAATAGGCTGGCTTGGAAAACAGGTTGATGCAGGTTTCTCCATGGCTTCAGAGTTCTCCTGCTCAGACCACTCCTGATATGCAGACAGCCCGTGGAATGCTGGAAAATGCAAGAACTTCTGCCTCTGATTCCCCTTTTATTGAGGAAAGGAGTGGATAATCCAATCTGTGGATAATCCAGGGGAGACATCCTGTCTCTTATCAATGGGATTAGAGAGATTTCTAAAGATTTATACCAAAAAAAATAATGTTGGGTTATTGACACTGTCAGATACTGTTGGTATGAAAACATTTAATACAATTGTGTGTGGAGGTGGTATTTGCAGTTTCTGTCAACATTTTAATGTTTCCTTTTCCTTCCACTAATAATATTTTCTCTAAAAATAGGAATGGAAGTTTATATGTACAAAAATGTCCATACCACTTATGTTTTAATAGGAAAAAATAGAGACTGTGTAAACGTATATCAATGAAAGAATGTCCAAAATATTTATTAGCAATTCTCTAGAATATATCACACAGCCATTAACAAGAAATTAGTATTTTGTGCATTTACATCTCATGTAATTACCAGTAAACTTGTAATTATTTCAACCGTCTTACTCTTTCCCTTCCCTTTGACCTGAATAATTAATGTTCCTTTACTTTCTTTACTTCACTGATGTTGATTTAACTCTTTTGTTATTCTGTTATTTCCTCTATAAACTTATTGCTTGGAATCATATAGAAATCTTTAATTGCACTAATGGTTAAATTCTGAATCCTTAATACAGTCTAATATGAATAATTACTTTTACCATCTCCCCGAAATGCTAATACGTTCAACACTTTCAATTCTATTTTTAACCTTCTTGTCATTTGTATTACTGTTTTTATGCATTTCATTCTACATATATTTTAATCTCCATGAGAGATTTCTAGAATTACTTCCCGAAATAAAATTCATTTATATTTATTTATAAATTATCCTTTCCTTTCCTCTTCAGTCCTTTGTGCATTCCTGGTTTTCAAGCTGGGTTAATTTTCCTTTGGAGGTGATAACTCACTGCAGTATTTTGTCTAATTCAAGGCTGCTAACAATGAAAAGTTTCACTTTAAGATTTTCTGGGGCATCTTTATTTGGGACACTATTGTTGCTGGGTGTAGAATTCTGGTTTGACATGAGATTTCTTTTAGCATTTTAAAAATGCTGCTCTGTGGATGTCTATCTTATTTTCTTTATGGTTAGAAATCACCAATTGGCCTTTTTCTTGCTTATTTGGCCTCTCTTGTCCCTAAAATACTTTACATTAACTTTGGTTTTTAGACCATAGTTTAGTTCATTAATATTTCCTGTGTAGTCACTCTGCTTGGGAAATGTTGAATTAATTGAATCTGTGGATTGATGTCTTTCATCAACTTGGAACATGCTTGTGTATTTTCACTTCTGATATCAATTCCTCCCCACATTCTCTCTACTCTCCATTTAATCACACCCCATGTGTCTTTTAATTCTACCCTGAAATTTCCAATGCCATTGGCCCTATGGTTTTCTTGGGAGATTTGCTCGTGGACTGTCTTCCATTTTAGTAAACCAGCCTTTTGCTGGAATCAAGTCCTTCTTAATTACTTAAATTTTTAATTTCAGTTCTAACATAAACAAAATATATCGCTTTAATTTATTAAAAAAGAGATAGCAGAGCAGTTTGACAATGAGAAAATGATTTCCTTTTAATTCAATAAAGCTCAAATAGATGGGAGAATATTATATATTGGATCATATTAAGATATATGAGGAGCCAGTATTCATTAAAATTCACCAGCAAGACAGAGGGGGCGGAAAACCAGGGTTTCTTCTTCTTTGTACTGATGTGGACTGCATTTTGAAACGATAATATTTATATTTCTTGAGTTAAAGAAAATGTTATAAAATCCGGTTTCATCTGTTTGTATTTACTTACTTTAACATGTGTTCTGGAAAATTTAAATGACATAGGTCACATTGTGATATCTCTGTTGATCTTGTTTGGATAGAGCCATGATATGATGATTAATTTTAGCTGTCAACTTGACTAGATACAGGGGTGCCCAGATAGACTGTGAAGAATTATTGCTGGGTGTGTCTGTGAGAATGTTTCTGGAAGACATTATCATTTGATTCCATGGTCTACATAAACAAACTCACCCTCACTAGAGTGGGTGGGCATCATCAAATCTGTTGTGGGCTCAATAGAACAAAAAACAAAGAAAGACTGAATCTATTGTCTCTTCCTGAGCTGGGATGTCCATCTTTTCCTGCACTTGGACATCAAAGGTCCTGGTTCTCAGGCCTTCAGAATTTGACTGAATTATATCACTGGCTTTTCTGGTTCTCCAGCTTGCAGATGGCATATTGTGGGACTTCTCAACCTCCATAACCTTGTGAGCTAATTCTTACAGTAAATTTCGACTTCTATATGTTTATATATATTCTATGGTTGTATTTCTCTAGAGAATCCTGACTAATACACATGGATAACAAACTGCATATTAAGTGCACATGGAGAAACTTTCCCGAGGCATAGGAGGCTCCCCCAATCCCCAGGAGGAAGCAACTCATCCCATCCAGGCAGCAGGCATGAGCACGTGCAATCACACACACACGCACACACACACATACACACACAAGTAATTTGAAAATGCGCTCAAGCTCAAACTCTCACTCTCTGCCTTATTGTTCATCACAGCAGTGATTTCTACATGGCATGTTATACATCCTTTGCCATTTATGATATCTTTCCTCCCACTAAGACTAAACCAAACAGGGGCAGTGAGTCTATTTAGTTATTTTGTAGATCACAGGTTTTACACCAGAGCTTTGCATGTAGTAAGTGCTCTAAAAATAGAATGACCAAATAGTTTTCCCTCCAAACTGGAACATATCAGGGAATGAAAAGGGTAATATTAATAATTATGATAAGACAACAGGAGAAATATGTGCTGAAGACAGAAATGGAGGATTTAAAAGTTAAGATGGACTGATCACTTTTGCATTTTAAACAGATCATTGTGACTAGAATCTCATGATTGGATTACGAGGAGAAAGGATTTGGAATCTTAAGCTACTTCTGCTAATTTATTGCAGTGTAGCACCTAAAGGTGGTATCTTTGCACAAGAGTAGTTAAGTGGAGTGGCCGGTCCCGTGGCTTAGTGGTTAAGTGTGTGTGCTCCGCTGCTGGCGACTGTGGTACGGAAACCCAGGTGGGCTTCTCCAGCCATGCTGAGGCCGAGTCCCACATACAGCAACTAGAAGTATGTGTAACTATGACATACAACTATCTGCTGGGGCTTTGGGGCAAAAAAAGAGGAGGTCTGACATTAGATGTTAGCTCAGAGCCGGTCTTCCTCAGCAAAAACAGGAGGATTAGCATGGATGTTAGATCAGGGCTGATCTTCCTCGGGGAAAAAAAAAAGAATAGTTAAGTGGATGGATTTAAAATATTTCATGAAGCAATGTTTTAGTGTTTGAATTTTATAAATATATATGAATATAAATTATATATTGTACACATAATATATGTGAGCCCTTTTTGTGTGCAAAGCCATATGTGAACACTATTGTGGGAAAATTTGGAAAATCCACATTAGTCTTGTCTTCATGGAATATCTAATTTAGTGAGAAAGAACGAAATCTTGAAAGAAATAGATAATAATGCACATATAACTAAAATAGAAAAAAAATCAACGAAGAGGAAAAATGGAGTTTTGTAATTTAGGTTATTGGAGCAGGAGTGTTCATTGTCTGGAAGTGATATTTTGTATGAGGTCTGAAAGGTGATTAGAAATAAATCAGAAGTGGATAACCTGTAGGTAGATTCAGAATGGTGGATGGATGGTTCATTGCTATGTGAATGGGGGGTGGCAGGGTGTCCAGGGTGACATCCAGAGGTAGACAGGTTATTACCAAAAATAAGTGAGTTTGGGGACACTGAGAGAGAAGCAAATTATTTGGGGAAGTGACTTGTTCAACTTGGGACCCGGTCATTGTGAGTTATCACTGATGTGGTGAATGTGAAGGTGGATAAATGGGTCTGGGGTTCAGAGTTAGTCTCTGCTGATTCTTTGGACATGTTTGGCTCATTAGTGGTATTTGAAGCCAAGGAAATGGATGGGGTTGCCCCAGAAGGAGGATGCAGATGTGGAACAGGTGTCAGAGCAGTGCTGAATTTTGGGAAGCATCAGTCATTGTGGGGTGGTAATAAAGAGAAGCCTGGAAGTTGCTCAGGACATTTAGACAGACATGAGCAAGACAGTGAGGGTGGTGGATCCCAAGGACAAATGGTCTTTTAAAAGGACATTGGAGTCCGCAATGTCATGTGCTACTGCAGAGCATGTCAGAAAAATCATGAAAAGTCCCCAGTGGATTAGTAAGAGACACGGCTTGTGAGGTTAGCAAGAGAAGTATCCACAGAATGGGGATAGGGTTGGGTGGGCACTGTGGAAACAGAGGCATTGGGATATATGTGAACTTTTCACAATGGATCCCTGGCAGGAGGAGGAGACGAGGGGCGTGGAGGGTGAGGACTATTAGGACCGCTGGCTGAGAGATTAGTTTGTAGACGGTAGAGATTTGTGCATATTTGAAACCTGAGGGATGATTCCAGTAGGGAAGTTATGGAAAGCACAACAAATATTGAGGGCATGATGTCATTGAAATGGAAGGATAAGATAAAAATCAGAGTGGTTTCAGCCAAAAAATCAATTTCTTTGGATATAATAACAGAAAAGTTGTGATAAATGAATTCCTTATGAGGAATATTTGTAGATCTGATGACTAGAGAGTGAAATAGTTCTTGTCTGGTGGTTAACAATTTATCTGTGAAATATGGAGGAGGTCGGAATATAGAAATTTATGGAACTCAAGAAATGGAAAAAATGAGCAGAGCATTCAGGAAGCATTAGAGAAATGCATATAGGTCCATTGGTTGCTGTTGATACTCTGTTGGGATCCACAGGCTCCTGGTGCATTCTCTGTTCAGTGCAAGTGTCAACATGACATGGCAGGTATTTGAAATCATCTGAAGTGTGCGGGTGGATATGATGGCAATAAAGTATCTGGGACTATGGTCAGTGGATGATTGAAATGATGGACTGTGAATCTGAGATTACTAGAAAAGATTAGGAGAAGAAAAGTAAGAGGCTTGTGAAGATATTCCTACTGGAGTAATCTAGTTTATTGAAGAACGGTTATTTAGAGTGGATTTCTTTGTGTACAAACTGGAAATGTGGAAATTTGTGTTGGGAATATGGTGTTTCTGAATTACTGACTGGTGAGCAGGAGAATTTGGGGTGAAGATAGGATCAGGGTGTGGAAGTGAATGACTAAGGATGGAGTAGTGAATAATTTCATTAGAGATGAGGCAGTGAAAGGAGCTCTGGAGTCCTTGGAACTCTGTGTCCCAATAACAGTGTGCTGTGGGACACCAGCATGTGTGTATTTGACCATGACAGAGAGAGGAAGAGAGGAACGTCCTGAAGCAAGATGGCGGAGGGAAGTTGGTCTGGATTTGACACTGGATAATGACCTTGAGCTTTCTGTCCTTGTCTCACATCAGCTTGATGATGTCACTGAATCCTGTTCTCCATGTGTGGTTCGTGTACCAGCAGCTGATCATCACATCTTAGACATGAAAATTCTCTATTCCTTCCCCAGACCTACTTGGTTTCAGATCCAGCAGTCTGAGTTTTAAAAACTCTCCAATGATTGTGATGCACAGTGTGATTTGAGACACATGTTTCCAGGGAGAGGAGGAGGGTGGAATGTCCACGTGAGCTGAGAACGTTCTCCATGGATGGTAGTCTTCATCCTCCATTTTGTTGAAATTTCACATTTAATTTTGTTTTGAAAGAGAAAGCTCCAAAAATATTCCCCGACTTCATAGTGGAAACAGTAAGACCATGAAACTAAACCCAATCAGAAAACTGATGATCTATGCACCCTGAAGCCTAAGCAGCTGCATATTCCAGAGTCCAGTTGCTGGAATAACTTCCCATCCTGGTGGTGAGGTCAGGTGCAGTCAGTGGGAGCAGACCATGGAGAAGCCGCGGCAAGTCTGTGGATACAGCAGACTGCAGGGACTCCAGGCCTGCAGCAGTGAGGGAGAACTCTTAAGTTCTTGGGAGTCGCAAATACCTTCAAAACAGTCACACAGTCTGGTCCATGTGAATCCCTGGACCATGCAGGGGTCGAGGGATCTGCACACCAGCCCTGATCCCACACTGGCTCGCTGTACATATTGGGCAGACATGAGTCCAAGAATGGGTCTGGGTCGCTCACAGACCCTCTGCAGGCAACAGGCATCTTCTAGAGATATCAGGAGACAGACACAGAACGTGAGGAAAAGCGTGGGAGAGACTGACTGTGGTTTCGATGACAGACGATATTGCCGTGGAGGCAGAGAGAGCAAGGAGCCAAGAAAGGCATCCTGAAAACAATGAGGAAAGCAACATTGGTGCTGAAGAAAAGGTGAGTGGTGCCGTTGAGAAATTCCCCATTAGACAGGCTTGACTCTCACAGCATCTCTTTGTAACGTCCATCATGATCTTGACCTTTCATGGTAAACCTCAATTTTTATTTACCATGAGTTTTCTCCTTTTTATATTAAAATTGATAGGCTAATTGAAGCTGAGGAATTAGTGTTTTGAACTTATATTTGTTTTTTCTAGAACTTACACTCAATGAAGTGATGATATCTACTAGAATGAGATTTCTCTTTGAATGTGTATTAAATCCGATTCCATAAATTTTTATTATGATTTTGTATCTAATTTTTTTTTGTTTTTTTGCGGAGAAAGATTTACCCTGATCTAACATTTGTTGCCAATCTTCCTCTACTTTTTGTGTGGGTCACCATCACGGCATGGCTGCTAATGAGTGTTGTAGGTCCGTGCCTAGTAACTGAACGTGGGCCACCAAAGCAGAACATGCCAAACTTAACCACTTGGCCAGGGGACAGTACGATTATTTTGCATCTAATTATAACGTAAAATCCATCAGTCTTTCTCTTCATGGTCCCATGGTAATTCAGACATAGGTGATTTCTATATCATGAATTAAGTATCTCTTATCTGTTACTTGGCAAACTTGTGTAGCTTTGATTTTGGAATCTCAAGAATGAGCATACTCCCCTGGGGGCATTATTTTCCACTTAGAGAACCTTGGCAACAGGCTCATTGCCTTACTTCCCACACTAGATCCAGAGTCATGGAAATGTGTTCGCCTTGCACACAGCACAGAGCACATAGGAATTACTCAACAAACATGTGATAAGTGAATAATTGGTGGCATCATCAGGTCATTCACAGAAGCCAGACTGAGAGAGAGCTTCCTTAGGTCAGGAAGGAGAAGCATTCCTTTATATTTGTGATGTTTTAATTTGTAACATTGTAATGTGAACACCAAGTATACTGTTTTTATCAAAAGTGTGTTCTGAAGGTTTTCAAAAATCTCTAAAACTCAGAGTAGAGAAATATCAATCTTTGTGAACCTGTTACTTGCTTCAAACATTGTCAACTCGTATACCATCTGATTTTGTTTATCCTCACACCAAGACCCTAAGAATTAACCAGAGGAGATGGCTGAGAGCACATCATTTCAGTTGTAAATATTTCAGTTTCTCTTACAGATGAGGGATTTTTGGAACACAAACACAATAACGTTATCACATACAAAAATAAAAATGTCATTCGGATAATCAACTATCTAGTCAGTTTCCAAAGTCTCCCAGTTTTGTCAAGGTTATTTCCTGGTTTTACATTTTATTTGAGTCAAGATCTTAATGAAACCCTTCTTTTGCAATTGGTTGATCTGTTTCTGAAGTCACTTTTAATCTCTTAGTAGTTCATGCATCTTGGCATTTGGGTGGGATATGAGTGTGTGTGTTTGTGTTGTCTACACGGATGTGTTAATTCTTTCTTTCCTGGATGGCAGTGCCTTGAAAGGAAGGGCCTGGGCTGTGGGAACTAAGATTTCTACTCTGCTTCTGGCTGAACTGAAAAGGCCTCCCTGGATGACACTTGCAGCCTTCAGAAAGGAGGGGGAAGAGGTACCAAGATATTCAAGGCAATGGCCCTTGTCTTACAGAGTGTTTCCAGGGCATGATGTTCAAAATGCTGGGTGCTCACCCTTTAGCTCCAGGTCGTGGGGTGGGTTCTCGGCATGAGCTCTGAGCAGTGTCTTTTAACCACCCACCTGGGGAGCATTTCACCATTTTAATTGGTATGGTTGTGTCTGTGGTGTCTAAGATTGGTGGCATTCCCCTGCTGGACCCACTTCTATACCTGCCCCTCTCCTGCCTCATCTTTCAAAACTCCCAACAGGAAAGTTTCACATCCCTGTAACACAAATCCATATAACCACAGCACAGACTGGGGAAAAGAATACAGCTGTCCCAGGGGCTATGTGCTCTATTCCCTCAGGCCCACCTGCCACTTTGGGACAAGTCAGTAACAAGATGACTGAGTGTGTAAACTAGTGATTGTCTGAGACCAGGGACCTCAGAACCACATGCGCCCAGATGTCACCCAGGGCAGCAAGGGACGGTGTGGGGCATTCAGTGGACAAGATTAAGGTCTCTTGTCCTGGCAAACCAGAGCTTACCCCTGATCCATCAGGCCCAGCTGGGGAGGAATGGCTACGGTGTGCCTGACAGAAAGGCTAAGGGCCTTCTTGGGAAGTTTTGCCCAAATAGAATCATACAAAGCTGTGCAGGGATGTTGGAAGTCCTAGTTCACAGGGAGCAGTGAGGTTTATGGAACAAAGTCCTGTTGTAGGTTTAAAAGCTGCATCATGAATCTTTCCCTCTGGATATAAAACAAGCGGGAAAAGGACTTCCAAGTGCATGGGCCAGGATCACAGGAGGATTCCAATCTAGGCAAAGGGTGAACAGGGAGCCCTAGAGGCGAGCTTATGGGGATGTCCTGTGGGCCCTTAGTCCATCTGCACATGGTCTTCCTCTGTCCTTGTCCGTTACACATGCAAACATTTATCTTTTTTCATTTATTTCTCATTTAGTGTTGATGCAAATCCAGAGACTGGTTAGAAAATGGCAAGTTCCAATATCTGATCAAAGAAACCTCAACAAGAGAAGCAAAAAACTTTCCTTCTTCCTGGAAAACTGTAGAAAGACAGCCACTGTCCTGGGGAAGGACATGGTCCTGGTAGGTGCTATTTGAAAGACACCCACATTTCAGTGGTTATTGTTCTGCCTGGGAAAGTCCCTCCAACCTCTACCTCCAGGGAGATCTGAGGGGCTGTCTCTGCTCCTGGCCCAGGTGAACCACACAGAAATGCACCTCTCCTCTGAGGAAGGAAGACTTGAGGGTTTCATTCAGTAGCCAGGGTGGAGGCTGGCCCTCCTCCCTTCTCCCACATACAATAAGCTGTGAGCATACACAAGTTCTTAATTCAAGGAGGAAATTGAGATTCTGTGTCTCATTTACATGAGCATAAGAAGTGAAAGAACCACACCACAACACCCAGGCTGTGACAGAAACAGGATATATCGTAAGAGTCAAATCTACCATTTACTAGTAAAGAAATAATATCACTCCTCCCCAATGGGTTAACAGTCGCTGGGGTGCTGATGTCAGGGAGTTGGAGGTGGTGGTTCCCTCCCTCTGGGGCTTTAGGGAAAACCAGGGAAAGTCTTAGAATGTGCTCCTCCACTCAGGGTGGGAAGAGCTGGCCCGGTGCACCCCGAGGGCGCCAGTGTCCCTGCTGGTCAGGAGGAGCTGCACTTGTGGTCTCCAGAGTGTGACGGCTCATCGCCAAGGGCGTGGTGGCTGAAGAGAAGAAACAGACTATTTTGGGGTCCCTCCCTGAGATTCATGGCACACCTCCCTGCACCCCTGCACTCTCATCCAAACCCTGTGCAGAGTGCTCAGTCCATCAACAGCACCTCATTTGTCGCTGATGCAGGAGGCATCATTTAGCATCACCCATTTCAGAGGAGGCAACTGAATCCCAGAGACGAGAGGGGAGCAGCCTGTCCCAGGCCTGGTCAGCAGTGGAGCTGGGATCCAGGCCCATGCTTAGGCCGAAGGTGTACTGAGCCCCTGGATGCAGTTGGTGCTGGTCCCAACACTCACTCGGCCCTAAACTGGAGGATGTCTGGTTCCTCTTTCTCTTGAAGAGCCGCATTTTGCTCGCCTTCTGTTGTGCGGACTCCAGCTAGCAGGAGACCCAGTAGCTACAGGACAGAGTGGACCTGTGAGGTACCAGGAGCCACACCTCAGGTGCCCCTCCCAGAGCCTGCCAGCAGCTGAATCCCAGTGCCCCATGGGCCACCCCGCTACGAGTTCTGTGGCTGAATAGCGAGCCAGGCCACAGGCTCTGGAGCTGGCCATCAGACAGAGTCTGCCCTGCCCTCACCCAACTCCTGTCCCCCTCAACTCTCATGGACACTGATGGGCTCCATGACCTGGAACCAGGCCCCAAATCGCTCTTTGGGCTCCAGGTCATACGCATTTGCAGCCTGCTGGAGCAGCTGGATCCTCCTGATGACTTTTAATTTCTGGGAGGAAGGACAGGATGCAGACAGAGCTTGGGTGGGGAACCTTGCCAGGGACTTGTGCGGATTGAGGATCTGGTCTGGGGTCTGTGCTCACTCGGGAACCCTCCTTCCTTCCCACTCCATTCAGGACTTGCCTGTCCTCACAGTTGGCTGGAATTAGTTCCTTATCCAGGAAGGTGTCTTTGATGTCAGCCCCTCACACACACGCCAACGTGATGGGATTCCCAGCTTTGTGGATCTGACTCTCCCAATGAACGTAAGACCCAAGGGATGAGGCCAGAGAAAGTCTTGCCAGGGGAAGTCTGTGATTTCCACTTCCCCACCCTCCTACAGCTGCTCACCTCATACCATTTCTGGAAGTTGACCCGATTTCCCTTGAAGGGAGACAGTTAATGTCCATCAGAAACAGCCCCCTAAGCCCATAACCAACCCCCATCCCACCCCTTCTCAGGCTGCAAGAATATCAGGGCCCAGCAGAAGGCAGAGCTTCCACAAAGAGAACTTGACACTGGGCCAGGCTCTGGCCCCCAGAGCAGGAGGGACAGGGGAGCTGAGGCCAGAGATCTTATGTAGCACACCCTCTCTGATGACAGATGGGGAGACTGAGGCCTCAGGGAGGAAGGGACAGTTGGACCACAGAAGTGCTTCCTCACTTGCAGGGGCTGATGGCACTACCCCAGGGGCAGGGCCTGAGTGGGAGGCTGAGTGCAGCTCAGACACAGCCTGCAGCTCTGCAGGCAGGCAGCTCTGAGCTTCACTAGCCCAGGGAGCCTGGTGGGGGGCTTATGCGGAGCGTCTATTCATGCATTGCTAAGATGGGCCTGACTCCCCAGCTCCCAGGGGTGGCCATGGGGCTCTCATGAGAGGAGGTTTGCCAGGTACTGAGAGCTCAGGGCCCAGTGCAGGGCTCTCGCCTCCCAAACCTCAGGATCCTGTTCCTTGGTCCCACCTCCAGGCTCACTCACTTCCAGATCATCCTCCATCCCAATGTTCAGCAGCTTCAGGTGATAGAGGAACATGCCCAGGAAGGGGACGACACCCTGTGAATTCAGGGTGGGAGTGGTGAGATGAGTCCCACCTCTCAGGTGACCCATGGACCCTCCCCCAAATCACTTCACACCATCCTCCTGCCCACTACAGACTCCCACAGAGAGCAGCCTAGGACCCTCAGCGGCCTGCCCCCAGTTGCCCCCTCCAGGACCACTCAACTTCCCCAGTCACCTCCCAGGGGCGGCTTTTGGCAAATCCCAGAGTATGTGCTCCCTGCCCCTTCCCTCCCTAATCCATCCTGGGCACAGCCCTTCTAGGCCTCATCCTGGTCACTTACAGGGCAGGCATTTCAGGCTCTGGGGCTCCAGGAGCTGGGCTGGAGGAGGAGGGACCCCTCTCTTAAGGAGACCTCAAGCCGTGAGGAGAGAGACCCCCTCTTCTAACACCTGAACCCTCCCCCTCAGGCCCCTTCACCTGCTGCTGCTGCCTCTCCTGGGCTTCCTGGGGATCCATCTCCAGGGTGGCCCACACTGAGGTCACCTCCTGCAGGGTCAAGGACAGGCTCAGGGAGGCCATGCTCCCTTCCCCATGTCTCCCAGGCCCCTGATCCTTGACCCTGGACATCTGGTGTCTATGGCTGATCCCATTCCAGAGTGCTCTGATTCTAGATCACTCCCAGCTCCAACACTCCCTCCTCTGTGCCCTCAGGCCTGCCCAGGCCCCTAAGCCTCTCTCCTCATCAGGAAAGTGTGAGGAGGACTCCCATGCCTCCCAGGGTCCCCTGAGGACTCAGTGTCATCTGACTGTCACCAGTACTCTCCCCTCCCCCCTCGAGGAGGATGAGCACAAAGCTTCTGCTCATTCCTCTCCCCCTTGTACCTCATCACCCCTATGAGACTTGCACCACAGATCATCTCCTTCCATTTCCCAGATGAGGAGACTGAGGCCCACAGAGGGGCAGTGAATTGCTCAGGGGCCCACAGAGGAGACCGTCCCCCTTCCCAGCCAAAGGGCCTGGCCCCCGACCTTCACTCCTCCTCCAGACACACCTCTGACCAATGTCCTGTCCTCTGGACTCTCGGGGTGTGTTGTGGCCCTCAATCAGCCTGAGCCAAGGATTGGGAGGCACAAGGTGTCTCGGGGTCCTATCCAAGTGGATTCTGTGTTTTCCAGCCCCCTGGGATTCTCTGACATCACGCTGGACCTGAGGCCATGCCAAAGGCCTCAGCTCCCTAGGATCCCCTCATGATGGACCCTGCACAGAACTCCTCCTTTATTCACTCAGGAAGGATCCCCCTTGTGCCACATCTGAATGACAGTGTAGGGGGTGACCGGGGCACTGTGTAATGGTGACATTTGCATCCTTTTTTACTTGGAAACTTCTAATGTCCTGTCAGGAAGGTCCATTAAGAATCTGTAGGTTCCCCGATAATTCTCATTGCCATCTGGGGCATATCCTTGTCAACAAGGCACCGGGCGAGACTCACTGGTTTGTCAGCAGTGACCACTATCTGGCTAGAGTGCACAGTCCCAGAGACCACACAGTTCTGTCCCAGATCCACCATTTGGCCCAAGGCTGGGCAGCCCCTGAGTCCACAAGACCTGTGTGACCTCACAGTGCCCATCCCTGGGGCAGGCAGAGTGCCCAACCCTGCGAGGTAAAGTGAAGACAGAAGAAGCAGCAGGGGCCTGGCTTCCTGAGGACAGGCTGGGCTGCTGTAGGAAGAAAGGAACCCCCACCCACTCCATCCACCCGCCAGCCTGGAGGAAGAAGGCCAGCTGATGGGTCCACATGGAAGCCAGAGACCTGCTCATTCTGCCAGCTCTTCACCTCCTGGAACAGTCCAGCCGACATCATTGTATCTCGTGACCAAGGCCTCCTTCCCCAAACAGTCCCCACCTGCCCCTGCAGTTCACACCCCCCGCTTCCTGTCAAGCTGGACAAGACAGACCGTTATTTCTCAGGGAACCTTAAGTGAAAAACTTCCCAAAGCACATCCTGCCTTGTCCCTCCCCCCCTCACCTCCCCTCCTTCCAGATCTCCAGCCTCCATTCACCTCCTTGAGCAGCTTCCTGCTCTCCTGCTGGCTTGTTTTCATCAACTTTTTAAGTTTCGTACCATTCTTCCTGAGGAGGGAAAAAAGGAAAGAGACACTGTGGAGTGGTTTGAGGGTAAATCCCTTTTGTTTGAAAACCCAGAAGATCCAGACAGCCTGGATGAGCGTTTTCACTGTGTCCTCTGAGCCCTGAGGTGTCTGGGACTGAGGAGGGGGCTCTCCTATTGTCACCTGGGGCCTCCATTCTCTTATCCCCTCAGCAGAAGTGTTTTAAACAGTATTAATTACATGTGGACAGAGAGTTCTTTTGTTGAAAACACTTGAAAATCTTCAATTTGGCTCAAGCCAGGATCTGTCACTTAGGGAAGCTGATTCCTGAAGCAGAACCACTGGCCTAAGTTTTCAGAACGACTCCAAGCCTCCAACCAGGTCAGACCCTATCGCCAGGGTTTGCTGTCTCCCAGGAGGTCCCAACTGACTGAAGGACAATGCTAGCCCTGTGGGGGGTGTCTGGTCCACCCAGGTGGTGCTCATATGGACAGAGGCCTACCCACCTGGACACCCATCTCCATGTCTCTTTTAAACGCTGAATGGAGGGGACCTGCAGAGCCCAGAGGATGGCATGGAGTGAGGAAAGGATCCTCAAGCCCTGGCATTCCTGGGGAAGGGAAGAGAATGAGCTGTGAGGGGGAGCTGGAGCCCTGCTTCCTCTGGCTTCTGTCGCCTCATTGACGTCTCCTCTCCTGGATGAGACAGTAGCTCAGGGAACCCGGGAAAGGCACAGCTGGAAGCTGATGAAGAATACTTCCAGGGAGGAGGATTTTAGCTCAAGGTAAGGAAGGAGCCCAGGAAGGGGTGAGATTCCCACCACTGGGACCAGGAATCAGGTCATCGAGGCACTGGCAGGAGGGGCCTAATAATTGTACAAAGACTCAGACCACAGACTTCAAACATGAGAGCTGAGAAAGTAGAAGAGGCAGTTCCCCTGACTCCAGATAGGAGCTCTCAGGGCCTCCCACATCTTACCTTGGCCACCTGGATCCAGAGATCCACCACCCTGGCCCTGTGCTAGGCCGTCATGCTCGGGTCCCCAATGCAGGTGGTGACAACACATTCGACCACTCTGTTAAAGTGGGTCGTGGTGGCATGGATGGTGGGTGTCAGGTGTTCATTACCCCTGTTGTCACACTGGGACCAGATGGAGTCCAGGAAGTCGTGGGGCATCACTTTCTTGAAGAGCTCCTGGGGAGGACCGGGCATGTCACCCAGCCCTGCCACAGCCCAGCTCAGCGCCCGCAGCCCCCAGTCCCAGGCCGGGTCAGTGGTGAGAGCTAGAGCACAGGAAGCTGAGAATGTGGCCTGAGGCTTGTGGGAGTCCCTGGGTGTTGCCTGTGTCCCCTGAGGGTACCCAGAACAGGATGACCCAGGACCCGATACTGTGGCACCGGGAAGTCACATTTGTTCGCCGCCCAGTCTCACTTCCTCCAAGCACCAGAACTCGGCTCCTGCTTGACCGTCTCTAGGGGCATATCCCACCCAATCTGACCATCCTGGGGTCTGACTCCTCTTTCAGATGCACGTTCTCCCAAGGCAGCAACAACCACAGGCTTTGTTTGTCTGCCTTGCAGTCATGAACACATGAGGTGCTTATTAGTGCTGAGGCTGTTGAGGCCTCCTGGTCAAATGAGTGAACTAACCAAGGATGAGACAGCACTTCAGTGTGCTCCCCTCCCCCACCAAACCGCAGACTCTGCCCAACTTCCTCTCTGCTCCACCTCGTCCATCTGCACAGCCACTCTGCATGGCAGCTGCTTTCATTGTCAAGCTCTACTCTCCACATGAGGACAGCAAAGGCTTGGGAGTTAAGAAAGCTGCTCAGGTCACATGAGGGTAAGCAGGGAAGCTGGACCAAGATCATGGGATTCTGGATCAGGAAATGGCAGGTGTGGGGCAGCTCATGGCACAGGGAAGGCTGAGCCCACATGCCGTGAGTGCCCCGCTGTTCACCACATCAATCAGTGTCAACTGCTCTGCCACTAGCCTGGGAAGGATCTCCAAGAAGCCAGGCTTCTCCTGCCTCAGCAGGTTCTTGCTGGTCACATCCCAGCGGCAGGTGGGCTCTGGGGCTGGATCTGGCTCTGCTGTTATCTCTCCAGGTGGAGTGAGGAGTCTCCCTGGAGCCAATGGTCCAGCTGGCTCCAGCTCAGGAGCTGACACTGGGGCTGGAGCTGATGTTGGTGGTGGCTCTGGCCCTGGAGGGACTGATGGAGGTGACACTGGCTCCAGCTCTAGCACAGGTGGTGGAACAAGAGCTGGAGCTGGATCTAGCCGTGGAGCTGGCCCTTGCTCTGGCTCTGGAGCTGGAGGGAGCTCTGGAGATGATACTGCAGCAGGAGAAAGAAACAGTTTCACTCAAGTAGCTGACTTCCTCGGTCCCTGTCAAAGCCAGGAAAGACACTACTGCCATTAAGGGAACCTAGCCTTTGAAGACCCTGCAAATCATCTTCCCATACTGCAGTTTCCTCACTTTCCAGATCTGCCTCAATGGGCCTTGGATGCTCCAGCTGGACCTGGAGAAATTAGGCGTGGTCCCCAGCTCCGAGCCAGGCGAGCTGAGATGCAGAGAGGTCAGCTTCATCCTGAAGCAGGGAAAGTGCAGGGGTTCCCAGAAATCCTGCCCTGGGTCCAGGCAGATTCCCACCAGAGAAGAGATGGCACTGGGGGAGGCAATTTGGCAACAGAGTCAGAGGCCTGGCCTTTCCCTCCACACTTCTCATGCAAGGCACTGATGTCTGTCCCTTCCCATCCTGGGGATGAGACCCTGCTCATACAGCACGTTGAAAACAGAGCCTGTCGCGACTCTCTTCCTGCTGACACTCTTCTCCTGAATGGCCGGGACACAGCCCAGCCCAACCCTCCATGTACTTGTGCAACGGGATTGAGCAGAGGCCATTTTTTGAGCGGGTTTTTCACAGACTTCCTGTCTTGGGCCTGGAGGTGGTGGTCAGAAGAGGTGGATATGGAGAAGGGGAGACAGATTAAGATGGTTCTGTGATGGGAATGGGGCTCTTGGAGACAACTCAGCCTAGACACCCCTCTGTTTCCCAGGTGTCCTGGCACCCATCCAGAGCTCTTTGACTCCTGTCCTCCTAGAGTGGAAGCCACCAGACCTCAGCCTTCCCTTGGGAATCAAAAGATGTGTGAGACGCAAGGTTCTGACAGGCCTACCACAGCCACAGCCCCCATCTCTCCCTCCACAACTTGTTCTGTAGAGACAGGAAGCCCTTCTTCTGGACCCAAAGACCACTCACTTTTTTAGATGGGCCTGTGCTCTGCCCTCCTGGCTGGAATAAGGGAAGATGCCTCCAGCTATAAAGGAGGCTATCAGGGCATCACTTGGGATGTACCATGGAAGACAGGACCTGCGAAAGATGTCTAATGTCACTGTCTGACTCTCAGACGACAATTGAGGCACAGCGATTGTGTCTCCTTCATTCACTGACTTTGCTAAGTGTCTCCAAAAGTCCTGCATGTAGTAGGTGCTTAATCTACACACTTGAATGAATGAAGTGCAGCCAGACCATCCCAGACACTTGAGTGGGCCTAGGGCCTCTCTGGTGCCCCAGAGATCCTTAATTGGCTACCCCAAGGAAAAGGATCAGGACCAGCTGGATGGAATCTCAACTCCGTGACAGGGTGCTTTCCATGTGCTGTTCCACACTCAGAAAAACCACAACCTAGAGATCAGTGAGGCAGACTATTTTTCACGGGGAAGAGAAAAATAAACACCATGGATAACCACAGCACGTCCACAGCCCTCTACGCAGATCCAGGCCCCAGGTAAGCACCTGCCATTGCTGATCCCATTAGTCCCTACAAGGTCACCATGAAATTTATCCTCCCCCCCAACTTTTGAGAAGAGCAAACTGAGGCTCAGAGAGATGTGGGGATTTGCCCAAGGTACACAGCTGGCAGTGGGCAGAGTCACCACTGTGCTGAGGTGGGAGTGGCTACTCACCTAGTAAACAGCTGGTCCAGGGCCCGGTGGGATGTGTCTAAGGCCAAGTAGTTGATCATGAAGGTGGTGAAGCTGGACATGTTCCTACTCAGGAAAGCTGGTGCCATGGACTCTGTCAGCTTCTCCATCACGCTGCCTGGAGGGCACGCATCCTGCAGGCCTCATTTAAATTCACAGTGAACTCATCCTCACACTGGGGGAGAGGAGGAGGGACATACAGTAAGTGATATCACAGTGAACCACCAGGAGGACTGAGGTGACTTTCTACCCTCCTGTGTAGCTGGTGGG
Organism: Diceros bicornis minor; assembly: GCF_020826845.1. Classification (NCBI taxonomy): domain Eukaryota; kingdom Metazoa; phylum Chordata; class Mammalia; order Perissodactyla; family Rhinocerotidae; genus Diceros; species Diceros bicornis. Next base: position 6,928,510 of record NW_026690866.1, read on the forward strand.
GAGGAGTGGAGGTCCAGATTCCTTTGGGAGTGGGACTGTGGGGTACTCTAGTGAGAAAATCCTGGGGGTGGGGAGTCCAGGGGGTTCTCAGATTTAAGTCTGCATTCTAGCACTGCCTTGGTCATCTCAGAGTCCTGGGTGTGAAAACCCCTCTTCACCCACACTCACCTCAGAGCAGCACTGGTCATTGATGGACTGGTGCACTTGTGTTCTCTCCAGGGAGAGGGTGAACTGGAAACCATCCACCAGCTCCTCGACCATCTCTTGGGTGCAGCTCTACAGTGACAGTGCCCAGCAGTCAGGCCAGGAGGGATCAGGGGCCTACCTGGAATTTGCCACAGGGGGAAACCCCGCCACAGATCAGGCACAGAGGGGAATCTGCATAGACTCCACCAGGGAAGGAATGGGAGGACACCTTGATGGCCCAGGATTCACATGCAGATAGAGGAACTTTATCCCCAGCACTCACCTGACTCTCCTGCAGCCAAGATATTGAGTATGAACATGACACACTGCCTGACTCCCAACATCTAGCTTCCTGTTCCTGCCCATGCTGGGTCCTCCTCATCCCCAGCTTCCCTAACTCCACCTCCTCCAACCCACACACACACAATGAGTGTTAAGGGGTGTGGGGCTGTCGTTTTGGGATCACAGTTCTGGCCTGATCTAGAGTGGCCTGCCCTGGCCCACACTGTTACCTCATGGTTCCTCCTGCCAAAAGGCCACACACATTCGAGGTGAGGGCTGAGCCAATGTCTAAAGCGACTTAACATGCTCTCATTCTGGGCTTTCCGGGGACCAGAGCCTCGGAAAGTCACGAGACAACATGAGAACATCCTACTCTGTCGAGTGCCTCCACTCAAATGAAGTGGAATGGAGGCTGTGATTACAATGTGGGTGCCTGGTAACCAGAGTTCTAAGTTCTATTGGGGGCTGTCACCAAGGAAGTGAGGTCACTTATTAAAGGTTCTATTACTTGGCCCCTTCACTCAATCAGACCCACCCAAAGCCCCCTTTAGGCTGTTGGCTGCTCTCCCTCCTTGTCCATGTCATCTCCATCACTGTACACAAATACCCATCACCACCCTCCCCACAGCTCCTTGGGAGTGGATCTAGGGGGCCAGCTTTGAGGAGACAGAGCTGAAGTCAGACCTCTTTTTTCCTACTAGATGTATGTCCTGGAAAAGCTGCTGTGCCTCTCAAGATCTGTCCAGTCTCCCAAGCTGCACAATGAGGATTGGGCTAAACACAGCTCCCTGGGGACCGTGTCAGGGTACATGTGATAATACGTACAACACCTGTGGGCTGGTGTCACATGTGTCTAATGTACACACTTAGAGAAGGAGGAAGTACAAGAAGGAGTAGGACATCACATAGAATACCAGTCAGAACTTCTCTGGGTTCCAGATGTGTGATCTTGGGAAAGTCACTGCCCCTCTGGGCCTCATTTTCAGGTATGCATCCTGAAGGGGTTGAAATTAGAGGAAATTCAGACATTGTGATCCACTGGCATTAACCCTTCCACGGTCCCCTGATTTACTCAGAATCAGTCCCAAGTGCCTCACGTTGGCCTATGTGGTGGGCAGCCTCCACAATGGCCCCAATGCTCCCTGCTTCCTGAAGTGCACATCCTTTTGTCATCACTAAGTGGTCAGTATCTGGCTTCTGAACAACAGAACACAGCCAAGGTGATGGGATGTCACTTCCAAGTTTTAATTACAAAACATCTGTCACTTCCTGCTTACTGGCTTACTTGGGTTCCCTACTTACCTCCCTCCTTCTGTTTCCATCTCTCTCTCTCTCTCTCTCTCTCTCGCTCTCGCTCTCTATCAAATCACCAGAACTGGGAATGCAAGTGCTGATGTTTTCAGTTGCACTATGTAGAGGCTCCATAGGAGAGAACTGAGGGAGTGTCCAGACAACAGACAGACAGGAGCTCAGACTCTCAGTCCAAATGGATCCTAACAAAACCCATGTGAGTGATCTTGGGTGGGACTCCTCCCCCATTTGAGCCCTGTTGAGACCACAAACCTGCTTCAGAGAGACTTTGAGGCAGAGGCACCCAGCTAAGCCATGCCAGATGCTTGGCTCACAGAAACTATGAGATGTTGTATATTTGTACTTTATAGGTGGCAGGTTTTGGAGTAATGTTGTCACAAAGGAACAGAAAGTAACAGTCTACCATGTCCCAGGATCCAGCCTGATCACCCTCCTCTCTCCCCTCACTCTCTCTTCTCAGACTCCCTCCTGCCACACTGGCCACATTTCTGACCTTCCCTGGTCAAACTCGCTTCTTCCTGTGAGTCTCTGCACCAGGGAGCCTTCTCCTTGACACACTAACTGTTCCCAGACATAGGCAGGGGTGCTTACATTTGTCATTCTGGTCACAGCAAAGGTCTGAAATGCCTCAGAGAGGCCTTTCAGAACCTCCTAGCACATTTTCTACCATCACAGATCTTACATCCAGAAGAGCATTACATGATTTCCTCCTCCTTCTTCCCATTGAGATCAAATGAGTGCACGGGGAATGGCTGTCTGCTTTGGCTGATACAGAGGCAACTCCTTCTGGTTATACCAGGAACACGACTGTCTCTTCCAGGCCGAATTTTTCCCAACCACGAATCCATTGTTTAAGGAAACCGTCATTCCCTCTCTTTCATGGGTCTGGTTTCCCCAAGAACACAGTGAACCATCCCCTCTCCCTGTGCTGCATCACCATAAACCCACAGCCAGAAGATAAGCACCAGGTTAAAACACCACCAGATCCTGAATTCAGTCACTGCAGAGACCCTCCCATCAATGTTGTCATTCAATGGTGACTCCTGAGGACACCTTTCCCCTGAGACCCACTCCCTGCCTGTCCTCAGCTTCTAACAGTAACACTGAGATTTCCTCAGAGTCCTCCCTACCTGGGCAAGAAACATTCTGAAATGTTCTCTGTATTAATTTTCAGGGACTGGGGGCATTGGTAGATGTAATTTGAGTGTGTATGTGCAGTAGTTTCTACGCAGGTATTCTATTTTTCAGACACAGATAAAATAGTGTGGCTACTCAATGCACCAAGAAAATGGATAACTGATCAAATTTTTTCATGATGTGAAGTCTTTAGAGAGTAAATATCGTGGTTAAGAGCACAGAGTATGGAGCTAACTCCTCATGTCCAAATTCCAGCTCAATCCCTTACTAGATATTTGTACTGACTGAGTTCTTTACCTGATTGGTGCCTCAGTTTCTTCATCTGTCAGTTGGCAATAATGATCAGCATACATATTTTGTAGGTTTATGGAGAGTATTAAAGGAGTTAATGTTTGAAAAATGCTTGGAACACCTAGTGTATTACCAGTGCTGTACCTATATATTAGAAATACAATTTAGAAATTCTTCTAACTCTGCCTGTGAGCCCCAGAGGGTGAGCCTGTTGTCTGGATGTACACAGAAAGCACTCAATGACATACGATGAATAAATGAATGAACAACATTGGCGAATGCATTACCAATGTCACCTATGTCATCCTACAGGCATTCCCAAGCCGAACAACTGGCAGACATTCCTGCTTTGTCCTGCATCACATTCCCTGGAGGAATCACTGGGGCTTCTTGGACCCTGGTAACCGTGCCCACTAAAGGTTATTTTCTGTCAGCAAACCCCAGTCTTTGTCCAATTGCTGCAGCTCACAGGGTCTGCGTTCTGATCCTTGTCTTCACTTGAGAGAGAAGTGCCATCCCCAGAGCTGGGCACACGCAGAGCCTGAGCCTCGGAGAAAATAATTCCCTGGCCCTGGGGCAGGTAGAAGAGCACAGGGACAGAGTAGGATTTGGGGAAAATCCTCCAGGTGTTGTCAGAAGGGATGGAGGCAGGGAAGGTGTCAGCAAGGACTAGTCTGGTTGGTGGGCCTTGGTGGTTAAATAGTAGGGGGCTGGGAAGTTTCGTAGGTTCTAGCATAATACAATCAATATGACGGTCATGAAATCAGAATCAGCCTAATTAAGGTCAAATTAACCCAATGTCAGCTGTTCCCTGACTCTCTAATCCAGTAGTGACTTATAATAAGGGTATTCGTGTTCTATCATCTCCTTTTCATTGATTGGCTAGAGTAATTATTCTTTACATAGCCTGTCTATTATGAAATAGTAAAGAAAAAGTGAGTTTTAAAACAACCCTCCTTGGAAAAGTCTCCCTAACATATTGAATTAATAACAGAAGCCAGGACAGGAAATTCACCACATATCTTGAGCTTTAGTCTCTGGTTTTAGATCTTCCTAACTGGTAAATTACCTTGACTTCTGCCTTCTTTCTTGAGATTAGTCCACTTAGGACTAAGTAGGAGTGCAACCTCATGCCATGTGAGAAGAGGTGGGACACTAGGAAGAGGTTTTTTTCATTCTGTCAGTGTGTGCGTGTGTCTGTGTGTGTGTATGACAGTTTTTGCTCCATCTTGCAGTGTGGGTCAGTGTAGACTCATTTTCTAGGGAAAAAATGTCCCTAACCACTTTCTCTGGAATTTATTTTCACTGATGACTTCATCGGCACTGTCCAATAGTAACATTAAGCACTCCATATTATAGAATTTAATTTTTTTTCTTAGTAGCCACATTTTAAAAAATTAAAGCAAACAAGTGAAACTGATTTTAATAGTATATTTTAACCCACTATAACCTAGATATCATCAATGTTGGTGCAATCTATACAAAACTTAATAATGAAAGAGTTTATATTGTTTTCCTGGGTTTCATAAATCCAGTGTGTACTTCCCACTTACAGAACAATCTCCATTTGGAAGTTGAGTTTTTTCAGACATACATTCTCTGTACTGAGATTTAATGTTCACAGTTGTCAAATAAGTGTCACTAGGAGTGGGGTAGATGATAATTTCACTACTGATTTAAACTCTAATGGAGCTATGAACACCAACTGGTCAATAGATTAATCAAATGAATAGTCATATAGTACAGAAGAATGGTATGATTTGGGATTTATAAAAAAACTGGGGACCGTGTGTCTTGACAGGGAGCACCAGAGCTTTTCTTGTTGAGAGTGACAAGGACAAAAAGAGAATAAAGTCATACTGATAAGTGTCTAACAACATGGGGGAGAAGAAATGACCTGCAGTAGTCCTGAGTTTTGACCTCGAGCTTTCTGTTCTTGACCCAAATCTCTTTGATGATGTCCCAGGACACAGGTCAGATTAATCCCCACAGGGAGAGAGGGAGGGTAGAAGTACAAGGCATCTGACATAATTGTCCTGGGAAGGCGGGCTTCATTTATCACTCTGATCCACATTCATATTTTATTTTTATAGGATAAGAGGAAAAGAAGTATGATGGTCAAATCATCACAGAGGAAGCGACATGATTGTGGAAACCAATCCAACCCAAAGCCTGGTTTGAGCATCTCCATCCCTTTGAGGATGTCCAGTTACATATTCAAGAAGCCAGTTACTAGAATCACATCTTATCCTGGCAACGAGGTCAGATGCCATCAATGGGAGGAAACGTTGGAGCAGCCCCAACAACTCTGCTGGCAGAAGAGACTGCAAGGTCTCCAGGCCTGCAGAGTGCAGAAGAACCGTTAAGTCCTTTAGACCTTGCCAAAGCCCTGCTAAATCTTTCACCTGGTTGCACAGGTGCATCCCTGCCAGGTGTGCTTGCAGGTGGTCTGAACTCCAGTCCCATGCTCACCCCTGCCTGGTCTTCAGATTCAGCAGAGACGATCCCAGGAGCTGGTCTGTACATCCCACAGCTCCTTTGCAAACAACTTCTGTTGACTCAGGAAGATATCAGGAAACAGGAAGAGAAAGTGAAGATGGCAAGAGAGAGACTGGCGGTAGCACTGAGGCAGACAGACTCTCTAGAGAGGCAGGGAGAGTGAAGGGCAAAGAAGGACGTCCCGACAAATACGGTTATAAAAGACAAGACGGGGCAGATGACATGGAGCTCACACTACATTAATGCCTCTGCAAGGGTCATTAGGTTTTCTTGCTTTGAGCTCTTGAAAGTTTAATATATACCAATAATTTCTTTTCTTTGATTCCTTTGCATGACAGAGAAGATACTGAGAGTGATGCTTCTGAGGTAGGAGATTGAGTTTCAGGTGAGGAGAGAAAGGTGATCTTTCCTTCCTTTCCTTTCCTGAGTGTTATGTATTTGTATTTTAAGATCAACAGAGAGTTATCACAGTCAGGGGATTCTTTAGAGTTTTACCCTCACAGTCACAGAGAAAACATACCTAGTCCAAATGGATTGTCCTTTTTATGTAATATTGCAATAGATTCCAACATAACATTTCACTAAAGAGCTGTTATATCTGTCTTCTCTAAAAACACACCTACTTCTGCGTCTCATTTTTCTGGTATTTTTTGCATGTTGAATCACTAGTTGCATACAATGAAATACTGGATTTTCCCTGTTATTAGATTTATATGCGTTGGAAATTTGATTCATGAAAATTGATATGACATTGCGGTATCATGCTGTCAGGAGAACGACTGTTTTCAGCATCACAAGTCTCACAATAAGACAGTGTGTTGGGATTTGTCTATTTGTCTGATCGAGTATGTTGCACTCTTCACATCCTCTTTATCATTACTTACTTTTGTCCCACAGATTTATCAGTTTCTGAGAGCAGTGTGTTAATAATAGAGTATCTTAGTATGTATATCTTCCCTAAAAAATGAGTTATTTTTTACCTAAATCTTCTCTCCTCTATTCTTCCATGTGGTAATCATCTGGAATTTTGGTGTGAATGTGTTTTTAATGTCTTGTTTGAAAACTAATACTAAATTAGACAGACGGTTTTTTTCCTTTCCTTGTGACTCCTGTTATGTTTTCCTGGGTTAACATTTCTTCTTCCTGATGTACATTCTTTACCGGCTCTTTCACTGCAGGCCTGTGGGAGGTCAACTTTGAGTCTGTTTGTAATTCAGAAAACGTCTTTCTTTCTTTGACACATAGTGCGAATAGGTGTTTAATTTAGCTTTGTAGTAATTTTTTTCCTTCTTTGTCATGTTATTTAATATTTCTGATCCTACGCATCTTTACCTTAAAATGGATATAAAACCCTAAATATTGTGACTGTAACTGAGATAGTACACGCAGAGCTTGCTAGTCATGTTGCTTAGGAGAATTAAATAGTCAATAATGATAAAGATTATTAACCATTATAATGATATCATAATAATGTAACATATAATAATATTAATGTATAATAATAATTATACATTAATTTATAATTATAATGTACAGTGTATAATGTATGCAATGAATAATAATAATATATTAATATTATTAATCATTATAATCCTCAGAGTGTGCATTCTCAGAGAACCACTGCTTAAGATTGAGAATGTGAAGCTCACACACAAAAAGTATGAACGAGTAGCATGACTGTGACTTTAATTCTCAGCCCTTGGGTATCTTCAGCTGTGGTCGTCTGCACAGTGTGTACAGAAAATGTAATCTGTTCCCACAGACCCAAGGCAGAAGAGCACAGCCTGCCTCATGCCTGGGTTGCTCTGGGCTGCCTGTTGGGGAGCCTCTGCTGTGAGACTAGTTGGACTCTGAACAGAGAAAGATGAAAAAAGACTCTTTCTTTTCCCTCAGATTTCTCCCCCCAAGTTTTATTCACTTTTACATCCAGAGCAGATACTCTCTTCCCAGAACCTTGGTGTTACTCTGGGATTCAGGCTTCCCAGACATCTAGTCATTTCAGCTCCCAAGGCCCAAGGTGACTGCAGAGTCATGTATCACCCACTCATCCCATCTTGGCCTGTTTCCCGTCATGGAGGACCCATGAGTGGGGAGAGGAGACATTGAGGGAGATTGATCTGGAAGTCCTGGTGAATCTGAGCTTCAGAGAATGAAGAAGAAAAGGGGAACATGAGACTGTCAGGGCTTCAGTGGGGGAGGAATATGGAGGAACCGAGAGGGGTGTGATGGCCGCACAGAGTCAAGGGGAGGGATGTTCCAAAGTTTCCCAAGAAGGGAAACCTTGCACTGAAGTGGGGATACGATTTTACATGTTGGAAATGTCTGTGCTGGTTTCACCAATTCTGGTGTCCCTGAGGGATCAACTGGTGTGACACCACAGGACAGAAGTTGCAGTCACTTTCAGGACTTAAGGAAGGTGAAACCTTTCAGCTTAGTCCTTTGTGAGCCAGTCAGGGGTCAAGTCTAGAAAGGCTTGGAGCCTGAGTCCGTCCAATGTGGTTTCGTACTGTTCCAGCCCAGCTCCTCTGGACCCCAGCTGGGAAAAGGGGACATCAGATATAGTCAGATCTACTCATCGCAGCTTCCGTAGGTTGCCATGAGGCAGGTAATAGCCCAGGCATCGTCACTGGAGCTCATAGTCGCCCTCCTTCTTCCGCCGGCAGACGAGGTGAGGTGAGGAGAGCGCATCAGAATGGTCCAGTCAGCTGCCCAGTATGGGAGACTCCAGGAGAAGGAGATGCCAAAGCCACAGAGACCCAATGTCTCCTGTGTCTCCCTCTTCCTTTTGTCCACTTAATTTTCACCCTCAGTCCTTCTTTTCCTTTCCTTTTCCCTCTCTTGGCTCTCTCTCCCTCTCTTTCCCCTACATGTTCTAGCTTAATTGAGGTATTACCGACATACAGTAAACTGCATACATTTAAAGTGAATAAATTTATACATTTTGATTATAACATATTGAACCATCACCTCAATCGAGAAAAGGAATGCCCATCCTCCCCAAATTTCCTCATGCTCATTTTAATTCCTCCTTCCCTGCTGTTTGCAAACACAGTCTCATTCCCAGGTAACCAGTATATGTCTGGTATATGTCCTTATAGATTTTCGTGTATTTTCCAAGGATTTTTATAAATGGGATCATATACTATGTACTCATTTTTTACTGGCTTCTTTCACTCAGAATAATTATTTTGAGATTTATTCTTGTCATCGCATGTACTATGAATTCATTCCTATCCCCAATGCTTCCCTGGCAGCACTGTGCACACACCCGAGTGCTTCCCAGGTTGGAGTGAGAGCCAATAGTACTGCTGCATCCCCCAAAGTAGGAATGCACCTTGGTGCAAATCTGGGAGGGGTTGGCGGGTGCCCTGGACCCTCAAATGAATGCTTTCCTGGATGATTGGAAAGCCCACCATGCCACTGCAGTCCCAATGATTGGCCAATGTTCAGAACCCGTGAAGAAGTCCCACCCACCAAGCACAGAGGCTGGCATGAGCATGAGAAAAGGCAGCAGCAGATATATGCACACATGCAAATGCTTTCCCAGATGGCACAAATACCCATAGTAGTGCTGCAGTCTCACAACTGGGTAGGTGCCTCCGTGTGGCTGCAGCTCTGAGCTCAGTGTTAATGCTTTCCCAGCGGATGGGAACACCCACTTTACCAACGCAACTTTCAGCATATGGGGTGGGATCAGAAAGACAGCTCATGCTTCCCCCACAGCGGTAGCAGGTGGAATCTGTGACCTGATACAACCACAAATATGCAGGCAAAAGATTAGTTGATCAAAGACCATAAGAAACTACACTAACAATTCAGAGCAGAAGGAAATGACAAACCTCTAGAAACGAACCTTGAAGTCACAGAAATTTACAATCTAAATGACAGAGAATTCAAAATAACTGTCATTACAGAAACTCACCAAGTTACAAGAATGTTCAGACAGTTCGATGAACTCAGGAATAAAATTAATAAGGAAAAGGAATACTTCATCGAAGAAACTGAAACTATTAAAAAAAAGACAAGCAGAAATTCTGGATATGAAAAACATAATTATTGAGATAAAAAATAATCTAGAATCATTAAAAAACAGCTGATATTATGGATGAAAGAATTAGTGATTTAGAGGATTGAAATACAGAAATGCTTTCAGTAGATGAGGAGAGAGGACTCAGATTTTTAAAAAATGAAGGAATTCTTGGAGAAATATATGACTCAATTATAAAAGCAACCTAAGAATTATACGTATCACAGAAGGAGAAAAGAGGGAGAAAGGAGCAGAGAGCTTGTTAAAAGAAATAATAGCTGAGAACTTTCCAAACCTGGGGAAGAACCGGACTTACAAGTACATGAAACCAGCAGAAGGCCTAATAACATCAATGCTAAAAGACCTCCTCCAAGGCATATAATAGTAAAATTGGCAAAAAGCCAATGACAAAGAAAAAATATTAAAGGAAGCAAACAGAAGAAAATAACCTACAAAGGAACCCCTATCAGGCTTTCAGCTTATTTCTTGGCAGAAACTTTACAGGCAAGGAAAGAATAGAATGATATAATAGAGATATTGAAAGACAAAAACTTTCAGCCAAGAATACTCTATCCAGTGAAATGATCTTTATGATACAATGGAGAAATAAAAGTTTTCGCAGATAAACAAAGTCTGAGGGAGTTCATCGTCACTAGATGTCCCATACAAGCAATGATCAAGAACGCCATCATACCTGAAACAAATAGAAGACAAATGTCTACAAAGCTTTGAACAAAGAGATAAATAGACAGACAAAATCAGAAAGCTACAGCTCTGTTTCACAACAAGGTAGCAAATACTTAATTATAACTTAAAAAAAGAATGGAAGGAAAGCATAAAAAGTAACTATAAACACTTCAGCATAGTCACAAATGCACAACACAAAAATGAATAACTTGTGACAACAATAACTCAGAAGGAGAAGAGGAAAGGGATGGAACCTGCTTAGTCTAATGGAGATAAGAGGCTCTCAGAAGATGGACTATGTCATCTATGACATCTTCATACAAACCTCACAGTAACCAGCAAACAAAGAATCAGAGCAGAGCCATAGATAATAAAAAAAGAGAAAACTTTCACAGAAAACCCCCAAAATGAAATAGTAGTCCGAAACTGAAAGGAAGAGAAACAATGGAATTATAGATTAGGAGGGATTAAGCCCTCAGGTATCAATAATCACTCTAAATGTAAATCGATTGAATTCTCCAATCAACAGACACAGAGTGGTGGGGTGGATTAGAAAACAAGACCCAACAATACGCTGCCTCCAGGAAACACATCTCAGCACTAAAAACAAACAGGCTCAGAATGAATGGATGGGAGACAATACTCCAAGCAAATGGCAAATAAAACAAAGTAGGTGTTTCCATAGTTATATCAGACAAAGCAGACTTCAAGATAAAAAAGACTATGAGAGACAAAGAGGGGCAGTATATAATGATAAAGAGGACTTTCCACCAAGAGGACATAAGACTTATAAAGTTATATGCACCTAACGCAACACCACAAAAAAATATAAAGCAACTATCAATAGACCTAAAGGGAGAAATTAACAGCAACACAGAAATAGCAGGGGAGCTGAACATCCCACTTACATCCATGGATAGATCATGCATAGAAAGGCAACAAGTAAATAGTGGAATGAAATGAAACATATGATCTGATGAACTTGATATATATAGAGCATACCCTCCCAAAAAAGCGGAATACACATTCTTCTTAAGTGCACATGGAACCTTCTCAAAGATAGACCATATGTTGTGAAACAAGGCAAGCCTGAATAAATTTAAGATTGAAATCATATCAAGCTTCTTTTCTGACCACAATGCTATGACACTAGAAATCATCTACAAGACAAAAGATGGGGAAGTTACAAATATGTGGAGACTAAAGAACACACGACTGAAGAAACATTGGATCAATGAACAAATCAAAGGAGAAATCAAAAAATACCTGAAGACAAATGAAAATGAAAAGACAACAAAACAACTCTTATGGGATGCAGCAAAAGCAGTTCTAAGAAGGAAATTCATAACAATACAAGCGCATCTCAGCAAACAAGAAAAATACCAAATAAGTACCTTAAACTACACCTAATAGAATCAGAAAATGAAGAACAAATGAAGCCCAAAGTCAGCAGAATGAGGGAAATAATAAAAATTAGAGCAGAAATAAATGAAATAGAGACTAAAAAAACTGTAGAAAGGATCAATGAAACAAAGAGCTGGTTCTTGTGAAGATTGAAACAAAACTGACAGACCCTTAGCCAGACTCACTAAGAAAAAAAGACAGAAGGCTCAACACATAAAATTAGAAATGAAAGAGGAGAAATTACAACAGATACCACAGAAATCCAAAGGAAAATAAAAGAATACACTGAACGACTTACATGCCACCAAATTGGATAACCTAAAAGAAATAGATAAATTATTAGATTCATACAACCTCCCAAAACTGATTCAAGGAGAAACAGAGAAAATGAACAGACAAATCACAAGTAAATAGATCGAAATGGTCATCAAAAACCTCCCAAAAAACAAAAGTCCAGGACCAGATGTCTTCTCTGGAGAATTCTACACAATATTCAAACAAGATTTAATACCTATGCCTCTGAAACTATTCCAAGCAGTTGAAGAAGTTGGAAGACTTCATAATTCATTCTATGAGGCCAACATCACCCTGACAGCAAAAGCAGGCAAGGACATCACAAAGAAGGAATATTACAGGCCGATATCGCTGATGAACACAGATGCAAAAATCCTCAACTAAATATCAGCAAATCGAACACAGCAGTATATTACAAGGATCATATACCATGATCAAGTGGAATTTATACCAGGGATGCAGGGAAGGTTCAACATCCGCAAATCAATCAATGTGCTACACCACAATAACAAAATGAGGAATAAAAATCACATGATCCTCTAGACAGATGCAGAGAAAGGATTTGACAAAACACAACATCCATTTATGATAAAAACTCTCAATAAAATGGGTATAGAAGGAAAGTACCTCAACACAATAAAGGTCAAATATCACAAACCCACAGCCAACATCATACTTAATGGTGAAAAACTTAAAGCCATTCCTCTGAGAACAGGAAGAAGACAAAGGTACCCACTCTCGCCACTCCCATTCAACATAGTACTGGAGGTTTTGGCCAGAGCAATTAGGCTGGAAAAAGAAATAAAAGAAATCTAAACTGGAAAGGAAGAAATTAAACTCTTGCTGTTTGCAGATGACATGATTGTAAATATAGAAAACCCAAAACAATCCATCAGAAAACTATTAGAAATAATCAACCACTACAGCAAAGTTGCAGCGTACAAAATCAACTAACAAAAAGCAGTTGCATTTGTATACTCTAATAATGAACTAACAGAAAGAGAACTCAAGAGTACAATCGCATTTACAACTGCAACAAAATGAAAAAAGTGATTAGGGATAAATTTAACCAAAGAGGTTAAAGACCTATACAATGTAAACTGTAAGACATTATTGAAAGAAATCAATGATGACCTGAAGTAATGGGAAGATATTCCATGCACATGGATTGGAAGAATAAACACAGTTAAAATGTCCATATTACCTAAAGTAATCTACGGATTCAAAGCAATCCCAATCAGAATCCCAATGACATTCTTCATAGAAACAGAACACAGAATCCTAAATGATATATGGAATAACAAAAGACCTCAAATAGCCAAAGAAATCCTGAGAAGAAAGAACAAACCTGGAGGAATCACAATCCTAACTTGAAAATATATTACATAGCTACAGTAATGAAAATGGCATGGTACTGGCACAAAAGCAGACTCATAGATCAATGGAGCAGAACTGAAAGCTCAGAAAAAAAAAACCACACATCTGTGGTCAGTTAATCTCTGACAAAGCAGCCAAGATCATACAATGGAGAAAGGAAAGTCTCTTCAATAAATGCTGTTGGGAAAACAGGACAGCCACATGCAAATGAATGAAAGTAGATCATTATCTTCCACCATACGCAAAAATTAACTCGAAATGGATAAAAGACTTGAATCTAACACTTGAAATCATAAAACTCCTAGAAGAAAATATACGCAGTACAGTCTTTGACATCAGTCTTTTCTGCACCCTTCCCAATACTATGTCTACTCAAGCAAGGGAAAGAAAAGAAAAAATATACAAGTGGGACTACATGAGACTAAAAGGCTTCTGTAAGGCAAAGGAAATGATGAACAAAACGAAAAGACAGGGTCAGGCCCGTGGTTTAGTGGTTAAGTGCACGAGCTCCGCTACTGGCGGCCCAGGTTCGGATCCCAGATGCGCACAGATGCACCGCTTGTCCGGCCATGCTGAGGCCGTGTCCCACATACAACAACTAGAAGGATGTGCAACTATGACATACAACTATCAACTGGGACTTTGGGGAAAACAAAAAAGTAGGAAGATTAGCAATAGATGTTAGCTCAGAGCCGGTCTTCCTCAGAACAAAAGAGGAGGATTAGCACGGATGTTAGCTCAGGGCTGATCTTCCTCAAAAAAATTAAAAAACGAAAAGACAACCCACGAACTGGGAGAAAATGTTTGCACATCATATATCTGACAAGGGGTTAATTTCCAAAATATATAAACAACTCATACACCCGACAACAAAAAAAAAGATAATCCAATCTAAAAATGGGCAGAGGATATGAACAGACATTTTTCCAAAGAAGATATACAGAAGCCCAACAGGCACATGAAAAGATGTATAACATCACTAATTATTAGGGATATTCAAATCAAAACTACAATGAGTGATAACCTTACACCTGTCAGAATGGCTATATCTCCCAAGACAAAAAAAATAACAAATGTTGGAGATGATAAGGAGAAAAGAGCACCCTCACACACTGCTGGTGGGAATGCACACAGTTGCAGCCACCGGGGAAAACAGTATGGAGATTTCTCAAAAATTAAAAATAGAAATACCATAACTTCCAGCTATCCCACTACTGGGTATTTATCCAAAAAAATTGAAATCAACAATTCAAAGAGATTTACGCACCCCTGTGTTCACTGTGGCATTATTCACAATAGCCAAGACATGGAAGCACCCCAAGTGCCCTGCTACAGATGAATGGATAAAGAAGATGTGGTATGTATTATATACAATGGAATACTACTCAGCCAGGAAAAAAAGACAAGATCGTCCTGTTTGCAACAACCTGGATGGACCTTGAGGATATGATGTTAAATGAAATAAGCCAGACAAAGGTATATGCATGATTTCACTCATATGTAGAAGATAAACATACACAGGGATAAAGAGAACAGATTAGTGCTTACCAGAGGGGAAGGGGGCTGGGGGTTTAGTGAAAGAGTTAAAGGGGCACATGTGCATGGTATGGATAAAAGTCAGACTACTTGTGGTAAGCACGATGTAGTCTATACAGAAATTCACAGATAATAATGAACACCCGAAATTACACAATGTTAAAACCCTTTATAATTTCAAGAAAATAATTAAAAAAGAAAAAAATAATTCATTCTTTTTTATGGCTGAATAGTATTCCACTGTGGGGATATACCACACTTTGTGTATCCTTTCACCAGTAGATGGACATTTGAGTTGTTTTCCGTTTTTGTCTACTATAACTAGGTTGTTATCAACATG